>NC_084815.1:25208877-25886306 GCF_963583255.1 Pyrus communis | reverse complement strand
GGAGATTGCTAGCGCTGGCATTTAGCTTCTACTCGTACTATTATCATAAACCTTTTTCCTTTCTTTTTGGTGTGTATTTAATTATCTTCTTTTTTGTTCAATACTTTTATATGCACAAGGAATACCCCGAGAGATTCTCTTGTCTGTACCTTAAGCTTGTTTATCTCTTATGTATTTGTTAATTAGTTATCAGCTGGCAGAAGCTCATCGAGTACTAAACCATTAGTTTTATATGTATGGTTATTATATATGTTGATTAACTTTGTTTTAATTAGTACTACTATTGCTGTTATATTAGAGTTTTGTGGGAGTAGACTCGGCTGAGAAATTCCTTTATGGCTTTTGGCTTAAACACTAATAATCTGTATATGTTGTCGAATCTTTTCAGGTAGGCTTGTGTTTTCTTGAGGATTATATTTAAAAAAATAATAAACCCGTGCATCTTTTATTATTCTCTCATTCATTCATGTTTAGTTTTGTACGTTCATTCTGTTTAATTTAATTAATTGGATGATAAAAAATATACATCTTTCTTTAATGTATTAATTAGACAACGATCCTTCAACTCCTTTTTTACAATTTTGTTTAATTGATTGTATGACTATCCAGTATCCACTCCACCATATAGATGATATATGATTACATGTAGGCTTGTAATTGGTTAGTGTAATTATCAAGCGAGAGTAGGAATATGTATAGGTTAGGCAGGTTTTAGTAGGCACTTAGGAGTGAGGACAGCATCCATCCAATTTAGAATTTTGGTTTCCCAGCACTAATTCGAGATTAAGCCTAATTTTGAAAACAAACTAATTTATGCTAAAATCTATAAAGAATTGAGGACATTGTCTCACCTCCGATACCATACGTAGAGGCTCTCCTCTCTACCACATAAGGAAAAAGTCTTTGCTTTCCAAACTTGTGGAGACTATTTATACTTTGAAATGAGTAGAATAGATTATTTTAGATTTAAAGAAAGAAAAGGGTGTACCGAAATAGAATTCGTATTTGATTAGCAATGTGGCGTAGAATATCAATAATCCATTTTTGATTAGTAATGTGGAATTTTTGATTGTGTGGGATTTAAGATTAAGAGGCAGGCTAATAAGAGTTTTTGGGCCCAAGGAGGAATAAGAATCTCCCAAGTATCAAAAATGGGCCCCTGCCTGCCAGACACCTGCCACCAAAGACAAAATACAAAAGTTGAAGGTCTCTTGGATTTCATTCAAGTTGAGTGACCTTGTGTAATGACTAATGAGCTGGTTGAAAGCACCTCCCTCCCGAGTCCCGAGTCCCGAGTCCCAACAGGCACTAGTAGACTAGTGGTCTATTCTATATTGGGTATTGATGAACGATGATGCCCTGTAAGCTGTAACCCAACAAAACAACTTTTCAGAATTTGGCGTAGCATGAGAAATGAACCCTTTTAACCCAAAACCTTGGGCTACAGGTCTCTCTAGGGTCTCTACTCTAAAGCAAAGCCATCCAGGCGACGGGAGATTCTAGCTAGCTCATCCACAACAATAAAGCCTCTACCATTTCACACGGCAGGCCCAACGCCTAAATAAACCTCGCGGCTCGCGGGGTGGCTTATGCCCCTTCTGTCTTCATCTAGATTATTCTTTACTACTCCTCCCCATTCCAGCTTTTCCAAGTTTCTAAAGTCACCACAAATTAGGGGAAAAAGATAAAATAAAATATTTCCCAGAATCACACGCTCGCAAGTCGCAACAACCACTACCAGTCTACCATTGCCACTATATGCTGTATAGCCACAGAGGCTCCAGCTACTGTTTTGTCTCGCGTCACAGGAGAGAAAGAGAGAGAGAGAGAGAGAGAGGAGGCTGAGATGGCGGCTGCGGCGGCGTCGTCAAATCCGAAAGAGGAAGTGAAGACGAAGAATAAGGAGGGATTGGGATGGATAGCGTGGATGAGAGGGTGGTTGTATGTGGTCTACGAGATGCTGTTCCAGAGAATCACCGCCAGCCACTTGCAAAACCCCATGCCTTTGCCTCCCGTCAACGATCTCACTTGCATTGTCACTGGATCCACCAGCGGCATCGGCCGCGAAATCGCCAGGTCTCCTACTTCTCCTTCTTTCAACTCTCCAAACATTCACGAATTCAGTTTCTTGTTAGCTTGCTTATTTTAGTATAAATAAATCAACTCGATTTGCAAGATTGCATTGGGATTTGGGGCTCCGTCCCTCTGTTTGGTTACTGAGAACTTTGGATACCCTGGTGCCCATTGCTCAATTTCATTTCTCAAGTTTGAAGTAGATTTGCTTGAACATGAAAACTGAACAGGCAGTTAGCGGAATCAGGGGCGCATGTTGTAATGGCGGTGAGGAATACGAAGGCGGCTAATGAGCTGATCCAGAAGTGGCAGAATGAATGGTCTGGAATGGGACTTCCTCTCAATATTGAGGTATCTTATGAAGACCCCAAGGGCCACCGCCAATTATCTACCTTCGATTTCATTAATTGTATGCAAATATATAATATTGTTTAATCTTTATAGGTAATGGAACTTGATCTGCTTTCATTGGATTCTGTCGTGAGATTTGCCCAAGCATGGAATGCACGTTTGGGCCCTCTTCATGTTCTTATCAACAATGCTGGGATATTTTCAATTGGAGGTTGATCCTTTTATTGACATTTTTACACAATTTCAAAGCTTCGTCTCTTCAGATCTTATTTTTCATTTACTGGAATACTCTGCCTCTGGTGTGTTCAGAGCCGCAAAAGTTTTCAAAAGATGGTTACGAAGAACACTTGCAAGTGAACCATCTGGCTCCAGCACTGCTATCTGTCTTGCTATTGCCTTCCCTCATTAGAGGCTCTCCGAGTCGAATTGTTAACTTGAATTCCGTTGTAAGTTCTATGATCATCATGCGTAAGAATTTACACGCCTATGCTTATGCTTTTTTAGGTATATACGATACATATAACTTTCACACACCTATTTACACACATGGAAAGAAAAACTAGTCGGCGTATATGCTAACTACCCGTAGATGCATCCTTAAGTTCTTATATTGGCACTATAATTTATATCACAGTTTGATATTCTTGTTTTACTGTTATATAACATAGATCTGAGAATGCTGTCTTTCTTTATATAGATGCATTATGTTGGCTTTGTTGACACAGAAGACATGAACGTTGTTTCCGGGAAAAGAAAATTTACAAGCTTAGTGGGTTACACAAGCAGCAAGCTGGCACAGGTGCTCTTAGAAGTCTTTATTGTTTGTTGTTTTGCATATTTTAGCTGGAACAAGCTTGTAAGAGCTACAAGCTTTCCTCCCTATCTGTGTCTGTGGAAAGGAATTAGGTCCTTTTGATCCGTAAACTGTTAGCCATTCTGTGTGGAATACAAGTGTCTCTGTCTTTATTTAGATCTTTTTAGTTACTTGGTCCTGTACATTGATCAAGTGCTTGATAATTGGGTGCTATAACTATAGCATCTGCTTCTATTTTTTGGCATTCCTCCTTTCCTTTTATGGTTTCAACATCTGCTTTGATGTCTCTAATCGTTTGTAAAAGCTGGTCATTTATTATCCAAGGCTGAACGCTTGCGCATAATGAAATGTCAATTAACTGCTGTGGTATGTATATAATTTCCGGAGCTGTAACACGACTACTCTAACATAGTTGTATTTGGATTGCAGATTATGTTTAGTAGTGTCCTACATAAGCGTCTGCCTGCTGAATCTGGCATTAGTGTAGTATGCGTTTCACCTGGAATTGTCCAGACTAATGTTGTAAGTATCTTGATGCTTTCCTTCCGCCTCCCTTCTTTGTTACCATGAAGAAGGATATACCTTCAAGGTTTCTATATGAAAGTTTAATTAACAGTCTTGCATGTTATTGGTTTTATGTACCTTGAAGATTTTATATTCAAAGCTTCTCTACATATATAGTATATTGAGTTTTATTTATCATTTTGGGTTTCAATTGATTGCAGGCAAGGGATCTACCCAAGATTGTTCAGGCTGCTTATCATCTAGTACCTTATTTTATGTTTAGTGCTCAAGAAGGTGTGTCATTCTTGCTATTACATTTCATTGTCCATTTACCTTCTTACTTAATAAGATACTGAAGACACCCCAGAAGAAAGGTTTGTAAATATAATCTTTGATGAGTAGCTAATATCATTTTGTATTTTACTGCAATTAGCAAAGCTAGAGTTGGGCTATAATTAAGGTCACATGATCTTGTTAGTTGGCCAAATAAAGTTTATAAAAGATAAGACAGAACAGAATTGAAAAGTCGGTTCTTCTCATCATCTTCTTGTCATGATCCTGTTCCTATTCACTTTGTTAAACCCTAAGAACTCGCTTAAACTTACCTACGAGTTTTTAAACTAAAGAACAACAATAATGCTAAAAAAGCTCTTTGTCGATAGGAATGTCTAAGAAACTGAAACACATATATGTGCTACGAAGATGTGGCTTGTTCTTTTATGTGCAAGATGCATATATGTTTCCTACTAAATTTGAAAATGTAAATATAAAAAAATGAAACAGAGATTATTCTGAGTAGCCCTGGGATCATCCTAGACTTGTAAAGTTTGGATGAAACCTCGTCTTTATGATAGCTTTTTTCCTGATCACTTATTACATTATGAATTTTTAACCTATCAGGTACTATTGGCCTTGCTCCTAGGTGATCTACTTAACAGATCCGAGTTTTACTGCTATGCAATAAATGAAGCTTTTGATGCTCCTTTGAAAACTGAACAAAAAGAAGGGAAGGGAGGGAATGTGAAAGTAATATTGTAATGATTTATTGTGTGCAGGTTCTAGGAGTGCTCTGTTTGCAGCCACTGATCCCCAGGTTCCCGAGTACTGTGAATTGTTGAAAACGGATGATTTTCCTGTTTGTGCCTTTATTTCTCAAGATTGCCGTCCAACGAATCCTTCAGAAGAATCGCATAATGTTGAAACTTCTCACGAGGTGTGGGAGAAGACATTTGAGATGATTGGCCTTCCTTCTGATGCAGTGGAGAGGCTATTAGAAGGGGAAGAAGTTGCAAGCAGATACGGGGCTCATGGGGAGTAGCCTTGTTACATGATATGCTAGAAGTGCGTGTCAAATGCTCAGCCTAGATAATGTGTGGAAGGTTAGAATACAGAAGAAAGACTGGAGCGCCACAATCAACTGGAAGAAATTTGAAGAGATGGTGCTGCGTTGTACACCACTTTAATTGTTTAGATTTGTTTTTGACTATTGACGGGTGCGGAAACAGAAGGATTAGGAAGGTCTGATGTTGGTATTTGGTTCACCCCCGCCCTTCCCACTGGTTTAATTGTTTTCTTGCTGTAAACTAATGTTTTCAATTTCGTAGACAATGTAGAGAATTATTTAGAGACACAATTGTAGTCTTAAAGACGAGTAATGACTTAAGAATAGTATGTGGACATACCCACACCCACGAATTTAGATTTAAATGAGATGGTATGGATGTTACGGAACAATGCAAGATACAATAGTATGCCTGACTTTTTTCACCATCGAAGTAAAACATGTGTTACATTGGGAGAAAGACTTGGGTGAAAAAAGGTCACCGTCATCGTAATGTTTTTAACCATTGATGCAAGGCCACGCGGAAAGTGTTATGAATAACTTTGTATTAGTGGTTTGAAAACGCTACAGCGACAGGTGTCCATGGAAGTCTCTTTGTCTTCGTAGAGTTTAAACTTGTAAGTAGCAAGGAAAAGAGGATTTGAAAATACAAATTTGAAAGGAGAGGAAGTACATGGGAGAGTACACGTGTCGGAATGGGAGTGGTCAAAGTGAAGCTAAAGAAAGACAAAAAGAGAGAGTAGTTGCGGTTTTGGGGGAGAAATCTGTGTAATGCTTCGTACATATGTGTGCTTCTCACTTTATATATATAGATATAGATATAGATATACACTCAAGCGCGCCGACTCTCTTTGAATTCTCTCTGGTCTCCGTCCATATTATGATATTAATCAAGAATGAAGGTAAGTAATAAGTATTATTAGGAGCCTTGCTTGTCAAGAACTCAGACTGAGAGTCACTCACCATACTCTCACATACGTTACTCTTCTCTCTTTGGGCCTGCATCTGCATCTGCATCTGCCTCTGCCTTTGCCTCTGCCTCTGCCTGCAGGTAACTCTCTCTCTCATGCTTTCTTGCAACTTCCCATTCTTATACCATCATCCGCGACACACCAGTCCAAATCTTTTCTAATTTCCTTTATTTATTATATATACATATACAAATACATACGAATCCGAACCGAAGATCCGTGAATCATATTTTTTTCATTATACATGATGCGATCATAAATCATTTTAAATATTTTTATTTAAAATTAAATACAAACAAAAACTTATCAAAAGAATCCGGAAAGGATACTGTTGGTATACATACACAACGCATATCAGTTCATTGTTTTCTTTTAATCTTGGGCTTCTTTCTGTCCGTGTGTGTGTTTAATTTATTTATGAATGCACCACCGCATAGTATGAAAGCCATCATGATTTGAAATTTTGAATGCCATACACAGTCCGAGTCTCCATAGTTTAATATCTCAAGAGTGTTTTGATTAAGGTTTGACTTTTAACTCCTTAACAATTAATTTAGGATGGTGCTCCACTTCTTTTTATTTTCATAAATTTTCTGTTAATTTTTATCTTTGATCCTCTTAATTCATAAATTCGATAAACATTTAGAATTTGGAAGGGAACTCGTGATTGAGATTCCAACAAACAAACAAACAAACAATGAAATAACATCATTTGTTTAATTAGTTAACTTTCCATTTATTAGTTGTTATTCTGTCTGTTTTTGAGTGTGTGAGAAGGAACGAAAGAATAGAAATTAGGATGAGTCTCCTAGCAGTAGGTATATAAATAAATATTACTTTTCTCCATGAAATTTGTGCATGGGGAATTGAGTCATGATCACTGTTCCAAACCCACGCGCCATGTCTAGAATTTCAGATATACTTGTGAGTTATTGTGACCAATGACCATACATACATACATACATACATATGCGAAATGAACAGTTTGATACTCGTTTTTGAAACCAAAAAGAAGAAGATTATTTTTATTTTTCGAATTCATTGCTCGTCCTCCCCCTCCTCGAGATCTGCGCTGTAATGTCTTGTACTACAAGTCAAAGAATTAATTTGTGTGGTGCTGCTGCTTCTGCTCTCTTCTCTCAGAAACACGAGTCCGAGGGATTAGATGCAAGTGTACGTACTGTCTCCGTCTTAAATGCGTTTCAGAGACGGAACCCTACTCCTGCCCTTTCTGTTTGCATAATGATTATACTGTTCATGAATAGCAAAGCTATGTTTATGTTTCGCTTTTCTTTTATTAATTTTATATAATTTATTCACTTTTATAAAGATATTGCAGCCTAGTAGGAGGGTTGAGACATACCGATGGGATCGACAGCGATGAAGAAACAAACAACAACATCAGCAGCTTCATCAAATCCTCCTTCTTCTTCAGTTGTGTCGTCGGCTCCTCCAAGTCCAAGTAGTTTTATCAGCAGCAACAAGTCCACCATGAATCGGAAACCCACAGGGCTCTTATCCGTCCGTGACGGTACGAATATTTTCACTTGAATCATTTCGCTTCTCCCTTCAACTTTTACTCGTGGACCGGCGGGCAACTTGCATGAAAAGATCGTCAGTTGGTCTTTCTGTTTAATAATACAATGTCGCATGAACAAATATTCAGATGATTATGTTGTATTATTGAATTGAAACACTTACAGACTCATTTTATTTCAGTCATTTTCTATAAATCTTTTATCTTTGTTTTGGTGCACGCGTAATTGAATTGAACAACGTACGCATGATTGAATGGAAGTGCTTAGGAGGTTTTTTCGTGCAAGTGCACATGTGATGATGTCATGTGACTAGGTAATGTACGTAGCCTGGAGTTTTCCATCTTTGTCTGTCTATCTGTCCATCCATCTTCCTTTGTGTTTGAATTTCAAAACTCGATCTGATAGAGTCGTAGTGAGTAGTCTAGTAGGCTATAAGGGCATTGGCTTGCAGTGGTATGTAATTGATTTTGTTTGATATTTGCTCGAGGCAGGAAGTCTGTGACCTTTCTTTTTCCCCTTTTCCTTCGTATTTTTCATACTCTATGATACAAACTCGTGCTAGGATTAGAAATAGGATTCAAGAAAAGAGAGAATCTCCTTCCATCTGTTTGTTTCAATATTCTTTGTTTGTTTTTTTTTTAACAATAATTCTGCATGAATTGGTGCTAACATTTTATTTTATTTTAAGCTCATACGATATTGAATTTAATTATAAAGCCCCCACGATAACTTTGATTCTATGCAGAAGGGGGCTACACATATGAGTGTTTAGTTTGTATCAAGAGTAAAATCAAATTTGAAATAATGAGGGAGGGAATCTTATATCTTGATGGATGGGGAGTGACTGACATATATGTTCTCCCGGGTGGAAATTGGTCCTTTAGTCATTTGGTGGTCCTGCTGCTGTCTTTACTTTACCTCCTGTTGGCTGTTGTGAAATTCAAACTCTCATTTCGAATTAGGTGCTCTGCTCAGTCTCCATCTTTTATTTCCCTTTTAAACTCCTTTTTTTTTTTTTTTTTTTATTTGCATGATTAATATGTTTGTTCAGCATATAATGTGATTTTTTTTTGCCTTGGAAATTGGCTGTCCATGCATCCTAGGCTAACTATCTCATATATGTTGAACAAATATGAGCGGAAGGGAAGGCTGCATTCTAATTCAAATAAAATTAACGGAGCCTTGGTTGTTATTATGTCAGATATAGAAGAGAGGATGAAGATGCTGGCATCTCACACAGCCCAACAAGACACTGGAGACACCTTCGCTGAACGAGCCGACGCTTACTACAAACGACGCCCTCAGCTGCTCTCTCTGCTTCAAGACTTGTACAATGCCTACGTCACATTATCTGATCGTTACATTCATACAATCGCCAAAACCAATCATCGCCGTGGACACTCCTCCCAAACCTCAATCATTGTTAATGACTACTACGACGACTGTCATGACCAACAAGATGCCGATGGTGATACATTAAGCCAGATGGATTCGGACGTGGGCAGTTCCCTCTCCTATCAGCCACAATTATCTCTTGCTGCTGCCCGGGATGATAACATGGTGTTGGATTTGGATGCAATTGTTGCGGAGGTTGTGATGAAGAATGTGGAATGCGATATCTTACTTGATGAGGCCAGCACCATGGGGAGGCGATACAATGAGTCATCAAGGAAGATAAAGTTGCAGAAGAGCTTGCTGGAGGTGCTGGAGTCCGAAAGGCTCATACTACTGAATGAGAATGCTAAGTTGGGGTACAAAGTGGGTGCATTGGTGGAAGAGAACAAAGACATCGCGTCCGAGTCCATGTTCATGAGGAGGAAGGCTGGAGAGCTGGCTAGGTGTTTGCTGAAGGTGAGGGAGGATCAGAGGGTGTGCATGCTTAGCCGTAAAATCGAGGACCTGCAGGGCCAGATCTATGGGTTGGAGAAGAGGAACAAGGAGTACTATGAGCAACTTGTGAAGAGAGACCAATGGTCCTCTCAACTTGTACAAGAAGAGAGTACTAGCATAAACAACAAAAGCAAGTTTAACGGGAATGAAGTGAATTTGGAGGTTTGCTTCCAAATAGGGAAGATCAATCGGAGGCTGAAGAGAGGTAATAGCAATGTGAAGGATTTTGGCACTGCAAGTGGGAAGAAGGGTTGGAGTTGGTGGGAAAAGGTCAAGAACATGGACTTGTTTCTATGCGGACATAATTCAAGCTCTACTTGACCTCAATTGGTGTCTGTCTGTTTAATTACTGACTAAGCTTGCGTTAATGGTGGCCAGTCTGTTTATATTTCGTTTGTCGTCCTGTAGTGGCAACACTGTCATGAACCTGCTGACTCCATGGTCATTCTGCCTTATATTAGTTTCGTGATCCAGTAGAATCTGATGCTCAAATTGGCTGAAACCTACTATTTAAATCAAGCGTGTCACAAAATTTGATGTTTTCCCCCGTTTTCTGCACAACCAGCGCAATTGTTATCTGATCAGTCACCCGATGTAAATGTGGATGAACTGGATGGCCCGCCCGGTTTTGGTCCTCGAACCGAAAATAGGGTATACTTGCCTATCGGCGAAGAAGATTTTTCTCCTGTGCTTTCAAAATCTCAAAAGAAAAGATGCAGCCAGGACAGATCGACGAGTACTAGTACATACATCCAAGTGAAGCTCGTTTATTGGAACATTCGAGGTATTGATAGTGATGATTTTTTAACCAAAAATACACTCTTATTAATCTTTAGCATTTGATTTTTTTCAATTCATTCGATTCGACGAATAGAAATTGAAAGGCATGCGTGAGAAAAAAAAAATGGTGCGTGGTTTGTATTTATGTGCCCATGGTCAATTTCGAATGGGTAATGCTTGGGAGATCAACTATTTAAATCAAATTTTATAAATTATATGACGTGGTGGTTGATGATTGGATTATTACTTAATTGTTGGTTAACGTGTTTATTTTCTATTACTGACATATCACATAGTTTGCAGATTTTGCCTACCTAACATTGCTCATTTAGAATTCATTTCTGCAACTTGAGCCTACATTCATGTCATTTTCTTGATCGATAAACTTCTCAATAATTTGTATAAGACATTTATTGGCTTTCAAAACTCCGATATCATTTTCTCTCTCTGCCAATATTTATTTATTTTTCTATTTTGCACATTAAAAATCCGCAAAAAATGCCACTTTGTACTAATAAATTATCCAATTGCTTCAAAATTTGAAAATTCTACAAAAACTATGATCTATAAGTCATGATTTGAGATCGATTATGCAAATTTCTAAAGTAAAAAACTTCAGCCTACATTTGTGTCATTTTCGTTGATTGATAAGATTCTCGTTTATTTGAGTAGGGCATTTAGTGATTTTTCTAATTCGGATATCGTTTTTACTTAAATGTTTCTTTATTTTTAATTTACACATTAAAGATTCGTAAAATTTACTTCTGCGTATTAATAAATTGTCCAAATGCTTCTAGAGAGCTTATAAAACTTTTTTTATTGCGTAAACCCAAAAAAGTGCAAATGTTCAAAATTGGCATTTTTCACAAAAATTGTGAGCTATAAGCCACGATTTGAGATCGATTTTGCTAAATTTTGAAGTAACAAACTTAAGCTTACTTTCGTGTCATTTTTGTCGTCGATAAGCTTCTCAATAATTTCTATTGGGCATTTAATGATTTTTCTAAACTCGGATATCACTTTCGCCCCAATGTTTATTTATTTTTATATGTTACACATTCGTAAAAAATACTTTTGTGTATTAATACCTTGTCCAATAGCTTCTAAAGAGCTTATAAAACTTTCTTTAATGCGTAAACCCAAAAATTTGCAAATGTTCAAAATTTGCAAATGTTCAAAATTTGCATTCTTCACAAAAATTGTGAGCTATAAGTCACGATTCGAGATCACTTTTGCTAATTTCTAAATTAACGAAATTAAACCTTATTTCGTGCCATTTTCGTCGACTGATAAGCTTCTCAATCATTTATGCAGGGCAATTTATGATTTTTCAAAACACAAATGTAACTTTTGCTCTCCGCCAAAGTTTATTTATTTTTCTATTACACACATTAAAAATTGTGTGTGTCAATAACTTGTCCAATTCTTCTAAGGAACTTATAAAACCTTCATCAATGCGTAAACCAAAAAAATTTGGAAATGTTCAAAATTTGAATTATCCGAAAAAACTGTGAGCTATAAGCCACAGTTTGAGATTGATTTTCCTAATTTCTAAAGTAACAAACTTAAGTCTACTTTCGTCTCATTTTCGTTGATCGATAAGCTTCTCAATAATTTATGAATGGGCTTTTAGTGATTTTTCAAACTTAGCTATTATTTTCACTCTCCATCAATGTTTATTTATATTTCTATTTGACACATTAAAAAATACTTATGTATATCAAGAAATTGTACAACTGCTTCTAGAGCTTACAAAACTTTCTTTATTCATAAACCAAAATATTTGCAAATGTTCAAAATTTGAAATTATTCACAAAAACTTTGAGCTGTAAGTCACAATTGAGATCAATTTTGCAAATTCACAAAAACTTAAATTTTTAGTGATTTTTAAAGCTCGGCTATCACATACTTTATTTATGCTAATTCACATAAAATTTACTTATGTGAATCAATAATAGTCCAACTGCTTCTGAAAGACATACAGAACTTTCTTTATTGCGCAAACCAAAAAAATTTGCAAATGTTCAAAATTTGTAATTTTTCACAAAAACTATGAGCTATAAGTCATGATTTGAGATCGATTTTGCTAATTTCTAAGTAACGAACTTAAGCCTCTTCCGTACCATTTTCCTTGATCGATAAGGTTCTCAAGAATTTGTTTAGGGCATTTAGTGACTTTTCAAAAGTCGGATATCACTTTCGCTCTCTGCCAATGTCTACTTATTTTTCTATTTTACACATTAAAAATTCATGAAAATTACTTAGGTGTGTTAATAAATATTCTAATTGCTTCTAAAGAGCTCATAAACTTTCTTTAATGCATAAACTGATAAACCCAAAAATTTGCAAATGTTCAAAATTTGCATTTTTCAAAAAACTGTGAGCTACAAATTAAGATATGATATCAATTTTGCTAATTTCTAAAGTAACGAACTTAAGCCTAGTTTTGTGTCTATCCGTCAACCGGAAGCTTCTCAATAATTTGTGAAAAGCATTTAGTGGTCTTTAAAAATTGGCTATGATTTTCACTCTCCACCAATGTTTATTTATATTTCTACTTGACACATAAAAAATACTTATGTGTATAATAATTTGTCCAACTCTTTCTAAAGAACTTACAAAACTTTCTTTATTGCGCAAACCAAAAAATTTGTAAATGTTCAAAATTTGTAACTTTCACAAAAACCGTGAACTATAAGTCACAATTTGAGATCGATTTTGCAAATTTCTAAAGTAACAAACTTAAACCTATTTTTGTGTCATTTTCGTCGATTGATAAGCTTCTCGATAAATGTGTATGGTATTTAGTGATGTTTCAAACTCGGTTATCACTTTCACTCACCGCCAATGTTTATTTATATTTCTTCTTGACACATAAAAAATACTTATGTGTATCAATAACTTGTCCAACTACTTCTAAAGAACTTACAAAATTTTATTTAATGCACAAACCAAAAAATTTTGCAAATGTTCAAAATTTGAATTTTTAACAAAAACTGTGAGCTACAAGTCACGATTTAAGATCGATTTTACTAATTTCTAAAGTAACGAACTTAAGCCTACTTTCGTTTCATTTTCTTCGATCGATAAGTTTCTCAATAATTTGTGCATGGCTTTTAGTGATTTTTCAAACTCGACTATCACTTTTAGTCTCCACCACTATATTTTTTTATATTTCTTTTCACCCATAAAAAATACTTATGTGTATCAACAATTGTCCAACAACTTCTAAAGAACTTACAAAACTTTCTTTAATGCGTAAACCAAAAAATTTGCAAATGTTCAAAATTTGAAATTTTCACAAAAACTGTGACTTATAAGTCACTATTTGAGATTGATTTAGCTAATTTCTAAGTAACGAACTTAAGCCTACTTTCGTGTCATTTTCGTTGATCGATAAGCTTCTTAATAATTTGTGTGGGGCTTTTAGTGATTTTTCAAACTCGACTATCCCCTCACCATCCGACAATGTTTATTTATATTTTTACTTGACACATAAAAAATCCATAAAGAATACATGTGTGTATCGATAAATTGTCCAACTGCTTCTAAAGAACTTATAAAACTTTATTTAATGCGTAAACAAAAAAATTTGCAAAAATTCAAAATGTGTATTTTTTCACAAAAAGTGTGAGTTAACACTCACAATTTTTAGCCGGTTTTGCAAATTAGTACATAAATCACCGTTCAATTCATTTATTTCCAACTTCGCTTCAATGTGAAGGTTTGAAAATTAAGGTGAGACGTTCCATTGAGATTCTTGAGAGTGGAACTGTCACATCCCGGCCCGGGCCCCCACCACATCCTGGGTTCGACTCCACCGTAGCATGATATTGTCCGCTTTTGGCCCTGACCACGCCCTCACGGTTTTGTTTCTAGGAACTCACACGAGAACTTCCCAGTGGGTCACCCATCTTGGGATTGCTCTCGCGCGAACTCGCTTAACTTCGGTGTTCCGATAAACTCCGAAGCCAGTGAGTTCCCCAAAGGCCTCATGCTAGCTAGATATGGGAATATACATATAAGACTTACATGATCCACTCTCCTGGGCGATGTGGGATGTTACAATCCACCCCTCTTAGGGGCCCGACGTCCTCGTCGGCACAGTTCTGGCCAGGGATTGGTACTAATACCAAATTGTCATATCCCGACTCGAGCCCCCACCACATCTCGGGCTCGACTCCACTGTAGCACGATATTGTCTGCTTTGAGCCCTGACCACACCCTCACAATTTTGTTTCTGGGAACTCAAACGAGAACTTCCCAGTGAGTCACCCATCCTAGGATTGCTCTCGTGTGAACTCGCTTAACTTTATGAACTCCGAAGCCAGTGAGCTGCCAAAATGCCTCGTGCTAGGTAGAGATGAGAATATACATATAAGGCTTACATGATCCACTACCCTGGGTGATGTGGGATGTTACAGGAACCCCATTTGACAACGTTTTGGTCCTCACTATCGTATTTTTCACATATTTTTTAAAGTTTTTGGCTTAAATATTCCTCTAAGTAAACAATTGTTCCTTAATAAATTGTAAAACTGCTTCCAAGCACCTTATAAAGTTTCCCTTAAAGCTCACGGAAAATATTTCGCAAAAATAAAAAATTTCATTTTGGACCAAAAAAACATGGTTAACTCACAACATTTTGTCGATTTTGCAAATTCGTACATAAATCATCGTTCAATCTATTTATTTTCACATTCACCTCAATGTGAAGTTTTAAAAATTAAGGTGAGACATTTCATTGAGATTCTTGAAGGTAGAACCCCATTTGACAATGTTTTGGTCCTCACTATTGTATTCTTCACTTATTTTTTTCAGTTTACGGCTTAAATATTCTACTAAGTATAATTTTTTGCTCAATAAATCATAAAAGCACTTCCAAATACCTTATAAATTTTTGCTTAATGCTCGTGGAAAATATTTTGCAAAAATAAAAATTTTCATTTTTGACCAAAAAATGTGGGTTAACACTCACGGTTTTTAGTCGGTTTTGCAAATTAGTAAATAAATCACCGTTCAATCCATTTATTTTCATGTTCACCTCAATATGAAGTTTTGAAAATGAAGGCAAGACTTTCCATTGAGATTCCTGAGGGTGGAACCCATTTGACAATGTTTTGGTGCTCACTATTGTATTTTTAATTTTTTTTTTTCAGTTTTCGCTTAAATATTCTACTAAGTATACATTCGTTGCTCAATAAAAATCATAAAACTGCTTTCAAACACCTTATAAAGTTTTCCTTAATGGTCGCGGAAAATATTTCGCAAAAATAAATTTTTTCATTTTTGACCAAAAAATCGTTGGTTAACACTCACGATTTTTTGTCGGTTTTATAAATTCGTACATAAATCATCGTTCAATTTATCTGTTTTTAAAATCGCCTCACCATGTAATTTTGAAAATTAAGGTAAGACTTTCTGTTGAGATTCTTGAGGGTGGAACCCCATTTGACAATGTTTTGGTCTTCACTATTGTATTTTTCACTTATTTTTTCAGTTTTCGGTTTAAATATTCTACTAAGTATACATTTGTAGCTCAATAAATCATCAAACCAATTCCAAACACCTTACAAAGTTTTCCATAATGCTCACGGAAAATATTTTGTAAAAATAAAAATTTGCATTTTTGACCAAAAAAACATGGGTTAACACTCACAATTTTTAGTCGTTTTACAAATTCGTACATAAATCTTCGTTCAATCTATATGTTTTCAGCTTCGCCACATCGAGAAATTTTGAAAATTAAGATAAGACTTTTCGTTGAGATTCTTGAGGGTGAAACTGCATTTGACAATGTTTTGGTCCTCACTATTGTATTTTTCACTTATTTTTTCAATTTTCGGCTTAAATATTCTACTAAATATAAATTTGTTGCTCAATAAATCATAAAACAGCTTCCAAACACCTTATAAATTTTTCCTTAATGCGCGCGGAAAATATTTTGCAAAAATAAAAATTTGCAAATTTGTCGGATTTGCAAATTTGTACAAAAATCACATTCGATCTATTTATTTTCACCTTCGCCTCAATGTGAAGTTTTAAAAATTAAGGAGAGACTTTCCATAGAGATTCTTGAGGGTGGAACCCCACTTGACAATGTTTTGGTCTTCACTATTTTATATTTCACTTATTTTTTCAGTTTTTGGCTTAAATATTCTACTAAGAATACATTTGTCGCTCAATAAATCATAAAACCACTTCCAAACACCTTAAAAAGTTTTCCTTAATGCTCGTGGAAAATATTTACAAAAATTAAAATTTTCATTTTTGAATAAAAAAACGTGGGTTAATGCTCACGATTTTTAGTCAGTTTTACAAATTCGTACATAAATCATCGTTCAACCTATTTGTTTTCACCTTTGCCTCATCGTGAAATTTTGAAAATTAAGATAAGACTTTCCGTTAAGAACCATTTGACAATGTTTTGGTCCTCACTATTGTAATTTTCACTTATTTTTTCAGTTTTCAGCTTAAATATTCTACTAAGCATACATGTTGCTCAATAAATCATAAAACCGTTTCCGAACACGTTATAAAGTTTTCCTTAATGCCCGAGGAAAATATTTCGTAAAAATAAAAAATTTCATTTTTGACTGGAAAAACTTAGGTTAACACTTATGACTTTTAGTCAGTTTTGCAAATTTGTACATAAATCATCGTTCGATCTATTTATTTTCAACTTCACCTCAATGTGAAGTTTTGAAAATTAAGGTGAGACTTTCCATTGAGATTCTGGAGGGTGGAACCCCATTTGACAATGTTTTGGTCCTCACTATTGTATTTTTCACTTATTTTTTCAGTTTTTGGTTTAAATATTCTACTAAGTATACATTTGTAGCTCAATAAATCATCAAACCAATTCCAAACACCTTACAAAGTTTTCCATAATGCTCGCGGAAAATATTTCACAAAAAAAAAAAAAAGAATTTGCATTTTTGATCAAAAAAGCATGGGTTTTTAGTCGTTTTACAAATTCGTACATAAATCTTTGTTCAATCTATATGTTTTCACCTTTGCCACACTGTGAAATTTTGAAAATTAAGATAAGACTTTTCATTGAGATTCTTGACGGTGGAACCCCATTTGACAATGTTTTTGTCTTCACTATTGTATTTTTCACTTATTTTTTTCCAATTTTTGGTTTACATATTTTACTAAGTATACATTTGTTGCTCAATAAATCATCAAACCACTTCCAAACACCTTACAAAGTTTTCCTTAATGCTTGCAAAAAATATTACTCAAAAAAATAAAAATTTGCATTTTTGACCAAAAAAACGTGGGTTAACACTCACGATTTTTATTCAGTTTTATAAATTCGCACATAAATCATCGTTCAATCAATATGTTTTCACCTTCGCCTCACCATGAAATTTTGAAAATTAAGGTAAGACTTTCCGTTGAAATTCTTGATGGTGGAACCCATTTGACAATGTTTTGGTCGTCACTATTGTATTTTTCACTTATTTTTTCAGTTTTCGGCTTAAATATTCTACTAAGTATACATTTGTTGTACAATAAATCATAAAACAGCTTCCAAACAAGTTATAAAGTTTTCTTTAATGCTTACAGAAAATATTTTGCAAAAAAAAAAATTTGCATTTTTGACCAAAAAAACGTGGGTTAACATTCACTGTTTTTAGTCGGTTTTGCAAATTCGTACATAAATCACCGTTCAATCTATTTATTTTTAGCTTCACCTCAATGTGGAGTTTTGAAAATTAAGGTGAGACTTTCCATTGAGATTGTTGAGGGTGGAACTAGGGTTGGGCAAACGGGTCCTGGACCCGTGGTTAGGGGCGGGTACGGGGCGGGTCTTATTTTTAAAAATCTGAAACGGGGCGGGGCGGGGCGGATCCATGTTATTTGCGGGGCGGGACGGGTCGTAATTGCTGAGGAAACGGGTCCCCGACCCGAACCGTTTCCACCTTCCAAAAATATAAGATTTAATCTGATCCGTTGATTAAAACCACGATCGCACGATCGCACTCCAGATCAAGAGTCTCTCAGATCAGACTCTCAGTCTCAGACAGTCAGACCTCGACAGTTCCCTTCCCCCACTCCCCAAATCTCCTCTCCTCTCTACTCTCTCGTCTCAGATTCAGACCTCGATCGTCTTCCGCTTTCTCTGCGTTAAGGGTGTGGTTCGAAAAGCACAGCCCCCTTCTTCTTCCCTCCAACTTCCTCCACTTCCAGATCCGCGCTTCAGAGGTACCATTTTAGCGCTTTTCTCTGTTGGGTTTTCGTTTTCCTTGTCCTTGCTGTTTGTGGTTTGATTATAATGTGAGCGGGCTGGCGGTTTGTGGGATTTTTAGGGGGACTTTATAAGTTTCGCTTTGGAAAAAATGAAAGATCTGGCAGGTTTAACTCGATGTGATTCTTTTTCCTTAGCATTTTTCCCTTGTGTTTTGTGATTTGACAAGTTAAATTCAAGTGTTTGGGTTTTGTTTCAGTAAACCTTGCAGATCTGATAATTTGTAGTTTTATGGGATTTTCATTGTTCCCTGTGGCTGTAAGTTTATGTATTCTGAAGATTTTTCATAGACTGGTGTGACTTGTAATACTGTCCTTAGTAGAACCCTGTTAATGGTGGATATTTTAGTGAACTGCCCTTTATTCTTGAAGATGAGCTTGATGTTGTCATTCATTGTATCTGTTTTGGAGTGCAGAATCTGTTGCGCTTTATATCTGATGTGATGTGATGCTTAAATGCTTTAGGGATATGTTTGTTCACTCTGTATTTGCTTTTCTGTGGGAATATTTACTTTTGTTAAATTCGAAAGTACAATTGATGTTGTTTTCAGATTTACGACAACTACGAATTTGGTGATATGCGGGTTTTTAATCTTTATTCTTTCTGTTGTTGGAGCTATGACATCTCTTTGTTGCTTATATTTATACGGATGTGTCTTGGTATACTTTTATCTTGTGTAGAGAATGGAGACTTTCCTATGTGATCTGAATCCGTGAACGAGGGTCACCCCGACAAGCTGTGCGACCAGATCTCTGATGCAGTGTTAGATGCCTGCCTTGCCCAGGACCCTGATAGCAAGGTTGCCTGTGAGACATGCCACCAAAACCAACATGGTCATGGTGTTTGGAGAGATCACTACCAAGGCCAATGTTGACTATGAGAAGATTGTCCGTGACACTTGCCGTGCCATTGGATTTGTTTCTGATGACGTGGGTCTTGATGCCGAAAACTGCAAGGTCCTGGTTAACATTGAGCAGCAGAGCCCAGATATTGCCCAGGGCGTTCATGGTCACTTTACCAAGCGACCTGAGGAGATTGGTGCTGGTGACCAGGGTCACATGTTCGGATATGCCACTGACGAAACCCCTGAATTGATGCCTCTTAGCCATGTGCTTTCCACCAAGCTTGGTGCTCGCCTCACTGAGGTCAGGAAGAATGGTACCTGCCCCTGGTTGAGACCCGACGGCAAGACCCAAGTTACCGTTGAGTACTACAACGAAAACGGAGCTATGGTTCCAGTGCGTGTCCACACCGTCCTTATCTCCACCCAGCATGATGAGACTGTCACAAACGATGAGATTGCCACTGACCTCAAGGAGCATGTCATTAAGCCTGTTGTCCCTGAGAAGTATCTTGATGCACAATATGGAGAACATTTTGGTAAAATGTCATGAATGGTGAGTGCATGCATGTTGCTGCATGTTACTGGCCTGCAGGCCCTGCACACGATTTGAATTTTGAAATTTGAAGTACATGAGAAAAACTGCAAACTAAACCGAGAACCTTCAGTGTTATTTATTAGGCTATTTAAGGACACTTCTGAATTCTGATTGCATTTACTTGCATTGCTGCATTTCCAATACATGGACAAGTTTGCAATCTGTATTCTGTACAAATTTTTTTTTTTTTCAAACAACCAAAAAAAAAAAAAATGTCCGGTTCTTATATTAAAAAATGTAATCCCCGGCCCGGCCCGCCCCGTTCTCTTTGAACCTAGGTTCGGTCCGGTCCCTTCAAAATTGGGCCCGGCCCGGCCCGTGCCCAGCCCTAGGTGGAACCCCATTTGACAATGTTTTGGTCCACATTTTTGTATTTTTCACATATTTTTTTTCTTCACTTTTTCGGCTTAAATATTCTACTAAGTATACATTTGTTGCTCAATAAATCATACAATTGCATCCAAACACCTTATAAAGTTTTCCTTAATGCTCGCAGAAAATATTTTGCAAAAATAAAAATTTGCATTTTTGACCAAAAAAACGTGGGTTAACACTCACGATTTTTAGTCGGTTTTACAAATTCGTACATAAGTCATTCGTTCAATCTATTTGTTTTCACCTTCGCCTCACCGTGAAATTTTGAAAATTAAGGTAAGACTTTCCGTTGAGATTCTTGAGGGTGGAAACCCGTTTGACAATGTTTTGGTCCTCACAATTCTATTTTTCACTTATTCTTTTTAGTTTTCGGCTTAAATATTTACTAAGTATACATTTGTTGATCAATAAATCATAAAACCGCTTCCAAACACCTTATAAAGTTTTCCTTAATGCTCGTAGAAAATATTTTGCAAAAATAAAAATTTTCATTTTTGACCAAAAAAACAAGAGTTAACACTCATGGCTTTTAGTTGGTTTTGCAAATTCGTACATAAATCACCCTTCAATCAATTTATTTTCACCTTCACCTGAATGTGAAGTTTTGAAAATTAAGGTGAGACTTTCCATTGAGATTCTTGAGGGTGGAACCCCATTTGACAATGTTTTGGTCCTCACTATAGTATTTTTCACTTACTTCTTTCAGTTTGTGGCTTAAATATTCCACTAAGTATACATTTGTTGCTCAATAAATCATAAACCCGCTTCCAAACACCTTATATAGTTTTCCTTAAAACTCGTGGAAAATATTTCACAAAATAAAAAATTTCATTTTTGACCAAAAAAATGTGGGTTAACACTCACAGTTTTTAGTCAGCTTTTACAAATTCGTACATAAATCGTCGTTCAAACTATTTCTTTTCAACTTCTCCTCACCGTGATGTTTGAAAATTATAGTAATACTTTTCATTATATTCTTGGGGGTGCAACCCAATTTTAACAATATTTTGGGCTTTCAACTTAAATAGTCTACTAAATATACATTTGTTGCTCAAAAAATCTTAAGTCCACTTCCAGCTCCCTTATAAATTTTCCTTAATGCTCATGGAAAATGTTTCACGAAAATATAATATTGGCATAAAAAAAGGGTTAACACTCACGGTTTGTTGTTGGTTTTTATAAATTGTACATAAATCGTCATTCAAACTATTCACCTTCGCTTTACCGTGAAGTTTGAAAATTATAGTAATACTTTTTGTTATATTCTTGATGGTGGAACCCCATTTTAACAATGTTTTGGGCCTCCCTACTTGTAACATCCCACATCGCCACGGGAGTGAATCCTGTAAGCCTTATATGTATATTCTCGTATCTACCTAGCACAAGGCCTTTTGGGAGCTCACTGGCTTCGGATTCCATCGGAACTCCGAAGTTAAGCGAGTTAACGCGAGAGCATTCCCAGGATGAGTGACCCACTGGGAAGTTCTCGTGTGAGTTCCCAAAAATAAAACCGTGAGGGCGTGGTCCCTGAGATTTCAAATCAATAGAAGTGGTCCCTGAGATTGTTCACCATCCATCATTTTGGTCCTTCCATTAAAAACTCCGTTAAGTGTCCCGAAGCTCTTGGCCAGAAGTTTGGGCAATTTTCAAAGCTTCGTAACTCAATCATTTCTTAACCAAATTCGACCCATAATATATCAAAATGAAGATAGGAAAGTGTAGAATAAGATTATACCTATTTGGAAGCCCAATGGTTGAAAGAGATGGCTGAAAAATAGCCTCAAAATTGACTGGTCCGAGGGAAAACTAGAAAACTCGCCGGAAACTAGTAAACATTAAACGTTCATAACTTCTTCAATACTCAACGAAATCAAGTGATTCAAAAATGAAAATCATACTTCTCGACGAGAAAAAGAGAATGGTACCTTTTTCGATGGCTAAATTGCCATGGTTTGGCCGGAAAACTGCTCGAAAGTGGCTGTCTTGATCTTGAGTTAGCCACTTTCGAGCATTTTTTCGGCCAAACCACGATGAGTTAGCCATAAAAAAAAAAGGCACCATTCTCTTTTTCCCGTCTAGAAGTATGATTTTCGTTTTTGAATCACTTGATTTCGTTGAGTATTGAAGAAGTTATGAACGTTAAAAGTTTACCCAGTTTCCGGCTAGTTTTCCAGTTTTCCCTCGGACCAATCAACTTTGAGGCTATTTTCCGGCTATATCCAGCAACCATTGGGCTTCCAAATAGGTATAATCTTATTCTACACTTTTCTATCTTCATATTGATGTATTATGGGTCGAATTTGGTTAAGAAACAATTGAGTTACGAAGCTTTGAAAATTGCCCAAACTTCAGGCCAAGATCTCCGAGACACTTAAATGAGTTTTTAAATGAATGACCAAAATGATGGATGGTAGACAATCTTAGAGACCACTTCTATTGATTTGAAATCTCAGGGACCAAAGTGATATGTTATGCAAATCAGGGACCATTTTGGCTATTCAGCCAATCGTAAACTTGCTTCCAAATAAACAAATGAAATAGAAAAGGATACGATCAGTACTTCGATACCGATTGTCTTAAATAACTATCGCTAGTAAGTTAGCAACAGTTATCTGAAAAAATCGCTACCTTCATACCGAACCCCTCTTTTCAATTTTTTCTTTTTAGTTTTTTAGTTTTAGTTTTTTGCTTATGTTTGTTTTAGTTCTCTTACCATACCAACAAACTATCAAACTCATATTCTTCAAAATATATTTTTTTCATGCAAAATCTATTATCGTACATATTTAAACACTTGTAATCAATGATTTAAAACCTAAATTTAAAGATATTTGAATTTAATAGTGGTTACTCAAATAAAGTAATGTACGAAGAAAAAACTCAAACGAATAAACAAAAAAGCAGAAAATAAATAAAAAAATGGAATTGGGAAAGATTGGTACCACGTTACCATTCCTCGCCTAGTCATATTTAAATCATCGTTCAATCTATTTATTTTCACCTTTGCCTCACCGTGAAGTTGTGAAAATTAAGGTAAGACTTTCCATTAAGATTCTTAAGGGAAGAACCCTATTTTTGGGTCTCACTACTATATTTTTCACTTATTGTTTTAGTTTTCAGCTTAAATATTCTACTAAATATACATTTACATCGTAAATCCACTTCCACATGCCTTACAAAGTTTTCCATTATGCTCAAGGAAAATGTTTCGTGAAAATAAAAAATTTGCATTTGTGACAGAAAACGTGGGTTCACACTCACATTGTTAGTCCGTTTTGCAAATTCATACAAAAATCGTCGTCAAATCTATTCATTTTCACCTTCGCCTCATTGTGAAGTTTTGAAAATTAAGGTTAGACATTCCATTGATATTCTTGAGGGTGGAACCCAATTTTAGCAATGTTTTGGGTGACACACCCTAACCCAGAATGTCCACCTGGACTCTGAATCGAGCTGTGCTGGCCGACACCAGAAAGGTGACGAAGCCATATAGTGTTGTGACGTGGAAAATATAAATAAATTTAAACCTAAAAGTGTCTAAATGCAAGAGTGCGCATATGAGCGGGAATGAACTCATTTCACACGTGATGTCGGAGTATAAGTAAAGTATAGTAAAGTAGAATCAAAATTCTACCATCGAAGGTAAACTCCTAAACCAAGATTTGTCAAGAATCCTCATCAACACGAAAGCTCAGCCACTAAAACCTGGAGGGGCCTAAAAATAAAGCTTGTAAAACCTTTTCGAAAATGTAATAACCCCTTATCGTAAAACAAGTATAGTTTCCAAATATATATATATATATATATATATATATTACATATACTATGAAAACATTTATCATAAACAATAATATCACCATAATGCAACAATTCACGATATTCAGCATATAAAACACATGACCATCGGTAATCACCATAACTTGAATGAACGAACATATAATATTGGGTGATTATCGACATATGCTAACACACGAGTTCATGCAGAGGTATTCTAGCATGAATAGGACTGTGTGTAATAATGATTTACACTTTAGTACTACAATCATGTGAAGACTGGCGCTATGCGCGTCACATATGAGTCCTAATTACCCATAACAGTCTAGGACATGATTGGCACCTACAATGGATTCAAAGTGAGGGTACGATGCGATGTGAACATAAACGTGAAGCCTGGCCCTAGCCCGGACAGGTACAAACACCAGTGTAGCACACGATGAGCAAATAATGTAATTATAATCATATAATGGTAAATCGATAATTCGATAATTCTAGTCAATGCAATACTATTCATGACCGTAAATCCAATTAAGGCATCAATAATAATACGCATACATGTGCATCCCATCGAACGTAGCATAATTCCATAAATTATGTTAATATGCTAATTCTTATAAATGTTATTTTAATCTAAGCGTAATGTGGAAAATTCTTTATCAAATTTATAAATGGAAACTAAATAAATATATAATATTTAAAATTCTTTATCAAATACATCTCTGCGACCTTACTGACCTCTTTATCCATGGCTGTAGTGTGGTTCATGCCATCGCAGGGCTCTAGCGGCCTTGGTGGGACCATTATATCTATCCCATGGCTTCCAGCATAATATACTTAACTGTACAAATCCTTTTACTTGTAGAACCAAATTCAATGACAAAATTCTTTTATGTGCAACACAGTGTTTTTTGTTGGAAAATACTTGGCAAGAATTGTCATAAGATCACCAACTAAGTCCAAATGGCTGGAAGTAGAACGTACCACCCAGGAATTACAAGCTAAATCAGAGGAGAGTGGTCTATTAAGGGTAGAGATGTCATGCATGTTTGACAGTCTTATGCATAAATAAGTGTATATTTTAAATTGTACATTTTTTTCTCAAAAACCAAATTGAAACCGTTTGAAACTGTACCGAACCAAACCAAACGGTTTGGTTTCATTTCGGTTTTGGCTTCAAAACCGTATCGAAGCGCACTGCAAAAAGTTTCGGTTTGGGTTGCAGTTTCACTTGACACCACACCAAACCGCACCGCGCCCGCCCTTACCTTCGACTCACCGTGAAGTTTGAAAATTAAAGGAATACGTACTTTCCGTTAATATTGCTAAGGGTGGAGCCTATTCAACAGTGTTTTGGGCCTCACTACTATATTTTTCACTAATTTATTTAGTTTTTGACATAAATAGTCTACTAAATGTACATTTGTTGCTCAATAAATCGCAATTCCGCTTCCAAATGCCTTATAAAATTTTCCTTAATGCTCATTGAAAATATTTCGCGAAAATAAAAGATTTGCATTTTTGACAAAAATCATGATTTTTAGTCGGTTTTTCGTTTGTAACTCGTTGTTCAAACTATTTATTTTCACCTTCGCCTCACCGTGAAATTTAAAAATTAAAGTAATACTTTCCGTTAATATTCTTGAGAGCGGAACCCTATTTTAATAATATTTTTTACCTCACTACTATATTTTTCACTATTCTTTTAGTTTTCGACTTAAATAGTCTACTAAATATACATTTGTTGATCAACAAATCAGAAATCCGCTTCAAAATGCCTTATAAAATATTCCTTAATCCTCACAGAAAATATTTCGCGAAATTTTTTTTTGCATTTTTGACAAAAACCGTGGGTTAACACCCATGGTTTTTAGTCAGTTTTTACAAAGTCGTATATAAATCGTCGTACAAACAATTTATTTTCACATTCGCCTCACCCCGAAGTTTGAAAATTAAAGTAATACTTTCCGTTAATATTTTAGAGGGTGGAACCCAATTTTAACAATGTTTTGGGCTTCAAAACTATATGTTTTACTTATTTTTTTAGTTTTCGACTTAAATAATCTACTAAATATACATATGTTGCTCAATAAATCTTAAATCCGCTTCCAAATGCCTTATAAATTTGTACATAAATCGTCATTTAAGCTATTTATTTTCACCCTCGCCTCACCGTGAAATTTGAAAATTAAAGTAATACCTTGCGTTAATATTCTTAAGGGTGGAACCCCATTTTAACAATGTTTTAAGCCTCAATACTATATTTTTCATTATTTTTTTAGTTCGACTTAAATACTCTCTACTAAATATACATTTGGTGCTCAATAAATCGTAAATCCGCTTCCAAATGCCTTATAAAATTTTGCTTAATGCTCATGGAAAATATTTCACGAAAATAAAAAATTTGCATTTTTGAAAAAAAAAACGTGTGTTAACACTCACCACTTTTAGTCAGTTTTGCAAATTAGTACATAAATCACCGTTCAATCTATTTATTTCCAAGTTCGCTTCAATGTTAAGTTTTGAAAATTAAGGTGAGACTTTCCATTGAGATTCTTGAGGGTGGAACCCCATTTGACAATGTTTTGGTCCTCACTACTGTATTTTTCACTTATTTTTTTAAGTTTTTGGCTTAAATATTCCACTAAGTAAACATTTGTTGCTCAATAAATCATAAAACTGCTTCCAAACACCTTATAAAGTTTTCCTTAATGCTCACAGAAAATATTTCGCAAAAATAAAAAATTTCATTTTGGACCAAAAAAACGTGGGTTAACACTCACGACATTTAGTCGGTTTTGCAAATTTGTACATAAATCACCGTTCAATCTATTTATTTTCACATTTGCCTCAATGTAAAGTTTTAAAAATTAAGGTGAGACCTTTCATTGAGATTCTTGAGGGTAGACCCCATTTGACAATGTTTTGGTCCTCACTATTGTATTCTTCACTTATTTTCGACTTAAATAGTCTACTAAGTGTACATTTGTTGCTCAACAAATCGTAAATCCACTTCCAAATGCCTTATAAATTTTTTTTTAATGCTCACGGAAAATATTTTGCAAAAATTAAAAATTTGTGCTTTTGACAAAAAAACGTGGGTTAAACACTTACGGTTTATTGTCAGTTTTTACAAATTCGTACATAAATCAACGATCAAACTATTTATTTTCACCTTCGCCTCACCGTGAAGTTTGAGAATTATAGTAATACTTTCCGTTATATTTTTGTGGGTGGAACCCCATTTTAACAATGTTTTGGGCCTCACTACTATATTTTTCACTTTTTTTTTTCGTCTTAAATAGTCTACCAGATATACATATGTTGCTCAATAAATCGTAAATCCACTTCCAAATGCTTTATAAATTTTCCTTAATGCTCACGAAAAATATTTCGCAAAAATAAAAAATTTGCATCTTTTTAACAAAAAAACATGGGATAACACTCACAGTTTTAAGTCAGTTTTTACAAATTTGTACATTAATCGTCGTTCAAACTATTTATTTTCACCTTTGTCCCACCACAAAGTTTGAAAATCATAGTAATACTTTCTGTTATATTCTTGATGGCGGAACCCCATTTGACAATGTTTTAGTCCTCAATATTGTATTTTTCACTTAATTTTTTTCAGTTTTTGGCTTAAATATTCCACTAAGTATACATTTGTTGCTCAATAAATCATAAAACTGCTTCCAAACACCTTATAAAGTTTTCCTTAATGCTCGCGAAAAATATTTCACAAAAGTAATTTTTTTCATTGTTGACCAAAAAAAACGTGGGTTAACACTCACGATTTTTAGTCGGTTTTACAAATTTGTACATAAATCGTCGCTCAAACTATTTGCTTTCACCTTCGCTTAATCATGAAATTTTGAAAATTAAGGTAAAACTTTCCTTTGAGATTTTTGATGGTGGAACCCCATTTGACAATGTTTTGGTCTTCACTATTGTAATTTTCACTTATTTCTTTTCAGTTTTTGGTTTACATATTTTACTAAGTATACATTTGTTGCTCAATAAATCATCAAACTGCTTCCAAACACCTTACAAAGTTTTCCTTAATGCTTGTGAAAAATATTACGCAAAAATAAAAATTTGCATTTTTGACAAAAAAACATTGGTTAACACTCATGAGTTTTAGTCGGTTTTTTAAATTCGCACATAAATCATCGTAAAATCTATATGTTTTCACCTTCACGTCACCATGAAATTTTGAAAATTAAGGTAGGACTTTCCTTTGAGATTCTTGACGGTGGAACCCATTTGACAATGTTTTGGTCTTCACTATTGTATTTTTCACATATTTTTTCAGTTTTCGGCTTAAATATTCTACTAAGAATACATTTGTTGCACAATAAATCATAAAACTGCTTCCAAACAAGTTATAAAGTTTTCCTTAATGCTTGCAGAAAATATTTCGCGAAAATAAAAACTTGCATTTTTGACCAAAAAAACGTGGGTTAACACTCACAATTTTTAGTCGTTTTACAAATTCGTACATTCAATCTATTTGTTTTCAAATTCGCCACACCGTGAAATTTTGAAAATTAAGGTAAGACTTTCCGTTGAGATTCTTGAGGATGGAACTCCATTTGACAATGTTTTGGTCCTCACTATTGTATTTTTCACTTATTTTTTCAGTTTTCGGCTTCAATATTCTACTAAGTATACATTTGTTACTCAATAAATCCTAAAACCGCTTCCAAACACCTTATAAAGTTTTCCTTAATGCTCACGGAAAATATTGCCCAAAAATAAAAATTTGCATTTTTGACCAAAAAAACGTGGGTTAATAACACTCACGATTTTTAGTCGGTTTTACAAATTTGTACATAAACAAATTCGTACATAAATCATCGTTCAATCTATATGTTTTCACCTTCGCCACATCGTGAAATTTTAAAAATTAAGATAAGACTTTCCGTTGAGATTCTTGAGGGTGGAACCCCATTTGACAATTTTTTGGTCCTCACTATTGTATTTTTCACTTATTTTTTCAGTTTTCGGCTTAAATATTCTACTAAGTATACATTTGTTGCTGAATAAATCATAAAACCTCTTCCAAACACCTTATAAAGTTTTCCATAATGCTCACAGAAAATATTTTGCAAAAATAAAAATTTTCATTTTTGACCAAAAAAACATGGGTTAACAACATTCACTGCTTTAGCGGTTTTGCAAAGTCGTACATAAATCACCATTCAATCTATGTATTTTTAGCTTCACCTCAATGTGGTGTTTTGAAAATTAAGTTGAGACTTTCTATTGAGATTCTTGAGGGTGGAACCCCAATTGACAATGTTTTGGTCCACATTATTGTATTTTTCACATTTTTTTTTCTTCAGTTTTCGGCTTAAATATTCTACTAAGTATACATTTGTTGCTCAATAAATCATACAACCGCTTCCAAACACCTTATAAAGTTTTCCTTAATGCTCGCTGAAAATATTTTGCAAAAATAAAAATTTACATTTTTTACCAAAAAAAAGTGGGTTAACACTCACGATTTTTAGTCGGTTTTACAAATTCGTACATAAATCATTTGTTCAATCTATCTGTTTTCACCTTCGCCTCACCGTGAAATTTTGAAAATTCAGGTAACACTTTCTGTTGAGATTCTTGAGGGTGGAACCCCGTTGGACAATGTTTTGGTCCTCACAATTCTATTTTTGACTTATTTTTTTAGTTTTTGGCTTAAATATTGTACTAAGTATACATTTGTTGCTCAATAAATCATAAAACCGCTTCCAAACACCTTATAAAGTTTTCCTTAATGCTTGCGGAAAATATTTTTCAAAAATAAAAAAATTTATTTTTGACCAAAAAAACGAGGATTAATACTCACGGCTTTTAGTTAGTTTTGGAAATTCGTACATAAATCACCATTCAATCAATTTATTTTCACCTTCACCTGAATGTGAAGTTTTGAAAATTAAGGTGAGACTTTCCATTGAGATTCTTGAGGGTGGAACCCCATTTGACAATGTTTTGGTCCTCACTATAGTATTTTTCACTTACTTCTTTCAATTTGTGGCTGAAATATTCCACTAAATATACATTTGTTGCTTAATAAATCATAAACCTGCTTCCAAACACCTTATATAGTTTTCCTTAACACTCATGGAAAATATTTCACAAAAATCAAAATTTTCATTTTTGACCAAAAAATCGTCATTCAAACTATTTCTTTTCAACTTCGCCTCACCGTGATGTTTGAAAATTATTGTAATACTTTCCGTTATATTCTTGAGGGGACAACCCAATTTTAACAATATTTTGGGCTTTCGTCTTAAATAATCTACTAAATATACATTTGTTGCTCAAAAAATCTTAAGTCCACTTCCAGCTGCCTTAAATTTTCCTTAATGCTCACGGAAAATGTTTCACCAAAATATAATATTTGTATAAAAAAAGGGTTAACACTCACGTTTTTTTGTCGGTTTTTACAAATTTGTACATCAATCGTCATTCAAACTATTCACCTTCGCCTCACCATGAAGTTTGAAAATTATAGTAATACTTTTTGTTATATTCTTGAGGGTGGAACCCCATTTTACAATGTTTTGGGCCTCCCTACTACACTTTTCACTCATTTTTTTAGTTTTCGACTTAAATAGTCTACTAAATATGCACAATAAATCGTAAATCCGCTTCTAAATTCCTTATGATAAATTTTCTTAGTGCTCATGGAAAATATTTCGTGAAAATAAAAAATTTGCATTTTGGACAAAAAAGTGGGTTAACACTTACGCTTTTTTGTCCGTTTTTTAAAATTCATACATAAATCATCGTTCAAATTGTTTATTTTCACCTTCGCCTCACCATAAAGTTTGAAAATTAAAGTAATACTTTCCGTTAATATTGTTGAGTGCGGAACCCCATTTTAACAATATTTTGGGCTCATTACTATATTTTTCACTTATTTTTTTAGTTTTCAACGCAAATAGTCTACTAAATATACATTTGTTGCTCAATAAATCATAAATCCACTTCCAAATGCCTTATAAACTTTTCCTGAATGTTCACGAAAAATATTTCGCAAAAATAAAAAATTTACATTTTTGACAAAAAAACGTGGGCTAAACTCATGGTTTTTAGTTAGTTTCTACGAATTCGTACATAAATTGCCCTTAAAACTATTTATTTTCACCTTTCGCCTTACCATGAAATTTGAAAATTATAGTAATACTTTTTGCTATATTCTTAATGGTGGAACCCCATTTTAACAATGTTTTGGGCCTTACTACTATATTTTTCACTCATTTTTTTGGTTTTCGATTTAAATAGTCTACTAAATATACAATTGTTGCTCAATAAGTTGTAAAACCACTTCCAAATGCCTTATAAATTTTTCTTAATGCTCATAGAAAATATTTTGCGAAAATAAAAAATTTGCATTTTTGACAAAAAAACGTGGGTTAATTTTTAGTCGATTTTTACAAATTTGTACATAAATCATCGTTCAAACTATTTATTTTCACCTTCGCCCCACTATGAAGTTTGAAAAATAAAGTAATACTTTCTGTTAATATTCTGGAGGGAGGAACCTAATTTTAACAATGTTTTAGGCCTCACTACTATATTTTTCACTTGTTTTTTTGGTTTTCACCTTACATAGTCTACTAAATATCCATTTGTTGCTCAATAAATCGTAAATCCGCTGCCAACTACCTTATAAAATTTTCATTAATGCTCACGGAAAATATTTCACGAAAATAAAATATTTGCATTTTTTTTACAAAATACGTGGGTTAACACTCACAGTTTTTAATCGATTTTTACAAATTCGTACATAAACCGTCGTTCAAACTATTTATTTTCACCTTCGCCAAATCATGAAGTTTTAAAATTATAGTAGTACTTCTTGTTATATTCTTGAGGGTGGAACCCCATTTTAACAATGTTTTAGGACTCACTACTATATTTTTCACTTATTTTTTTAGTTTTCGACTTAAATAGTCTACTAAATATTCATTTGTTGTTCAATGAATTGTAAATACGCTTTCAAATCTATATGTTTTCAGCTTCGCCACACCATGAAATTTTGAAAATTAAGATAAGACTTTTCGTTGAGATTCTTGAGGGTGGAACCCCGTTTGACAATGTTTTGGTCCTCATTATTCTTGAGGGTGGAACCCTATTTCAATAATATTTTTTTGCCTCGATACTATATTTTTCACTATTCTTTTAGTTTTCGACTTAAATAGTCTACTAAATATACATTTGTTGATCAAAAAAATCAGAAAACCGCTTCAAAATGCCTTATAAAATATTCCTTAATGCTCACAGAAAATATTTCGCAAAAAAAAAAAAATTGCATTTTTGACAAAAAAAACGTGGGTTAACAACCACGATTTTTAGTCAGTTTTTACAAAGTCGTATATAAATCATCGTTCAAACAATTTATTTTCACATTCACCTCACCGTGAAGTTTGAATTAAAGTAATACTTTCCGTTAATATTCTAGAGGGTGGAACCCAATTTTAACAATGTTTTGGGCTTCAATACTATATGTTTCACTTATGTTTTTTAGTTTTTGACTTAAATAGTCTACTAAATATACATATGTTGCTCAATAAATCTTAAATCGGCTTCCAAATGCCTTGTAAATTTTCCTTAATGTTCACGGAAAATATTTCACGAAAACAGAAAATTTGCATTTTTGACAAAAAACATGGGCTAAAACTCATGGCTTTTAGTCGGTTTTTATAAATTTCTACATAAATCGTCATTTAAACTATTTATTATCATCCTCGCCTCACCGTGAAGTTTGAAAATTAAAGTAATACTTTCCATTAATATTCTTAAGGGTGGAACCCCATTTTAACAATTTTTTAAGCCTCACTACTATATTTTTCATTATTTTTTTAGTTCGACTTAAATACTTTACTAAATATACATTTGGTGCTCAATAAATCGTAAATCCGCTTCCAAATGCCTTATAAAATTTTCCTTAATGCTCACGGAAAATATTTCACGAAAATAAAAAATTTGAATTTTTGAAAAAAAAAAACGTGTGTTAACACTCACGGTTTTTAGTCCGTTTTTACAAATTCGTACATAAATCGTCGTTCAAACAATTTACTTTCAAATTCGCTTCAACGTTAAGTTAGAAAATTAAAGTAATACTTTCCGTTAATATTCTTGAGAGTGGAACCCTATTTTAATAATGTTTTAGGCCTCACTACTATATTTTTCACTTATTTTTTTAGTTTTCATGGTGAGGTGAAGGTGAAAAATTAACAACGATTTATGTATTAAGTTGTAGAAACTGACTAAAAATCGTTTTTTGTCAAAATTGTAATATTTTTATTTTCACGAAATATTTTCACGAAATATTTTCAATGGCCATTAAGGAAAATTTTATAAGGCATTTGGAAGCGGATTTACGATTTATTGAGCAACAAATGTATATTTAGTAGACTATTTAAATCGAAAAGAAAAAAAATAAAGGAAAAATATAGTAGTGAGGCCCAAAACATTGCTAAAATTGCGTTCCACCCACAAGAATATAACGTAAAGTATTACTATAATTTTCAAACTTCACGGTGAGGTGAAGGTAAAAATAAATAGTTTGTACGACGATTTATGTACGAATTTGTAAAAACCGACTAAAACCAATCAGTGTTTACCCATGTTTTTTTTGTTAAAAATGCAAAATTTTAATTTTCGCTAAATATTTTCTTTGAGCATTAAGGAAAATTTTATAAGGCATTTGGAAGCGGATTTATGATTTATTGAGCAACAAGTGTATATTTAGTAGACTATTTAAATAAAAAAACTTAAAAAATATAGTTGTGTGGCCCAAAACATTGTTAAAATAAGGTTCCACCCTCAATAATGTTAACAGAAAGTATTACTTTAATTTTCAAACTTAACGGTGAGGCGAATGTGAAAATAAATAGTTTGAACAACGATTTATGTATGAATTTGTAAAAACTGACAAAAAATCGTGAGTGTAACACCCATATTTTTTTGTCAAAAAGGCAAATTTTTTATTTTCGCGAAACATTTTCCATGAGCATTAAGGAAATTTTATAAGGCATTTGGAAGCGGATTTATGATTTATTGAGCAACAAATGTATATTTAGTAGATTATTTGTGTCAAAAACTAAAAAAATAAGTGAAAAATATAGTTGTGAGGCCCACAACATTGTTAAAATTGGGTTCCACCCTCAAGAATACAACAAAAAGAATTACTATAATTTTTAAACATCACGGTGAGGTGAATGCAAAAATAAATAGTTTGAATGACGATTTATGTACGAATTTGTAAAAATTGACCAAAAACAAAATGTTAACACGTTTTTTGTCAAAAATGCAAATTTTTTATTTTCTTGAAAATTTTTCCGGGAACATTAAGGAAACTTTTATAAGGCATTTGAAAGCATATTTACAATTTATTGAGCAACAAATGGATATTTAGTAGACTATTTAAGTCGAAAACTAAAAAAATAAGTGAAAAATATAGTAGCGAGTCCTAAAACATTGTTAAAATGGGGTTCCACCCTTTGGAATATAACAAGAAGTACTACTATAATTTTCAAACTTCACGATTAGGCAAAGGTGAAAATAAATAGTTTAAACGACGATTTATGTACGAATTTTTAAAAATCGACTAAAAACTGTGAGTGTTAGTTAACCCATGTTTTTTGTAAAAAAATGCAAATATTTTATTTTTGTGAAATATTTTCCGTGAGCATTAAGGAAAATTTGTAAGGTAGTTGGCAGTGGATTTACGATTTATTGAGCAACAAATGGATATTTAGTAGACTATTTAAGGCGAAAACTAAAAAAATAAGTGAAAAGTATAGTAGTGAGGCCTAAAACATTGTTAAAATTAGGTTCCTCCCTCCAGAATATTAACGGAAAGTATTACTTTATTTTTCAAACTTCATAGTGGGCCGAAGGTGAAAATAAATAATTTGAACAATGATTTATGTATGAATTTGTAAAAATCGACTAAAAACTATGAGTGATAAGTCACGATTTGGGATTGATTTTGCTAATTTTCTAAGTAATGAACATAAGCCTCCTTTCGTGCCACTTTTGTCTATCGATATGCTTCTCAATAATTTGTGTAGGGCATTTAGCTTCTAAATAATTTGTGAAGAGCATTTAGTGATCTTTAAAACTTGGCTATGATTTTTACTCTCTGCTAATGTTTATTTATATTTTATTCGACACATAAAAAATACTTATGTGAATCAATAAATTGTCTAAATGCTTCTATAGAACTTACAAAACTTTCTTTATTGCAGAAACCAAAAAATTTGGAAATGTTCAAAATTTATATTTCTCACAAAAACTGTGGGCTATAAGTCACAATTTGGTATCAATTTTGCTAATTTCTAAATAACGAACTTAAGCCTACTTTCATGCCATTTTCGTCTATCGATAAGCTTCGCAAGAATTTGTGTAGCCATTTAGTGACTTTTCAAAACTCGGATATCACTTTCGTTCTCTGCCAATGTCTATTTATTTTTCTGTTTTACACAAACAATTTGTGAAAATTACTTAGGTGTGTTAATAAATATTCTAATTTCTTCTAAAGAGCTTATAAATTTTCTTTAATGAATAAACCAAAATATTTGCAAATGTTCAAAATTTGAATTTTTCATAAAATTTGTGAGCTCACGATTTGAGATCGATTATGCTAATTTCTATAGTAACGAACTTAAGCCTAGTCTTGTGTCATATTCGTAGATCGTAAGCTTCACAATAATTTGTGAAGGGAATTTAGTGATTTTTCTAACTCAGCTTTCACTTTCACTCTCCGCCAATGTTTATTTATTTATTTTTTACTTAACACATAAAAAATACTTATATGTATCAATAAATTGTCTAACTACTTCTAAAGAACTTATAAATTTCTTTAATACGTAAACCAAAAAACTTGCGAATGTTCAAAATTTGAATTTTTCACAAAAAATGTAAGCTATAAGTCACAATTTGAGATCAATTTTGCTTATTTCTAAAATAAGAAACTGAAGCCTACTTCCGTGTCATTTTCTTCGTTCGATAACCTCCACAAAAAATACTTGCATGTATCAATAAATTGTCCAACTGCTACTAAAGAGCTTATAAAACATTTTTAAATGCGTAAACCGAAAAATTTACAAGTGTTCAAATTTTAAATGTTCCACAAAAACTGTGAGCTATGAGTCACGATTTGAGATTGATTTCCCTAATTTCTAAAGTAATGAATTTAAGCCTACTTTCGTGTTATTTTTGTCGATCGATAAGATTCTCAATAATTTGCATAGGGCATTTCATGATTTTTCAAATTCGACCATCACTTTCACTCTCCGCCAATGTTTATTTAAATTTCAACTTGACAAACAACAAGTCCGTAAAAAATACTTCTGTGTATCAATAAACTGTTCAACTGCTTCTAAAGAACTTATAAAACACTATTTAATGCATAAACTAGAAAATTCAAAAATGTTCAAAATATCAGTTTTTCACAAAAGTTGTGAGCTATAAATCTAAGATCTATTTTACTAATTTCTAAAGTAACGAACTTAAGCCAACATTCGTATCATTTTCATTGATCGATAAGCTTCTCAACAATTTTTGTAGCGCTTTTAGTGATTTTTCAAACTCATCTATCACTTTGACTCTCCGCCAATGTTTATTTATATTTCTTTTTTACACATAAAAATGCAAAAAAAATACTTCTGTGCATCAATAAATTGTCCAACTGCTTCTTAAGAACTTATAAAATAAAAAAAATATCATGCGTGAACCAAAAAATTTATATTTTTCACAAAAACTGTTGGCTATAGTCACGATTTGGGATCAATTTTGCTCATTTCTAAATAACGAACTTAAGCCTACTTTCGTGTTCGTCTATCGATAAGCTTCGCAAGAATTTGTGTAGGCCATTTAGTGACTTTTCAAAACTCAGATATCACTTTCACATTCTGTCAATGTCTATTTATTTTCTATTTTACACATAACAATTTGTGAAAATTACTTAGGTGTGTTAATAAATATTCTAATTGCTTCTAAAGAGCTTATAAACTTTTTTTAATGCATAAACCAAAATATTTTGCTAATGTTCAAAATTTGAATTTTTCACAAAAATTGTGAGCTATAAGTCACAATTTGATATCGATTTTACTAATTTCAAAAGTAATGAACTTTAGCCTAGTCTCGTGTCATATTCGATGACCGTAAGCTTCTAAATAATATGTGAAAAGCATTTAGTGATCTTTAAAACTTGGCGATGATTTTCACTCTCCGCCACTGTTTATTTATATTTTTATTCGACACATTAAAAATCAATAAAACATACTTATGTGTATGGGCAAATTGTCCAACAGCTTCTAAAGAACCTACAAAACTTTCCTTATTGCACATAATAAAAACATTTACAAATGATCAAAATTTGTATTTTTCACAAAAACTGTGAGCTTCACGATTTGAGATCGATTTTGATAATTTATAAAGTAACGAACTTAAGCCTAGTCTCGTGTCATATTCGTCGACTGTAAGCTTCTCAATAATTTGTGAAAAACATTTAGTGATCTTTAAAACTTGGTTATGATTTTCACTCATCGTCATTGTTTATTTATATTTTTTTTCGACACCTTAAAAATTGATAAAAAAATATTTATGTGTATCAATAAATTGTCCAATTGATTCTAAAGAACTTACAAAACTTTCTTTATTGCGCAAACCAAAAAATTTGAAAACGGTCAACATTTGAATTTTTCACAAAAATTGTGAGCTATAAGTCACGATTTGATATCGATTTCGCTAATTTCTAAAGTAACAAACTTAAGCCTAGTCTCGTGTCATATTCATCGACCGTAAGCTTCTCAATAATCTATGAAAAGCATTTAGTGATCTTTAAAACTTGGCTATGATTTTCACTCTCTGCCACTGTTTATTTATATTTTTATTTGATACATTAAAAATCTATAAAAAAATACTTATGTGTATCAATAAATTGTCCCATTGCTTCTAAAGAACTTTCAAAACTTTCTTTATTGCGCATACCAAAAAATTTGTAAATGTTCAAAATTTGTATTTTTCACAAAAACTGTGAGCTATAAGTCACAATTTGAGATCAATTTGCTAATTTCTGAAGTAACGAATTTAAGCCTACTTTTGTGTCATTTTGGTCAATCGATAAGCTTCTCAATATTTTGTGTAGGGAATTTAGTGATTTTTCAAACTCAACTATCACTTTCATTCTCTACCAATGTTTATTTATATTTATACTTAACACATAAAAAATCCATAAAAAATACTTATGTGTATCAATAAATTGTCTAACTTCTTCTAAAGAACTTCTAAAATTTCTTTAATGCGTAAACCAAAAATTTTGCGAATGTTCAAAATTTGAATTTTTCACAAAAACTGTAGGCTATAAGTCACGGTTTGAGATCGATTTCGCTTATTTCTAATGTAACGAACAAAAGCCTACTTTCGTGTCATTTTCTTCAATCGATAACCTTCTCAATAATTTGTGTAGGGCTTTTAGTGATTTTTCAAACTCAACTATCCCCTTCACTCTCCGCCAATATTTATTTATAATTCTACTTTACACATAAAAAAATCCACAAAAAATACTTGTGTATATAATTAAATTGTCCAACTGTTGCTAAGGAGCTTATTTAACTTTTTTAAATGTGTAAACTGAAATTTTACATATGTTCAAAATTTGAATGTTTCACAAAAACTGTGAGCTATAAGTCACGGTTTAAGATCGATTTTGCTAATTTCTAAGGTAACAAAATTAAGCCTACTTTTTCGTCGATCTATAAGCTTCTCAATAATTTGCATAGAGCATTTCGTGATTTTTCAAATTCGGCTATCACTTTCACTATCCGCCATTGTTTATTTATATTTCTACTTGACACATAAAAAATACATATGTGTATCAATAAATTGTCTAACTTCTTCTAAAGAACTTATAAAATTTCTTTAATGCGTAAACCAAAAAATTTGCAAATGTTCAAAATTTGATTTTTCACAAAAACTGTAGGCTATAAGTCACGATTTGAGATCAATTTTGCTTATTTCTAATGTAACGAACAGAAGCCTACTTTCGTATCATTTTCGTCATTCGATAACCTTCTCAATAATTTGTGTACGGCTTTTAGTGATTTTTCAAACTCGACTATCCCCTTCACTCTTCGCCAATATTTATTTATAATTCTACTTTACACATAAAAAAAATCCACAAAAAATACTTGTGTATATAATTAAATTGTCCAACTATTGCTAAAGAGCTTCTATAACTTTTTTCAATGCGTAAACCGAAATTTTACAATGTTCAAAATTTGAATGTTTCACAAAAACTATGAACTATAAGTCACGATTTAAGATCGATTTTGCTAATTTCTAAAGTAACAAACTTAAGCCTACTTTCGTGTCATTTTCGTCGATCTATAAGCTTCTCAATAATTTGCATAAGCATTTCGTGATTTTTCAAATTTGGCTATCACTTTCACTATCCGCCAATGTTTATTTATATTTCTACTTGACACATAAAAAATCCATAAAAAATACTTATGTGTATCAATAAATTGTCTAACTTCTTCTAAAGAACTTATAAAATTTCTTTAATGCGTAAACCAAAAATTTTGCAAATGTTCAAAATTTGAATTTTTCACAAAAACTGTAGGCTATAAGTCACAATTTGAGATTGATTTTGCTTATTTCTAATGTAACAAAGAAAAGCCTACTTTCGTGTCATTTTCTTCATTCGATAATTTGCTTATTTCTCAATAATTTGCATAGAACATTTCATGATTTTTCAAATTCGCCTATCACTTTCACTATCCGCCAATGTTTATTTATATTTCTACTTGACACATAAAAATTCCGTAAAAAATACTTATGTGTATCAATAAATTGTTCAACTGCTTCTAAAGAACTTATAAAACTTTATTTAATGCGTAAACCAAAAAATTCGTAAATGTTCAAAATTTCAAATTTTCACAAAAACTGTGAGCCTACATTCGTATCATTTTCATCGATCAATAAGCTTCTTAACAATTTTTGTAGTGCTTTTAGTGATTTTTCAAACTCATCTATTACTTAGACTCTCCACCAATATTTATTTATCTTTCTTTTTGACACATAAAAATTCAAAAAAGTTACTTCTGTGCATCAATAAATTGTCCAACTGTTTGTTAAAAACTTATAAAACTTTTTTTAGTGCGTAAAGCAAAAGATTTGGAAATGTTCAAAATTTATATTTTTCACAAAAACTGTGGGCTGTCACGATTTGGCATCAATTTTGCAAATTTCTAAATAACAAACTTAAGCCTACTTTCATTCCATTTTTGTCTATCGATAAGCTTCGCAATAATTTGTGCAGGCCAATAGTGACTTTTCAAAACTCGGATATCACTTTTGTTCTCTGCCAATGTCTATTTATTTTTCTATTTTACACATAAAAAAATTTGTGAAAATTACTTAGATGTGTTAATAAATATTCTAATTGCATCTAAAGGGCTTGTAAACTTTCTTTAATGCGTAAACCAAAATATTTGCAAATGTTCAAAATTTGAACTTTTCGCAAGAACTATGAGCTATAAGTCACGATTTGAGATCTATTTTGCTTTTTTCTAAAGTAACAAACTTAAGCCTACTTTCGTGTCATTTTCGTCGATCTATAAGCTTCTCAATAATTTGCATAAGCATTTCGTGATTTTTCAAATTTGGCTATGATTTTCACTCTTTGCCATTGTTTATTTATATTTTTATTCAACACATAAAAATCCATAAAAAATACTTATGTGTATCAATAAATTGTCCAATTGCTCTTAAGGAACTTACAAAACTTTCTCTATTGCGCATACCCAAAAAAATTTGCAAATGTTCTAAATTTGTATTTTTCACAAAAGCTTTGAGCTATGAGTCACAATTTAATATGATTTTGCTAATTTCTAAAGTAACGAACTTAAGCCTAGTCTCGTGTCATATTCGTCGACCGTAAGCTTCTAATTAATTTGTGAAAAGCATTTAGTGATCTTTAAAACTTGGTTATGATTTTCACTCTCTGCCACCTGTGTATTTATATATTTATTCGACACAAAATCCATAAAAAAAATACTTATGTGTATCAATAAATTGTCCAACTTCTTCTAAAGAACCTACAAAACTTTCTTTATTGCACAAACCAAAAAAATATACAAATGTTCAAAATTTGTATTTTTCCACAAAAACTATGAGCTATAAGTTACGATTCGAGAACAATTTTGCTAATTTCTAAAGTAACGAACTTAAGCCTATTTTCGTGTCATTTTGGTCAATCGATAAGCTTCTCAATAATTTGTGTAGGGCATTTAGTGGTTTTTCTAACTCGGCTATCACTTTCACTCTCTGCCAATGTTTATTTATATTTCAAACTTGGCAGATAAAAATCCATAAAAAATACTCGGTGTATCTATAAATTGTCCAACTACTTCTAAAGAACTTACAAAACTTTCTTTAATGCATAAACCAAAAAATTTGTAAATGTTCAAAATTTGAATTTTCCACAAAAACTGTGAGTTATAAGTCACAATTTAAGATCGATTTTGCTAATTTATAAAGTAACGAACTTAAGCCTACTTCCATGTCATTTTCTTCGAACGATAAGTTTCTCAATAATTTGTGTAAACATTTTAGTGATTTTTCAATCTCGGCTCACTTTCACTCTTCGCCCAGGTTTTTTTTTTATATTTCTATTTGACTCATAAAAAATCCATAAAAAAAAGCTTCTGCGTACCAATAAATTGTCCAACTACTTACAAAAAACTTACAAAACTTTCTTTACTGCGATACCAAAAAAATTTGCAAATGTTCAAAATTTGTATTTTTCGACCATAAGCTTAGTCTTGTGTCATATTCGTAGACCATAAGCTTCTCAATAATTTGTGAAAAGCATTTAGTGTCCTTTAAAACTTGGCTATGATTTTCACTCTGCCACTGTTTATTTATATTTTTATTCGACACATAAAAAAATACTCATGTGTATCAATAAATTGTCCAACGGTTTCTTAGAAATCCTACAAAACTTTCTTTATTGCGCAATACTAAAAAAATTTGCAAATGTCCCAAATTTGTATTTTTCACAAAAACTATGAGCTATAAGTCACGATTTGAGATCGATTCTGCTAATTTCTTAAGTAACGACCTTAAGCCTATTTTCGTACCATTTTCATCGATCAATAAGCTTCTCAATAATTTCTGTAGGACATAAAAAATACTTACTTATATTTCTCCTTGACACAAAAAAAATACTTACGTGCATCAATAAAATGTCCAATTGCTTCTAAAGAACTTATAAAACTTTCTTCAATTCGTAAACCAAAAAATTTGCAAACGTTCAAAATTTGAGTTTTTCACAAAAACTGAGTTATAAATCACTTTATAAATTTTGCTAATTTCTAAAGCAACGACCATAAGCCTACTTTCGTGTCGATCGATAAGCTTCTCAATAATTTGTATAGTATTTAGTGATTTTTCAAACTCGGCTATCACTTCCCCCCCCCCCCCCCCCCCCCCCCGCCAACATTTATTTATATTTCTACTCAACACATGAAAAATATTTGTGTTATCAATAAATAGTCGAACTGCCTCTAAAGAACTTACAAAAACTTTTCTTAAACGGGTAAACCAAAAAATTTGCATATGTTCAAAATTTTAATTGTTGACAAAAACTGTAAGCAATAAATCACGATTTGAGATCGCTTTTCTTATTTTCTAAAATAACTAACTCAAGCCTACTTTCGTGTCATTTTTGTCAATCGATAAGATACTCAATAATTTGTGTTGATAATGATTTTCCGCACTAGTGCTGCAGTGCTACTTCAAGTTATAAGCCTTGGAAAGAAAGTAAGGTTAAACTAAATAGTCTAAGTATACACGTACCTTGTGCAACCCATCATCAATTTTGCACACCACGTCATATTGCAAGAGCAGACAAAACCACCATGATATACCGCGCACGACCAACTCGGCAACTCGACTAAGAGGAGTTTTGAAGAAACAGCAAGCAGTGTATTTGTTGTATTTCATTACAGTTGAGAGATTAAAACACTCGATACGACCAATAACATTAAGCCTAGTAAGCAAGCTGTACTCGGTCAAGAAGCAGAGCCCCAAAGAAAGAATTTCCAGCCCCATTCTTACTATACAACCTAACCTGCACAGAACAAACGGCCAAACAATTTAATAAAAGGTCACATCACATCTTCCCCCAATTGAACTATGTCAAATACCATGACGGGTTCAGGATCAACGCTGTAGCATCCTCTCAACATCTTCTATACAATAAGTTCATCTTCAAGATAGTTATATTCAAAAGTGAACTCTGTTTTAATCCTTTGGCACCTGTACCATAACGTACCACAACAAAACGTAATCATAGTTAAATCCATTATATCATCAATGAAAACAAAAATGTCAAGCACATTAACTGATTGTTTTTCTATAACAATATCAGTTTTTCTACAACGAGTGTGATTGTAAGTGTGTTGTCACAAACAAACCACAAATCTAAATAATTTAACACAAATGGGAAGCAAACCCGAGAATTTATATATACATATTTGACTTTTTACCATTCAGATTCAATAAAAATATCAAAAAATAAAATCACAGGCAATTGAAAAAGAATTGATTGAAAATTTAGATTATGTAAACTTAATTTGTATGTTTGCGTCCAAAACCCGAGATGTGTAATATTTGAGTAACGTTTTATATCTTTCTTCTTTTGATATTAATTTTTAATGTTATTTGATGTTAAAATAAACTTGTTCATGTATTTACCGAATTGTTTTTTTTTTTTTTTTTTTTTTACACATACCAATGTACAAAGGGTCGGTAGTCAAAGAACTCTAGGGCCCCAATTCAAAGGCTCGCCTAGGGTCCCCAAATTCTCAGGGCGCCCGGGAGGGGGGTGGAGGCTCAATTCTGACTACTTAGACTCCGCAACACCAAGTACGACGACACAAAGAAACTTGAACGTGAAACTAATGGATAAGTAAAACATACCATCCATGTTGTAGATCATCATTTGCAATATGAAAGTCGAAGTACACATACGTCCCTTGTTCATATTCATCCGTGGCAACTTTTGGCTCCTCGTGTCGTTGAAACCAAGTGTTATATTTCCTGTGGTATCTCCAAGATTGCTTCTTCAATTCTTTTGCAGCCAAATATTGCTGATAAGTGTTCTGCAGACAATAATGGACTTGAGCACAAGTTTATACTTTATAGTGATTTATCATACACCGTTGAATGTGATACAATTTATAATAAGTACCTGCTGATAGTAAAATGCAAAGAACAGCGTATCAGTGCCATATGGTTCAAGACCTAACCGCTCCCAGAAGGCAGGATTGTTAACAATAGGTGCTTGTGCTTGAGGATAGCTAAGAGGTGTTATTGCGGGGTGCCTCTGTTGATGGCAAAAGGAATGAAGATTAGTATTAAAGAAAAGCACGACTCTTATTCACAGTAAAAGGGAGATCAAATGATAAATATAATCGGGTCATACTGGACTATAGCTCCTTGCACGTTCTGAGTCTTTGGGTTGTGGAAGTTTGTAGTAAGCAGCATCAAGCATCTGCAAGTTATACAACTGATCATGCATTCCCCCAGAATTAGCAGTTGATCCAGAAAGGTTATCACCAATTGCACCGAGATCAGAAACACTTCTTCTGCCAATAACACCAAGGCTAGCAGAAGGTTGATTGGATTGTAAAGGTTGCCCAGGAGAGAGATCAATATCTCGTGGTACTTGAGCAGGCTCTGTGGAAGTGCCAGAAACTCCGGCCTTCAAAAAATAAGTTCAGTAACAAAATTCAAGCCACATTCCACATCCATTGTTCCACAAATAAACTAACAAGAGTCCAAATAAGTTTTTTACTGCTAAATGTCAAGTGGTCAGAATGCTATGTAATATTGAGAGCGTTTTGGAATAAGGGAAGTTTGACGCCTATCCTCTTCTGTATTCCACTTGGGCAGGCAGTACAGAGAGTAGCCAACCTGTTCATCTTGCTCTGCCTTTACATCTTTTGAAAAAAATAATACAACTACAATGATAAAGATTTACTAACCGCTCTACACTACAACAATTTTTCCCTCAGAACCAGTTAAAAATCGAATAGAAAAAGATAAAAGAATATTGGCAACAAATCATATTATATAGTAATCAACAAAATATTCATACCAGAGAATCAATTGTATATGAGGCGCTCAAGTCATCTTCATTCATTAGATTCTTTACGAGTCCAGAATTAGGGGTAGAGTCTGCAGTAGAATCATCAGGTATATTCTGTTGTTGCTGGTCCTCAACTTTTGGATGACTTGCATCTGCATCAAATAAAACAGATCATTCAGTTTTGATGATAATGCATCCATGTTACACAGGGCTGATCAGTACAGTCCGCCACTTTAAATTTAATCCCAAGTGTTTGGTGTAGTGTGGGTTTGGACAAGAAACTGCCATTCTTTATTGGTTGTGAATTTTTTTCATTACAAAACAATTCCTATGTATTTTAGTTTTCTGTATTCAATTCAGTCTTTTCACTTCTTTGTGGAAACAATAAATAGAAGAGTCATGATAAGATAGCACAAATAAAGAAAAGAAAAATAGAAAACATTAGTACAATATCACAAACTGAATTAGGATGAAGATTACCACCTTCTTTTTGTCCACTTGACATCAATGGCTGTTGATTAGACTGTTGATGGATAGAATTTAGCTGCTGTTGTAAGGTGGTAGGTGCAACAGTACCCAGAACTGGGGGCTGTACTCCTAGTCCAGGGCCAGCTTGAGAAGACACTGATGAGTTTTGAGAATTAAACTGCACATATAATCAAATGTCATCTATAATAACTCTTTGCACCAAATAAGCATATCTTATTCAGTAATAAACGATGGATATTATTTATTCATGATATTAACTAAAGCAATGTGCAAAGAATTGGACGATCAACAAAGTGCAGCCACATAGATTATTGTGGGAAAAAAATATATCAATCTGTGTCCATGAAAGTTTGATATGATTACATTTGTCCACATTTCACTGAATCGGAAGGAACACAAACAGCTGATTCTACAAAGTACAGTACCTGTTGCAACAGTGGGTTTTGCTGTGCAGAAAATTGCTTATGATTTCCACCAGCAAGAGGAGGCATGCCAAGCATGGTACTATGACCTTGTTGCTGCACTTGTTGGAGCCGCTGCAAAAACTTCTCCCTCTGATCAGGTGCTATTTCAGTTCTTCCACGAAACATTCCCTGAAAATTGGTTAACTGACTTAAAATATCACAAAATTTATCTAGTCCATAAAATTTGATTCCAAGAATGCAATGAGATTAAGAATAAATATAATGGCAAAGCCGCAAAACACAATCATATTTTCAATTCTACAAATGGTATACATTCGAGGTTGCATTAGGCCATGCAACCTACGTATAAAACTGGAAATTAATGAAGAGTTTGAGAGATAGAGAGAGAAAGATCGAAGAAATCCTTATTAGTAAAAATTTACATACTGCTTCATTTTGGTTTTGGAAGGAACTTCCAGGCCTCCACTGCATGCCAGAGACCATAGACGGAGAAAATGCTCTGCCAGGTATACCAGCCTCACTAGCATTACTAGAATCAACTGGAGCACTTCCATCACTAGCCTTGGCAGCTTGAGGCAAGATCAGTCTGTTAGTTATGGGGGAAACAAGAGGCTGCACCACACCACTACTCCCAATTCTCTCATCAGCTCCCAATATATTTCTCTTGGTCACATCAGAAACTGAAGGAACTGCACCAAGGGCACTATTACTAGGAGCCACATTGCTAGAGCTAACAGGGATACTAGATGGAATTGGTGCAGAGAAGCCACCTCGACTGATGCCCCTTACAAGTCCAGCATCAGAAAGAGATGGTGATGGTCTACGGCCAGGGAAGCTTGCTAATTCTTCTTCCTTCACAGAAGCAGACAAGCTTACAGGAGATGAAGAATTAGCAGCCCCTGCATTCTCTGTGACACCCCGAACAGCATTCGAACCTGGAATGGCCAAAACACTTGGCACACTGGGCAGATTATGAGTTGAAACACTTGCAGAGACAGGAGTTGCATGACTCCCAGTTGGCGTTGATGCAGGAGACGAAGAAAGCGCACCACTTTTAGGAGGTGGAGTTCTAGGAATGTTATCAGCATTACTGTCCTGGGAAACTGTATCTTCAACTGGCTCTTGTACAGAAACACTCAGCTGATTAGTAGAAGTAACAGCGGGCTGGAAAAGAAAGATTAACCTTTAGTACAGCAACATCAGACAGCATCTTACAGAAAGGAAGCAGAGGTCATCAACATATCTCCAAGTTCTAAAATATTCTAAGAGAGAAAACTGAGGGGGGAAAGACTTTCTTATTCAATTTAAACTTCCTTTAAACCAAAGGTTCGTTCAATTGCTTACCAATTTAGATTTAAAATCTACTAAAAAGATAAAAATGATTGACCCATAGATATGTTATATATCAGAAAACGTCTACCACAAACACATCTTAACAGCATTCTGCAGCATCACACCAATTATGGATGCAATTGTTTATATCAAAAACTGAAGATGCAAACTTCAATTTCACGGCTTCAACTATACAACAACCTACTCATTCAAGTACCATTGACTCAAGATTTTGAGGACATACAGGCATTGGAGATGCGAGTGGTGCCAAAGAAGTCTTCAAGCAAAGCATCGGTGCACCCTGCCCCTCAAAAATAAAAAATCAAACTGGGTTTTGACGTGGTCATTAAAATACTACAATATATATGATACCTGATGCCATGAAAGGTAATGGAATCCATATAACAAAAGTACCAAAATTGATAAGCAAACAATTGATTTGTAAACTTAAAGAAACAATTAGGAATAGGTTTAGATGAGTCAACCACATGTCCTAACTAAGAACTCAGTTAACAGAGATGAGACCTGGCATATAAATATAATGTTGAATGAGATGCGGTATAAGGAAGGCCACAACATCCATCTACTTTCCAATTTTTCATCCATTCCTCCTATGGTAGCAGGATAACTTGTATAGAATGGCCAGTTAAGTTCAGATTTAAAAGCATACTAACTAGTATCTTGCAATTATATAGTCAATAAAGAATTAACAAACGCATAAGCAAATATTTACTTCGTAAAAAAGGGACTCTGGTTTAAAAAGACTTTTTAATCATTTCTTTTTTTCACATGTCTATCTCAACTGACAAGATATGTTTCTAATGTAATGAAAAATTAAATAAATTACACCTCCGACTGAATATAAGAACCTTGAATAGAAATTTGCATTCAGCAAAACAAAAAAGTACCTTGATAAGACCAGGAGGAATAATGGCCAGATCTTCAAGGGACTCCACCTTGTCCAATGGTAAGGTGTTGTAAAGCTCATCAACTTCACTAAATTCATCAAAATCCTCCTGAAAAATAACAAAACAAAATAAAAAAGTCTGATATAGGTAATCGAAAAGCACTCATGACCTCGATTGAGAGTGTTCTATATGCTGATTTATTGATGCTGAAAAAACAAAGATAAATTTCAAAGCACAATAAACCTGATTGCGTTCCACATAGTCTTCCAAAAAGTCTTTAACATCATTGACCTGCTCAGGACTTAGCTCGTCATTATCCAATAGCCTCAAGATAAGTTCTAACTTCATTATATGTGCCTTATGCCGAGTAATTGAAGTCTCTAGATGGGTCTGCGAGACAAAATAAACATAAATAAATTGTCAAAGAATGCAGAAACCACAAGTTTCCTAAGAATGCAGGTTTTTTCTCCTACCAGTCTGGGTGGCCTGCCCTTCCCTTTCTTGAAAGTTAGCCCTTCAATCTCAGCTTCAAAGCTGTCAATCTGCGATTCCAACTCCCCAACCTTCTCAACACAATGAAACACCAAAAATACTCACCAAATGATAATGGATAGTTTCAAATACATAAATCGTAAAACCAATCTCATCAGATATGATTGAACAACCATTATTGACAAGTTATAATGACATAACAAACATTTGCAATCTAAAGGATAACTGAACAAAAAAAAAAACCACAAACGTATAAAACTTCAAAAAAGACAATCAGTGGCACCAAGCACCAATGACAGCCATCAATCAATTAAAGAACTCCACCTTTCACAACCATCCACTGGCACTATACGTATAATTAAATATATATCAGACACGAGAACACACAAGCCAAAACTTATACACAAATAAAACATGGATCATGCAATGAATGAAATATGATGCAGACATAATTTAAATTACAAACGCAGCAGACATCTTAAACCATACTGTTTTATATAGTCAAGCCTCACAGGCTTCTAAGGCAGCAGAAGTAGGTAACAACAGACTTCAAGAAAAATCTTTTGTTTCACATACCAAGTTGTTTATCCAATCCCTTGTCTCTGATTTGGCCTTCTCCCTCGGATCCTATCATAAAAAGGAATAACACAGTTGGTAAGTTGATTCGCTACTAAATGGATTATCATAAGGATAAAAGAGCTAAATCTGTGTTCAAGGTGGAGAAATAAGCATTGCCACAACAGCATTACCAAAAAACAAAATTCCTGAATGATTAAAAACGAGGTGCAAATAAAATGAAACGGGAAGGATTAGTAGTTACGGTTTTAGGTTGTTGGCCCAATCCTTCTTTAGAAAATGCTTTTGTTTTAGTCTCCTTTTCACAAATCTTAAACCTTTCCATTTCGCGCTCAATGAGTTTGCGAGCATCCACCAGAGCCTGCTCATAAGAGGCACTCACCTACGTCAACATGCATCAAAAAATGAATTAATTGTCATGTCCAAAACCATCGAGTACAAACCAAGGTAGAAAAACTTATAATTTGCAAATGGAAAACAGTTGGGAGAAGTAAAAAGAGAAAGACCTTTTTATCCTTGATTTCACTGGACTGAATCCAAGTCTTGATTTGGTCCCTGTACCTCTGTAGCTTCTTAATCTCCTTCTTCAGGTCCGCCTCAAACTTCTCCTTCTGGTTCGCATTGTCCGTATCGTAAACCTAACCGCATTGCACAGAAACACGCATCAGTCGTTTTATCAGTTGGAATTTGCGTTTCTGTAAGCAAGCAAACGAGGAAGGTAGAAGAAGCTACAAACCTTGTTCCAAATGCTATCGAAGACATCGACGCCTTCCTGGACCTTCTTGAGAACGCGGTCGATCTCGCCCTGGAGCTTCCGACTTGCTCCCATCCTCTAATTCCCGCAACCGGACGATCTGATTGCAACCCCGCTAGGGTTAGGGTTTTTTATTGCTTTGTTTTCCCGATTGCGCTCGAACTGAACAAATTTAGACGACCAATCTATCCACCTAATTTTTAGAATTTGTCGGAGTCAAGTTAAACCGTATTCTTATTTATATTTTCTCGGACATTTTAAGCCAATACGACGCCGTCTATATTGGGCTTTGACTTGTCTGAACTGGGCCTCTAGTCTTTGGGCTGGACAAATAAAACCAACCGTAACACGACGCCGTGTCAAATGGAACACACTGTCACTGAGTCTCCGGTCTCTCCACCCATCAACACAGCACAGTACTCACTCACTACTCACAGACTGAACAGATAAGAGGAGAGAGAAAAGATGAGAGGGAGTTTTCCGGCGCCGGCGGTTATATCCGGTGCGGTGAGCTTCACAATTACTCAAATTGCTTTGGTGGGCAGAAGAAAGAAAGATTCGTTTGAATTCCCAGTCTGCTCCTCCTCCCAAACAGCTCGCTTTTCCTTCTCAATTCACGACGAGCATAACCAGCAGAGGCAAAGACAGAGGCGAAGACAATGCCTTTGGTTACCAGAGAGAAGCAAATGGAAAGGAGGACGTCGTGCGGGCATTGGCTTGCAATGCAAGTGCAGCTACGAAAGCGGAGGAGAGGATAACGAATGGGTGGTGGTGAATTTCTACCATTTCGTGATGATCAAAGACGCAGAGGCGGAGGTGGCCAAGCATCTCTCTTTCGTAGAGGACCTCGACATACGAGGACGGATATATCTGAATGAACAAGGGATAAATGCACAGGTACTTATTGCTTTCTTTTTTTAATGTGTGTTTATGAAATCAATGGAATGAACGAATGAATGCTTATATAATGTTATAACCTCTCTTTTTATAGCATATTGCTTCTTTTGTAATGTGTACGACCAGAAATCCTCTGTGGACGACGTTCGGTCCATAGCCGGATTGTATGTATAACTGAACTGAATTCATGAACCATACATATTACTGCAAGACAAAACAATAAGAAGTGTGTTTGATATCCTGTGTTGTGCGTATGTACAGTACAGTGGGCCGTTGAGAGATGCACTTGCATATGTTGAATGGTTAAGGGGGGACGAGAGATTTTCTGGCATCCTAGTGCAGATTTCTGCAGCAACAAATGGGCACGCCTTTCCAAAACTCAAGTTGCGGTATAAGCCCTCACTGGTTCAGGCAAGCCCCAAAAGCCAACTTCTTCTTTTTCTTCTACTCCTTGTAGCTAATGTCATAACACATATCTCCCCCGCTTGCAGTTAGAAGGGGGCATTTCCCATCTTCCTTTGCTGGACCCTTCAATGCGAGCAACGCCTCTATCGCCATCTGAATGGAGAAAGAGATTGGAATCATTGAATACAACTAGTGATGCATCAAATGACAATCTTAAAAGAAACCAGATTTTATTGGATGTGAGAAATGGTATTTTACTTCCCAGCCTTATAATTTCAAATGATTTTTCCTCTTATCGTTAATCTGGCGATTCCCTTCAATTGTGTATTGATGGTTTGATAATTTGAGTGTATCATACAGATTTGCTCATACTGTACATTGAACGGTTTTGATAGCTAGATATGTTTAACAGTGTTGTTTCTTCTTTTGTGTTTGACATGTTGCCCTTGGTCATGTTTCTAATGTACAATTGTGCATGCAGTTATTGTTATTTCTGTAGCCTCTACATCAGTCATATTAATCGTGTTCATAATTTCAGCCACAGAAGTTTGAAGATTTTGTCACTGCTTGTAATCAGGTTATGAGTGGGATGTTGGTCATTTTGAAGGGGCTCGGCGACCTGATGTGGACTGCTTTAGGAGCACTTCGTTTGGGTTATCGCAACCAGAGGTACGTGACTTTTAGTTCAATGACATGTTAACATGAACTAGTGTTGTTTGGGCAAAACAAAAAAGCTGTGAAGAAGTCCCATAGCCGTAAGGATATTGATGTGTAATGGTTTGAAATGAAGTTCTGCTGTGAAGGTTTTTTCCTAGCTATGGAGATTAAGATCAGGCACATTAGCAATTAGGAGGTTCCCTTAGATTGTGGTCAAGCCGCACTTCTGTGGTATTATATAGTGAAGGTCGCAGCCTATACTTTTTGAGATACGAGAATTTAGGCAATAATATGTTCTGAAGGCAGTAGAAACTTCATTTTCAGTGACGGATGTGAACATACTACTTTCTGTCTCTGTCATTCAGGTCATTGCCGCAGATCCATTAGAAAATGTTGACAAAGAAAAGACAGATATATTGATGTATTGCACTGGAGGTATCCGTTGTGATGTATATTCCACAATCCTAAGGTAACCCTCCATCTGTTGCGATGTATATTGATGATTGTATTGCATTATTAATGGGAAAATCTGTGATGGAACGGATTGTGTTGTGATGTTGGAAGCAATTCTTTATCTTTCTTCTCTCGCCCTTCTTATTTTGGTCATTAAGTTGTAATTTAATTTCATCTGCCAGAGAACAGGGCTTTCAAAGTCTATACACATTAAAGGGAGGTGTTTCTCATTATCTGGAGAATGAAGGTCCTGTCCAGTGGATTGGTAATTTGTTCGTATTTGACTCTCGTCTCTCTCTCCCACCGCCTGCCTACAATCCTGAAACCACGACTAAAGCAAGCACGCATGAAGATTCAGAGAATAATACGTTCGCTAGATGCTATATATGTAGTTCACAAGTCTGTGAGTTAAGGCATAGAAACTGTGCAAATCTCGACTGCAATCTGCTGTATCTGTAAGTTCCTTTTGTTACCTATTCCCTCTCCATCCATCCCTCCCTCCCTCCTACAACTTGAAGCGTCACTGCCTAAGTATCATTTTACCATCTGAATTATGTAAGGATTTCTATTTCAGATGCTGTATGAACTGTGTGAAGGATTTAAGAGGATGCTGCTGTTCCAACTGCACAACTGCTGCTCGACTTAGACCTGTTCTTCCAGGGTTCCAGAGATACAAGAAGTGGCACACGTATCGAGATTCGATACCACACAGCCGGTTGACGGCTTGATCAGACTCGTAAATCCTCGGGACGGTTCGTCACTTTATCTAAACCAAAGCAACTGTTCGTCTTCCTGTTGGCTGTTGGATTGTTGCAATGCATGGTGGAGCGGGACTAATTTCCCTTTTCTTTTCTAACAATGGAAAAGGCATGTTTGGTGTCAGTGGTCATCGAAAGTTAGCTTGCAGCCTTCGGTCTCCGGAATCTACATCGGCCTAACTCTTCTGCTACAGGAAAAAAGCAGCAGCAGCAAATGTAGCAGAAACGAGGAACTGAATCATCTAGCCACAACAATAATTCGAAGCTAGTTGGTCGCATACTTATAATTTTTTTGTTCCCTAAATATTGTAATGTCAACACTGGAGCGCAACATTATCTCATACACGAGACATATTTACATGTCCAGATGCCCAAGATCTGCCACGAATGGCTCATTGTTAATGTTCAACTGTTTATTTGAATGTAAATTATGACAGTGAAAAGTAAAAACACGCGATCAGATACGGATACATAAAATAGAGCACAAATGCTCGGTTCCTGTTTTACATACTGGATGAAGCTTATCCCGCTAATAAAACTTAGGGCCCTAAAACATACTAAAGGGTACAATAAGCATACAGCAATATATGAATTAAAACTTCAGTATACAGAACAAGGTGAGTTTAATCAATGACAGTCTCTAATCAAAGGCTCGTGCAAACGCAACAACTCCACCGTGCCATTCCTGCCATGAATTAAACAAAATATGTTGAGTGGCTGATAACAATGACAGAAAAAATTTGCCGCTTAGCATATTATACTGTAAGGAAACAATTTATACGTGCTCACGCATGCCATGCCACACTCATCCGGAAGGCAACAAAGAGAGGGTTCGAGCCACACAAAAACTTGCAACACGAACAAAAGCAAACAATGCACCATAAAGCAGTACAACGAAAATCAGGCCACTTCACCTGGCTAGTAAGCTGCATAGCATTTGATCGAATGAATAGGATGCAAGATGATCATGATGTAGGATAACTCCTAAAACAGGTCAGGTAACATATAGACCTTTACGACAAGCCTAGCAGTGCAACTCTTAACTCTTAATCAGGTTCTGCTCATACTAGATGCTAAACTTTTATATCATACTGTGTGTAGAAAATAGAAAAGAGTTGTGGTGGGGCGTGATTGATAATGATTCTAAAGCCGTAACAACAAAGCAAAAGGGTCAATAGATGAGACCTCTGAGCAGAAAAAAATAGACGGAGGAAATGACAAAATTATAGGCCTCACAATGTGTTCGTAACTGTGAACACACATTCATATCATGGCAACTCTATTATACAAAAAAGATACCAGACATGGTATTCAAGTCATGAACACCAAACAGAAAAATGGTTATTTATTCAAGTGCCAAATCTGCACAACTCAGAAGGGGGCTCTGTAGAAACTCCATGATGCAATCGGAATAGTTTGTTTCAGTGTACACAATCGTAATCGTAATAACTAGTATCGTGACAACTAATATCATGATAAGAAAGTGATTATTCAATTCAAATTCAAAGTAATTGAAGTGACACACAACAACTTCGGAACAAAACGGATGCACATTACGATTTAGTGTTACAATAATTCAAGTGACACCCAACAAATTAAGAACAACAAAGAAACACATTACGATTAACTTGTACAGAGAAAAAGAAGAAGGGGACGGACCTGAAAGATTGAAGAAGAACAAGGAAGAGGAATCGGACAGGTGTAAAATAGAACTGATAGTTATTTACAGTAGCGGTCGGCTTTCTTCTTGACGCGGTCGTCAAGAACGTCCTCGACGGACTTCCGTTCAACGGATTTAGGATCGTAGCCGAACTTCTTGGCCTCAACCGGGAACAGCTGCTCATACTTCATCCGCTTCGCTGCGTCGATGGTGTACGTCTCTGTTCCTCCTCCAGTTCCTTCTACTACTGCTGCTGCTGCTTCGGCGCTTCCGTCCTCAGCCACCACTTGGGGATCGTCGTTAGGGTTCATATGCTGCTCCTGAAGCTGCTGTTTCTTCTTTTTCTTCTTCTTCTTGTCGATGGCTTTGCTGCGAGTGGCGAGAGTTCCGTCTTTGAAGGTCAATCTGCCTCCTTTCGCTCTCTCGAATGGATCCGACATATTCCCCCTAACCCTTGTAAATTTTGATTTGGATTCTGTTTTCCCCAACTCTTTCTCTCTCAAAACTCTCCGGAACGCAATCCCCAATCAAAAATTCCACCACCGCCTTCTCCTCCTGTAAATATAGTATAGCCTTTATTTTTAAAGTCGCACTAGGTCAGGCCCAAACAAAATACAACCCAGGCGGCCCATCACAAACCCAACGGATCAGATGCAGCCAGTCCGGTTTTGTATGACATATGCATCGGTCCAACTTGTCCTAAGAACCAAATTTTGAGGAAAGGATGCCCAAAACCATCCCTACACATGCTATTTTTACAATGTTAGGATCTTGAGCACTAATATTTTCAGCGCAATTTAAGTTACACATTTGAATAAGAATCATTAAATTCCGTTAATTAAAGAGGAACGAAACAAAATGTTGCATGCTTAAAAATGAAATAAAAGAGTCATAAGTGATCAATAAAATATACGAGATTGTCTGGAACGGTCCACGGAGCATGTGCTGTACCATTTAGGTTATGAGGCGATGACATGTATTTTCTCCAAACTTGCAGCAAAATTTTATGATCGTTGACTTTGTTTTCGAGACCAATACAACAATCAGCATGCATCGTGCAAACTTGATTAAAACCCTTCTGGTTGACAGAAGCCACCAAAGTATAGTGTATCAGAAACCCTCATTTTCAATCCAATCTGAGCAACAAAGAGATCAGATTTATCTCATTAAGTACATCTTGTTTGCGGTTTTTTTGGATACGTATTTCTGGAGACCAAAACTTATAGAATAGGACAGTTCGATCATTGGATTTTACATAGAAAAGTCCCGTGTTGGGAAAAATATTTACAACGTAAGGATCACCTATGAAGTAATCACATGAAAATTGAATATCTACATTTGGAAAGAATTGTAAAAATGCATCTCAAATCCACATTATATCATTATCCTGTGCATTCCGATATGCAATGCATGCAGCAAAATCTAACAACAATTAAAACAAATCACCATACTAGCTTTTTTCAATTTTCGAATTTTAATTTGGAAAAGTAAACAAAAATTGGAAGGAAAATTACGTACCGTAAAGACAAGCTGTAGCCTTTCTCGAGAATAAAAGATAAAAACTGGATTTTTCTCCGAGTTATCTGTAAGTAGTTGGAAGACATAAAAACTGCCTCGCGAGTAAAGTTGGCACCTTGAGTGTTGAGTCGGTAATTATGAGGGTGCGACGCTAGGCAAGCATATGCTTTTTCGTCCAAGCAGATGACTACCAAATGCTTAAGCAATAAGCATCCATTTCGTGTTACTTACGATCTCAAAACTCTCCAGAAACAGATCAAATATTGAATTGGGTTCTGCCCATGCATCATTCAACGTAGTTATTATACCCGTTTTGTTCTTCATGCATGTATTTCAGAGCTTTATCCAATGGATCCATATCCTCTAGCTGCTTGGCCTGCATGCACCGATAACCATGCATGCATGTGTTATATGTACCCACGTATTTACGTACTAACGTAACTAATTTGTTTGTGGAGTACAGAGTAAAAGGGATGAATCAGTGAGAGATAACTAAATAGTAATTAATTAAGCGGACTACCGTCCTCACCTGCTGGGAGGAAGTTGTGGGTCTGCAGGACGGGAGGTGTGGTGCCACTGCCAAGGCATCATAACGAACGAGATCCCGGAGGATACACACAATTGTAGACAGTAAAGCAACCGGCGACAGCTGCGAAATGTAACCAAGACTGAAGCAACGAGTTTTGGTTTTAGCGGGTTGCGTCGAAAGTGCGAGATTTAATATGCGGCATTAATTGATTTCCCGATAGGAACTCTAACTTGTACATTTCAGGTTGCTGGTTTGAAGTCGAAGTAGGCATTACGCAAGTCCCATTTTGATAGTGTCAATTTGTTTTTACTTTTTAGTTTGGTTTCACTGTTGATGTTTATATATGAGAAAGAAAAAAGGATTAATGAAAACAAAATTTTGAAAGTGAAAACAAGTGGCGGATTCAGAAAAAATTATTCAAAGGGTCACGTGTAAAAGTCCACAAACATTTATTAGATATATAATAACCTTAAAATTTAAATCAGAGTTCCATCATTTATAACTTATAAAACGAATAACAATACAAGCTACAATTGTCCACGACGCGGTTTCATATTTTGAAAACACCATATAGCTTCATTATCAATGGAAGAAAGAACATTGCTCTCAATATAAATCACCATGCTATTGTTAGACGAAGTCAAGCTCAAGCTTTTCTTGTTAACCCAAGTATTGGAAGAAGGACAGCAGGCCAAACTGTACAGACAGCACAGCAAGCATTTGCTGACTCATGAACAGCAGGAAGGAATGTGCAGGTGCATGTGTGCTGTCCGAAGTATTCCCATGCGTGCTTGGTTACTGCTAAAGCTACTGTCAGAAGACAGCAGATGGTGCTGCTGCATGTGTGTGTAGTTTAATATGTAAAGGTGTATAGATAGTGCTGAGGCATGGGTGTACATGTTGTCACCTAGTAATTTAATATGTAAAGTTGTTGATGTGATGTACATATAAAAGCCTTCCCGTAAGGCTTGGAAATGGAGAGATTTTTGAAGTATTATAATTAAAGATTAGAAACTCTTTCATGGTATTGAGCCTCTCATTGTCTAACGACTAGATCCTGTTTGTTTTTTTTTTTTTTTTCCCACGCTTCAATGGCTGAAAACAATGTCAGTTCTTCCACCAACCCACCTACCACCAATCAGTTTCATCCGTTTTCCACTATTGTTAATATCAAGCTTGACAGAACCAACTACCCACTGTGGTTGGCTCAAATTCTCCCAATTCTCAAAAGTAGAGATCTGATGGGGTATGTTGATGGTACTTTGGTGTGCCCTCCAAAAAACTTGCCTGGTGCTACCACTGTCAATCCTGCATACAGTGCGTGGATTCAACAAGATCAAATGATCTTGAGTTGGATAAATGGCTCCTTGACAGCGTCTGTTTTAGCTACTGTGGCAAGCAAGAGAACTGCGCGTGCCACTTGGGAAGCTTTAGAGCAAAGGTATGCCTCCACTTCTCAGAACAGAATTTTGTTCCTGCGGAATGAGTTGCTGCAGACAAAGAAAGGTAATCTTTCTGTTGCGGATTACCTGGATCGCATGAATGCGATTGCTGATAATCTTGCTCTCGCGGGTCAACCGGTCAGTGATGATGAACTCGTGCAGATTGTGTTGAACAATCTAGGACTTGCATTTGAGATGACAGTAAGTGCTGCTCAAGCTAGGGATACCCCGATCACCTATCCCACCCTTGAGGCACTTTTGTTGACAACTGAACGACGAATGGTGGATCAGAATAATTCCTTGGCTGCACCTGCACCTGTCAACGCCTTCGTTGCCACTAGAGGACGTGGTGGTGGACGATCGCGTGGGAATGGAAGAGGAATGTCTTCCTTCACCCGTGCTTCTCTGTCAAATCAGCGTGGCAACAATCCCCGCAATCCCACCAATCAGCGCAACCAGCAGTTTAATGGTGAGAAATCCTCGTTTTCTGGTGAGCGTATTATTTGCCAAATATGTGGCAAACCAGGTCATCCTGCGCTTGATTGCTTCCAAAGGATGAATTCTGCTTATGAAGGTCGAATTCCTGCTCACAAACTCACAGCCATGTCCTCCTCGCCTATTACTCTCAACAAGCAATCCAATGGTACCTGGCTGTTAGACAGTGGTGCGAATGCACATGTCACTCCTGACCTTCAAAATTTGGTTAATCCCAAAGAGTACACTGGTAATGAAACTATTGGAGGTGTAGGTAATGATTCTGGCATTCCTATTTCTCATTTTGGTTTCCAACAACTAAATACTAAAGCTTGTTGTTTTGATTTGAATGATGTTCTTCACTGCCCAACTGCTTCTCAAAACATCATATCTGCTCATAGGTTTACTTTAGACAACAATTGCTACCTGCTAATCTTCCCATATTTTTTTCTTGTTAAGGACATCAAGACTCGGAAGACGCTTTTCCGAGGGAGATGTGAGAATGGGTTATACCCATTTCCAAATGGCAGTGGACGGTTCCAGTCTTCAATGTCAGCCTTGGTAGGGGTACGATGTTCAGTGCAAAAATGGCATGCTAGACTTGGTCATCCTGCCAACTCAATAATTAAGTTTTTAATTTCCAATAAACTAGTACCACTTCATGGTCCTCCTCATGTAAGCTTTTGTGAGTCATGTCCCTTAGGAAAGAGTAAAAAGTTACCTTTCAATTTGTCCGAGTCTGTTTCTACGTCTCCATTGGAACTTTTGCACTCTGATGTCTGGTCTTCTCCCGTTATTTCTAATGAAAATTTTCGTTACTATGTGTTGTTTGTGGATGACTACTCTAGGTATTCTTGGATTTTTCCCATGAAAAATAAAAGTGAAGTTTTTGAGATATTTGTAAAATTTAAAGCCACTGTCGAGAACATGTTTAATCTTGCCATTAAAACTTTTCAATGTGATGAAGGGGGGGAATATAAAAGTCGTGCTTTTCAACAGTTTCTTTCTGACAGTGGGATTTCACAACGTTTTTCCTGCCCAAAACATCCTGAACAAAATGGACTTGCAGAAAGGAAACATCGCCATATTGTTGAAACCAGTATAGTTATGCTTTCTCAATCTCACGTTCCTAATCAGTTTTGGTTTGATGCTTGTTCTACCGCTACGTACCTGATAAATCGCATGCCAACAAAACTTTTATCCAATATGTCACCTTATGAGAAGTTGTTTAAAAGAGTTCCAAAGTATGACATGTTGAAAGTGTTTGGTTGTCGATGTTTTCCATGGTTAGTCCCATACACACAACATAAACTGCAACCAAAATCAAAAGCTTGTGTTTTCTTAGGTTATTCACTGAATCACCAAGGCTACAAATGTTTGGAATTGTCCACAAGACGAATTTACTTGTCTCGCCATGTCCTATTCGATGAGGACTCTTTCCCTTTTAAGGGACTCACATCTACCTCAGAAAATGTCGTCGATTCAGGTACATTTAACTCTCCCGTGGTATTATTTAATTTTGATGATATTAGCACGTCTCCTTTATCTCACTCACCTAATGTACCTGCTATTCCTCTCCGTCAAAATTGTCCTTCTAATGAAATTCTTTCCTTACCCTCCACTGCACCGTCTGAACCTGTCCCCAATCCTTCAATTGACTCCTCCAGTCCACCCTCTACTACACCCGTGTCGGCCTTACCTCTGTCATCACCCATACCTTCACATGAACAAGCTGTGGTATCCATGGAATCAGTACAAGTGTTGTCAGAAAATAATGACCATCGAATGACTACACGATCAAAGTCTGGCATCCAAAAACCTAACCCTAAATATGCTATGCATGTAACTGTTGATCAGTTTCCAATTGAACCGACTTGTTTCAGTCAAGCTGTCAAGTCTCAGGAATGGAGAAATGCCATGGTACAGGAATTTAATGCGCTACAACGATGTGGCACGTGGAGTTTGGTCCCGTTTCATCCAAAGATGAATTTGCTCCCAAATAAATGGGTGTTCAAATTGAAAAGACATGCAGATGGAACAATTGAGCGCTACAAGGCTCGCCTTGTCGCAAATGGTTTTCATCAGAAGGCTGGTGTGGATTATAATGAGACCTTTAGTCCTGTGGTTAAACACAGCACCATTAGGCTTGTTTTAAGTCTTGCAGTTTCCAAAGGTTGGCAAGTTAGGCAGCTTGACGTCCAAAATGCGTTTCTGCATGGTTTCTTGAACGAAGAAGTTTACATGCGTCAACCGTCGGGTTTTGTTGATCAACAGTTACCCAATCATGTTTGTAAACTTCAACGGAGCATTTACGGTCTTAAACAGGCTCCGAGGGCATGGTTTCAGAGGTTTTCAGATTACCTGCTTCAACTTGGTTTTCAGGAATCAACTTGTGATTATAGTTTGTTTGTGTTCAACCAAAAAGGGGTGTATCTTATCCTGCTCATCTACGTGGATGATATTCTGATTACTGGCAACAGTTCTTCTCACATCATTCAGTTAATTCAAAAGCTGGGTACTTTGTTTTCCATGAAGGATTTGGGACTACTTAATTATTTTTTGGGTGTAGAGGTTAAGTACGATGGAAATCGAATGCATTTGTGCCAATCCAAGTATGCTCTTGACTTATTGTCACGCACACATTTCACTGATGCCAAACCGATTTCTACACCCATGTCTTCTGGTCAAAAACTCAGTGCATATGTTGGAGATCCGTTTGATAAACCAGAAATGTATCGTAGTGTTGTCGGTGCTCTACAATACTTAACGATAACTCGTCCCGATTTATCTTATGCAGTTAACCAAGTATGCCAGTTTATGCATGCTCCAACAACTCTTCACTGGATGGCAGTCAAACGGATTCTACGATACTTGAAGATGACGCATAGTCATGGTCTCCTTTATAAGCCAGGTACTACTCATCTTTCTGCTTTTTCAGATGCGGACTATGCTGGGAATCCGGATACTCGGCATTCAACTGGGGGGTTTTGTATTTATCTTGGTTCAAATCTGGTTTCATGGAGTTCAAAAAAACATAAAACTGTTTCTCGATCAAGTGCTGAGGCCGAGTATAGGCAACTTGCCTACACCGCAGCTGAGCTTTCGTGGTTGAGGTCTTTATTTCGGGACTTGCAGTTACATCTTACTCGACCTCAAATATGGTGTGACAATGTGTCTTCAATTGCTCTTGCTTCCAATCCAGTGTTTCATTCTAGAACCAAACATTTAGAGGTTGATTATCACTATGTCAGGGAGAAAGTGGTTCGTGGTGAACTGTTGGTTAATTATATTTGTTCACAAGATCAGCTTGCAGATTTATTTACCAAAGGTCTGTCTTCGTCTCGATTCAATTTGTTGGTGTCCAAGCTTCCAGTTGCTCCTCAACCTGTTAGCTTGCGGGGGGGTGTTAGACGAAGTCAAGCTCAAGCTTTTCTTGTTAACCCAAGTATTGGAAGAAGGACAGCAGGCCAAACTGTACAGACAGCACAGCAAGCATTTGCTGACTCATGAACAGCAGGAAGGAATGTGCAGGTGCATGTGTGCTGTCCGAAGTATTCCCATGCGTGCTTGGTTACTGCTAAAGCTACTGTCAGAAGACAGCAGATGGTGCTGCTGCATGTGTGTGTAGTTTAATATGTAAAGGTGTATAGATAGTGCTGAGGCATGGGTGTACATGTTGTCACCTAGTAATTTAATATGTAAAGTTGTTGATGTGATGTACATATAAAAGCCTTCCCGTAAGGCTTGGAAATGGAGAGATTTTTGAAGTATTATAATTAAAGATTAGAAACTCTTTCAGCTATCACTCAACCATTGATCTCTCATTCGATTGCACAATGGACTTTCCACAATATTCATAGTAGAAAAAGCTCCCTCCATTGAAACAATAGCAATCAGTAGAACCAAAGAAATTTAAATCTAATTATTGATCATAAAAGAACTTTAAATCTAATTGTTCGGTTACGGAATGAACTTTTCACAATATTCAAATCTAATTATTCATAAAAGAAATTTAATTTGAATTAGCTATGAAAAACTTACTTTGAAATTTGAAAGATGAATTTTAGGTGGTTGTCGAAATGATCGCTGGAGTGGGATGGTAGGAGTTTGGGCTTAGGAATTGAGTTTGGTGGGATGGAAATTGAGAATTGGAATTGAAAATTTGGAAGTGAGTTTGGGGACTAGGGTTTGCTGCTAGCTGCAGCCTGCAAGTGCGAATCTTCTCTTTTTAAAAATTATAGTGCATCATTTTGGTCAGGTAATATTTTAAAAAGAAATAATAAGAAGAGCAACTCTTCTTTGAGTTATTTTATCAAACTTTTGGAGGACATGTATGAAGGCCAACTCCAACTTTCAAATGGACAATACCCAAGTTATCCTTGAATTTTCACCTAAGTTTGGAGCGTCGACTAACCCTCCAAACCTCCTAGTGCGTTCTCCTTTGAAAACAACTTTATATTTTATCAAATGAAGTCATCACCTCCAAAATGATATTTTTTGTAACTTTCCTATTTTCGTAATCTTATTGCCAAGAACTTTTTCAATTTTTCTATTGCCAATGCATAGAGTCGATGCTTCCAATCATGGTAGAAAAACCCTACCTTCACCAAGCCTTCGGAGGTCCATTATCATGGGTCGGCGGAGTTACTCCTTTCTAGTATTAGTATAGATATTCGATTGCTTGACAGAAAGCCATCAACGACTCTAGGACAATGGATTTTTCCATTCTTGTGATCTCATCCGTTTAAGATTTGTAATAGTACAACTCCACCTGTTTAAGGATTGCTCTTAGTAAAGTGTGAGGAAAAAAGTTGTGTGAAAGTCATATATCGCAACGGTGTTACTAATCTAATTAATTTAGTAACCTAAACTACGCTTCTGCACATGTTAGCGGATGAGATATGTGAATAAATAGAATTGAAATTTTAGATTACGTATCTATCCATTCTGATTTGTACATTTCAAAGTTGCTTACTATTTGGAGTTGAAATAGACATTACGCAAAGGTGTTTGTGTATCTTACATAATACATACAAATTACACATTATAAATCTCACACTTATGGCTTTTCGTTTATTCCCGTTGTCATAATTCATAAATGGAGGGCATATTCATTTTCACTAATTCACTTCTGATACCATTGCAAAACAAAAACAGCTGCAAAATAAATTTTGTAATAATCATGAGCAAGATGACATATATTTGATCGCCAAGGAGCAATTTCCATTGTTGAACTTAACCCTCTTTTTTCTTCTACCTGAAGTAACAATATACATGATAAAGTAGAACTATACACGTCAGATTCATGTATGCATCCATGGTTCTCAAATTAAGTTTCAAAGATATTTGATAACGTAACATTGTATAAGATTTACCTGTAAGTAAATGTTTCGAAAGCTCCACAGATTGGCATAATCTTGTTATAGTTTCACTCCCTTCTCCGTTTATTATGCTTCCAGCGTTCGAAGGAAGTGCTTCAAGTCAATTAGATAGTCAAAGGGTCAATATATATATGTAAAGCAACAGTCCGTATAATTAAGTTCCAAATGAAATTAGAAATGGGACTGCAACTTCGAAAGATAAATATGAAATTAGAAATAGGCTTAACAGAAGAAGATTCATAACTGATGGATAAAATATACCTGCAATATTTTTGTGGGACGGTCCATAAAGCTTGTGATGTGCCAGTGACGTTACGAGGCGACGACATGTATTTTTTCCAAACTTGCAGCAAAGCTTTAAGGTCGTTGACTTTGTTTTCAAGACCAATACAACAATTAGCATGCATTGTGCAAACTTGGTTAACATCCTTACTTGGATCACAGAATCCACTAAAGTATTTTGTATCCAAGAATCTCACTTTCAATCCAATCTTCGCAATGAAAGGATCAAACTTTATCCTATTAAGAACATCTTGCTCATTCGTCTTTGGATACGTGTTTTTGGAGAGATACCAAAATTTGTAAAACCCAATAGTCCGATCATTGGATTTTACATTGACAAATCCACAGTTTGGAGGATTTTTAAAACTATAAGAATCTCCTAAAAATTTATCTGTTGCAATTTGAAAATCTGCATCTGGATAGAAGTATGGGAATGGATCTCGAAGCCACATTATATCGGTATCCTGTTCATCAATTTCACTAAGTAGTTCATACATGGAAAAGGAAGGAAGGAAAAATTGGAAGAATTTAAGGACTAAGAAAGGAGAGTGACATGTGTATTTAATATACATACCGTAAAGACAAAGTTGTAGCCTTTATCGAGAATGGAAGACAAAATCTGGGTTCTTCTCCACATCATCTGTAAGTAATCGGGAGTCAGATAAAATACCTCGCCGGTAAAGTTGGCACCTTGAGTGTAAAGTAGGTAACAATGAGGGTGTGATGCTAAGCAACGAGAATATGCTGTTTGGTCCACGCAGATGACTAGCAAATGCTTGAGCAGCCATTTCGTGTTACTTCCAATGTTAAAGCTCTCAAGAAAGAGATCAAATATTGAATTGGGTTCTGCCCATGCATCATTTAACGTAGTTATTATAACCGTTTTGTTCTTCATGCATGCATTTTTCAGAACTTTATCTAATGGATCCATATCCTCCAGCTGGTTGCCCTGCATGCACCGATAACCATGCATGCATGTTATATATATGTACTTACATACTTACATGCTAAAATAATTAATATATTTGTGGAGTAGAAAGTGAAAGGGATTAATTAGTCAGACATAACTAATGAATTAAGAAGACTAGAGTGTACTCGCCTGCTGAAGTGGAGGGGTTGTGGTTTTGCAGGAGGGGACGTGTGGTGCCAATCCATCATAACGAACTCCAGTGGGATACACAAAATTGTAGACAATAAAGCAACCGGCGACGGCTGCTGCCGCCATAAACACCAGTGTCTTCCGTACATTAATCCTCTTCCCAGTAGTATCAAGAATCGCCGAGTTTCTCATTCTTGATGCTTTTTCAACTTACACCCTTTTTCTTCTTGAATATTGGGCTGTAATATGCCAAACTGCGTTAGACTTGGCTATATATAAAGTATTGTACTTAATTTATATGTATAGATCTTAGAGAGATTTTTCTAAATCAAGAAACATGTGTTAGCTTGCTGCGAAAAGCAGGAAAGCAAACCAGAGTAGTAGTCATTACGCACAATTGTATATATTATAGCGTCGAATTCCGGGATTGAATTGGTAGATAATTGCGGCATTGGACTTTCGGATACACACACACACACACACACACACACACACACAGAACAACTCTGATTTTTTTTTACATTTCAAGTTGCAGGTTCGAAGTTGAAGTAGGCATTACGCAAGTCCCATTTTGGTAGTGGCAATTTGTTTTTAGGTTTGGTTTTACTGTTTGTGCTTGAGATTATGAGGAGTTTATGAGGAAATTGATGAAAAATGGTGATAAAAAAGAGAGGGAAAGAAATAAAGAATAATAACTGAAAACAACATTTTGAAAGTGATAACTTAAATGGTTTTTGGTTATCAATTTTGTTGGTTTTTATTTTGTGTGTTTTTTATTATAAATTTCTTCTATGTCTTTCCCACCATCATTCATTCATTCTTCTTTGTCCCTCTTATTTTATCTCTATCATTAACACAAAAAGTGAGAACTAAAAAAAAAAAAAAAATTAAAAAGAAAAAACTAAATGGTTACCAAATACCTCTGATTTTTTTCTATTCAATTTTTATAATGTTTATGATATGTTTACTTGTGTGGCCTTGGTGCTCATGCATGGCTATGGGAGGAAGGAGTTGCCTATCATTGTGTTTCCATTATATATAGAACTGGAAATCAAAGAGTAGTGCAAACTGAGTAAGTTTCGTATTAATCAATTTTGTATTAAGATGACATGATAATTGATCACCAAGGTGCCATTTCCGTTGTCCTTCTACCTGAAATAACAACATAAAATACAAAACGTCAGATCCATGCTTCTGAAAATCAAGTTTCAATTACTACGTCTATTCTATTTGGAACGCGCGTCATAAACAATGCAATATGGTAGAAATGTTTTCCGACTAATCTTGTATATTAGATGTATTCGAGGCCAATTTAATTAAATACATGTATGTACACATATGCGTATACGATTTACCTGTTACTAAATCTTGCAAAAGCTCTACAGATTGTAAGAATTTTGTGCAATTTCCTTTCCCTTCTCTTCCTGTCACGAGTGCTTTTCAAGGCGTTGGAAGGAAGTGCTTCAAGCCAATAACAAAGTCGAAGGAAAAAGGTTCAATATTAAACGACAAATCGTATACTTCTAAAAGAAACAAACAAAAAATACAACAAACCGCATAGTTCTTGAAGAAAATGTTTAAAGAACAATAAAAAATTATTTTCCCTCAATTTCATCACATCGGATAGGAACCATAAGATGGCCGGGAACCCACTACGATACGACTGCACCAATGCGGAAAAAGATATAGAAAATGTTGGGATAAAAAACTCAACATGACTAGGATTAAACATGAATTTCTTAGAAGTTAAAAAAAGGTGAAAATCAGTTTCCTAAATATAATAAGAAAAGTCACAATTGAATACAATCGATAAAATATAATATGTATACCTGCAATTTTGTGGAACAGTCCATGAAAGCTGTGGTGTGGCAGTTGCATTAGGAGGTAAGGACATGTACTTTCTCCAAACTTGAAGCAAAATTTTAAGATCATTGACTTTGTTTTCGAGGCCAACACAACAATTGGCATGCATTGTGCAAACTTGGTTAAAGTCCTTACTCGCCTGGCAGAAGCCACCAAAGTATAGTGTATCCAAGAACCTCATTTTCAATCCAATTTGGGTGAGGAAGGGATCAAATTTGATCTCATTGAGAACGTCTTGGTCATGCATCTTTGGATACGCCTTTCTTGAGAAGTACCAAAACTTATAAAATTGAATCGTGCGATTGTTTGATTTTACATAAGTAAACCCTCCATTGGGAAAGTTCTTCATGCTATAAGAATCACCGATGAAGTAATCGCATGCAATTTGAAAATCTGCATCTGGATAGAATCGTGGGAATGGATTCCGTAGCCACATTATATCAGTGTCCTGTGCATCCAATTTTGGAAAGAAAAAAAGTAAGTGAAAATTGGATATATAGATAGGTAAATTGGTAGGTGAGAGACAATGGAAAATTATGAGTATTAGATCAAGGGAGTTACTGTAAAGACAAAATTGTAGCCTCTGTCGAGAATAGAAGACAAAAATTGGATTCGTCTCCACATCATGTCCAGGTACTTTAAAGACATGAAAGCAGCTTCGCTGGTGAAATTGGCACCTTGAGTGTAGAGTTGGTAGCAATGAGGGTGTGATACCAAGCAACGCGCATATGCTTTTTTGTCCAAGCATATGACCACCAAATGCTTGAGCAGCCATTTTGTGTTACTTCCGATCTCGAAACTCTCTAAAAAGGAATCGAATATTGAATTGGGTTCTGCCCATGCATCATTTAGAGTAGTTACGATAACGGTTTTGTTCTTCATGGATGCATTTCTGAGAACTGTGTCCAATGGATCTTCTACTTTGGTCTGCGTCATCAAGATCAAATCAATTAACTGATCCATTTAATGGCATTGCATAACCACAACCCCAGGCCCTAGGGATTGTTCGATAGGGTTATCCTTACAGAGAAACTCACACATATGAGATCAGTGTGAGGTTGGGTGACGAGATAAAATTATAGAGATTTTCGTAAGTATGTGAGAACGGTCGGACATGCCCGGTGGTACAGCAACTTGACCCAAGATTTTTCATTGGGCCCCGACCCTGAGGGGAGTAAAGGGTGCCACACGACAAGGACAACCACTCCGTGTGTAAAAGCATTAACCCTTTTTTGAGTCATGTGGCATCAACAATTACAGGATAAAAAAGAAGAGTAGTATATACAAATAGAGCTACTTATAAAATATGAGTAAAATCCGGATTAAAAATTGGCATGGATGTGTTACGTAGAGAGAAAGGTAATGATATTAAAACAAAAAGTCCTTTTTTCTTTCTCTCTCTTGGCAATGAAGGAAGGTTATGGAACATGTATCGATAAACATAATTATCTGAGTGCCAAATCCTTCATAATTATGTATATATTGATTTCGGATTAGCTAGCTAGCATACAAGAAGAATATATTGTTTTACTTAATTTGCTCCAGAGTCTACAAGTAATTACTACCACTTTGATATTTTATGTGTAATTGATCGTTTTTTAGGAAAACTACTATAAAAAAAAAAAAAAACATGTTGCTGTTGGATTATGCCGGCTTAATTATGACTAAAATAACAAGCCTTGGGATGAACACAAAATAGAACATGCGAGAGAGAGAGAGAGAGAGAGAGAGAGAGTCCTGGCCTGATGAGAAGTTACGGTTCTGGTGGCAGACAAAGCGTAGTCATAAGAGGATCTGAGCAGAAATCCGGAAGTGTAGACAGAATTGTAGAAGCCAAAGCAACACACAGTGGCTGCCGCAAACAGCAACGTCACCTTTAGAAACTTCTTCGCCACCAACGCTCGATTACTGCTACCTGATGATCCGTTTCCACCGTTGGATGATGGTGATGACGACGACGATGATGATGATGATGATGATGATGATGATAGTAATTTCATCATATTCCCGCTAACATAATTTCCAGCTGCTTCATCTACCGATAATTTGCTCATGCTCTCTCTCTCTCTCTCTCTCTCTCTCTCTCTCTCTCTCTCTCTCGCTTTTGGAGTCGGACGGATATAATTTGGCAACCTCCGCCTCTTAATTCCCTGATTTTTTTTGCTGATGTGAGAAGTCAACCTGTATAGTCTGCCTGCCTGGCTAACTGTTTCCTCTTTGATCCTTATTATCCTTCTGTTAATATTTACTTTATTTTTCAACTGTAATATTAGGTTGCCATCCCTCACCACTAGTTTTGTTTGACTAAAGCCTGAATACTTTATTATGATTGAGGTCCCCGGCCCTTTAGGTAAGTTTTGCAATTCTGCCTAATTTTTAGGGTTATTACACACTCATTCATTAATCAGTTTCCCCTTTTTTAGGAATTTATTTAGTAAAATTATTTCATAATTTCAATTTTAAAACATTTCTAAATTACAAGATGTAACCATTTTTACATTGCCCTTTTTTTTTTTTTATAAAAAAACTTTCTCATTTAGCAAAATGTATTTATTGAAGAACTTCGTGGAAATTATAAGTGAAAACATAAGAACAAAATTTGTACCCCAAAAGTACCAAAACGTACCCTAATGAATTTCGTGGACATTATGGGTGAAAATATAAGAAAAAAATATGTACTCTAAAAGCAGCAAAATGTACCCATTGATTGAAGCTTTTTTGTTATCTAATTCTAAACATAAGATATAGATCAACTAAATGTGTATACCAAAAAAAAAAAAAAGTACCTACCGCAGCTATTGCATCAAACAATCCAAGTGCAAACAGAGGACAAGTTCATCGTTCTAAATATTTTGTGTAAAAACATATAGATAGAAAGTATCCAGCACAAAATTGTGATGAGCACTACAATCAGGAACAACATCGCAAAAATAAACTAACGGGTACAAATGAAACCAAAACAAAAGCCAAGAACAAACACTTAATCATAAAATTGGATGGAAAATGGATTATCTCCGGATTTCTTCCTTCTAAGTTCTAATCCACCAAATCAGCGAATCCGTACCATTAAAATTTGATCCAACGGTTGAAATTATTATAACTTTTAAAGTGGACTCCTTTTTGTAGCTGTTGGATCAAATTTCAATGGCACATATCTACTGATTTGGTGGACTAGGATCCCTTTCCAAATTGGATATGTATCTGCAATTAATAATGTTCGCCCTTGGATATATACAATAAAGTAATAATGTTCACCCTTGGAACAATTTACATATATAGTTGGGAACTTTAACGAAAGACATCTGGTACTGTTCACTTTAACGAAAAATCATATTTTTACACTAAAAAGTCAATCCTTGTACTATTCACTTTACCCTTCATTTTGTCTTTATCGTTAAAACTCAAAGTTTTCAAGCCCTTATCATTACTTTTCCTTATCTGGTTCTAATTACTAGAGCGCGTGCAGAAAACATTTTTTGAATCACAGTGTGTTATGCACGACTTATATGTTTTAAATATATTTATATGTGTAAATTGACAAAAAAAAAACAAATATTTGAAGTAAATGAATAATTTTAGATCATGCTAGAAGAAACCCCTCATAAACCAATTAAAGTAGCTGAATTCACAAAATAAAATCAGTTTCTATAGAATTTACATTAAGAATAGAGAAAATAATATTTAATAAACAATTGATTGAATCACATTATTGCTAGCACATTGTGAGGCTAAGCTCTTTATTGTATATAATATCATTTGTTAAAAAAAAACAATCATTTGACAATTAATTTAATCACATTAATATTCGCGTGCGAAATACCTTTTTTATAAAGAAAATAATATTTAATAAACAACTGATTGAATTACATTATTGCTAGCCTATTATGAGGCTAAGTCCACCTTATTTCCCTTGTTGTAGATAATATCGTTTGTTAAAAAAAAACAACAATCATTTGACAACTTATTTAATCACATTATTATCCGCGTCCGAAAAACATTTTTTTATAATCGGCATTACACGCCTTTTCAAATGTTTTAAACACAACATTCATGATTTTTCTTATTTTTTATTATATTTTTCTTTCCCCTTCACATGGGCACCATCAACTTTCACTCATTCTTCCATTTTTTTATTCATTTCTCTCTTCCCACTTAAATTTATATTATATTTTATAATGATCAAATTACCAAATTATTCATGTATTATTTGATATATTATATTGAACTGCTTTTGAATTTTTTTGATTAAGGGGCAATTTTTTCCTATTATTTTCTGTCAAAGACGTGACCCAAAGCGGGGCTCTGGCTTTTATCTATTGTAGATATAGATTATCGATTATACATAATTATAATTTTGACCACTATATCGTTGCAGATAGCGGACAGACAATGACGCCAGGCGTGGGGACGGCGGCTCTCCTCTTCCAAAATTTAATATCATGTCATGTCTAATAAACGTACGTTCTTTCACAAAATTAATCAATTAAACAATTTCAAAAAGAACTTATTATTTAGAAGAAATTTTTTATTGTGATCAGAATATACGTGGTATACCATATGTTCTAATATAAGTGATGAGAAAATTTATTTTTTTAAGTTATTAACTTTTTAACACATATATCATATTATTTGTACATTGACACGTGATGTATCACTCTATGTTTCGGTCAAACTTAAAAATCTTTTGTTATTTAGAGGAATGGAGTTAAGGAAAAAAATCATCTCCAGATCTCTTCTACCAAAGTCACCGGATCAAGTGATCCAGACCTTTCAAATTTCATTCATTGGCTAAAAATTATTACAAATTTTAAGGAATCAAAACAAATGAATCATTGGATGAAATTTGAAATGCTCAAATCACTTAATTCAATAACCTTATAAGAGAGGTCAGTCTGGATTTAATATTTCTTTGCCAAGTTGCCAAGCTGCCAAGTCGCAAGTCAAAAGATACCCACACAAAACACGTGTGTTGTTTTGGTGATGGGTGTTGGTAACTAGTCTCACATGATTCACAAGAGTCTTCAATTTAGAATTGGAGTCCTGAAGATTTCGCGTTTTTGTGTTCATCATTTTATTTTTATTTTTTACAACCGATGATTTTGTAAGAGTCAAATTTTGATTCAGATGAGAAAGTATATTATTCTAGTCAATTTATTTAAATTCAGATCTACAAACTTGTGTTAATTACGTACAAATAATTACATAACAATTTGTCACAATTTTTTAAAATATTTCAAACAAATACTTAATGTTTTGAGAATTGAGAATTGCGCATTTGTTAAGTCACTAGAACTAGGTTGTGCAAATGGTTGGTACGAAACTACGAATGGATCAATAAGCTTATGTTTGGCTTTTTATGTTCACTTGACTTACTTGTAGCTTTTTTTTCAGTTTTATTTCTAGTAGCGTTTTTTTTTTATTTTTTTATTTTTCTTATATCAATGAAGCTTATGTTTGAGAAAAAAATAAAATAAAATAAAGAAGAGGTAGTGCAAATGCATGTGCAGTATATTAAGGTGCAAATGCAAATGCACGTGCACTGGCATGGTCGTCGTTTATCACTTCCAAAGCGTAATTTGCCACGTTATAAAACAAAGTCGTCCACCGTGGCCGAGGGTGGCACTACCAGCTGGTGCCTGCCACTGCCAGCACAGTAGCACCCACTAGTCATCTTTCTCTTGGATTTCACTCTTCACAAATATGATTGTAAATTGAATTTTCATGTATGTATAAATTGGAAAAATTAAGAACATTGCTGGACGATTTCACAAGTTGATGAGGAGGCCCTTAAGAGCAACTCCACTTTTAAATTGAATTTTCATGAGAGATGGTGTTTTTCCAACAAGTAAAGGATGCGTTGAGTTTTTTCCAATGACTTTGAAGACCTTGACTACTTCTGGTGTCTTTTCCATGTACATCGCAAAACGCTTTCGTAATTTTACTCAACATTTCTCGCTTATCCATCTCATTATCCGTAATTGGGTCATGAGTAGTGTGAACCCAACATTCACACAACGTAACATCTTCAATGAGCTTCCACAAAGTCATTTTTTTCTCTCAAAGTGTAGAAAATATTGAAATGTGGTGTAAGGTGGAAGATGAGGGTTAAATTTTTTTAAATTTTTCAGTATTTTTTAACAATTTTTCATAATTTTTTATAAATTTTAAAGTAGTTAATTAATCTAGACCGTTGGATTTGAAAAATATTCAAATCCAATAGCCTATAAGTTGACACATGGCCAACGGTCATAATTATGACCGTTGTGCCTTTTTTTTTTCTTTTTTTTTTTAATTTTTGGGAGGAAAAACGTGGACCGTTGATTTGTGATCGGAAGGTCTAGATCAATATTCAAATTCAAATTCAAATTTTTTTTACCGTTGGAAATCCGACAACTCAGGACGGGCCACATGGCCTCCCATTTCGTTCTCTGGGTGTGCCTATGCATGCAAGCCCCGACTCTAAATCTTGTCAGCGACGCACACCCAATTGTGCATGTTTCCCATGCGCCAGGCACAAAAAAAATTTCAAACTCCCGTCGGCACCACGCTGGCATTAGATGGGCCGTCTCCTTCCTCTATTAATTCTGGGTCGGCTTGTGGCCTGGCTTAGGCTGGGTGCCAGCCTAAAGGGCTGGGGTGGAGCAAATTGAAGGGAACCGGTCCATTTTTTGGCCTGGGTGCCGGCCTAAAAAGCAGTAGTGGAATTGCTCTAAAATCGCTATCAAATTAATAAATGTAATATATATATATATATATATATATATAATAGAGTAATGCTAGGAAAATTATTTATTAAATCATATTTTGTAAATCATATGATATTATTGTTAATAATTGTATTATTACTTCAAGTATTGATTAACGTACTTATTTTTATTGATGAAACATCACGTGATTTGTAATGTGTAAAAAGAATACAGAATATTGTAATTGATCCTTATTATTCGATTGGAAGTTGGAGAGAATTTACATGATCATTGTGAGTTGATCTCACTTTAAATTTAATTTTAATTTATACAATTAATTGTACATATTCCTAATCTTGTAATAAAGAATGATGAGAAAACCAAGGATGACGCAGCAGCAATTCCACAGGCATCGTGCTCTACTGCGGCTTCGAGGTTGACCAAGTTCCCTACCTTCATCCCTCTCCCTGCCAAATGAATTAATCCATGTATTTATCAATCACAAATTCAGGATGTAATTAAGCAAGCTCCCTACGTTACGTACTAATTATATACGTACCTTGGTGTCAGCTGAGGGACTGCTGAGGTTGCTGCTGCAGGCGGCTGCGGAGGTTTGGATACTACCGCCGTTGTTGGTTGGTCGACAGCTGCAGTTACAGCCCTTGGCGCCGGTTGTTCGTATCCATCACTTGGAACAGCTACATTCTTTGCCTGCATTAACACACGACGTGTATTTTACAGCCTGTTTAAGAGTGATTATGGCAGGGTCAGAATCACGAGACGTACCAATTTCCTAAAGAGGAGATTGTAAAACATATGAATGTAGGTTTCCTTGGCTAGCTTTTGGTCATCTCTCAACTGCCTCCAAAATCCATAAGTTGATCCCATGTTCAGCACTTTGTTTGCATATATCTTCCATGTATAGCTGCAAGAAAACCAAAAATTAATAAGATCACGCATACTATAAACATGTCGAAATTTTTATAAAAAAACTCTAGTACTTAATGGACAGAAAGTGTTTTTAAGGTTTAAAACGTAGTCAGAAACACTTTTCGTTATCATAAAACGCTTCAGTTATTCCAAAAACAGTCTCAAATAGGCCTGCAGTCATAGTATTTGTGAGTAATTACCATTCGTTTATACGCTGCAGTCCGGCAGCTGACATCTTCTTCCAGTATTCGCCATCCGTCTTGGATTTCTCAAAGAAGTCAGCAATCTTGTTGCTGGATTCATCACCATTGTTGGGATCAATATGGAACCCTGAGACGCCATCCACAATGATTTCCACAGGGCCGCCTTGGTTGGTTGCAAATGTAGGCAACCCACAGTTCATGGCCTCAATGACTGTGAGACCGAAAGCTTCGTACAGCGCAGGCTGCACGAAAGCTCCCTTTGTATCTGCAATACACCGATACAGCTCCCCATTTCGGTATCTATCAGTCTGAGCCGCTATCCATCTGAACTGACCGCTAAGTTGATATTCTTGCACAAAGGCATGAAGTTTCTTGATTTCAGCAATTTCTTCCCTGTCTTTGGATTTAGATGGATCGAAGAATCCCCCGACAATTACAAGATTGACAGAATTCCTCAGCCTCTTGTTCTTTCCGAACCACTCAACTAGTCCTGTGAGGTTCTTCACCGTGTCCAGCCTTGCCATTGAGAATATGATAGGTTTCTTCTTGTCTGCCAAAAATCCTCTGTTCCAAGCATGTTTATTGTTCAAGAGTTTTCATTAAGAAATTGCCACAACAAAATGTGCAAGAATTTATAAATGTGTAAGAATTAATTACATGTGCTCATCATTTTCCTCTTTCGTGTAGAGCAGTTCTTCGATGGCAGGTTGAAACTTGGTAAATCGTCTTTGTTTCTCGGAGTAGGGAAAGTAGACGGATTGGTCAGCTCCAGGCGCGGCAATGTTGAACTTTGGATCAAACACATCAATGCCTGACACAACTCGATAGAGTCCAGGCATTGTAAATGCTGTATGGCTTTCGTACTGTCCAGGTCGGTCCTTGCTGCAACACGAAAACAACACATTGATCGAATAAGGAGAAGATCATATCAACCTTGTATGTTAATTTTGGTTTTGGCATGAAAGACTACTAACCCTCCAGCAATTTCTTGAAATGTGCTTGTTATGACAAAATCAGCACAATTCATAGAGATTATGTCAGCTGTGAACTGACAAGAGAAGTGGTATTTAGGATCAAATTCCTTCCATTTGGCATCAGAATCTTCGTACTTGGTCTTTTCTAGCGCATGCGCAATCGTTCCCTGCAGAGAGTTAATTACTTGGAACAGGTTAATTAAGTTGAGATTCAAGTTTTTAACCGACATTTATGTATCGAAGGAGGTGGTTACGTGTCGACTTAGACCTGAGTGATTCCAAGTTTAGAAGCAATCAAAGAGGCCACCAAGTTTCCATCACTGTAGTTCCCAATTATGAGGTCCGGTTTGCATTCCATGTGTTGTAAGATCTTTGAAGTTGCATCCTAATAAACAACGATGAGAACAGAATAAATATGTAAATCATCTATTTTTCTTTCCAATAACTCACATAAACTAGTACCGGAGAAATGAGGTCAGAAGAATAAATTGATCATATATATGATAGCTAGAGTGAGAAGATGAATGCCTGTGCAAATGTCTCGAGATAAGGGTAGATATCGAAACGAGAAACCCATTGGCGGAGAACGCCTTTGTCTGTCCTGAATGGAACCCTAAGGATGTGGGAGTGCTTAGTGTCGATGATAGCTTCCAACTCCTGGTTGCACTTTGTTCCTCGAGCGTCTGGTATCAGTCGTGTCACCTGTGTACATGACACATACGTACATACATTGTACATACAAAGTACAAATTAGAATTGCAACGTGTACAGCATTATTCAGTATTCTTTTGTTTATGTACACTTAGTCCAGCTCACCACAAGAATCTGAGGCTTCACAGCAAGGCCTTGTTGTTTAATTCTGAGGAGCAACTCTTCCTCCAAAGCTCTCACTTGATCAAGAATATAAACCACCTGTCCACCCGTGTCAGGCAATCCAAGGACATCCGACTGGCCAAAGTAGCCGTGAGGAGAGAAGATAACGATGTTGAACGTGTTGGGAAGTCTGCTAAACAACGATTCCAACTTCACTGAGTCTGGCGCCTGGAATGCTTCTGACAGCAGCCTCATTGTCTCTCCAACTCTTTCTGCTGTATCTCCCCATCCTTTCTCAAAACCCAACACTTTTAACCTGCTCAAGATTGAATACAACATTTGTTCGTATATAAACGACCAAGATCTGCAGCATATAACACATACATTCTTTAGTTAAGGTTCATGAGAGATAACCTTTGCTCAAAACTCGGAAATGGTGTGGTTTTTGGAAGTGTGGAGACGAGTACTTCTGCTTGGATCAATGCAGTTTGAAGTTTTGCAACGGTATCTAGACTTTCATTGATCATAAGATTCTGCATATACATATATTGTACTTTAATTAAGAAAAATTAATAGAGAGGCCGCAAAAGATCAAGTAATTAATCAATTAATCTCAAACAAAATTGACATATATGATTTCAACCTCTCCGTGATAATTAAGCGGTAATAAGTAGTCGAGAAGGGGTTTAGCATAATCGGAGCAGCTGGCATGAGTACTGAGCCTTGATGAGATTAACTTTAAGACGAAGTTAAGTCCATGTCCGATTGAAGAAGGAAGCGTCATTCGAGGAGTAGAGAAGTCGATGGCACCAAAATCTAATTCCAAAGCATTTTCATCGTTCGCCCTGTTGCATGCATGCATCACTCAAATTAATTTGAAATTAGTCATGCATATATATACATATACACGTAGCTACATACGTACGCGTATAAAACGTACCAGCTCTCGTCAAAGATCATTTCCTTGAACTTCAAGTATTCGGTAGCAGAAATGCCATCCACTGCTAGATCATCTGCATTCACCTTAACAAATTCTGAGAAACCGGGATTCGGTCTCACTGCAAAAGCAACATAGGGTGGAACAACAGCTGCCTCCTGAGTGCGACTGAGGATGTAACCAAGTAAACCCTCCAAGACCTTGCTTCTTTCATGCCTATCTTCTATCGATTTTTCCAGCTCCTCCATTATATGCTGCGGCTTCATTAGCCTTTTCCCCGTTCCAACAAAACTTTTTGCATGCATGTTTAAATTTGTTAATTAGTTAAACAAGAACATCAACATTCGAATTTCACAAACATATAGCATATAAAAATATTGTATGGAAAAAAAAATTTAAAAAAAACCTGGCAAAACATTTCTTCATATGAAAGCGACTCGCTCTGAGTGCTTCTGGCATGGTTTCTGCAATCGTATCAGATTTCTTTAAAGGCGGTGAGGTGGAAGCCATTTCAGTCAACTAATTAGAACAATCGATCAACAAGCGATCTTCGAAGTTGGTTTAGTTTTATGAACGTTAGTTTTGTTTATTGGTGAATTTATAGGGAACTTAAAAATGCAGGAAGAGAAGAGTGGTTAGGTTACAGATGGCTGAAATTGCCGTGGGAGGAGAAAGAACATCCTTGATTCTTTTATGCCTTTTGCAGGAAAGGAAGGATGAAAGCAAGAAAGGAATTTTTACACGGGTTGAAGCAAATCTACCAGATTTGGCTTTCATAGTGGTATACATTTGTTTTAAAAGTGGAGGTAAAGAATCTCAAGGAATTCGTACTTGGTCTTTGTAAAAGTGCATTTTTTTATACTTCTTCCAATCTCAAGTTTACGAACTGTTTCATGTCAAATTGTGCACAAGTTTTTCACCACCACAACACTGAAACACCATCACGAACACATCAATTAGTAACACCACCAATACATACTTATGCTATTACAAATTTATTTATTAATATTATACTTAGATATTTGACATATCAACCATGTCATCTGCAAGATGTACTGGACGGGCCAAAAACTAATAAGCATTTCAATTTGAAGTAGGAAAGAATACAGTCTAATAGCGTTCTCAATGAGGGGCTCTATATGAGGCTAGAAAAGTGATGGATATATAATTATATATAGCCCAATTTAGAATTCTTAGGAATCTTTGAGGATCTAAAAAAATAATTTGTCCCAATAAGGGGCTATATATCTTTCGGGCTATATATTTTATTTTATAGTAATTTGATTACATGGTAAATTTATTTTTGTCTTAACTTTTCTTAGCTTGATTTTTTGGAGTGTTATCTTAAATTTTAATTTATAAAAATTTTAACCTAAAAAAATTCAAATTCTGACAAAGTTATATTTCATCACTTATGTACTTTTGTAGGCTCTCTTATCTCAATCTCATTCGTTGGTATGTTTCTATGAAATCAGACAGGATAAGATTTCATTTTATAACAACCATTCGATTTGTTTATCTTATCTCAATCTTATCTATTGGTTTATTTCTCTGATTGATGCATTCTCCGAAATCAAAGAAGATTTTTATTTCATAAAACCATTGGATTGGATTATCTTAGCACAATTTAGTTATGTTATTTGTTTATATTTTTGGTTTAGGCCTCTAAACTACCAATTAAATTTCATCACTTTTTTTTGAATTTTTCAATTTGGTGTGGATCCCTGTACTTTTAGGGGGCTAGATGTAGCTTAACTCTTTGCTACCCAATGATTGAAGTTACTAGCCCGCGTGATGAATGTAGTCCCCTTTTTCGATCCATTGAAAATGAATTTTTTTTTCATTAGAGCTACAAATATGGTAGCCTCAAAGAGAATGAAGCCAACTACATGGGGCACATTGGCTCTTTTTTGGAACTTTGGGTCCTTTTTATGGAAAATATATTTCATTTTCCTTGCACTCAAGAGCACCCTCGTTGGTACAGAATATTGGATTATACGATTACGAAACTATTTTTAAGGATCTTCAAGGAAGAAATGGTAAAATTGTAAGCAAGAGTGCGCTCCAACAACCGAATTAAAGTTGTCACTCAATACTGCAGTCTAGTAGTATTTCCCCTCATTTATATAAGAGGTCTTAAGTTCGAATCTTATGGATAGCAATTTCGATACCAAATTAGACTGCCCATTATGTGACTTTGCCGAACTCTCCCACCCTTTAGTGTAAAAATATATGTAATTAAATAAAGAAAAAGACAACCGAAATAAAGTTGAAAGTTGTACAAGGCCTTATAAATTAACCGAAAGAAGCAAATAGTTGTCCGAGTTCCATCTCAAACTACATCATAAGATAACTAAACTAACTTCCCAAAAACAATCAACCGGTTTGCAGTGCAGTAACAACCGCATACCAGTCAGTTGCAACGGGAAATTTCAGATAGATACTTAACGGCGGCAGACATCTAAAACAAGAGTGCAGCGAAGGCTATAGACACCCTTGGCACTTGGCAGACTTCAAAACGACACCATTACATTGCATAATCTTGCTACATTCTTATGGGCGACATCTCTTCGCAACCCCTCTCTCTAACAGTAAAACATAACCCTCTTGACATTCTCTTTCAGGGCAGGCAAGGGCCTCACTGCAGCATTTGGACCTGGTGCTCTTGTGCTCCGCGGACCCATACCCCCACCCATGCCCCCGCGTCCAGGAGCACCACTGGTCATTGATCCGCTGTCTGATGTCTCTGGTTCCAAGTAAAACCGAGCTCGGAATGCAGCAAGATGGGCGTAGTAAGCCGGAGGAACTGCAATTTTAAGGCCAAATCAGAACACTATCTATTTAACGAATCAACAAGGAAAATACTGAAAAAGCACCAGAGTGAGAGCTTACCAATGGAAACCGAACGCGTGCATCTTGCGTACCTGCAAGAGTTCAAGAGGTCAACTATTTAGCACTGGAGTTTAAGGATTCAAAAATATAAATAAATAAATAAATTCAGTGACTGAAAACGCTAAATCAGCCAACTTACGTATAGCAAAGATTGTTTGTGAGTGACTGCAGTTCATCAGCTGTAAACTTGTTTTCATCCCACAGCACGTGGTAATGAGCCGGACGGCTTGTACCCTGCAAAACATGGTGTATACAGATTTATAAACATTCTGCTTCACAAACACACACGCCACACAAAACAAAGAAAAAATCATTGCCTGAATTCCAGCATGGCTGCAGAGGTAGAAGTCAAACTCCGTTGGATGACAGATTTTGGAGTCCACAACCGTGCCTGCAGAAATAATTGGGTAAAAATTTCGCATAACAAGCATGAAAACTGAACTACATCATCCCAACATTTCATACAGTAAAATTAATTACCAGGTAAGATATTTCCACTCCTGTCAACTGCACTACGGTCATTATGATTGTTGGCAAACAGCCTTGTGTGGTGACGTTTCTGAACCACAACAAAAGTCACAGGTGGCTGATAGTTTGGCTCCAAGGAAGCACAAGCCTGAAGAAGAAAAATGACAAGAAGCAAAAAGATGTTAATAATATCACCAACACATAACAATATGCACAAACTATACTAACTTTAGAATAATCCAAAAATGCAAGTTTACCTTACGAATCGCATCAAGCTCGTATAGTAGAACTTGGTAGAACTGGCCCTCGCTGACACCGTCCCTGAAAAAACAAAGGTGGGTGTATACATACACACCATTAGACATAGGAGAAGTACATAGGACACAAACAATGGCAAAGGAGCGTTAAATGCCTGTAAAATATGATGCGCTGTGGCTTCTGTCCTGTTGCTCTACGGAACGAAATTAGCAGTTCCCTACATTAACAAACAAATTCAACTCAGTTCTGCACTTCCTAACCATCCCCAGAAAGTAGAGAATTAATATAATTATTGAGATAGATTGAGAGAGGGAGAGAGAGACTTTATCATTCCACCAGTTACAGTGCCCCTCTGAGGATCCTGCCAAGTTTTGAAGAGGTCTTGGATAAGCTCCTGGCGATGAGCTTGCGCACAGACCAAGCCAGCGTACTTGGTGATTTCTGGCCAATCTTGTGAGGCCACAACCTGTCATAAAAGACATGTGAACAATTAAATTGCAACTCCCTACGTGAATTCAAGACAAATATGTACGCACTAGCAAAAGCCCATAGATATCATCGATAACATACAGCTGCTATTGATGGGCTTGAATCCTCCCCGGGATGAGGATGGGTAACATCAGCACCAAAAATTATAGTAGGACAGTCACTGACTAAAGGAATACGTCTTGACAGTGCATCAACAAGCACTGTGTTCCTTCCGCCAACCTTCACATTTATCTTCAAAGCAACATTTGCCAAGTATTGTTTACTCATTCTGAAAACATGTTTCGTCAAACAGCACTGGGATACCAGGCCAAGATCCGTCTCACAAATTCGTTTCAAGTCACCTGGATGGATATCAGTATATACAAGAATCTAGAACTTCAGGACAACACAAAATTGATAGAGAGATAAAAAGCAGAATGAGATAATGGAGCCAAATGGTTTCAAATGCGTACCATAAAGATTGCCATTATTATCTGGTAAAATAACGACAAGCAGGTCAAGCTCCTTGTTCTGGGGTCGGAGTTTGGTCATTGCATCATGGTACCTAGTTTTTAAGGCCTTCTCTGCCTGATCAGGTCGAGCACTGATTGGTGGAAGTACCGATTCTGGATTAAACGCCTAATATAATAAACACTTCAGCATCAGAGAAATCCAAATATAGAAATCAAACAATGCAATTAAAACCAGTGGAAACCATAAAGATTAAAGAAAATTTCCATACCATGCCAGAAATGTAACACATTTGAGCAAGTTCATTACAGAAGGAACGGGCCACGTTGTCTTGAACATTTCGTGAAAAGTTAATGCAAATCCAATTGTTTACTCTTCCTCCATTGACCATTTTCTGCAAAAATATCATAGTAATTCAAAAGGTCTGTAATAATTCAGCAAGACACAGGACATTCATTTGTCTACAGGATCAACCATAAGTCCAAATAAGTATTTATTAACCAAGTAAACATGCAAACTACTGAATGAATAATCACATAGTAAAGTGGGTAAACAGTTAGAAACAATCAATCATACAAATATCCAGATATACAATTTCAGACATGACTTAAGACAATAAATAACTTTTGTAAAAGGCATTAAAGAAACATTAATGCATAAATAATAAAAGAGGACTTTCTTGGGGTCGAAAGACAGATCACACTGACCACACACTTAAGTCAAGGTGAACAAGGGTTTAGAGGGGTGCCAGAATATTACCTTATTCATCATATTCCACTGACCAACTTGGGGCAGGCAATCCTTTTCCCTTCCAGTATCATGATATTTCAGCTGCGCAAAACAAAAATCAATACAGGTATACTATCAAAGTACCTTTTGGGACTAAACGCAATTACATATCTTACCCAGGGTGCAGGAAGAATACGAGCTTCAACCTGAGCCAGATTCTCACTAATTTTGATTCCAAACTCCTTGGCATAAGGATCTTCGTGGTAAGCATTATGACGAACCGTCTGTAACATGTACAAAAATATTAAAATGGGATTTAACATATCACCATGAACTACATTTCTGGATAAAAGATGCCTTCTACCATAAAACCTCAAATGATGTGAGCATTTAAATTATGACACAGAAGACAAAGTTAAGGACAACAAGGTGACGGTATTATCAAATAACAAAGCAGTAAGCAAAGGACTCATGGCATCAACTGCAATGAAAACCAAGTCATGACAAAATACAATAACCAAAAGATAACACACCCGAATAATATCTTGTTCCCTGTCATGAGGGCGCTGACAGGTGACCTTAAGCAAAGCAGTAATCTGTTTCTCGTTCAATCTCTTGGAATACCTTTGACCTTCGACAATTTTACAAACCTGAATCCAGTTACTGCTCATTAACATCCATATCACCATAGTATTACAAGCTAGAAATTATAGAAACAACTCACCTCCATGGGCAAATAATTCGGCCGCTGTTGATTTCCAACTTGAAGGCAAGGCCATTGTGTATGTTGAATGACGAAACCATAAGTTTCATAGAAGTACTCAACAACAGATTTCATAGTTCTTTTTTCATCAACAGGGAAACTGAACAGACAAAATACAATATCAGGGAAACAAGTTTCACACACCTCAATGTGCTCTTAAAACAAATACCATGTTAATAGATATACAAGCATATGAAGGCATAAGAAATATACAAATATATGAGTTAAGAAGTACTCACGTCAGTTCCCTTGTTGCCTGTGACGTTAAACCAGAAATACGGTACTTTCTGCGCATATTTCCTCGGTGTGTGACCTCAACCTTGACTCCACGAAGCGCCTTTTTAATCTGTTCACAAGTCAAAAGTTAATATGATAGCTAATATAAAAATTATGGCAAATATAACTGTACACTAATCGTGATACACACTCCATATACACCATCAGATCTATAAACATATAGTTTTAAGTGAATGTACAAGGATCAAGGATTACCTCCAAAAGAACTATACAAACATTAACCCTAGTCAATGAGTTTTGATGTATGTAAGTTAATTTTAACAAACAGATATACACAAGGAAACAGGAAACAGATTAAAAGTACCAACACCAGTGCACCACAATAATTGTCAAACTTTGAAACAAACACTCAAGAGAAACAATTAAATCACCAAAACAGAAAAAATTAGGGAAACCTAACCTTTACACGATCAGAATCAGAAAGTGGCCTATGTGTAACATCCCGATTCAGTAGCTGTGTTACGAACCCAATAACGGGCAACGGCTCAATAAAAGCAGTAGAGGACATGTCTGGACAGCACATGTTTTGTAAACAAAGCACCAGTCAGCAGAATAACCATGCAGTGTAATACATCACTATTACAACAATTAAATTGATAAGAGTAGATAATCTGTTATTCACAGAAATGATGCATGTAGGGATAGCATAAAATTAAGTACCAATATTCAGAGACAGCCCCATCTGAGTTGGACGAATACTCTGATAAAAACCACGCCAACTTTCCAAACCATCACCAAGTGACTGTCTTCTACCCAAATCAGGGGAATAAAATGAACGGCCCACAGGACAGTACCTACAACCGAACAGGAGAAATTAGCTATCAAACATATAAAACATAAATGTGTTATTATGTCATCACCAGGAGGAAGAAACACTATTTACCTAGAAGTAGGCAATTCGCGCAGAACAATGTCCAAAACCTGAAGTGCCTCTTGAGGTGCATCAGCTTGCCTCCCTTGCAAAAAGAGACCTAAATGGTGTAGGTCAGCGCGTGCTGCAAATTTTATGACAACCCTAAATTCCCTCTCTCTCCTGCCATCAAGAAGAAAGCCATGTTCAAATACTTACAAAATAAGAGTGCACAGAAAAAAATGTACTAAAAATAAAGAGCTGTGAGTACGCACCTTTGTCCACCTGATCCATCATCATCATCAATAAGAGTGATTTTAAACTCCTTTGAAAGGAAAGGAAGTGGGCCGGCAGTATACAGGCTCTTTCGTCCATCATAAGCTGGTAGACGTTTTCCAAGATGGGATTCCCTGTACTGTTTCACCAGCTGCTCCATCACAGCACGATTAACACCCCTTGATGTGACCTCTGGTGTAATAGTAACCTATTACATATAATGAAAAGATACATTATCAATAGTAGTACAATATCAAAAGATAGACACAGATGGCAAGAGAGCTTACGTCATACTGGTGGAGGTCTTTGTCGGGTAATTCTGCAAAGAAATGGTTTGCCTTGACTGTACACCTTCTGCCAGTGCTACCCTTACCCGGGCGAAGAGGGAACCTGACTGACTTACTTGAGGGAGCCACAGGTTGAATAGCCTGGCTAGGTGCACTCTCTTGCTGGACGGTAAGGTCAGCAAGCTGCTCCGCTACTTCTAAAGGCTCAGGTGGCTGGGAAGATGATGAACTTCCACCATATACAGGCGGAGAGGTAACCCCTTGATAAGGAACTTGGGGGGTGGCCTCTTGGTAAGGAACTGGGGTTGCTTGGTGCAGCTCGGGGAACTGAGGTCTGGTTGGACCACCAGGAGAAGGTGGTCCTCCACGGCCAATGCCACCACGGCCACCTCCATAACCTCCATGACCTCCTTGCTGAGTCGGTCCTCCCCTGCCTCTGCCTTGATATTCCTGTGGCCCACCATACTGCTGTTGTTGGTATTCTTGGGGCCCGCCATATTGCTGCTGTTGTGGCACTCCGCGGCCACCACGACCCCCTCCATAGACTCCACGACCTCCCTGGGGGGCGGGTCCACGACCACCTCGGTAGTTTCCTCCACCCTGTTGTTGTGGAGGAGTCCTTTCAGGAGCACGCTGGGAACCACGACCACTACCCCCAGCAGGTTCATGAGACTCGGAACTTTCCCCACTAGGGAGTTCAGTTCTCCTCTTCCTCACCATGATGATGTCTATACAAAGAGAATCAGCATTACATCAAAAGAACCATTTGCAAAGAAACCTAAGGCTATAGACTGAAAACAATGTATTAAAGAATATATACAATAAAAGAAAATGCATAATGTACACCAACAAGCCAAAGAATCCACTCATTCCAGCATACAAACATATATCCAAGGGTTTTCAAAAGGCTGAGAGATACATACCCAGAACCACATCATATACAGTGCCCCGAATAAATAACAAGTAAACACTAAAATAACAGAAAATACTTCAATCAGAACGAGTGAAGGTTACCCAGAATTTTTCGGTGCGATAATTTTGAAAATCCTATGTGCGTTCCTGGAATTTGGTAAAATGTAACAGGAATTTCATGTAAATTTCAGTTTTTTTAAAATTAAAAAAAAAATACGAGAAAAATTATAAACACAGACGATAAAATGCCTATCATCAATTACTTTGATACAAGCACGCCCAACAACTCTAGCACCCAAGTACAAACCCAGAATAAATAAATAACTATACCAACTATAAACCCTAAAAGATCACATTCTTAGAATCCCAAAGAACCACGTATGCTTCCCAGCATTGCAAAATACGCACGAGATCTAACGATCTACCAAAACAAAACGCAGCGTAAAACCCAAGCGACGATAAAGTCTTTCAGAAAAAAATAAAAATAAATTAAAAACGTAAATAGACCTTAGTGAGAGAAACTGGAGCCTAACACCAATTTTATGGCAAAATATGCAGATCCATACCACAAATTAGCAAATAGAAAAGTGAGAGCGAGAAGAAAAACAGCAACGGGAACAAATGGGAGTATCAAACCCTAAAACGAGTCGTTTCAAGTGGTTACCGTGAAATCAGAGCCCCGATGACCGTCGTACAACGCCGCGGCAGCGGTTGCTTCAGAGGGCGAGAACGATGAAAGCGAAAAGGGGCTTGCCTGCCTACTCAGTAGTCACTCTCTCCCCCTCTCTCTCAGTTGAAAATTCTAAATAATTTTATAAAATAAAAAAACCCCAACGCAACAACGCTTCCCACAATGTGGTTTTATACTACCCAGCGGGTAGGTCATTCGAAATGACCACTCCGTCCTTCTTCCTACCCCTACTACTTCATCCAGTAATATTAATTTCATTTTTATGTTGTGAAAGCTATATTTCTTTCCAAAATAAAACTTGTTGTTGATACGTTAAAATAATCATCTCGCACTCATTTAATTAAAATTCATTGTAAAGTGATATTTAATGGTGTATTAATTGCATTAAAATAAAAACAGAAAGTGTAACGATTACTTTTTAGAGTTTTTAGACAGGTCGTATACAACACGTTGAGATTCGAGCTTATCGGGTCATATTGAAAACGAATAGATCCGTTACTTTATGGGTTGTACCGTGTCAACACTCTACACTAATTTCGACACTTTGACAAAAGTTTAATTACTTATTTTCAGGTCTATTCAAACATGTTAAGGGATTGATGTTCCAACCTAAAACAAAGTGGGCAAATGAGGGTGTGAAGAAATGTCTCAATTCACTAGTTAATTTGTCTATGTGCTTGACTCGACCACACACGAATGGGCATACGAGTGTGAAGAAATGTTCCACTTGAGAAAGTTTAAAAACATTGCAAAGGGTCTTTAAGAATATGGGTTTAAGTCTGTAGGGAGTTAGTCACACACCCTATTCCCAATCGATTTTGGTATAAAACTTTAAGAATGGATTTAAAGATGTACTAAAAAAGAATTGGTTTAGAGATAAATGCACACCTCAATAAACCAAACCAATTAATATAGGTCTTATTTGAAGAAGCTTTTATGGAAAAGACATCCTCATAGCGGTATTGTTGTACATGAATGGAAAAGACATACTCAACTTAATTTTATCTTTCACACATCTTTTTTAATTTTTGACTATCGAATTGAATAAATTGAAAAATATTAATAAACAAACTTTAACAAAGATGTGTAGCAGGTAAAAATAAACATTTGAACATTATCAATAATGATATCTACCTGAAAGAGATGGGGGAATAATGTTGTACATGAACGGCGAGCTGGATAGTGACATGGCTCAAATGCCAGCATGGGTAACAGCAATACATCTCCTTTCCTTTTCTTTTCTTTTCTTTTCTTTTCTTTTCTTTTCTTTTCTTTTTACTCAATTTTCGACAGCGGCATCACCTATTCATTTATTTCATGTAATTTTTAACCTGAGGCTGCTCATCAATTTACCAAAGTACCACTGCTCAATTATCCAATCCAAGGGTCAATACCCAATCCAACGGTCAATGTATTCGCAGAGGCAGCTTCATTTTGTAGCCAGCTATGACGGGCAAGCTATCTACGCTTGATCGGGTTAAAGTTCGGAATATGATATCCATACATTCCATTTTACTTTTCACACATTTTTTAAATTTCGACCGTCTGATCAGATGAATTAAAGAATATCAACGAACAGAAATTATCAAAAAATGTGTGAAAAGTAAAATAAGGTGTATAGATAACACATCTCTAAAGTTTTTGCTCCTCGTGTCAATCCTTCTTGTTCACTCCGGGAGTTGGTTTGAATCTCATGGTCATCTTTTTTTTAGTGCCTTTTAGTATAACGATTTGGCGCTTCGTTTTGATTGCTTGTGACGTGCTCAGTTAAATCCTCTATGGCCTCTATTCTTAGTACTGGTTTGATACTGAGGTTCTTTTATAAAAAGTGGATATAAAAAAAGTTGAACTCAAAAAGATGTTTGATAAACACTTAAAAACAGCTTATTTTCACAATTTTGGGTGACAAAAAGCTGAAAATTTAAAACAACAAAAATGAGCTTATTCTCACAGCACAACAGAAGCAGTTTTTTTTTCCAAACCAGCCCTAAGATTGGGCGGCTTCTCATTGAAAAAGAAGTTCCTTAGTTCCTAGGGTGAAGAAGTTGTGTTTGGATGCTACTGTTTAGGGTCTATGAAAAGAAAGGAACAATCGGATCTTCAACAACTCTAGGAGTTGTCATGATATTCTCACCAAACTGTTAAATCATCACAAACCTCCCTTTTTCCTTTTCTATTGCAATTTCTGGATTATTATATGATGACTTTTCTTTCTGTTACTTTGAAAGTAGCTGCTTCAGCTTCAGCCACTCGAATTTTTGATATTCCTTTTTATAAGAATTTCATCTTTGGACCAAAAACAAGCAAGGGATGGAATACCAGAAAGAGAAAGTGTACCCAATAAAAAAGCAGTTTTTGTAATTGGTACATGTTTTCTTAAACCGCCCATAAGAACCATATTCTGACGTGAAGCTTTGAAGCTTTGCTATCTGGTGCGCGTCTCTCTCTCTACATTATCAAAGGTGAACCTTAATTATTAATATGATTATATGTTAAGATGATGGATTTTTCTGCAAATGTGAAATGTCCCAGCAAATGTAAACCTCCCTCATTTGAAGTACAGGTCAGAGAAGATAAAGAGACTCCATCCGGTAGATTCGGAGGGCCTTTGCATCTTCACAAAGGACTTCCTCAGATTATTTTAAGAAAAAGCATCCGTTCTATAAACCAAACTCACATTACAAAAGATTTGAGGAATCTTTAACTTTCTTTTTTTTTGTTTAATCCCCCAGGAAGGCAAAACCTAATTATACAATGTAAAAAAACTATAGTATGGCCTACATCTGCAGCAACTACAACTTGTGAACTTGTCAATGTAATGGAAGTGGTCGGTTAATCGTAAATGAAACTAACCTGCTAAAAATGCAGCAATTATATAGCCAAAGAGACAAGGGGAAGGTTGAACAATGCACCCCTGAATCCATCTGCTTCACCAGAAGTCTGCACAACTGCACATTCCATCCTTGAAATGATGAAACCGACTCACATCTCTTACAGTTATTTCTCTCTTTGTAACAAGAGTGATGAACTTTATGGCAGCATGGCAATCACCACAAACCCGCAAATTCTTGGTAACTAAGATGGATTTGCCTGGGCTCAGACAAAGAATTGCATAGGCAATGGCTAGTTTCTCACTGTGGTAAAGGAGGATTCTTTCTTTCTCCTCTTCCTCAACATCTTGGAGAACAAATCTATTTTCCACACGATATCCCAGCTGTTTCATATCTACTAGTAGTTCTTCTAGTTTTTCATGTATCTGAGCTGACTGAGGATGGGACTGATCTCCACCGACAAATCCATGGATAACACCATCGATCTCAACCCAACTGCATCCTGGACTCTTCTTAAGGCCTTGGTCCTTCTGCTTGATTCTGACATCGGCTGCATCATCCCACCTCCCAACAGCACTGTATAAGTTAGATAAAAGGACCAAATTCCCAGTACCTTCAAGTCCTTTCCCTTGAATTTTCTCGGAAACTTCTTCCCCGAGTTCCATATTATTGTGGACTCTGCATGCAGCAAGCAGTGCACTCCACACACGAACATCAGCCTGAAACGGCATTCTTTGAATGAAACCGTGTGCCTCATCTAAAAGTCCTGCCCGGGCGAGAATATCCACCATGCATATGTAATGTTCCATCCTCGGGTTTATGTTGAACTCCTGACTCATTTTACTAAACCAGTGTTTGCCTTCAGTTACAAGCCCCGAATGGCTGCAAGCAGATAAGAGGCCAATGAAAGTCACATCATCGGGCTTAATGCCAGATGACTGCATATGATGGAACTGTGAGATTGCTTCCATCCCAAGGCCATGAGTCCCATAACCAACTATCATTGCATTCCATGAAATAATATCACGCGTAACCATTTTATCAAAAACTTGCCTTCCTACATTGATCTTCCCACACTTTGAGTACATGTCTATTAAGGCATTACAGATTGAGGTGTCTGTACAAAATCCGTGAACAATTGAATAAGCATGTCCACAGGCCCCGTGCTGTAGAGCGGCCAAATGTGAACAAGCAGGCAGAACACCCTTCATGGTTGCCACATCTGGATTGATCCCAGACAATTGCATATTATGGAACAAAAGTAAAGCTTCCTTCGCATAACCATTCTGCACACAGCCTGAGATGATCGCACCATAAGAAACTGTATCTTTGGAGTTCATTGTATCAAAGAATCTGACTGCATCATCATTAATCCCACACTTTGCATACACAGACAGCATTGTGTTACCCACCATTTTATTTAAATCAAACCCAGCTTTAATTGCATAGCAATGAACCCTTCTCCCTCTACTCAGATCAGTTAGCTTTGCGCAAGCTCGTAGAATGCTCCCGAGAGTTACTGCTGTTGGATTTATTTCCTCTCGTAGAACCATTTCATCAAACAATGCTATCGCCTCTGTCATAGAGTCACGGATAACAAATGCACCTATCATAGCACTCCAACAAACCTCGTTCTTGAAATTCATGGCATCAAAGATTCTCCTCGCATAAGCTATGCACTGGCATTTAGAATACATATCCAAAAGGCCAGTACCAAGCACCACCTCACCACTAAAGCCCCTTCTTAGGGAGTAACCATGCATTGCCTTCCCCTGCCTCAATGCATTAGCTTGTGCAACAGTGGGAAGAACCGAAACAATGGTGGAAGAGTTTGGGCTTGTTCCCGCTCGCTGCATTTGAACAAGCAACTGTACAGTGTCATCATAAAGACCGTGTAGTGAAAACCCAGCAATCATTGCATTCCACGCCACAATGTCTTTGTACAGCATGCCATGGAACACCCTCTGAGCCTCCACCAAGTCCCCACACTTGGCATACAGGTCGATCAAAGCAGTGCAAACGTAGACATCAGAGTGAAGCCCAAGTCCTCTGGCATGCTCATGGATCTTTCGGCCAACTTCGAGTGCTTGTAAACCAGAGCAAGCCTTGAGAACAAAAGGGTAAGTATAGTTGGTGGGTTGAACGCCGGATTTGAGCATGCCATAGTACAAGTCGATGGCTTTATCAAGGGGCCCGTTCCAAGCGTATCCTCTTATCAAAAGGTTCCAAAGAATAACACTTGGTTGGGGAATTTTATCGAACACGCGGCATGCAAGCTGGAGTTGATTGCAGGTTATGTACAAATGGGCTACTTTTTCAAGCAAAAAGGAGCTATCTTTGAGGTGGGTAGTGTTTTTCAGGAGGAGCTGATGGATTTTCTTGCCTTGAGGAAGAGATTTGGATCGAATGCAGGCTTCGAGAAGGTGTTTGTAATCAAAGTCGAGACGAGTGAGGGTGTTTGTCGAAAAGTTGTGGGTTAATAATAATATCACTATGGCTTGCTGAGTGGTATGATAGTATTGACTCCGACTCCGACTCCGAGAGAGTGATCGCCTACCAAAACATAACATCTCCATCCCTCCGTGTTCTCTCTTACTTTCGCCTAATCACGACGACTCTAAAACTGCAAACACAAATTAAATAGACTTCTGCACAAATTTATATATACTAAAACCCAAACTTCTGGTTACTGTTCTAGAGCAGTGTGCGGACCAAAATGCCCCGCAATTCGTTTGTTAAGTCAATTTTTTGCCATATTTGCTACAGTGAAATGGCATCGCTACCCTCCCTTGCCACGCGTTTGTCGTCGATGATTTCAGAAGAGGGTATCCCTTCTTCGTGGACTACAGCTTTTCTCTTTTCTGGACTCTTCTTTCCAATTCTATCTCTGTCTCACAAACCTTCTCTCAATCCTGGCCTTGCTCTCCCATCTCGAGTTCTCTCTGTGTCTCGGCTTTTTCCAAAAAATGGTTAAGTCAGTAAAATTTGTTTAGATCCTTTTGTCGGAGGCTGCAGACGACAACGCTCGCTTGCTAAAAAATAGTCAGTTTGGTCTCGATTTGCAGAAAATTTGGAGCGGATCACGTTTCCTGCTGCCGATTTGGTATGGGCTTTGAATGTTATGTGCTTGGGAGTGTAAATTTGGATTTATAAACGGGTTTTTCATTTAAATTTTTTGGTTGTGATTTTGGGAATTTTGGCCTCAGATTTAATTTGGTTTTCTTTTTGGTTTCAGGAGATCCGGTTTTTCGGGTTTCTGACATTAAGGTGAGGAGTTTTGAAATTCTACGTTTTTTATTCGACTTCCAGCCTGAGATGTAATTTTAAAGCTGAAATTTCCGACTTTTTTTTTATTAATCTTAAATCAGATTAGTTAATTATAGTTAAATAAATTTTTTTTTTCTTTCTGTTATGCAGCTGAAGTAACTAGAGTTGAGAAATAACAATTGGAGCTTAGAGTCTTTGCATATGAAAGTTGAATATGAGCCTTTGAAAGTGTGGACATCGAAATTTCGGTGAAATGAATGTTGACCAATAATTAAAATTTCAACGCTCACGTGTCACATAAATTTTACATGTAGCGTGTGACTCAACGAAAAATCGAAATAAATTGGAAAAGTCATCAAATAGGACACGTGTCATTACCTGGCAGAAATGATTTATTTCATCTGATTATTTAAATCCAAAAATCAAGTTTTGGAATTCTATAAATAGGAAGCCAAGGCATTCATTTTGGAAGAAAGAAGAAGAGAAAGAAAGAAGGGAATTTACATCACACCAAAACCTTGAAGCCTTGAAACTCTAAAGCTCTCAAGCAAAATCCCGAAGGATCAAGAAAACACTCTTCGTTCTTCGTCAAACCCTCCTTCAAGGTCAAGCCCCAACGGCCCTTGAAGAACTTCCGCCGACTCAAGATCAAGCCCCGACGGCCCCTTGAAGAAAGTGTTCATCATCCGTTCGTCCTAAGATCAAGCCCCAACGGCCCTTTGGATCAACAACCTCAACAAATCCACACATCCAATCAGTCTTCAAGATTAGGCCCAAAAGCCCTTGAAGATCCGCTCGTCCATCAACCCTCAAGATCAAGCCCCGACGGCCTCTTGAAGAAATCCATACACTCAGTCTTCAAGATTAGGCCCAAAAGCCCTTGAAGATCCGCTCATCCATCAACCCTCAAGATCAAGCCCCGACGGCCCCCTTGAAGAAATCCATACACCCAGTCTTCAAGATCAAGCTCAAAAGCCCTCGAAGATCCGTTCATCAACTGTTCATCCCTAGATCAAGCCCCGACGGCCCTTTGGATCAACAGCTCATCCACAAACCTACACCCTACGAAGATAGAATCAGAGGATCAAATTACAAAGAGATTGTAACCCCTCATTAAACATAAAATATATTTTGTACACGTATTCTTGTTTCTTGTTTCAGGAATTTTTCGTGTTTACAAATTTGGCACGCCCGGTGGGACCATCTCTACCTCTCATCTCTGTCTCCATTCAAGATATTCAAGTACAGTCCATGGCTTCAAACAAAGAACAAGTCATGACTATCGGCACTACCTCAATTGAAAAACAGCTGGTTCAGATGAAGGAAACCATTGCAAGGCTGATAAAGACTGCAGAGGAGAAAAACTTGCAAACCGCCGGACTCATCAACCGTCTGGAGGCACAGCATGGCGTCAAAGTGAAACCAAGCTCTCTTCCAACTAAGAGGACCGAAGAAGGTTTCAACCCAAATGCCTACGAACTCATGTCAAAGGCTAGGCATGACTTTGCTTCCTCTTCAAATCTTGGAAAGAAGGTTTCAAACACCGTCAACAACAAAGATCGCGACCTCACCGAGACTCAAAAGAAGTTGAAGGAGCATGATTATGGAGTTGACAACAACAAGGCTGGACTTGGCTTCACACCAAATGCACCCGTGAAGATTTCAAGCAAAGTGAAGAAAGCTAGCGCTCAACACATCAGCGTGAGCATTGAACCAGACAAAGAAGAGCCTAAACCCTCCCCTCGGACGTCGGTCTTCGATAGGATGAGCCATTCAAGCTCCAGAACTTCAGTGCTTAATCGCATTGGTGGTCAAGACCGAACCTCTGTCTTCAAGAAGCTTAACGCGCCGACATCTCAAAGCTCTGTTTTTGAAAGGTTGTTAAAGCCTAAGAAACAAAGCAACACAGCTATCTCTCCTCCGCAACGATCAGCTTCAGAAAGATTTGGAAAGAGGAAGACAACACCAAAGGAAGAAAAGCTCGATGGGTTAGGAGAAAAAGACGACGCTCGAAGCTTGATTCCTTCAAGGATGGAGCGCCAAGCAATCCTAGAGGTCGACACAAAAGGACCACTGAAGGTAAGGAGGCGCATCATCGTCCACACTGGCAAATCTTCATGCCAACAAACCCAAGAGAACGGCACTGAAAAGGAGATCCAAGATGTTTTCTACATCACGGTTCAAGAAGGTAAAGAAGACGAAAGCCCGAGGAAATACTCAGAGTCCCTACTCTCCGACCCTGATCCAAGCGGCAGTACAACCATGCAAGTCATGACCACTGGAGCAACTTCAATCGAGGAGCAGCTAGCTCAGATGAATGAAGCAATTGCAAAGCTCACACGGACTGTGGAAGAGAAGGACTTGCAGATTGCCGCACTTGTCAACCAACTAGATGCGCTGCCCGACGTGAAAGTCAACCCAAATATTGGCCTATTAAAGAAAGAAGACGACGAAGAAGAGGAGCCACCAGCGGAGAAAGTTGAAGAGAAGCCGAAGCTAGACCAAGCAACGACATCCATGGGATCTCTCTCTATCCAGCAGCTACAGGAGATGATCGCAAACACTATCAAGACACAGTACGAAGGAAGCTCGCATGACTCCGTACTGTACTCAAAGCCTTACTCCAAGAAGATTGATGCTTTGAAGATGCCAAGGGGTTATCAGCCCCCAAAATTCATGCAGTTCGATGGAAAAGGCAACCCGAAGCAACATGTCGCCCATTTCGTTGAAACTTGCAACAATGCTGGGACAGAGGGAGACTACCTCGTCAAACAGTTCGTGCGTTCGCTGAAAAGTAACGCTTTTGACTGGTACACTGACCTCGAACCTGAGTCTATCAACAGTTGGGACCAGCTAGAAAGGGAATTCCTTAACCGTTTCTACAGCACTCGTCGTACTGTAAGCATGCTAGAGCTGACCAGTACGAAACAGTGGAGAGATGAACCTGTCATCGACTACATAAATAGATGGCGTTCATTAAGCTTGGATTGCAAAGATCGGCTTTCTGAAACCTCCGCCATCGAGATGTGCATTCAAGGCATGCAGTGGGGACTACACTACATCCTTCAAGGCATCAAACCACGAACATTTAAGGAGTTAGCCACCCGCGCCCATGATATGGAGTTAAGCATCACCCGTCATGGGAAGAAAGAACAGATCGCCGACTACAAGAATGACAAAGTTTTGGGGCCAAAGGTGGATAAGGCTGCGTGGAAACCCACCAAGGAAGCAATGACGCTCAACACAACTCCAGTCAAAACCCATACACGAGGCAAGGCGATTCAAACCGAAGCTTTTTGTGATCAAGAGATATGTAGACGCACTTTGAAGGAGCTTGAGGAGAAGACTTATCCATTCCCCGACTCTGATGTGGTTACCATGTTGAAAGACTTGCTTGACAAAAAGGTGATCGACCTACCTGAGTGCAAACGGCCGGAAGATATGAACCGTACTGACAGTCCAAGGTACTGTAAATTCCACCGCTTCATTAATCATCCGACGGAAAAGTGCTTTGTGCTAAAAGATCTCATCATGAAGTTGGCTCAGAAAGGGATCATCGAGCTAGATCTTAATGATGTGGTGAAGTCAAACTATATCACCGCCACTTCTGGCTCTTTGAACTCAAAATCTTCACCTCAACCGCTGGGGGCATGCTCCAAAACCATGCCAGTCAAGTCAAGTGAAGTTGAAGGATGGACTTATGTCATTCCAAAGAAAATGCACAAGAAACATAGGTCTCCTCCACAAGTTTACCAATCGGAAAGGGGGCAAAGCAGCTACCGTCAACCTTCAAAGCTACATGAAAGTGTTGAGGATGATGAAGTTATGACACAAAGATCGTCCGTTGCCATCACGATGCGCGATTTCTTCTCCAAAGACTTCTTCAATCACTCAGTCGAGACTCCTTGCTATAAAGATTGCAAGGAATGCCTCTCTAAGATCGTTTGACAAATTCAAAAGCTCCTTGTCTGCACGAGTTGAAACTGCAAAAGACACCAAACGCTCCTCGTTCGCACGAGCCTAAAAAGCGACAACCAAAGCTCCTTGTCCGCACGAGCATAAAAGGCGACAACAAACGCTCCTGGCCCGCAAGAGCATAAACTGTGTACGGCAAAATCATCAAAAAAACCATCACTCATTTGAACTACGTTATGACTTGATCTCTTCGTTGGAAGAGTACGTAGGCAACTTGAAACTTCAAAACTTCAAGTACAGTCACATCAAAATAAATAAATAAATATTTCATTAAAGAAAGTCAATTTTATTACAAAAGAAAAGAAAAAAAAATACATATGTTACTATGTATTAGAAAATATATATATATATATATATATATATATTCTCTACAAAAAAAAAAAAAATTATACATGTTAAAGTGGGTTTGCCTACACTTAAGACCCATGCCAACTCAAAGAAACAGAAGCTGAAGTCCACAAAAAGGAGCAGCCCAAATCCAGGCACGTGACAAAACATCCACCAGATCCAAATGGAATACACCACAAGCTCAAAGCCTCGTCTCTGTCCTCTCGCTTCAACTTTCTGGCTCACACAGTTGTGGTCTGCTTCCTTTCCAAAACCAACAAGCCCATCTACAAATCCAACCCAAGCAGCCATGTTTCAAAAGCCTACACTGCTCGGCCGGATCCAAGCCATGCCCTCATAACCTCAATCCGATTTCGAGGCCCAGCTCTCTCACTCTCTCTCTGAAGATTTGTTGAGTGCTTAAAACTTTAAAGGACTTTGGAGATGTGCAAGGGTTCCAAAGATAAACTCAGCCCCTCAAATTTTATCATGGAAAGCGAATTCCAGAAGCAGAAATCGGTTTTGGTCGAATTGTCCGCCTCGGACAATCTCGATGCTTTCAGGACTGAAGTAGAAGATAAGGGGTTCCATGGACGGAGGAAGAGCACAAGCTTTTCTTGCTTGGATTGCAGAAAGTAGGGAAAGGAGATTGGAGAGGGATCTCAAGAAACTTCGTGAAGACTCGCACCCCGACTCAGGTTGCCAGCCACGCACAGAAGTACTCTCTGCACCGGAACAACCACAATCGCCGGCGCCGCAGATCTAACCTCTTTGACATCGCCACCGATACGGTCTCTCTAACTCTAATGGATGAAGAGCAAGTACATCTTCAAGATATCGCATCTCAGTTGCATCCAGAGCCTCTCCGCCAAACCCCACCTGCTGCACATGGTGCGCACACCCGGAGCAAGGTAGCCTCCACCACCAGTTACCATTTTCATGCCAGAAAAGCTCCAAACCCAGTTCCAGCACCTGGACTGGCCGCAGACTGCTGTGATTCACCAACCTTCTGTGTAACTCCCCTGTCTCCGCCCAATTCCAGCCGTCCGTCGCCGAACAAGAGTACCGCAAGAAAGTCCTCCGAGACCTGAATTCCTTGATTTCCGGCGCCGACACGTCAGCAGACGACGCTGTCGTTGATCAGGAAGTGACCGATACTAAGTGGTTCTTTCTGGTGTACACGACCACCAGCAGCCACAGGGACAAGCGGCGCTGAAAGGTCGAATAAGCTTCTTCTCCCGGTCGAACTGCAGGGACTGCACGGCGGTGCGGAGGTTTCTGAGAGAGAAGGGGCTGAAATTTGTGGAGATCAACATCAACGTGTATCCGAATCACGAGAAAGAGCTGGTGGAAAGGACGGGTAGCTCGTTTGTACCTCAGATTTTCTTCAACGAGAAGCAGTTCGGAGGACTGGTGGCACTCAACTCGCTGAGGAACAGCGGCGGGTCCCCTTCCAAAATCCCAAGGCGGTGCTGAAGGCGCTTGTGGTCAGCCTATCCTTGCGTAGGGCAAACCACTCCTCTGATCGCTGGGGAGCATCGGATGGTGAAAGCCGGGTGGCTAGCACTAGCGATGATGGGGGCGACGAATGATAAGAGGGGAAATTGGAGAGATCAGTGGTTCGGTGCATGTAAAAAAAAAAAAAAAAAAATCTCTTTCCTAAACCACATCTTTCTTGAGGGTAGCAATCCTACTGCTTTATGGAGAGATCTGCAGAACATGGAGCAATAGGCATTACTTGTTGCTGATCTGACAATGCCATCCATAGCTACTTTGTTTCGTTGAAGGGTTCTGCAAAAGCTACACACTGAGAGACGGCTCGGACTAAAGGCTCCGACTTTGGGAGCTGCAAAGGAAGCTGGACGTGGCTTGGGAGTCCGAGAGGTCACTCCTCCTTCGATCATCGACCTCCTCACGGCTGTGCTCCATCTTTAGCTCTCCAAACTCCATAGCCGCAGCAACAGCATCCACTAACTATTTCAAGCCCTGGCTGCTTCTGCACTTCCGCCATGGCCTAAACCACCCTGTGAATTTCCAATCAAATCCAAGAGCTCTGCTCCCCTTTTTCTGCAACAAAAGAACATGAAGTCAGTAAGAGAGGTTAAGAGAAAGTGGCGGAAGACATGGCCTCTATCTCCATCCATGCAGCTCCTCGCCTGCAAGTCCCTCAACTTTACTTTGGCCACCATGGTCAAAATCGGCGAAGAACTTCAGTGACCGCTGTCAAACGACTAGCCGATCGTGAAGCTCGACGCTTTGCACTACTTCAAGCTCTGGCTGCTTCTGCACTTCCGCCATGGCTGCTGCCTGTGAATGTGATTAACAAAAACAAAGTTTGTCAACTCACATCTGCTTGCCTCTGCTGCTGCCTTTGAATGTGATTGACAAAATCAAAGTTTGTCAACTCACACCCAAAGACCTCATCCATCTGCTTGCCTCTGCTGCTGCCTTTGAATGTGATTGACAAAATCAAAGTTTGTCAACTCACACCCAAAGATCTCCTCCGTCTTCTCTCGGACTCGGCCTGGGTTTTCACCCACAAACTCAGCCTTGCAGATCACCATATAAAAAAAAAATTAATAAAAAAAAAATAATAATAAAAAAAAAAAATGCAAGAACAAAATATAAAAGACAAAAAGAGTTTTAACGAGGTTCCTCCACAGTCAGTGTAACTGGAGTACGTCCTCGGAGCAATAGGAGCTCACCCAATAATCCACTATCAACCAAATGAAGCAGCAGCTTCTCTTCTCTATTTGCAGCTTCTTTCTTTTTCTCAACAGAGTATTGAGCTCTCTCTTCTTCTCTATTTTCTCCAAAACCGAAATAAGCTACCCTCACTTTTCCCTTTGCTTCAAAGGCTATTTAAACCAACGGATGTTGAAGAAAAAAAAAAAAAAAAAAAAAAAAAAAACATTTTCCTGTTTTTCCTCCCCAAAACAAGGAAAATGTTTCTCCTTTTCTTCCTTTATAATTTTTTATAGCCAAAAGCATTTGCAAGTTGTGGTCTAGCTCCCAACGGATGTTGAAGAAAAAAACAAAAAAAAAAATTTCCTGTTTTTCCTCCCCAAAACAAGGAAAATGTTTCTCCTTTTCTTCCTTTATAATTTTTTATAGCCAAAAGCATTTGCAAGTTGTGGTCCAGCTCCCAACGGATGTTGAAAGAAAAAAAAAAAAAAAAAAAAATTTCCTGTTTTTCCTCCCAAAACAAGGAAAATGTTTCTCCTTTTCTTCCTTTATAATTTTTTATAGCCAAAAGCATTTGCAAGTTGTGGTCTAGCTCCCAACGGATGTTGAAGAAAAAAAAAAAAAAAAAAAAAAAAACATTTTCCTGTTTTTCCTCCCCAAAACAAGGAAAATGTTTCTCCTTTTCTTCCTTTATAATTTTTTATATAGCCAAAAGCATTTGCAAGTTGTGGTCTAGCTGAAAGCATAGCCAAGTTGGCCATTTTTGAAAAAAAAAAAAAAAAAAAAAAAAAAAAAAATCTTAGTGATGTATATGTTTTATTTATATTTAGCACAATACACTGAATAAAATAAAACATGTCCATTAATCTCCAAGAAATTACAAGTGTGTACAAAAAAAAAAAAAAAAAAAAGATGGAGCTTTCACAAAGGATGTTCACGTGAAGCCCCATTACTTGGCAAAACTCTAGAAGCGGAAGACATCGGAGCAGAAGGCATCGGAGCGGGAGGCATTGAAGCTAGAGCATTCCAGGCCTCAATACTTGGCCAAACGCTGGAAGACCCAGGAAAAAGGTGCCTCTGGAGGAAAGACGAAAACCTTTGACGATCACTTTGAATCCGACCTTCAGATTCTTGCAGCTCATCAAGCTTCCTCTTCATGCCCGTCGAATAGTTGTTTGCAAGCACGTGCAAACTTCTATTCTCATACTTCAGCTGCTTGATCTCTTGCTTGAGACTTTCCACCTCTGCCATCAACGATTCAACCTGACGGGAGCGAGCAAGTAGGCGTTGGCCCATGTTGGACACAGAGCCTGCACACTGAACGCTGAGAGCGAGGGACTCTTGAACGGCCAACTCATCGGACCGTCCTGACAGCAGCCTACTATCTTTTGGAGTGAGGAGGTTCCTAGCTACTATTGTAGCTGTTGTGGCGTCCTGCATCATGGAGTCTTCACCTGTAAGAGCACCGTTAGAAGATAAAAAAGAAGGGCGCCATACGTTACCTTGACGCGGCGCGCCCGTATCACTGCTGAGACTCAAGTCTAAGCTAAGGTTCGATGGGTTTGCCATTTTTTCAAAGGTGTTCAGAGAGAAGGGGTGGATGGAGTTAATTCTCAAAAGGCCGGAAACGATTTTCAAGAATGGGCAATTTTCAGAGTGTGTATGTTGGAGTGATCGATACCTCTGTAAAAAGCCAAGCGACACGACCACCGATTCAAAAATCCGGATTTTCCTGCGTGAAGTTCGGCGACGCGTTCGCGGCTTTTCAGAAAATGCGTTCAACTTTGTCAAAAGATATCTGACAAAGTCGAGAACACGTGGAGGCCATCATCGCAACTACACGTCTTTAGCCGACAAGCGCAAAGTTCGGCGACGCTTTCTCTGCTTTTCAGAAAACGCGTGCAACTTTGTCAAAAGTGGCGCTCGTTCAGAAATCGAAGAGGCGTCGTTCAGAAATCGAAGAGCCGTTGTTCAGATATCGAAGAGACGTTTGTCGACAAGGGTAAAAGAACGGTACCACCACTTGCTATTAAGAAATCCCTATATGTGTCGACCTTCGTCTCTTATGGCAAGGCAGACCTGAAGAAAATGCCCAACTCTTCCTCACCTCTGAGGGCGCACTCCCAGCAAAGCCTCTCGAAATACACAATTCTTCTTCTTCCTTTGAGAAAACCTATTCAACCTTTGAAGATACCAGATGCCTGGAGTACAGATGACCCAGGAGGAAATGATAGATTGAAGCATGTGCTGATTCATTCACCGCTTCTTCAAAAACAAAGGTATCTCATATCATAGAGGGCGAAAGCAAAAGTATCTCATATCATGATTTTTCCCTATCTTTTCCTTTGCCCTTGTTCTCACCTGCCAAGACAAGGACAGAGAAAGCAATATGTCGGAACCTCCACTCAAACCAGTTGCCACCAAGAAGTGAAGCACCATTTAAATGCAAAGGTTGCATTCAACTCCTGCATCGGAGGACAAATACTACAAGAGAAGATGCTAAACCTGCATAAGGAAATACCACTTCTGCAAAGGGGAGCAAGTAAGGCAAGTGAAAATGATACATCGAAGCATGTGGAGACAAGCACAACAAATATATGTGTTGATTCATTCACTGCTTCTTCGAAAGCAAAGGTATCTCATATCATGCTTTTTCCCTGTCTTTTCCTTTGTCCTTGTTCTTACTCGCATGGCAAAGTGAAAGAAGCAATCAGCCGGCACTTGGAGTCAGTCTTCCGATCTGGAACCGACTACCTGGAATCTATTCCTGATTGCTTACCTAGTATTGCTCTCGAGTAGTCATCTTCAACGGTTGATACACTGCCAGAGAAGGGACAAGGAAACTTCAATCTTTCCGATTCGTATTCAATACGAATTGGAAAGATTGAACAAAGAAACAGGTCAGCACCTCCACCTCGTACTTGCCTGCCATATCCTGAAACCGCTCGTAGACCTTCGGGGGGAGACCAAAAGAATCCTGCTGCCCAGTTCAAGAGTAGCACAAAGGAAAATCAACGAGCGGAGGAGACCAGAAGAATCCTCCAGCCCAGTTCAAGATCAAGCCTCAATGGCCCTTGAAGAAATCACAAGTCCGATTCAAAATCAAGTGTTCACCACCCTTGAATCAAATTCAACTCCAGATAAAAGTAGTAAGTTCAGACCTTCGGAGGAGACCAAAAAAATCTTCCAGCCCAGTTCAAGATTAAGCTTGTGGAAAATCAACGATTGGAGGAAACCAGAAAATCTTCCAGTCGAACTCAAGATCAAGCCTCGATGGCCCTTGAAAAAATTTCCAGCTCAATTCAAGATCAAGCCCCGACGGCCCTTGGGTTGACATCTACATTAAGGGACTTCAAAACGCATCTTCTACACGTGACAAGCACATGTCTACGACGCGCCTTGAAGTGGGGGCATTTGTGGACATCGAAATTTCGGTGAAATGAATGTTGACCAATAATTAAAATTTCAACGCTCACGTGTCACATAAATTTTACATGTAGCGTGTGACTCAACGAAAAATCGAAATAAATTGGAAAAGTCATCAAATAGGACACGTGTCATTACCTGGCAGAAATGATTTATTTCATCTGATTATTTAAATCCAAAAATCAAGTTTTGGAATTCTATAAATAGGAAGCCAAGGCATTCATTTTGGAAGAAGGAAGAAGAGAAAGAAAGAAGGGAATTTACATCACACCAAAACCTTGAAGCCTTGAAACTCTAAAGCTCTCAAGCAAAATCCCGAAGGATCAAGAAAACACTCTTCGTTCTTCGTCAAACCCTCCTTCAAGGTCAAGCCCCAACGGCCCTTGAAGAACTTCCGCCGACTCAAGATCAAGCCCCGACGGCCCCTTGAAGAAAGTGTTCATCATCCGTTCGTCCTAAGATCAAGCCCCAACGGCCCTTTGGATCAACAACCTCAACAAATCCACACATCCAATCAGTCTTCAAGATTAGGCCCAAAAGCCCTTGAAGATCCGCTCGTCCATCAACCCTCAAGATCAAGCCCCGACGGCCTCTTGAAGAAATCCATACACTCAGTCTTCAAGATTAGGCCCAAAAGCCCTTGAAGATCCGCTCATCCATCAACCCTCAAGATCAAGCCCCGACGGCCCCCTTGAAGAAATCCATACACCCAGTCTTCAAGATCAAGCTCAAAAGCCCTCGAAGATCCGTTCATCAACTGTTCATCCCTAGATCAAGCCCCGACGGCCCTTTGGATCAACAGCTCATCCACAAATCTACACCCTACGAAGATAGAATCAGAGGATCAAATTACAAAGAGATTGTAACCCCAAAATCATTAAACATAAAATATATTTTGTACACGTATTCTTGTTTCTTGTTTCAGGAATTTTTCGTGTTTACAGAAAGGCTTTGTAAACGTGTTCTCAATTGTAGGGCATTGGATAGCAATTTTGGGTGAGTCTTGATTCCCCAGTGCATATAATTTTGTTTCAGTTTATTTGTCTACTTTTGCATTTCTGTGGAATTTTTTGGAAACCCCAATGATTCAGAATTGAAATTTATGTGTAAATTGATAAGTGTGGGTATGTCTAACATAGTAAGAGCAGTAATCCAGTTTTGTGATCAGTTCGATTTAGGGGTTTTGATTCAGTAAGGGGTATGGATAGTGTGTGGACAGAGATTAAGCTCTGTGGTGGGCAGAAACTATAGTGTGTCTCCTACGGGGTTGTCTTTTTTGGAATCTCATTGTTTAAATCAGTTGACAAAGTAATTATTGTCCTCACATGTCTTCATAAACTACTCATGAAATTAACATTGGGACAATTATGGGATCCTCTACTTGCACATTTATTTATTCGTATTTAGAGTGTTGATGATTTAGTCAAAGAGTTAGTCAGTGCATGGTCTTAATATGCTTAAATTCTTTTTTTTTTTACAATAATTTTTGTTATTCTTTTCCGTTTAGTTCATTTGAATTCGTTTTTAAAGTCCATTTGATCAATAAGTGTAAAAACTGAACAGCTTTTCTGAATGTATTTTATTGGACTTTGGTGGACAAATGTATCTTTGTTGATCAATCTTATCTTTGTGTGGTCCTTCTCTTGATGTTATAAATATTCAAGGCTGCAATTTTTTTCTATCTTTGTGATATTAATTTTTTTTTGGTCATGATTGCAGGTTTTTATAAAAATTCACCTTCAAAGATTGAGTAAAAATATATAAAGGTTGTTGGTGATCGGTATAAAGACAATAAAAAAGGTATGAATAAAATGTTTGAGATTATATGATTTGATTTGATTTTGTAATGTACAAAATTCTTTTTATATTTTTCAGATTAAATAGGTTTACGACTGTATTGGTTAAATCTAATTAAATTTTTGGAATTTTCTATGAACAATATTTTGTTTCATTACAGGGTTTGGTGGTTCTACTTTGGGTTGAGAAAGGAAAAAAAAAAAAAAAGGAAGACCATTTTGTTGGCAATCAATATAAAGACATAATACAAAAGGTATTCTTTAATGATATCATTTGGTTTCAATTTGTGACCTATGAATTAATAATCTGAACAAAATTTGTTCGCGCTTATTATCTATTCTCTTCTTTCCATATATATATATTTTTCCATGTTTGATTTTGAATAAATTAACATTTGTTTCTGATGCAAGCGACAATTTATAATAGATCTTTATGTCCTGCGTTTCTTTTTAGGCTTAATTTTTGTTAATCATATAGTTGGTTTTCTTTATAATTGTCAAGATGATGATTTAATTTATTCATTGTTTTCAAGGCATGGTATACATATTTATATTCTTATTATCGATTTATTTCTATGTGTGTAGTTGCATGGGCTTATTTAGAGAAGCCTGTATTTATCATTTGACAATTTTTTATCAGTATTTATTTGCCCTGTATTAGACGTATTTTACAGCATCTGCGAGTTATTGTACAAAAATGGGGTCCATATGGTTTTGTTTTGTATGGAAATCTGAATAGTTTGATTCTAACGTACTAATGCTGACTCATTTTTATTTTTACATTATATCTCTATATTACATAGAGACACCAAACCAAATATATCTGATCCATCTTTCTACAACATTCTTTTTTCGTTTTTTTTGCAAAAACAATGTTTTAGAACAAACTACCAATTGATAATATTAGATTACATTTGACCAAAGAAACAATAATATATTATCACTGTCAATGATATCCATTGTGAGTATCTTTAGGAGGAAAAGAGAAGAGGAGAAAACACGTACATATTCTTCCTTTTTCTTTCTATGTGTTTTTGGGTGGAGGATATGAGAGATTGTTGGTGTTTGGCTTCTGTGGCTATGTTTGACTGTTTTTGTATTGATATTGTTATTCCTTTCAGGGTTGAGAGATCAACACAGAAAGCGTAAGAAATAGATGAACAAAGCAGATTGAGCTGAATAATCTCGATCAAACAACAATCATAATTGTAAGCTCAAGAGTAACTGTTTTTGTGTTAGTTGCATGTCTTAGTAGTTAGCAATCCTTTCCTTTACATTTGATGAAATCATTTATGCATTACTGAAGCTTTGTTATGCACCTAGCTCTTTGCTTCTCTTGCCTACTATCGTTTTCTACTATTGAAATACAACTTTATACATGTTTTATAAACTTTTAAAACCCGCAGCAACGCGCGAGCTCTATTACTAGTTTATATATACTAAAACTCAAACTGATGTGGTACTGTTCTAGAGCAGTAAAATGGCGAAAATGCCATTACAATGCTATGCATTTTTGCCCTTCCACTCCACCTGTCGACCATCGCAGCGTCTTCTGGCATCTTCTCTTTCTTTTCACTATTTTTCCTTCCGTTGCTTTTCACTTATTTTCGGGCTGGTTTGGTATTACTGTGCTTTGAAAGAAAGCTGCTTCTGCTGTGCTGTGAAAATAAGTAGCTGTGAAAAAAAGTAGCAGAGTGTTTGGTAAATTTTTTTGTAAAAGTGCTTTTGAAAAAAATAAGCAGTATTATATTGTTTGGTAAACTTTTATGTAAAATAGATGTGAAAAAAAGCTGGTTTTTCAAAGCTGGGTTTTGCAGCTTCTTATTTTTGGCTTTTTTTCACCTAAAACTGTGAAAAAAGCTGAAGCTGAATGTTTACCAAACACAAAAACAACTCCCAATTTTTTTTTATACAACTTTTTTCAGATGTAACAAACCACACCTTCCTCTCCCATTTTCTCTGTTGTTCTGTCTCCCAGAAACTCTTCGTTCTCCATTTGCCGTTATCATCCAACTCCAAATTAGCTGCTCTTCGTCAACTCCATCTACTTTAATTTTCCTGCATAGCTTTCTCTCTGAAGCTCAAAATTCTTGGCCAAACAGAACAGCGAACTTCCCGATAATCACCAGCTCCAGTTCAAGGTCGAGAAGCACTCAGACAATGACTTCCCCGACGCCAAGATTTTGTAAGGTCTCAATATCGAACTGGTTTGATTTTTGTGTACTTGATTTAAATTTTTTTGGTGATTTGCTTTTGGCTGTCTGATCTGGTTTGATTTTTGCTTTCAGGAAACGTTGGTCTTCGAATATTGGGGTTTTTGTCTGCAAGCTTGCAAGGCTGCAAGCCCTTTGTGATCAAGTATGTATTTTTTTCTTTGATTAAATGTTTTTGTTTTCAGTTTTGTAAGCATTCATCTTTTACTAATTGTCTAAGAGCTTCCATGGGATCTGCCCTATGTTGTTACTTCGCGGTTACCTCCGTTGGGGTTGAAAAAACCACAAACACATTGTAAGTCTGAAAACTAATCAAAAGGTTTTAGAAATTTTTTTTTATTTTATCGTAAAGGTTTTTAAAAATTCGGATCATGTTTGCATTTTTATCCAATCTCATGCTCTATCAATGCTTATAAAGATGACTGTTAGATTTTCAAAGGACTCTTGAATGGTAGAAAACGCAAAAGGTCTGCAAGAATTAGTTTTATTTGTTTTGTTATAGGAATTCAAATAATGATAAAAATTCTAACATTTTGTTCCAGAAGTTGCAATTTAATCCTACATCGACAAATTTCTCTGATGGCCACTACTAGAGGTTGACATTCTGATTCGATGGCTAGATTGGCAACAAATTTATTGGGAAATGCATCTTCAAAGGTATGCCTCTGGAGCAATTTAAAGGTAGGAATTTTTAATTTTTTGTGAAATGAATGTTTTGTCGTGGAAGGAGTTTATAATAGATTGGTAGGACAAGTACATGGTGTTTGTTTGGTTGAATGTAGAAAGGAATTGGAAGAATTATGAAAGTACTTGCATTTTGTTCCAGGAGTTGGAACTTCAACGTTGCATGGAGGAAATTGTCATAAGTTCGGTGGCCAGAGCTTGACGTTGGCATGACAACAAATTTACTCGCAAATGCATATTCAAAAGTATGCTTTTTTGTTGTTTCTTGGTGAAAGATTGATTAGCGATGATTGCTATTGTTTATTCATGGTTGATTGAGCATTTTTGTTATATGAAACCGTAAAGAACAGTTGCCTCGATGCTAAGTTTTTTTTATATTTCTTGATGCATTTCTATTGATCAGGTATAGATGGACTGGTCAATACGAAGCGCATCTGTGGGACAATAGTTGCAACAAAGAAGGGTAGAGCAGGAAGGGAAGCAAGGTTTGTCAAGAAAACACAATGATGTTTTTAATTACAAGAAATGTGCATTTTTTTCCAGTCAAATTCTGCTTTTGTTCTGACTATTTTCCATACTATATGCTGATTCTATTTTTTAATTTTTGGTTTTTCTTTGATTAGCTGGGGAATTACAATCAAATGATGAATGTTCAGTTTACTTGGGTAAGCATTTTTTGACATATAATTTGGCTTACCATTTTAACTGTCAAACCATGTTGTTTTAGTTCATGCTACTAATCATGCATTCAATAGATTTATATATACAACAGCGTTTAAATGCTAATTGATTACTAACATAATGCGGTCTTTACAGGAAAAGCAATGGATTCTCAAGAGGGGCTTGAATGTACAGAAGAATTACAAGGTCTTAATAGCTATTCATAATTTTATATAATAATTTAGATAAAATATCGATGAGAAATAATATAAATACCAAATAAAAATCTCTAAAATCTCTTTGTTTTGTTTCTTCTGTGTAGCAAACGTCATCAATATGGAAGATGGCTAGCCAGGATTGGAAATGTTGCTGTAAATAAGGATCTCTTGGGACATTCAATGAGTGATTTTTCAAACTTTATTTGCTTTTTGTATCTAAAAAATATCCTAATATTTTTAATATAATCAGTGAAACCACGATTTCATGTACTAGCTAGCTACTAGGATGCTTGGTTTTTATATGATTCTGATTATTTGAGGTATCTGAATAAAGTTTTGTTCAAAGTAGGAAAGTCAATTTAAACTCAACCTTCTTTACAAGCTTGAGGAGAGATTTTAGTCTTATAATGATTAATAATAAGATACAATTAGGGTAATACATGTACTGCACATATTGCTAACTATGCTAGACCAAAAGTATCATCATTACTGCTTAAACATACCAATCATTTTACATTCTGTGAATGCATATGACGACTGAAGGGTTTAACCCTTAATTGCAATCTCATCCTGACCGATGTGTAATTTTGTGTTTACACCATACTAATCAATATTTTTTTCATATGTTTAATCAAACTCTTATTTAATGTACATTTCGCATACACAAACGGGCAAAAACTTCTTGACATCCTATAAAATTGCCAGAAAAAGGTCATTTCCAACTCATGCAAAACCAGACTTATTTCCCGCAGAAAAACACTAGGTAAACACAATCTATCCTTATTTTGTTCATAATATTATTCTATTGTGATACAATTTTGTTTCATGTATTTCAATCCTTTTCTTTTCCCTTTCCTAGGGTACCTCCTTTAAACTACTTTTCCCATTCTTCTTCGGTCAGAAGATGTCTTTTTGCCAGTTCTGAACAAAGGTCATTCCTAACTGTATAATTTTTTTTACCAATGTCCAAATCTTAAACTATTGCATGCTCATGTTTGCCGATCTTTGGACCAATTTCAAACAGTGATGTAGAAGATATCTCAGAAGAAAATGCGCAGGACTTTGACCGAGTTCCTATCAAGCTATTGAAAAAAAGTCATCTCCAACTGCTGCAAAAAACAGATTCCGGTTCTTCCAAAAAAGATTAGGTAACTACTCTTTATACTTGCTTTTTGTACAAGTTTTAATTTATCTGTACATAAATTCAACAAATCTATTCTCATTTTCCAATTTTTTAAGAAGCTGTCTATCAAACTGACTACAGTCGAAATTTAAGATTCTTAGCACATGCTTTGTTTTGAAGCTGTCTATCAAACTAACTACTCTTTATAGTTGCCAAATGTTGTTATCTCACTGTCTTTACACAGTTTATTTAATCAGTTTTTTAGTATAAGCAGTGCTGTCCTTGATTAAATAATAATGTCAAACAAAATTAAGAGAAAAATATAACCGCCCAATAAGAATGACTTACCGAATTACATCACAATAACAAAAGGTAAAGAATAAATAAAATGGCAAGTAAATGGTTTATATCAACTGATTGAGCACCTACTTCATATGGGAAGAAGATGTCACAAAGGCAAATCAGGGAACAACAACTACTTCATATGGGAATAAGAGGTTAGTTTAATTGTAATTATTTTTTTATTTGGTCAAATTCGAAGTTGGTTGGCTTGCATCTAATTTGGTCGTTTGCTTGCACAAAGTCACTGGTTTTATTAATGCTGGTGATCAAAATCAATCCAAGTTAATGTGAAAACGATATCATTATTTTGTTATGGTGAGAACTGATTTAAATTAAGAAATTGAGTTACTTTTTTATACCTCTTTTGTGATCATTTACTGAGAATTTGTTAATTGTTTTAATATATATGAGGTAGGATTTCTACTTTCATTTCTCATCTTTAGAGATTGCTGAATTTCTACATTCATTTCTCATCTTTAGAGATTGTTGGATTTCATATTGTCAAATAGTTTATGGATTTTCATATTAAGCGCGTCAATATGTTGATGCAGTAATTCAATTAGATGTGATAAAGTTGATGTGTTTATACCTTTAAACACATTTTTTCACACAATTTCTAATCCCGCAGCAACGCGCGGGCAAAACTTTCTAGTTTAGAAATAAGGCTCCAACCAAAAGTAAATAAAAAATATGTAATTAAAAAAAAAAAAAAACAAAACAAAAAGGGTAGTCAATAATCGTCTTTGACGAAAATCAAACGTAAAATCTCATTCACTTATAGGTGGAGAAATGAAATTAGACCGTAATACCAAGTGGTAAAAAGGTAGTCAATAGTTAATACATTAAATTTTGATATAAGTCCAATTTTGTAATTCATTATTAAGTTTAAACCACTCAGTAATTATATTTTTTTTATTAAAGGGTAATGCTTGATGGCTACGAATTACCCACACAAATTGATCAAGACATTACAATATCACTAAAAGTAGCATCGGTTTCTCATTTATGATGAAAAAATATGAACTCTTGTTTCCACTCCCAAACAAGAGCCTACATAGGAAAGCCTACTCGTCCTTGTACCTCTTCTCCACTTCCTACTCGTCCTTGCAGATGTTAATCACCTTCTACGCTCCGTCGGAGCTCAGCTCCAAGAAGTACAATCGCCATTACAGCAAAAATAACACCTAGAGCAATCCATGGCGGTTTCCAAGAGAAGTTATATGTTTACCAGCACATGGTCATGGATCCAAAGCCGGCCACCACAATAAATTTCCCATAAACGATGTGGGAGGATATTGTTGCAATGACTTCGGAAGGGAGTCGTTCAGCAAGTTGAATAACAAGTTCAGCTGATCCCAAAAGTGAAGCTTGAGGTCCGGCATTCTACCTGTGAATTCGTTTTGCTGAAGAAGGGTGCAATTGGCTTAGGCTATTAAATCTTAGACTCTGCATGCTATAAATGCAATTTGGTATTTGTTCGGTGCAGGTATTACCTTGAAGTTACAAGTTCTCCATCATCAGGCAGGCTGACAAATCTGCCGGTAAAGTGCTGTGCCGGTGAGTCCATTCATTCGAAGGGCCATCGGTTTTAGATGCCTCGGGTGTTAGAAATTGAATTCCATCAGGAATAACACCAGATAGTTGCGTTCTTGAAGCGAAGAATAACTACTCTGCCCTTTCGGCAACCACGCCAGTCCATGTGCAGGGCGGCTCACTTTCATTTCATTGCAATATTTCTCCGTTGCAATGTCTGAAAAATTGTAAAGTATTTCTCTGTTGCAATAGTCTTCCACGTAGACGTTGATCACACTGAGCACCAACGTGTTCTTCTGTTGATATTCGGCATACAAGTCAACTAAGATGTAGCGTTTGAAGTCCTGCACCGTGATTTCTTCACGGAGTATTGGAATTTCCAATTCAACAAGATTAGATCCTGCCAACAACTTCTGAAGTATCTTCAAGAATTCCCCATAAGTTGAGTCGTCAAGTTCAGAATAATCGAGGTAGAGAGGGTTAGCTTTAATCTACTTGATGTTGCCCAAGCAGATTGAAACTATGTAATTGTATAGTACATATATCAAGTTGATTGAAACTAGGTAAAAAGCCATCGAAGTAGAAGCTTTCCAATTGAAGAAGCAGCATTCCAAGTTAGAGAGAGAGAGAGAAAGAGTACTTTCCACACAAAAAAAAATTAGAGGGAGAGAAAGATTAATGGGCGCCTCGTTGATTATTTGGTTCAGCATGCATGAGGAATGACGAAATAAATTTTGGCACAGATTGTGTGTTGATAAGATTTTTTGTTGTTAAAGAAAGATTGATTTCGTATCAAAGTACGAACGGTGTGGTCAAGTATTTAATATGATTCCATAAGATATAGTTGTGATCAATTTAGAAATAATAATTTTGATTTCATTCATAATGAAATTCTCATGCTATTTTAGCAGATGAAAATAGATAGTATATGACCTACTATATATTCTCAGAATCTCAATGACGAGCCAGCCATGCAAATAATCCTTATGTTTACATATAGAGAGGTAACCAGTAACCCCATATACATATGCATGTAATTTCAGCAACAAAAGAGCATGCACTTGACCAGCCATCAACTATACAAAAAATATGCACATTAATTCAAGGCTACAAGATGATAAAGAAACAATTACAGTCTAGATGAATGTGTGTTGTTTAGAAACACATATATTTCCGACAAAGGGTTAGATATTTTATTATTTACGAGTAATTTTATCATTTCGAAAAAGAGAAGAGAGAGGGGGAGGGGTCACGTGGCCCCTGGCCCTTCTTCAACTTCAAAGAGCTAGATATTTTATAATTTACGAGTAATTTTATTATTTCGAAAAAGGAGAGAGAGGGGGGGAGGGGTCACGTGGCCCCTGGCCCTTCTTCAACTTCATTCCGGTACATGACATCACGTTATTGACATCACACGATCTACATATAAAGCTTGATGTGGATTTTATAGTGACTAATAGCTGGTAAAAGTTGAAGAGAAACAATGAAAGACAATAAAATATAGTATGTAAAGGTGAATGAAGATGACAGCCTTGTTTTGAGTTTTGGTCCAGTAGTACAGTATAACTTTAGATAATTTAGTAACTCAACTCGTTGTCAAAACCTGATAAGATACACTGTAACTGTAAATTATTAAGAAGCGTTCGGCCGGAAAGGGATAAGGGGATTGAGGCTTGAAAAAACAAAAGTGAAACTAAGCTACCAAATTAATTAACAGAATATATGATGTGTTGCAAGAGCGAGTGGCACATGCTATACTGTATTGTAATGAATGTTGAATGTGCGACTAAAATTCATGGTCTAACAACAACGTATTTTGATGATAAATCCTAACATGAGAACACATATAATATGTACGAACACACGCATATTTATATGATTTTTGCTTACAAATAAATTTTTTCTTTGGTAAAAACAAATAAGCAAAATTGAAAGATAAGAAAATTTTTAAAACATTCAGTAAGGCAGAGAAGTGTCAATAGGAAGAAGGTTTTGTCTGAGAATCTGGAAAAGGAAAAGTGAGGTCCTGATGAGGAGTGGGGAAAGACCTTAATACAAGGGACTTTCAGTCCTTTTTATACGTGTATATATAACATGATCAGGATGCCATAAATCATTAGCTAGCTAGCTAGGAGGAGGAGAAGGGCGATCGATCGATCGCCAAGGAAACAATCAGTAACAACAAAACTAGCTAGCTTGCGCCGTGCTTTGATATCAATTATATGGCGCCAGTGGGATTACCTCCCGGTTTTAGGTTCCATCCAACGGACGAGGAGCTGGTGAATTATTATCTCAAGAGGAAAATCAACGGCCAAGAGATTGAGCTCGACATCATTCCTGAAGTTGATCTCTACAAATGCGAGCCTTGGGAATTAGCAGGTCGTTCACCGATCATCATTTGAGTACCTTTACTTTATCAACACCATTATTATTCAAGCAGTATACCATTCGTGATAGTTAACTTTCTGATTAGCGTTTGAGCGTTATCTTAGTATATGTATAATGCAAATTATGTCATCTATATTTACATGTATAGTTGTATACAGTTACATATTTGATTGGTGCATCAATGCAGAAAAATCGTTTTTGCCAAGTAGAGACCCCGAGTGGTACTTCTTTGGACCGCGGGATCGAAAATACCCAAATGGATTCAGAACAAACAGAGCAACGAGAGCAGGATATTGGAAGTCGACTGGGAAAGACAGGAGAGTGACGTGCCAGAATCGAGCAATCGGAATGAAGAAGACGCTGGTTTACTACAGAGGCCGAGCCCCTCAGGGCATTCGGACTGACTGGGTCATGCACGAGTATCGCCTCGACGACAAGGACTACTACTGCTCCTCCGACCTCGACACCTCCTCCTCATCATCTGCCGCAATTCAGGTACCATATTCTCCATCAATTTATACACGCATTGTTTGTGCTCTAAATTAACTAATTATACACACATAAGTATACAAATATAATGTCCACACGTTAATTAGTCAATTGGGAGGATTAAGCATTCTTTGTATCTGTAGCTCATTTTATTTGTCCCAAAATATTCTCATCATTAAATTGAAGAGTATGGTGGGATTTAATTAATGATAGGTGGGAGTGTGACTTATAAATTCTAGATGATCACTCACTAATTTATTCATTAGAAGGAACTCACTAGTGTCACTGTTACTAATTATCTGATGAAAAAGAAAGACAAGATGATTAGAATGATTATAGTGAGCTTTAGTTGGGGAAGTATAATTTCACATTGTATTTCAACAATCAAACCTACTATTTTTTAAGTTTTTGTCAAAAATTATCTCTACCAAAATCACACAGAACGGAAACCATAAGACAATTGTTTCAGAGATTAATCTTTTTTCGAATCAGCATACAGTATTTGACCTAAAAAGCATGAAGTTCGATGCTTGAGGCAGGGAGAAAAGCATTTTCTTTTTTCATGCTTTTTATTATAATTTTACCTCTTTTGCAGCGTGAGATGCAAATCCTTGGCTACGCTGCCCCTAAACTTAATTAACACTCCACTTATAAGAAAAATTAATCGATCAATTATAGAGCATAATCAGTCAGAAAGCTTTGGACCATAAGTTAATAGTGTATAATAATGAAAAGTAAAACTATCCACGTAAAACTTGCATGAGTTTGCATTTGCATGCATGGAATTTACGATATTATACTTTGAAATATATAAATAATGGAATAAATAAACAAATAGCTGATAATATTCGTTGCTTGCAGTGGATCACTTAAATCTCTTTTCTTTTTTCTAATCAGACAAAAGTACAATCCTCCACAAGATTCAGATATGAATTAATATCCCTTAATTAACTCAAGCTTAATTAATAATTAAAGATTATTATACTGTCATTACGTTTGATCATACAACTAATTAACCATAAAAAGCAGCCAAGCTAGCTCCACATCGATCACTTTCATTTATGTAAGGTGTCGGGGACTTTTTACTTTATTCCGAACTCCAAAATAATAATTAAGATGCAGATATTGTTATAAATTATATGAACTTTTTAATATTTCAAAAATATGGTACACCAAATGATATAACACGAGTAGTTTGATGCTTGAAAAAAAAAAAAAAATAAACACTTACATTGTGACATTTAATGTAGTAAACCATGTTCCAGCAGGATCGGCACATTAAAAGAAATCTCCCATTATACAATATCATCCCAACTCCTTTTACACTTTGCTTGATAAATTAACAAATATTGAGTTTATATAGCAGGATTCTTTTGCATTGTGTCGCGTGTTTAAGAAAAATGGCATTTGCGCGGAGATTGAAGAGCAGCAAGGCCAATCAAGTCATTTAACACTAAATAATATTCATGAACGATCACAAGCTGTAAACAACGATTATTGTGATCAAACCATGTCACCGGAGATTCCGATGGCATCGTCATCGTCGATCTCATGCCTGCAGGAGGAAGATGAGAAAGACGATTCCTGGATGCAGTTCATCACAGATGATACGTGGATGCAGTGTTCTTCTAACACCGGTGTCAGTGGTGAAGATCAGCTCTCTCATGTGGCCTTCACAAACTAACTGATCAGTGAAGATGAGTACATGGATGGTTACCGGAATTGGTGTTAACAGTAAATAACCTGAAAATGCATGCACGGACGGATGTAATTTTCAAACAATAAAATACAACATATATATATATATATATATGTATGTATGTATGTATACACGATTTCATGAAGAACACTAGACAAAGTTTGTAAGGTTTGTCATCATATCTTCATTAATTTGTAGATTAATTATCTTAAATTGGCTTTAGCCATTTTATGACGGTTTGGTTTGGTTCGGTTTAGTTTTGTTGGTGGATTCTCTTGAGAGTCAGTTTATCAGATGACCAGTCTAGAGATTTAGTTATTAACCTCTTTCCTGAGGTGATTTGCGTGTTACTTGTGGAATAAATATATACAATACATTGTGGAATAAATATATACAATACATTTTTTAACGATTGGATTTTGAATTTACCTCTTGAATGTCATATTAATCTTCACAGTTTCCACTGCTTGAATTCTGCAGAGCCTACCATGAAGGAACTAGCATGTCGATGCCCACCGCCTCCAAATTCCTGAGAAGAAAATGCAAAACGCATTTTAGCTTTTCCCAAAGTACTACGTATATGTGCCAGTTAATTCCATGTTTAACAGGCAGAAAGAAAATCCATATGATGAGAACAACCTGTGAGATGAGCATTGTGTCTTTCGGTTGAGCATTGTGTCTTTCGGTGTCCACACTCCTAAGGCTTATTTTTAGCATTTCGTCATTTTCAAGCTCAGGCACTCTGTATACAACAGCACCAATGCCCCTACAGAGAATTTGAAAGAAAAAAAAAACATAACTAAAATGTAAAATCGAAGGATAGCACCGATTACAATACATCTCAAACAAGTTACTGAAGGTGCATTGGATATCCAGAAGGGTGGAACAGTTTGAGTTGAGCTCAATAAAAACTACTGGAGTTGATGGAAACCATGCTTTGGAAGAGATCAACGTCAATTAACAGGCATTAAAATACGATTCCACATAAAACAAACAAAATAACAAGACGAAATCATGAATTGCTAGAATAGTGCATTCAAGGAGGAGTCTAACATGGGTCCAATTAACCAGACTTTTTACCAAGTAAAAAAGGAACTAATATAGCCCCACTGGTTCAACATGCTTCAGTCCTAGCATCAGTTTGGATAGATAGCTTTAATTTTACATCACATGGTTTCTCCCTTAAAACTTTTACATTTTCTTTCTACAATTCTTGTAATTGCAAATCCATTCGCAAATGGAGAAACTACTTCCTCAAGTAAAATTCCTTTGCCAAAAATATCATCATCATGAATACAGCTCTTGGAAAGATTACTATGTCAGAAGTTGAAATTCCATTTTTTAGCAAATTACCTGGTCCCTACTAATCAGATGTGATTTGTGACCCTCCAAACAGAATGGATTGAAAGGCATGGATTGCGAATCTAAGAAAGGGCAGTTTCTGGAGAATGGAATTCCACAATTGAGTAAACCCTCCTCTATGAGGCCACAACTGAGACATCTCCATCTCCAATTGGTTGCTCTTTCAACTAAGGGGACATTTTCTCCATTTGAATGAATTAAATTATACCACAGTTATATAAATAAACATGATAACTGAGGAACTACCAGTGTCCTATATAAGATGCCACTCCAATGCTATAAAAGGGAAAAAAATGCTATATTCATCGTGCAATTGTTAACACTGCTTTATAGTTTTGTGCATTCAACTTTCTTGGTGGATTTAACTTATAAACTATAAAGACAAGAATTGGAATGTGATAAGCAAAATACATTGTGGCATCACCACAACAGCAGCACTTTTGAAGAAAGCAAAAACAAGGCAAGAAATTCAATAACTTTCACAAAATTCGAACTAGAACCAATGATAAAATCACACTAAATTCAAACTAAAAAAGCCCAAGACTTGTAATCTTGATGCATTGCAGTAATGTAAAGAGTGGCAACATTAAGCGTGCCCCGAACACTATTGAAAAGTTTGGAAAGGAAAAAAGTAACAGAGTGACCAGACAAAAATTCTGATATGTGTATACATTTCAAGACCATGAGCAAGGAAACAGAACGGCACATACCTTTAGTTTAGACTACGGCTTTTAGTAGCTAATTGATGTCCGAGTTCACTCCTCAGCTCGGAGATAGAATCTGCATTGACAGCCTACAAGCAGAAAAGATAAGACTATGCATAAACACACTAACACACACACACACACAGCAGCAGCAGCAGCAGCAGTCCAATAGAATGCAGAAAAGAAGTATACTAATAATACCAGGCAATTTCCAAAGGCTCCACCGCCAAGCGAAATTTCATAAGACTTACTGAGAGCTTCATCTATTAATTTCTGCTTTTCCGATAAGCTCGCCATTCCTTCACTAATCAAAGACTCCAAATCCAAAGACAGCAGCTGCTCATTCAAACCAAAAATCAATAAAGCACACAACTTTTCAGTAATTTCAACGCCATCAATTAATGAAGCTAGCAAATTTGATATTACCTGTTGGAACAAAGATGGGTTCAACCCAACGTCGTATTGAAGGTTCAAATCTTTGAAACCACTACTGAAAGCTTTACTGTTGGGAAGCTTCCACCTCCATAGATCACCATCTTCGATATACTCGAACAGCCTCCTCACTCCGTCAAACCGAGCAACCGCTGCCTTGTTGTCGGCGTCAATTTTGTCCCTGAAGTAATCGAAAGCGATGGTGGCGCTGGCGCCGCTCCTGTTCATGTCTACGACGCCGGTCACATTTCCGCCAATGGGGGTTCCAATGGCAGTCTTGTGGTGGTCCAAGACCACGACGTTTGGGACCACGGAGGAGATCTGCTGGACAAAACCGGGGGGACCCACGAAGTCGAGGTGGTAGAGACGGCGGAGAAGTAGAGGTGCGCTGCCAAAGCAGCAAAGGCGCCGTCCGGACAAGGGTAGTGGTACAGCACAGCCGGTCTCCTGGTAAATACCATATTCAACTTTGCCGTGCGCTCCGCCCCTTCTACCTTCTAAAAATTGATTCAAGTAGGAGGCTAGATAACCGACGATTTGTGTAATGACAGGGAGACTCAAATTCTATATTAAATTTTGTAAACTAAATAATATGAAAGTTGATGGGTGAATTATTAGTTAAACGTTGATAAACGTGTTCATTTTCTATAGATGACACATCATTTAGTTTGCAAATTTTGTAAAATTACTCGGGACAATTTATGCAACTAGGTCCTCTTAATTTCTCCAAATGAAGGATGCTTTGCCAATTGACAACTTGTATAAATGGGAAGAATATATCAAGGAGAGTGTATTAATGGTAGGAATACGTTCACCAAGTGAAGCAACAATGTATCGAGCAGAGTGTCATAGGAGAATTAGAGTTTCATAGTAATTTTATGTACTCTGATGGTAAAAGGGAGATCTTGGACACCTGGGATTTTGGCTTACTTCTATCAGGGCCCCTCATGTAGTATGGATACCTTGACTGGCAACGTGAAAAGGTTTCTACCACCTTGTTATGATCATCTAAATCAATGGTGGTGCGTAAACTTAGCATAAACATGAAACATACGATACCACGAGAAGTGTAGGCATCTCATGCTCTGCTCTAACATGATGCCATCATTTTCAGCTGCGCTGCCCTGATTGTGACTGTCATTATTTTCAGAAACATGTGTTAGCCTCATAAATCGAATCCCCTTAAGGATATGCATGCTGGGTAGCGCTAAAGTATGTTGCTTCACTGAAGTAGTGCATGACTGCCCTCAGATCATGACCTAAAACTAGCCGGCTACATATCAAAGCGATATGTGTTGACGTTAGGAGGGAAACCGCTACCAGGTGTATTCTTCTCTTAAAAGTTCTACATGCTTTCAATTGGAAATCTTTGCTTATTGACGTCTAGCTCCAATGACTCTAGTCTTTTATACCTGTTCTAGTGTCTAGACAGTCGGTTGTTTTTAAGCTTGATGAAACATTGAGTTGTTTGTTTGATGGAGTTTGTGTCCTGTGTGACTTCAGAAGATATATGTAGTGAACTGATGATTGCCTTTTGATTTGAACCTTCAAAATTTTCTAGTTTATGATGATTGCTGCGCATACCAGCACTCATTTCCAGTATCTTCGATAGCACCGCTTATATCGGCTTGTCCAAATGACATATCAGATATTGAGTTTTTCTTTGCTTCTTGTTCTCTCTTTCAGTTTTCGGATGGCAGGGTAATATTTGTTGAAGTTGCAAAGCCGTAGCCGTGATTGTCGTTGAACAGAGTCCATGGTGCCTTCACTGGTCTGGACTGTCTTGTGTCTACTTTGTTTGGATTCTCATTTTTGTATGCTCTGTTTAAAGTATGATTGTATGATTCAATTAATGATGCAAAATTCTCTCTCTCCATTTTGTCAAGGCCACCAAAATTCAAATGACTGCATAAACTGGAAATGCGAAAATCGCTTCCCTGGATTGCATAAACTGTGACCAAGAAACAGTCGAGGAAACGAATATCTATTCAATTGACGCCTAATAATTTCATTTAAAGAATAGGGTTCAAGGAATACACCCAGAAAGGAAGTTACAATTATTGCTTGTTCCAAAACTGCAACATCATCCGACCGGAAGATATCGAATTGTAAACTTTCAATCACAGGGGCGTATTGCAATAAACTTGAAAAACAGAACATCTGGAATGCGAAACTATGAGCAGACACGAGCCCTTCGCCTGTCCCTCATGTCTTCATAAACTATGGCAGATGAGTTCTTATTTACATCTGCTAAACATCTTTTGTACGCTGCAAACCCCTTCCGTGAACTGCAGGGCACCGAACAAGTTTCTTCGAGTAATGAATCGACAGCCTCTATGCGCCTCTCACCTAAACTTTCCACTGCACTATGAAAGGATCTTCCCGTAATTTTAGCTGAGTTTTGGTTACACGATCTGACGTGAGGGTCCATAAAACCATGATACATAGACCACCATGGCAGAGGAGCTTCAGGATTAGGGCTATGTTTTTGGTGTTCCCATTCTGTTGTAGCACCACATGCCGATGAAACCACGTTGCCAACAATCCCACCGAGTGTTAAACTTGTATCTAATTGATCTGATCTTGATAATTGAACAAGCTTATCATTCTCCCTCTCACATTTGTCTTCTTCCACCTTTGATGCCAACATCTTAGAATCCTCTGCACCAGGTGGAGGTTGTTTCTCCGAGTCTGGTACCAAAACTGTCCTTCCAAAGAGCTTAATGCTCACAGAAGCTCTTATATTGCCGACATCTTCTTCAGTACTCAGAGTGTGCTTGGAACCGGATCTGTAATTCTGGAAATCCAGATCAATACAAGGGCAACCAGAGTCAGAACCCAAAACAGAATAAAGGAATCTAAATTCATAATCAGCATAACACTTCATCATACCACGGATGGAAATTTTTCCAATTGGACCAATGGCGAGGACCCTTTCACTTCGTCAGCGGATGAGTTGGACACCACGTAATCACTCTCTTTTCCAAAGGGGGATAAGCTCGTAGAGTGCATGTCAGTGGTACATGAAGTCGGGGGTGGAGATCTGTTATGCTGGTCAAAAGCAGCAGACCCCAGTACATCTGAATCATGTGCAGATAGTACTGAAGTGGGAGATTGTTGGTCTTTCCCTTGAGCCGAAAATTGTGGGGATGGTGACCTTTCTGGTGATCCATTGAGATAATCCACTGATTTACGTGGATAAGGATGCACAGGCCTCCGCTTAGGCCGGGGAGGAGGAATCTCAATCAGTCTGATGATGCCTTCGCTAGGTCCACATGATTCCTTAGATAGCTGAAAGCAAGAAAAACCATATTAATACAGTGAAGGTTACATGCTAACTAAAAAATACGGCCGAATGATGATTTAATGGCACAGGGTCTTGAATATCTAACTAAAGAAATTTCAGAATCCTGTATATACTATTAAAGGAAATCGGGACCAAGGTCGAATAGGCATTAAACCTTAGAGAAGAACTTTTGGGCATGACTTCGAATTTGAACTGCAGTTTTGGTGCCTACATATTCTGCATAAAGATAAGTTGAACTTCATTGTCAGATGGTGTGAAAGAAACTTGCTCTAGAATATAGATACAGTTATGAGGCACTGAGCTTATACCTTCTATTTGACGCCAACCTCGGCCGTACAATTTCAAGGCTTCAAGGAACTTCTGATGCTCCTCCTCTGTCCATTTTTCTCTTTGTTTTGTAATCGTATACGGTTTCCTAACCTGAAGAAACAAGGCAAAAACAAAGAACCGTTCAGCGAAAATTTGAGTAGGTACATAAATTTAGGCAAAAGGAAACCCCTCTGCAACGAAAGCAATGAAAAGAAGGTGACCTTGGGTGCATGGTCATTGCCAAATGAACAAATCTCCGCATTAGATTGCGCATCACCGTTTGAACTGCAATTTCCAACCGCAACAGAGGCGTTTGAACCTGTGGCTTCAATCCGATCCTATGTCCAAACAAAAAGTCGGGTTGATACTTTGGATTCCAACATAGTAAAGAACAAAAGCAAAAAAGCGTTCATCATTAGTACACAATTCAGTTCGAAAACACGAAACAAAATAATTCTGCACGAGTTTGAAAACATAATAAACGAGCACTAGAGAAATCATGCAAATTGCCTGATCTTGTTACCAGAAACACAATCAATCCAAGCAAACATATTCATTAATCGATCATAAACTTAATAACTGTGAATAAAGTAACAACTGCATCAAAATCTTATCTTGATTTGAGACATCTATCTAAGCATGCATCGAATCGACAGGCAAATTCCTCTACTTTTGGAACAAATTGTACTAAGAAAGTATTCACTCACACACCATGATCAAATTCCGACCAAAACAATTGATTGAAAAGACAGAAAATTGAAACATAGTAACGCAGATTGCTTTTGCATACCTCAACTGCCATTGCTGCTCAAATCAAACAAAACAAGTCCGACACGTTTACTCCGAACCAAACCTGTAATCTGAGAAATTGATTCCCAATAAAGCAAAACAGAATTTCATCAATTGGATATTCCGCTGAATCTAAATTAATAAATAAATAAACAAATAAGGTTAAATAAGAACCAATAATTATACTTTATGAATAATTATTTTTCTGAAAAAAAAAAAAGAAAAAAAAAAGATATTTATGGGAAAATAAAGCAGATCAATCAGAAGCTTACCTGAAATGGTATTTGAAAGACTGAAAATAAACTTTGTCTCGACAGTTTTCTAAGTGGGAGAGAAAACTGAAAATAAACTTTCCCGAGAAACAAACAAACGGATTCCGCCGTCGGATTGCCGGAAAATACAAGAAAACAGAAAATCCAAATCGAGAGGAGGAGGGGAAGGAGGATGTAAGGAGAGGAGAAGAAAGAAATGCGAGAGTAGAGAAGAAGCGCACAAGGAAACCCAGAGTTAAATGGAGGAGGAAGAAAGTAAAAGCAGGGGCTGCCACGTCAGAGTCAGACCGAGAATATTAATTTAAATTTAATTTGTTTGAGAAAATAAAAAAGATGTACAGCAAGTTTGGGAAGGAAAATTCTGGAAGTGGAGTGGCGCAATGAGGAAATCTTGTGGCTGAGAACGCAGGGGACCCACGGACACCCGGCACTTTCTGGTACTTTGTATCCAACCTTTTCGGCTTTTCTCACTTCTTAATAAAACCCCACAAAAATCCGCATTTTATTTTATTTTCTTGATATTCTTGTGGAAGATATTTAATCTCCCCAATACTCAAACACAGATTCGGATAATTACTACAAGATTGAGTCTTTTCACACTAATTAGATTTTTCCATCCTATTTTCGAAAATACACTCGTCACAATCTCATGTTTTACTATTATTTTTCGAAGCTGTTATGGATATTTTAAAACAATTCTCACAATTATATAAATAAATAAATAAATACTATATTCATGCGATACAAAATTAAATATACAATAATATATTTACATTTAAATATAACAACAAGCGAGTCAAATCAAATATAAATTATCTAACTACAAATAAAAAAAAATACAATCATGATATCTCGAATAATAAAATAAAGAAAATATCTAAGCCACAAGAAACAAAAGGAGAGACGAAGAGTGGAAAGTGCAAGTGGTGTCCATTCAGCCTTCAATCTTGATCATATAATCAAAGATTAGATAGATAGATATATTAAGATATTTATATTATATGAATGTGATTTTTGGTTGTAATTTTATCAAAAAAATTAGAGGAGACGTGGGTAGGTGAGTGCGTGACGAACTGAGTGGTCCCTACTTCACCTTTATCTGCGCTTTTTGACACATCAGCTGCTCTTTATTTCGTGTCTTCCTTATTTAAACTACGACCGCAAACCCCGCTGGCCCACCGCCATTCTCTTTTTATTTGTCCAACCAAATATTCACATTGACCAAAAGAAAAACCAATAATTCTATTTTTTTATATGTGACTTCTACGACGAGAACAATTTATCCGATTGTAAATTTGTAACTGGAAAACTAAAGATAATTTATATAGGAAATTGTTATTAGCATTCTAAAAATTTTATTTGGTACTTTAAATTTTTTATAATTAGAAAGAAAAATACAGTTATGAAGAGTGTAGAATGAAAATTTTAAAGTGTTAATAACAATTTCCTTTATATATTAATGTATTTCCTTTTTTTACTGTTAAAAAGTTGGTTCAGACCAATTGAACACAAAATGCTTGGGTGGATACGAACACCTTATTCACTATGATTTCTTTTTACTAGTGTTATACAGACAATTTTACTAGGTAAAACAGGGTTCAATAAGCTTCAATTGTACTGAGTAAACCCAACACCCTCTAGGGATTTAACTCTTTTAGTTTTATGCAAACTATTTAAAAAGTTAATTAAATGATAAACTCTTAGTAATTTGTTTGAAATATCGCATCATTTTTTTAATACATTCAATCCTAATTACACTAAAGAATATGAGAGTGAGATAAACTTAACAATGAATTAGTCTGTTACTACTATTTTGAATAAAAAACAATGAACGAATCATAATAATTTCGTTCAAATTGTTTTGTTTTTTTTTTGCAAGAATTGAACATAACAACATACAAGTAAAAAGAAATATTATTAAACTATAGTATTAAGTGATAAAATATTTTGCTTTAAAAGTGCATTATTATTTGACTCCAGATGAAGCTGGCCTTAATAATAATCATAAGAATGGAATAGGAAGCCTAATTAGTTGGTGATGGTGGAATCCACCTAATACCATTTAGGCCAAAAACTTTGAAAGATAAAGATAAAAAAGAAAAATTAAATAAAGAAATCATGAAATTTTGCAACCACAAGTTTCTAGCTTTCTAGTATCTGCTTATGGGGTTGGGCAAGATTTCGACTCTTTAATTTCTAATTTCTTTTGGTTAGTTGGGTTCATGTTTGAGCTCCAAACGACAATTGACACGTGCCCTGCAAACCCATTCACATTTTCAAAAACGAGAAATAACCATCACCCAATCGAGATGGATCTTTGTTTTTCAAAATGTCCTTTTGCACAAGAAATTTTTTAAGTCCACGAAAACACGGTATAATATACTAAGTGTTAAGAAATTTTGTAATACTTAATGTATTAGACTGTATTCTCAGTACATTGATTTTTTTTTTTTTTTTTTTTACACATGTTTGCGTTTTAAAAAATACTGCATTTGTGTATATTGAACAATATTATAAGTAGTGTACAAAGTATTTAGCATAACACGTGCAAATAAAATGAGATGTATATATTTATAATACACACTCTTAATAAATCACATAAAATGAAAAATGCAGTACATGCATATCTAGCGTTATCGTTGTTTGTGAAATGAATTATTTGGAAACAACATTGTTATGTTCATATTAAGGAAGAAGAAAAAAAATGAAGAATGTTGCCATTAAAAATTTAAAATATTTGGTTTGCAAAGTCTACTAGCAAGAATCTCATAAATTATAAAATTGTATCAATTAAATGCATTCTTAAGGAAGGAAATGACAAACTCAAGTACGTTATTGAGTTACATGTAGATTTCTTTATAGGAGTTATCACATTTTCGTATCAAAAGGTTTCCGAAAGCACGTGTATGCCAAACACAAACACGTTCGAGAATGAGAATGAAATCTCATGTTCAATCTCGAACCCCATTCTTGTAAAACAAATGCTACCTTTGAGTGTGTTTTTTTGAGTCTGGCTGTGCTGAAGTTGGAGAGGGATCACCAGCTTCTTTCTTAGCGAGCTCAAGTAATAAGTAGTGTGCATATTTTGGATGCTTCATATGCTATCATTATATATACACATATGATCATCTGCATATGTATGCTTGGTTGTTTGGTTCCCTGACTTGTAGGCTTGTAGCGCTCGCTGGCACTTGATAATTCTCGCCTAACTCAAAGCCAACCAATCGTCTGTCGGGTTTAGATCGAACAAGATCCATCGGCACTGTCACATGGTTTTGATAATATATGCCAAAGAACTTTCTGAGGCTTCTGTGTAGGGATGTAATCTTTACACATCTCTTTTTATTTATAGCTCTTATTAGTTTCTGACTTTTGATATTTTTCAATTCATCTGATCCAACGGTAGAAAATTAAGATGGTGTATGAGAAGTAAAAAATGATTTGTAGATAGCACATCCTTTTTGTTATCTAGATAGTATGCCTACCTCATCACAGACTCGAATCCAAAATCTAAAGCGAAGAACTCAAATCGAAAAATCTTGGCAAATTAAACATGACAAAATCGATCCAATTTCACTTTACGATTTGAGAATATTATTAATAGTCATTTGATTAACAGTTTAGGCTCATCATCATGCGGATCCCTACTTCATTATAGACCTGATGGTTGAGTTCCACGACAAGATCTTAGTTGATAACAAAGAAATAAAATCTTAGTGGATAACAGAGAAATAAAATCTTAGTTGATAAATTTTGGGGGTGTGATATCTACACACCCTATTTTACTTCTCACACACCTTTTGAATTTTCAACCATCGGATCGTATGAATTGAAAAAGATCAACGAACATAAATTATCAAGGGGTGTGTGAGAACTAAAATAAGGTGTGTAAATAGTACACCTCAAATTCTATTACACAGTAAAATTTCGCATAACCATTGATTGACATAGCACAAAGCAAGAGGGATACGAATGTAAACCCTTGAATAACAATTTTTCTCGAATCCACATGAGTTTGAGAGCAAACCCAAAAGTCCGATTTATTATTGAACTTAAATTGCATTTTGGAGGCTAAAACAACCTCCTATGACCAAAACTCATAGTATATTAGGGAAGATCAATGAGTTTGAACCGTGAATTCGTTACTTTTCTGAAAAAGTATCATGGACCAAAATTGAAGCTCGGACATCACATATGCAAATTTCTATTGCATCATTTTTCCTTCAACGGTCCATTTTCTCTTCAGTCCATTAACCCATTTGTTCTACATCATCGAATCATGATACTTTGATCTTTCCCACACTGCAGGAGCATTATCAGATACATTAAGGGACCTAGGTGGTCCCAGTACCACCCTGAAGACCATATAAGTAGGGGTGGGTTCGGTATGGTTACCGTATCAAAACCCTCGTATCAATTACCGTACCAAACTTTCGGTTTGACAAAATCTGTTACCATTACCATACCAAACTTTCGGTTTGACAAAATCTGTACCGAAGTTTGGTATTGCCAAATAGTTCGGTTGGCATGGAATGACAATGGTAATTGCCACTTTGTTTTGGGACAAAATCTATTTTTGTTTTTTTAACCCAGTTCAAGGGCAAAACTTTTTTTTTGGTACCTTTATCTCATACATTGTAACCTAAATTCGTCTATTATTAATCATTCACAATTCACACACACACACAATAATTCAAATGATGCATCAACATTCATGATGAAATTAAGCTTACAATCCAAATAGAAGTTACGAACCAAAACAAATAGAAGTCAAAGTTTCAAACCAAATGAAAATTGGAACTACACTTCAAAAAGTAAAATTCATTGATCAATTCTTCAAACTTGAGATGTCGAAGGTTTTGGAGGAGACATTGAACTTGTGTCAAGCCTACATTACAAATAAAGAAAACATATTAGTAGCAAGAAGAATTAAAGTTAAAAACCATTTAATAACAAATTTACTAAAAAAATTAAAGAATTTCTTACTTGTTTTCACTTCTTCCATTTTCTTGTAAAATTGAAGCATATCATCTGTTGGTTCCTTGTAGAAGTTTACTTTATCCACCCTAAGCCAATCACTAGTACACAATAGTGCCTCTACCATTTTAGGAGTCAAGGATGCCCTAAAAGGATTCACAACCCTCCTCCCTAGGCTAAATGCATTTTCAATAGCAATGGTAAAAGTGGGGATTGCAAAGATATCTTTGGCTATTTGGGAAAGAATTGGGAACTCTTTTGTGTTTGATTTCCACCACTCAAGAGATCAAAGTCACCAACAACAATGCTAATATAAGTAGGGTGTTATTTTCGAACTATTGGAATATTATACATATATATATATATATTATAAATATGTGTTATATAATAATATATTCTATAATTTATAAATAATAAATTATATTATATTATATTTTTGGTATGGTACGGTAATACTGTGGTAATGGTATTCATTACCAATACCATGGTAATGGTATCCATTACCAATACCGTACCATGAAATTTTGGTAGGGTGCAATATCGTACCATTACCGATTGGCACAAAAAATTTGGCACATAATCGATATGCCATGGTTGGCAACTCGGTTGACACGACAATTTGGCAAAAAATCCACCCATACATATAAGTGGTTGTGAGGACCTTCGAGGACCACCAAGTTTGGGCATGTGGTGGAGGAGAAGAGGGGACGGCAAATTCGAGGGGTGCAAGTTATGCAAACGATTAACGAAGGAGAAGAAGACTATTTCTTAAAAAACTTGATAAAAACAGCGTTGTTTTGAGACGAACCATTTAAAACAAAATAATTAAAAGCAAGTTTTATATTATGCCACATGAGGGAGATCCTTTTTAATTAAACAAAAATAAAGATAGTCCATTGTCTTTCCTTCTACCCGAGATCTCCACCCAAATCTCATTTTGCATTCACTTTCTCCAGTTGGGTAATTCCCAATTCCAATTCCTTTTTTTTTCTCTAACCACACCCAACCGATGTCACATCCCGGCTTGGGGGGGACCACTTCCCGGGCCCGCTCCACCATCGTAGCACGATATTGTCCGCTTTGGGCCCCGACCACGCCCTCACGGTTTTGTTTCTGGGAACTCACACGAGAACTTCCCGATGGGTCACCCATCCTGGGAATGCTCTCGCGCGCTACTCGCTTAACTTCAAAGTTCCCATGGAACCCGAAGCCAGTGAGCTCCCAAAAGGCCTCGTGCTAGGTAGGGATGGGAATATACATTTAAGGATCACTCCCCTGGGCGATGTGGGATGTTACAATCCACCCCCCTTAGGGGCCCGACGTCCTCGTCGGCACACCACGGCCAGGGTTAGGCTCTGATACCAAATTGTCACATCTCGGCCTGGGGGGGACCACTTCCCGGGCCCGCTCCACCACCGTAGCACGATATTGTCCGCTTTGGGCCCCGACCACGCCCTCACGGTTTTGTTTCTGGGAACTCACACGAGAACTTCCCGATGGGTCACCCATCCTGGGAATGCTCTCGCGCGCTACTCGCTTAACTTCAAAGTTCCCATGGAACCCGAAGCCAGTGAACTCCCAAAAGGCCTCGTGCTAGGTAGGGATGGGAATATACATTTAAGGATCACTCCCATGGGCGATGTGGGATGTTACAACCGATCTTTAGGCCACCACCAGTGAAAATCATCATCGATTATCTCCGATTTTATTCTAAATATTTCAACTCCAAATTTGGATAGTTCCAATCTTATTCCGGAAGTTCAACCTAATTTTGGGATAGTTCCAAATCCTTATCGATCTGTTTTCTCTTTTATTGACAATGAAACTGTCATGACACATTTTGGAGTATGAAATCTCGTCGTGGACAAATTTAATCGTTGTAGCTTAAAATGTTGCTTGTATAAATATTATGAATGAAAAGTTGGTAATTTAGTGTTTAATTTTTTTGAAACTTTTATATTGAGATTATCCCGATATTAAAATTCTGAATCCGTCATTGTCGAGGAGGACCCATGCATGCTTCATTTTAGGTCTTTAGTTAATTTTGGGTGCTTTTGGCAACTATCTTCCTTCTCTAGTCTCTCACATGGTATGTAGGAGCCTAACCAGCCCCTTATTTGGCCTAATTTTCCTACTTTTACAGATATTTAATTCGGGCCATGTGATTAGCTCATTCATTTGTGAGGTTAAGAATTAAGTACACCAATGATTAATTAGTTCAGTTACTCTAATATCTCACGTACGATTAGTAAGACACAGTTACTCTAATATCTCACGTACGATTAGTAAGACACATCAGGTGGTTAGGTCATTTGAAATCTCAGACCCTAATTCGCAATGACGTCAGGTATGTTTGAACGATACTTTGTAGTGAGCTGTACATTAATTTTATTTATTTATTTATTTTTGCTTGTTTCATGCTTCCCGAAATGCATATAAAAGGCCCGCTTCGGCTTGGAGAGTTTAAGGTTATGCTCAAAAATGGGCCGAGTGTTTTGGTGAGAAGCCCATCAAATATTGGCCTTGTCAGTTTGCCGATCATTTTATGTGATTGAACGATGCTCTATCTAAATTGCATAAAAATGTGAAAAAGAGTTTTTAACTTAGAACGCAATAAGTTAAAAAAGAATATTTTAACCACTAGAAAAATCTACCACATGCTCTTACATATCAAAATTAAGTGATGGATTATGGGAAATCGGCCAAAATGCTCTATATTAAATCTCAATTATTAAGTTGATCAAAATTAAACATAAGCTATACCATGATTCAACATTATTTAACATAGCGATCGTGCATATCGATAACATATTAAAATAATTTGATAGTTGCATAAACCGAAAATTGAAACATTTCACAGCCAGTTTCTCTAGAGACTAGACAGGTTAGATGCAAGCCCTGGATAGCAGGGTGGAGGTATAGACTAGTAGGGTTATTGTATGTGGAGAAGTGTCAGTGTCTGCCTTCAAAACTACTTTGTTTCTAATCACAACTCTACCATCAGGATCATTTAATGAAATGAAACCCTACTAGTAAGTAGTACTAGCGGTAAAATAAAGGAGGTGGTGGGTGGTGGGTGGTGGGTGGTGCGTGGCGAGTGGGTGGGTGGGATGATCGTGTACAAGCAAGCACCAGACGCAAGGGGTTGTGACGAGACGAGATTAGGGAGGATAAAATCAAAGTAGGGTGTGAGATGTTTTCTATGTGCAATCAAACAAGCACATGATCTGATTGTTCGCAACTCAGTTATTATCTTCGGGGAGAGGGGTTCAGATTTCATGTCAAAGAAGTATATCCTGCATTTCATTGATTGAACACAATATATCCACATTCCTTGTTTTTTTTGTTTGTTCCTTAATGTCACAAGTTATACAGCAACCAAAGAGGTAACAAGGCACTCGTACGTACTTTACTTAATAGGGTTACCAAGTAAAGCTGTGGAAGGCTAGGGTTACATGGTGAATGTTCATGGATGGATTGTGTGTGAGGTGGCAAGCTAAAGCTAGCTTTAGGGAATGGGATCATATAAAAATAGGGCATATATATATATATATATATATATAGTGTGTGTGTGTAGGTAGAGTAGGTGCTTTTGACACACGTTTTTGTTAGGTTCATTCTGTAATGTATTTCAACTATCCAATTATCTATTTTTATGTCTTACCTCAAAGATCATGTTTACCAAAAAATCACCCAAATCGAAAACCATATGACTGTTGGATTAAATATACTACTTTGTAGAGCCGTATTGTTTATTTCTTTCACTACAAAAGAATGTCTTAATGATTTTAGATTTGTCTAATTTTTTGCAATGATGATATATGAAAATACAAAATTGTTCGAATCGTTAAAATATATTACGAAGTGGATCCTAGAAAATAGATATCAACATGTGCGTCAAAAGCATGTGCCTCCAGATCTCAATCAATATATATAGACACACACACAGTGACGGATCCAGGATTTCAAGCTCAGGGGGTCCAAGCATAAAAGCTCAAAAAAAGAAAAAAAAATATTAGACTAATTTGGTTCCGTATCACTATTTTCTACTGAATTTGGTTCATTGAATAAATCAAAATTAATCTCAAAGGTAATAAAACAAACAAATTCTCCTCAGCAACATAACACAATTAGTGACTCTACAGAGATAAAATTTGTTAATGTAACACATATATATTATTAATTGGGAGTTACGACTAGAGTCTAGGATTAAAAAATTTGTATGAATTTGGAAGAAATAAAATTAGGCAGCTAAAGGTAGTGGAAGGGCAAATGGTGGTGGGGAATAGGGTAACTTGGGTTTAAAGTTGGAAGGTCGCGACGATTGGGACTGGGAGTTCTTAAATATAATTTGGAGATACTAGAAAAGACTGGGGTTCTCGGGCTCTATAGAGAAAACAAAGATATTTTAGTTTTTAAATTTTTTATAACGACTTGGCTCAAAAACGCAGTCGATTTGACTAGGTCTTTTAAAACAAAAATTAAAAACCTATTCTTCTTCTTTGTTATAAGCACTGCCGGCACATCCATGGAGGGAACAAGCCTCTCCACTGCACCTGCCCAAATTGTTGGAAGGTCCTGAAGGTCGATCACAAGTATTTCTTCGGGCTTCCGAAGGATCTCGGGATCCCTCGGGTTCCTATATGGATCCGCCAGAACACACACACACACACACATACATACATGTATATGTATATGTATATAGGTAGGTGGAATCATCAGAAATCATAGAGCTACACGATGCATTGATGGTGTTTTAAGACCCTGTCTTTATGGTTGACTATACTATACTGGCTTTGTTGCAGCACTTTTGGCTCTCACTTCTCCGTCTCTTTTACAAACATCAAACTATAATGAAATTGTGCTTTGTGCTGATCCATACCCAGTAACGGACCAAGTCCAATTTATTGTCTTCTGTGCTAACTTTCATGAACCCCGTCTTTATGACTCACTGTTTCCATAGCAGCACAGCTTAAGCTGTGTAAGCTGGGGTGGATGGATGATCATATTCTCCTTCTTCCCCTTCTCCCATGACTGGCAAATGGCGATTTTAACACTCCTCGCTTAGCTCGTGATTTTAACACTCTTTATTTTTGTTTAGCTTTTTGCGCTTCATACATTTGTGACTATAAACAAATCGTAAATATTTAGTTTGAAGTGCAAAAAAAGGAAAGAGGGGTGCCACCCTTCTCCCATTGCAACTCCTCTTAAACAAACCCAGGTTTAATTACTTGTGCCTTACTTAACATAAGGCAAGAATAATAATGGTCAATTGCCAATTAATTAGACAAAGAAAGATCCAAAAGTTTCAAAAGTCCAACGACCAGATTGGTTGATGGCCCCAAGCTTATGGGGGATCCACCCTTATTTAACAAATTGACCATCCAACTCAATCATACTCAAACTCAAAGAATTTGGTTAAATGAAGTAATAAGTGGACAGTTAGGCAGTCAGTTAGGGTCATGCCAATCAAAGTTCATCAAGGAAATACTTTTTCCCTCCAGAAAATGTCGAGGCATAAAAGTTCAATCTTTAAGCTCAATTTCCACTTTTGCACTCTAGGAAAAGCATGGAGATGGATGGAGCCTCTACCTGGCCATCATTGCTCATCGTAGATGAAAAACTTGAATATGATTGATTGTTTGATCACGTCATCCATAAAATATATTACGAAGAACTTATGTACTTTGATCCTCTTGTTCGATTTGAAATTTGAAAATTACCCCAATTAGACAAATTTATTGAAGTTTCCCTCCACTCAAACACAATACTACATAAATGAAACCACACACAAACTTATCAAAGCACATTTGATCTGTCGATCAATAAGAAGGAAAAACAGTTGAGAGAAAATTCAAATTTAGTTTAAATTAAGACACATGAGTCCATGAACAAGAAGTCAATGCCCGAACCATACAACTTTTTTTTTCTTGCTGGAGAGAGATGGACGGAGAGAAATTCAGCAAGAAGGAAGATGCGTATGGTGCGTTCTTGACTCCCTCTTTTAATACTCTACTTTTCCAAACCTAAATTTGCAAAATAACAAAACCAAGGCTAGCGATTTTAACACTCCTCTTCTAACCACGCGCACTCCCCTACTGAATACTCTATAATTTGTTACGCACTCACGGAAGGAGTACATGAGATTGAAAAGATGAGTGCTAAAATCACTAGCCAGAACAAAAACCTACCCCACCAAAAAAATTAAAGTTCGCAGTTGGTGTAAATTGTAATGAACCTTGGAAGCAAAAACACAGCTTTTCTGAACCATCAGCAGCAGCAGCAGCAACAGTGGAAGTAAATGTACAGCTTCAGGTCTTTGATGAGAGGGCATTCAAAGTTTCCAACTAACCCAGATGCTTTGTCCCACATTGAATACCTCTGATCATTTCTGATCAGAAATATTTAAGATCAATAGTAGACAAGAAAACAGTTGTGGAGCAGAGAGTGATCATCATCAGGAACTATTGCAATTCAAGGCTGTCTTAATTTGCTGGACAGTTGTTCCGATTAGGTTATTAACGGTATTTACCGACTCCAAGTTCAGCTTAGCGGATGGCAAGCTGCTCACCAGAATTTGTAATGCCACTGTGACTAGTGATCCACTCCCATTTGCATTGCAAGAACTTGATGAGGCGCCATCCCCTTGATCTGCCCGCCCATCTGGCGAAATGGTGAATCCTGATGGCAGGAGGGGAATGTAGGAAGGATCCTCGCCGCTCATTGCAATGTTGATGGCCGGTAGGTCAATAGGAGAGTACACAACAAGTGAGCCTGCTGAGTCTATGCAGCTCTCTTGGAGTATCAACATGTTGTTCTGGTTAGTGTTGAAAGCCTATGCACGTTACAAGGCAATTAATTTGCAATCTATATACTTAAGTAGTCCTTAAATTAAGTTGCGTGTAACAATGAAGATACGAGGGTAGGGGTACATAATGACTTTTGGGAAATGCTAATAACAATTTTCAATACGAAAAACAGAATTACTTGTTTCGCAAATATAGAGTAGTCTTACTCGAAGAACAGATATACAGTTCCCTGGATGTGAACCATTTGCTATATGGGCAACATCTTGCACTGCATTGCCATTTGAAAGCACATCCCACTAGAGCAAAAATTCAAAACCAATTTAAAAGTTGAAAATAATTTAATCTGATTAGTATGTTACAAAATTTGAGCAACAATTTCTAGTAAGCGTAAATGTACCTGAGGTCGAGTTCTTTCATCCCTGAAAAAATTGAAGACATTCTGTGGCGATAATGGGAGCCAAATGGTAGTACCTGCACTAAGAACCACACCGTTGGGCTGACCAGGATCGGTACTCTTATGGATAGCGACTCGGACTCCAATCTCGTCCATCCCAGAAAGGGTGGTCCATCTATGTCCGTTGGATGCACTAATGTTTGCACAGAAGTTGTTCACCATCCTTTGAGCAAGTTTCATCATGCTCCTCTTTCCTTCGGGCGATGGAATCACTAATTGTTTCACAAAAAATAAGAAAATAATGATGAAATTTAGCTGCTAGGGTAGGATGTTAATGATCGTTGACTAACTACGCTGTTGAAAATTGATACCTCCTTCAAGATCTCTAGTATAAGTGCCTGAAACCATTAGACACGCAAATCTTTCACACATTCTCTGCAGAGCAGCAAGCCATCGTTGAGCTCCAAATGCTAATCCGCTGTGAATAAGATCTCTATAAATCCGATGAGTTGGAACTTTGTCTTCTATTTCCACATGTTCCACCCAAGTAACCTATTTTTTCGCAATGATATGAGGAAGTAAGTGAAGATATTACCATTACCTTTCACATGCAGAAAAAAGTACTTTTTGCTTGTGAAACAAACCTTGGAATATCCATTTGGCATGTCTTGAATCAAGCACCCAGAAGGAAGCCTATGAGATCGACATTGGTTTGCAAACTGATTATCTTGTGGAAAATTGTAAGAGACATCGACAATTGCCCACAGGCCTTGTTCGATTTGCTGACAATACCGAAGGAAGTAGAACTCCCGAGTTGGTACCAATGGCGAAAGCACTTGCAACTCGTTGTACATCTAGGTAAATCCTCCGAGTGATCAGAAACTTATCCAAGCATAATTCCAGCAGAAGATTAGACAAATCAAAATAAAGTAAAAAGATTTTAAGCTACATACCAACTGCAAAGAGCCATGACCACCCAACATTCCAGATGATATTACTTCGATTATTCTTGCCATTGAGACAATTGTTGGAAACAGCTCCGCAAATTTGTTCTGCAAACTTCAAATTGTTAAACACTTGGATATAAATTATTAAGCTACAATTCAGGTTTTGGGAATTGCAAATTAGACGACAATACAGAGAGAACTAGGAGGAGAAGAGAATTACCAGGTCAATAAACATGTCAACTAATGCTAAACCACTCATGATAACCACACCAGAATCTCGTGATGCTTCAATTCTGACATAGGAGTTTTTCGAATGACTAGTAGCCCTCGGAAAAATCCTCTCATAGGTTTCAAGATTAAGAACATCCCTCCCATCAGTAGAAGACTTCATCCACAAAGGTTCATTGGTCTGCAGAAGCCTAAGCAACTCTGCCATGGCATTTGCAGCAATGTCAGTCATGAGGGACTTATCCAAGTCCGAAAACCCGGGAGGCTGGTAAGGCAAATTGGGCATGGTAGATGAAGCACTCCCCGGAATAAGATCAAGATCAAGAGAAGGGCCAGCCAATCCATGGCCCCCAAAACTTGCCATTGATAAGTCCAAAGATGAAATATGAATAGGCTGCACTGGTGGGAGCTGGGAAATTGGCCTCCCAATGTATTTTGCAGCAATACTAGACACTCTATCTAGCTGCAAATGAATGAAAGATTCAAAATTTGAATATACACATACTAAATAAACATAGTAACTGAAAAAAAATTGCATCAAGCTTGAAACTTTAGTTACAAAATCGAAATGGAAATCGAGTAAAAACCTCTTGTTTCAATTGCGTATTCTCCATTTGCAATTTCTGTTCATCAAAGTAGGAATCTTCGTTGAGTGGAGGGACACCGCAAGAGGGGCAAATGACATTCTTGAGGGCCTCTCTGATTGCAATGTTTTCGCATCGGATCTTGTCGTTCTCTGCTCGAAGTGCGCAGTTGTCCGCTCTTTCGTTTTGCGCCTGCCATTAGTAGTAGAGCAATGAGGCACAAATAAATGAAGAAAAAGTGCAGTAATTTAATTATCAAGCAAAAGAGTGAGTGAGTAAGAATTTACCTTCATCTGGGTCCGGCGGTTTTGAAACCAAAATTTGATCTGGCGAGGAGCCAAACCCAACTCTCTGCTCAACTGCATCCTCTGCTTTTCATCCGGGTGAGGGCACTCCTTATACATTCTTCATAGTTCATATCGAACATATGCAGCCAAAATTATCAGTTATTCCAATCACTCCCACATTACCAACAAACCCAACAAATCAGACACAAAAATGCAGAGCACAAGTTGTAGACTTTAGACTTACCCTTCAAGCCTCTGAATCTGGTGAGCAGTGTGACGGTGGTAGCGCTTCTTCCTTCTTTGAGAGCCGGAGGCGTCGTCGTGGTGGTCTCCGCCACCAGAGCCACCGCCTCCTCTGCCGTACTCCATTTTCCTCCTCTAATTCTTCAGCCACACGCACACTAGTAGTTCTGTCCTGAGTTGGGAAGTAGCTAGAAGAAAGCTACTAAATGGTTTTATGATCACTTGATCAGCAGAAGAAGCCAAGTCCCACGAGAGAAACAGCAAGCAAACAAGAGGAGTGACTGATGTATTTATATGGGTTTTGACTTTGTGTTGTTGTTTGTGGGTTATATAGTATATGTACACACACGTATATACGTATATATATAATGGGGATTTGGAAAACTGGGTTTAAGGAGGAAATGTGGTGGTTTGAAATACATATATAGAGAAAGAGCATCAGTTATGGAAGCCAAGGACAGCCATTAGTGCACCTAATATTTCATAAACGGCTGCCAAAAGATTATCAAGATATCGGCTTGATTTTGAAAAGATTAAATCTTGGACCTGTGATTAACTTTTACCATAACAAAATCACCCACAAGTATCCAATATATACGTAGAGAGAGAGAGGACTAGGCAGTCACCCCTCTCTCACTATCCCCACTTCCACTGATTTCTGCGGTTTTTGTAACTGATGAGTTTTGGAAGCGTTTGCTTTTCTACCAACAACTCCCAAAGGTCCAAAAGAGAGAGAGAGGAGAGAGAAGCAAAAGGGTAGAGAAATTTAATTTCTCAACACACCCCATTGGAGGGCATAATACTTTTCTGGTTTTTTTGTGTGGTGCTACAAATATAGAAGGGGGTACACTCAGGGCCAGGTGTGTAGCCGTTGAGCTTTTAATACCAGCTCCCTAAACCCTACTACTTGCTACTCCTACCCACCGGTGGACAACACTGCTAATTTCCCGGGTACCTCATTCAATTCCCCAGCCCCTTATACTGACAAATATACCCTTTTCCTCCTTCCCACATCCCAATTTCCACCACAACTTTTGCGTTTTTATTTTTTTATTTTTTTTGCTTTTCTTGGTTCTAATTCTGGTATATTTCTTTCTCAGGTTGTTTAATTCTACAGAAACTATATTTTTCTTTTTCAACTTCAAAGTACGAAATTCATTTACAAGAAAATTTGAAATTCGTACAGTACATCAAGGATATGGTACAAATTCATGGGCTCGATAAAAACTTTGTCGAGAATTTTAACTCGATGGAAGGAAAAAAAAAACGTTCCACACTTAAGTTACAAAGATAAATTATATTCTACAATGAGATTTATAATAAACTAAAAACATGATATGGTTATTTACTATTGATTTTTTATTTCAAATTATTTGGATTATGAAATCCTTTATTTTCACGTGATGTGATTTACCAATCATGGTCTAAAACAAATGACCCCTAGCATTTTTCTTAAAGAAATCAATCTCTTTCGCATTTTTCTTTGTTGACATAGATCTAGTAGGATCCTTGCCTGTTATTCTTTATGAGAATAGTAAGAATCATTCAATCACATTCGTTTATCGTACATCGTACGGTTATAAATTATTGTAATTTTTATTATTTAAAATTGAATATAAATAGTACTTGACAAAAACTGATCGCACGATTTACGATAAACGGATATAATTGAATGATATCTGGAATTCTCACAAAAAAGATTTGGCAAAGATCCCCTCTCGACACAGACTACCACGTGCGTCTAAAGTCAAACGTGATTCTACTTAGGGGCTGCAATCCTCTCAACCCAAGTCAAACTCACCTTCCATTTCAACGGTTCCTTTTTACTCTTGCGCCAGTAGAATCCAATTATATTATATTCTAATAAAACCGTTAATGTTTCACTTGAAAGAAAAATGAACTACATATGTTGTCGGCAACGATTTTAAAAAATATATTGTAACGTGCGCACTATTTTTGAGGATAATGTTAACTATATCAAAATTTTAAATGAAATTGTGTGAACTAAATAATGATGATTGATTTATTAATCAAATGTCAATTAACATGTTTATTTTCTATTAATGACACATCATGTGATGCACAAATTTAGTTAAAAAATTTAATTTCCATACCATTATCTTTTGGAGACGCTCTTAAAAATATTTTTGATGATTCACATTAAAAGGTGGGTCATTAATAAAGCAAAAATAAATAAAGGTTATCTATAAAACGCTACAACTGATTGCGCTTATGTGATCTGTTGGTTTAACAATATTCAATCTACAGTGTGTTTGAAGGAGATTTTACATTTAAATCATAATTCATTGTAACTCATCGGTGATGCTCACTTGCTATAAACCTTTTGTTTTGAACTAGTTTCCTTCCAAATCGATCGCTTGGTCAATGTCCGGTCAAATATTCGATAATTTTTAAGGATGATTTAAGGCGGAAGGACTTTGTTTTAGTTTGACTTTGTAATTTTCTTTGTATAAACTCTTCCAACTTTATCTTTCCCCGATTGATGGTATTCAATTGTTTGTTTGTTTTTTTTTATTTATTGATCTTTATACTTCAAAACAGGCCAGTACAGTATCTCAGCTTTATTAAAAAACAAACAATATGGCCTGCAGCTAAAATATAACCCTAATTGTCGCATACATGAATGCAAACTTTTGATTGATTATTTGCCAACGTGCTTTGCAGTTTTTGAATTTTTGCCAAGAAAAATAAAATAAAAGTAAAACATGAAGAACTGAATTTAGGGTGGCAAGGTGCGCGATGATGACTTTTTTTTTTTATATATTATTACGAAGAAGAAGGAGATGATTCGAAACTATTATAATAATTTAGAGGATGAGAAGTTTCAAACCCCATAAATGAAAACTCAATACCTTATCTACTAGGATATTGGACCACATGCACGCGATGATGACAATTCAAAAGCCATGAAGATGAAGATTTATCTGTTGTTACGATCATTTAAAGTGAAAATGTAACCTAAATGGTTGAGCAGTTAATGAAAGTGATCTACTACTACAAACAAGGGAAGTAAATCAAAATTAGGAAGATCATGAAATTGATTATTGGATTTGATCCTTGAAAATCCCAAAATATATTGATTGGGGTCGGGGCAGTGGGCATTGGATCGAGTACTATAAGAGTAGAGGGCCACTTGCCATGTTTCTACCTAGTTGACGTCGCTATGTTATGTGAGTGTCTTATAGGTCATTTTACCTTCGACACATTTTTGTTAATTTTTTGCCAATGATCTTCTTTAATTCTTTCGTTTTGCAGATTGTCTTACAAGTTCTTACCTTTTAAGGTTTATAGAGGGGTTTGGGTTTATGTCCAGCCAATCTTTTTCTTGTATTTTCTTTTTCAAGAGGGGTATGGTCTATGTCCTCCCTTCTTTTTCCTGTATTTTCTTTTTCAAAAGGGGTAAGCTGTATGTCCCCTCTCTTTGTATTTTGTTTTCTTGTTTTATGAGGGGTAAGATTTATGTCCTCCATGACTAGGTGTAACTTCTTTTTTCCTATCAATAAATTTATCTCGTCCCGCCGAGGTTTTCCAAAAAAAAAAAGAAAAAACAACAATGTGTGAAAAGTAAAAATGAGTGTGTAGCTAGCACTACCCTATCTCATATTAGAGGATCGAAGCCTTGTGTTAAGTACTTAGAAGTAATTGGTTTTAGGGTTTGGCAATTGGGTTTTCAAATTCATGCTATCAACTCATGTGTGCATTAAGTATTGAAAAGATCATGTCGTATCTCAAAATACTTCTTTTAATGGTGTCATAATAAATTTACTCAAATTATAACACGTGTAATATTATCTACATTAAGGAAAAGGAGGGTGGACTTAGCCTTACAATTGGCTAGCAACAATGTGGTTCAAATTCGTCTCTGGTGAGATTCTAATTTAAAACCGCACTCACAAGAGAAGAGGAATATCACTAGACCGTACTAAATGTAAATGTTTGTTTACCAATTAAGATTTAATAAACCAACCAAACTGCCCTCATTGTAAGCATTTTTCCTATCTTCATTACACAAGGTTTTTGCTAATTTCCTAATACGTGGAGGTCGTTGTACAAAACGTTGCATATGCCAAAAGTTAAATGGACCTGGATCTCCTCTTGAGTCTGGACCGTTGAAATTTAATCCAACAGTTGCAATTATTTTAACTTTTAGAGGGTCTTCTTGTTTGTAACCGTTTGATTAAATTTTAACGGTTCAAATCATTTACGCAAGAGGCTCAACCTCCTAAGCTCGGGAGGGGGATCCGGTTCCAAGTTAAACCATATTAATTAGGTATTAGTCAAAAATCAAATGTGCGGCGATTGATGTGACATATTCGTCTAAAATTTGTACTTCGTACGTTGGTGAGAGAATCTTACTGAGATAGGGAATTCATTTTGTTATACACAGGCTAAGGATTGATTAAAAGAGAGTTTTAGAACCACATAATGCTAATTAAATTCAGAGCCTGTTGTTAATAGGTAGTGAGAGTTGGGCACTGTAATGGGTTTACCAACCAACCTGATCAACCCACTCGAAATTGGTTTAGTTGTGTTGGGTTGTAAACTTTAAAAATATATTTCTAATTAAAAACCTGATCACCTGTCAAATAGGTGGGTTGGGTAAAGTAATATTAACCCAATTGAAATCTGTCTCACCAAATATCAATAATTTTTAAACATGCATATATATTACTTGCATATGCATAAAATCTAGAGAATATTGTTTACTTTTAACGAAAAATCACATTTTAACTTTTTCTTGGTACTATTTACTACACATTTATTTGTCATTTTTATTAAAATTAAAGTTTTTTTTAACTTTTCGTTAGTTTTCTTTAAAATCTAACATTTATTAATAAACACATTTGTTTATTTATACTTTAGTTCAATAGTGAAATTCAAATATTAAGTAACAATAGTGATTCTACAGCACCAAATTCCAATGCTTTAAGCATGATAGAACATGCATTTTGAATTATTTATCACTCACACACTTTAAGAATAAGAAAAAAAACTAAATAATCTCAACTCATGTGGAACTTGCCCAACCTAACTCGCCTTAAAATTGTAAGTGAGTTGGTTTGCCCATTTTCTTGAGTAGAAATAATGTCAACTTAAACCTATTGATTTGACCAACGAGTTGAAGTTCAACCCGACCAACCCATCTATTGTCCATGCCTAATAAGTAGAATAGTTAAAACATATAGCTAGCCAAGTAGGCATGTTAAATAGTTCCATGGAATTTCGGGTGCCCTCACTAATTAGCATCATGAACATAGGACAATACTAATCAGCACCCAGTTCACTCACAACCTATGTTCCCTAATAAACTAAAGCCACGTGTAATTTTAACTAGAGTAATGCTATGTAGATTAAATTTGTAGACTAACTCGTCGACATCATCGTCTATTACTTCCGGCAACTCCCTCCCGACCCCACTTCATCTTCTTCTCTCTCTTCCTAAACCCTAAACTCTGAAAGTGGAGCTCAATAATCCTCACCATCTCCATCTTCATCAGGATACCGAGAGCGAGATTTGCAGGATTATCAAAGTCGTCGCCGGAAGCGGAGGTGTCTAGTTCTCGCCATCGAAGCAAGCTGCCACCGGCCCACCGACTACTATGCCAATGACCTCATCATTTTGTTGCGAGGTTGGATGGCGGGATGAGGGTGGTCAACGTCGTAGAGAGGAGTGGGGGTCGGGTTGCCGGAGAATGGTATATCTGTTGGTGTTTACTTGGAGAGTTAAGAGTGACATATAGCATTTTTTTAGGGAGGTTTTGATATAGATGCCTAGGTTTTAAAATTTTGAGATTAAACATTTATGCTTTTAGAGTTTTGATTAAATATCTTCCTACAATTTCGATGCCATGTGGATTAGAAGTAGCTTTTTTTTTATAATTTAAATTACCCAACTTGCCATTATATAAATATACCTTTTAATTCCTAGATAATACATCAAAACTCCTAAAATCTTGTAAATAAATATTGTAGAATTTAATTCCAATAAAAAGTCTTTCAAAATACCCATGAATGCGACTTGCCATATTTAATATGCCTTTTAATTTTCTAAGATAATATCTCAAAACTCCTAAAATCTTGTAGATAAATATTGTAGTATTCAATTTTAATAAAAAGTCTTTCAAATTACACATGAAACGTAGATTTTTTCTTGGTACATATTTGGTATGTTTGTTTTCATTTTTGTATGTATTTGGTACGTTTATATTTATTTAAAAAAAACATATTTGGTACATATATTTCCTCTTGATTAAACATATATTTCTCCTTGGTTCATATTTGGTACGTTACTTTATATATCTTCTTGGTATGTATTTGGTATGTTCATATTTCTTTTTTGTATGTATTTGGTACATTTATGTATTATTTTGGTACGCTTATATTTATTTAAAAAAACATATTTGGTACGTTACTTTATATATCTTCTTGGTACGTATTCGGTACGTTTAAATATATTATCTGAATGTACCAGCCTCAAGCCTCCGAAAATAGAGAATACATCTAATTATCTCACATGATATCAATATAAAATAGTGAAAACAACCACTAATTGAAATGGATAAGTCCATTCAAAATTCAAAAATGAGGATCACAAAATTCTAACGTGGGAGAAGAAACCATACGGCTCAAATGTGGGAGAAGAAACTGGATTCCTAAAAAAAAGGCCACATACAAAAATATATCAACCTAAAAGGATATATATGGAATTTAATAATTAACATTTTAAATTAAAAAAAACACAATAATTACATGTAATATAAATAAATATAAAAATGCTAACATAGCTATTGTTTAGGCATCCTAATCAAATTTTAAAATAGAACCAATATTTAATCTAAAGAGTATTAGAAAAGTGCAGGGGATTCTAATTTTGCCTTTTTTTTTTTTGTATTGAGTCACATAATTAGCATCCAAGTATTGTCTATGAATATGTATCATGCCTTAAAGTGCCATGCAAGATAGAGAGCTAGGAACCCTTGACCTCAAGTAATTAATCTTAAAATTAAGTCTCGTTGTTTTAAGTATAAGGTCTCAATGAATTTGCTTCACTAATTAAAGAGGGATTAATTTGCACTGCACTTGTTTCATTTAGTGGTTCAATTACACACATGGAAATTTAATTGGTTGGCGAATTTAATTAACTTGATTGTTCCATGAAAAATAATAGATCCATAAATTACAGTGTATGTTGAATATGTTCGTTCTTACTCTTTGTTAACTATATCGAAATATATATTTTTTTAGGGTTAATAAAATATATATATATATATATATATGCAAGGTAACAGCTTGTGCCAAATATATTATGACACACCCCGTCCCGAAGGAGGGCATGCTGGCCGTCACGTGAGAGTGACGTAACCATTTACACAGTTCGGAAGCTTTAAAATATACAACTTCTAAGGTGAAACACCCGAAGGTGAGTCCTCATTTGGTCCATTCTGTCAGAACACCGTTGAATTTCCTCGTAGTCACCACACCTTTGCAATTCTTGAACCTGGAGGGGCGCAAAACAAAGTTGAGTGGGTCAGCAAAACAATTCTTTTCCAAATCCAAACACTTCTCAAAACTTTGTAACCCCTCGCCGTAAAACAAGTATAATTTCCCAGAAAATAAACATATATACGTATGTACAAATATGCCAAACATGCTCCAAAATATGCCATTCATGCTTGAGAATATGCCACATTAGAATCTCATAATAAATGTAAATGCTCAAGCATAATTCACATCAATAACATATAATCTGGCAGCCGGGAGTCACCTAACGTGACCTGTACGGCTGCAGATAGAGCTCCAATCTCAACTCAATATCTGAATCTGCACACGAGTCGGAACCACCTAACGTGGTCTGTACGACAGGCTGGTGTAATATATATATGTATGCTCTAGTGCTACGATCACGTGAAGCTGGGCGATAAATCGCGGGTCACCTACGAGTCGGAACCACCTAATGTGGTATGTACGACAAGCCTATGCACCTAACTTGGATCCAAGGCGAGCATGCGGTGCAGGTGAACATACACGTGAAGGCTATGCCCCAACTCTGGGCGGGAGCACTAACACCGGGGGTGCAGATTATGAGCTCTCTAAGCATCTCAAACTACTATTGCATACAAACATGAATACCACTTACCTGGCACTTACCTGTGCGTCCACAGCACCAAATACACATATATAAATGTATGCCGCTACTAATGCATGTGATGATAGTATTTCAATCGTATTCCAAACGTATTTCATACGTATATCAAATGTATTTGAAATGTAGCTTACCTGGGCCTCCTCAGCACCATGCAACAATATGCATATATGACAGGATATTTAATTCGTATTTCTTTTAAAATACGTCAAGCATACGTATATATATATACTGAAAAATAACTGCCCACTCACTGATCACATCGACGTCTCATAGGTCCCTGAACCTCCCCTAACTTGGTTACATTCTTCCTCTGTAATATTTTCACCTATACAAAAAGTAACCAAATTGACGTTATTTAACGCACATACACCAAACATTCGTCCATAACTTTCTCATACGTTGCTCAATTTGGGTGTATGAATATACCACGGTGATCTACACGACGTCACGAACGCGTGACAATTTTCAGAACTCAATTTGGAGCTCTCACGCGCCCCCACGCGCCCTGTTCACGCGCTGCCCACGCGCGCGTCTTCTTCCTCGCGTCGCCGGACTGGTTTCGCCGGAGATGGTGTTTTGCCGGAATTTCTGGGTAAATTTCAAAGTGTCATAACTTCTTCATTTCTTAACCATTTTCGACGTACTATATATCAAAATGAAGGTATTGACGAGAGGAACACATCCATACCTTCCTCGACCCCTAACTCGCCGTGGATTCGCCGGAAAAAGCCCCGAAAGCTCCGGCCAAACTTTGAACTTGTCATTCTCCTTGTTCTTACGTCCATTTTTCACGTAATCTATACCAAAATGAAACCCTAATCATAATCTACCACGTTGGACTAGTTTTAGGGCCTAAAAACAACGGAATCAAACTTTTCCAAAAATATGAAAATTCGGCCGAACTTACAGTTCGTGATCCCGACGTCCAAATCCTTCAAACGAAGCACTCCGAGCTTCCTTAGGACCTCACCAAGCTTCCTACAAGCTTCAAAATCCCAAAAAACATCAATCTTTACGTGTGCATGAACAGTGCACACGCACAGTGAAATTGAAATCCATGTTTTCCGAAGTGAAACTCACCTGAAATTGGTACCATCGTGTTCGTGTGGTCTTCAGGAGTACGATGGTGGTCTTAGATCCTTCGTTGGTATAGTTTTAGGGTGGTTTTGTGGGTGGTCCGTGTGAGTTCGAAGGAGAGAGAGAGAACTGACAGAGAATGAGAGATTTGTGAGGGAGGAGAGAGAGAGAGACAAGATGCAGAAATGGGGGAGAGATTTGAGGGAGGTGGGATCCTACCCAATCCCCAAATCATCAAGTTACAACATATTTTACGCCCCTTAGTCCCGTTTAAGGGCATTTTCATAACTTCACGTCCTCGGAATTAAAATTCCGGGACGGGTTGTGACATATTAACTATAGTTGGAAAATTTGTTTGATGAGTACTGTATTAAAAGAAATTGAATATTAATTTTCATAATTACAGCCTTATTAATACTCAATCGATACATGCATGTATCCTTCGTCAGACAATATCTTATGGTTTTGAGCTGATTTCACAAAGTAGGATGAGAAATGGATTTCAATTGAAAAAAATTGAATGTTTGATTCAAGGGCATTCCCAAATAAAAATACGAAATTTTTCCACCAATGGACGTCTAACTGGTGGTGAAATTAATTAATGTTTAATTCATGGTCCAGAACCATGTGGTTAAAGTGGGATCGAAATACGAAATTCTTCCACCGACGGACATCTAACCACCGGAGGAAAAAATCTATCAAATGGCTGCGTGATGTGAGGGGAGTGTGGCAAGATTCAGAGGAAGGAATCAAATCAACGGTTTTGGATTATTTCCAGGATATTTTTGGTTCTTAGGTTGTGGTGAATAATGCAGTGGTTGTGGGTGCGGTGGATACTCGAGTTACTCAAGAGATGAATAAATCTCTGATGTAACCTTATTCAGGCAATGAGATTAAAGCTGTTGCATGTCATATGCATCCTTCAAAATTACCGTCGTCGCCTCTTTTTTACCAACGTTTTTGGGACGTTGTTGGACATAATGTGATAGTACGTTCCTTCTTCTCGACTACTGGAAGATTAGTGAGATCAGTGTGTTTTATTACTCATACGTTGCTTTAATTTCGAAGTTCGATATATCCAATTAATGGTTTCATTTCTCAAATTTTCATCATGCATGTTCTTTTAACAAGCCACTTGGAATGACAAGGACCGAGCAAATTAAGCGAGTTAGTTAATCAAAATTTTGATGAAAATTTTGTTAGGTTTTTTTTAGCTAAAATGATTTCTAAGATTGGTGTAGCTCCTCACTTTGGTCCCTGATTGATAGAAATGATCATTAAGTTTGTTCATCGTAAATTATTTTGGTCATTCCGTGAAAAATCTGTCAATATTCTAGTTAAGTGGAGGGGTTGATTTGACAAAAATACCCTTAAAAAGGTGGTAACGTAGTCTTTCACTTGACAACTTAACGAGGATATTGACATTTTTCACGAATGGATCAAAATGAATAATGGTGAACAAACTCTATTTATTTTCATTGTCAGTAAGTAAGAAATTATGTCAATGTTAGATTCCGTTTTGGCTAAAAAAGCCAATTTTTAGGCTTATATATGAATTAGTACAAGTAATAAAAGATCTTAATAGTCTGTTGCGGCAAGTCATTGCCATTATATTATGGAAGGTTTCGTGGTAGGGAAGATTAGTGTGCTGCAGCTGCGTCTGTTTTTTCAAGAGCCATTTAAAGAGATTATTAAATACTTCTGCTAGAAAATTCAAATATATAGTGACAAAAACAATCAAACAATTCTCTCTTCAATATATGAAAATGGAGAAAAATATCGCAACATGCACGATTGAGATTACAAGTTCCGGTATGTTTTTGCTCACGACTCTCTAAAATGATGGTGAGGCTCACAACACATTATCATTCGATGAGTTTGATTTAATCTATCTACTACATAAATCTCAAAATTTAAACTAATCTAACTGTTATTACTAAGATGTGAAAAAAAATACACACAGGTTCAGGTGTAATGTGATTAGAGAAGGAGTCTCATCTAAAGAAACCGTCTCACCTAAGGTTTAAGAATTAATATTGTAATCTAATTCTAATTGTGTTTTGATTTGTAGACATCCTTACTTGTACACCAAGTATATAAGATTGTAGAATTATGTTTTTGTCTATGAATACAATTATCAAGTTTATAATTTTTCTATAATGGAGGTTTTCAGCATTAAACATTTGTTAATATTGTTTTATAAAACTGGTTTCATTTCATATTATACATATTTGCTTTTGTTCATATTTATCCGTAGCTTCCTCATCATCACCTGAAACTTGGTGCCTGTTCATCGATCTAAACCTAACTGCGAAAAATATATATATGCATACATAGATATATATGGGATAGTTATATAGTTAGCTAGAAAATGCTAGAAAATGCAAATTAAGGCATGCAGGGAGGTTGATAGTGACCATGTGGCTTTTAATATATATATATATATATATATATGTGTGTGTGTATATATATATATATATATATAGAGAGAGAGAGAGAGAGAGAGAGAGAGAGAGAGAGACTTAGAAGCTAAGAGCAGCTCCAGCGGGAGCAACTGCTGGAGGGACAGGCTGCGGAACAGGGCCTGATTGCCCGAGGGAGGAAGTCCAGCGTTGGCTGGCGAGTGAACCCGAGCAGGCTCGAGATCCAGGCTCGTGGATTCGTGCCGACCCGAGCGCCCGAAGGCTGTCTGACGTGGGGTGACATCAGTGGCACTTCTCTCTCTCTCTCTCTCTCTCTCTCTGCCTGCGATTGAGGCATTCCTTCTCTGAAACCTTCGCATTGTGATGGCGTCGAAGGGTAAGGGGATCGCCGCATGAGGTGGATTCTCCTGCGGGAAGCGTAAGCACGATGACAAGTCCGGTGGTGGCCGGAAGAGGAGCAACCCTAGTGTCCTTAGATTCTTTGAAGACGTCGCTGACGAAGCCGACGACGGCGAGACTGACTTCGATGACGGTATATTCCATCTCTGATGTCTTTTATGGTCACATTTTCCATCTGGATTCGGATTTCTAGGGTTTTTGAAATGGGTATTTTTTTTTGGAGCTTGCTTTGTGCGTATTGATAGATTAAACCTTTGTTAATTTCTTGCATTTCCTTTGTATATTTGAATTTCTGGCTTTTGTGGTTGCTTGTGGAGCTTCAATTTTTTTTTTGAAGTGTGTGGTTAGGTTGCTTAATTTCTTTAACTTGTTTGCTGACCATAATGTAAATAATAACATGTGACGCAACGAGAACGATTAAAAATCTTATCCGAAATTACAAATAAAATTATTTTGTATTATTTTATAAATAAAAAAAATACTAATATTTTATTCACTATTACCAGGGCTATTGAAGTGCAACGATGGAGATGCAAAAGGCGATTACTGTTCATTAAGGGCAATTACTGTTCACTGGATGTATATCATAGTGTATTGCCTGGAGGAGGATTCCCACGCTGGAACTGCTAAAGGCCACAAAATGGGGAAGCCCAAGTAAAACAACTGTAGGAGGTTCCCAAATTTCAATAAAAAAAATTTCGAAATCGAACTTTCCCAATTAAATTATGGAATCAATGTTATCTCAAAATTTTCGGAACAAGATTCAAACTTTCTACATTTTTTTAATTTTCAAACAATAGGTGTGCGGAAATTATTTAAATTTTTTCTTTGTTATGAATTTGTTTTTTCAGTCAATTTAAATAGCTATTTTTTGTCTACTTTTATATCTCAAAGACCATCCATCATATTACATATTATACATAGATCAACTTCCTTGGAAAGGAAGGTACAATAACTAATACATATGCTAATTAGCTTATAACAATGCATGATTGGATTGGGATCGAGATTCGAGTTGAGAATGAGATTGAGACTGAGAGGTGTTGGCTCGCTGTAGGCATTTTTTCCTGTATCTCCATGCTACTTGAATGCATCTTGCTGCAAGGGCTCTCCAGTAAGGTGACTCATACCTGCCATAAAAACCAAACTTCAACATCAATGTTCTGTCATAAACCATTCCCCACATGCATCCTAGACGATTTCTTACAGACCATGTATGCATATGTCACCAGTCTTCAATCGTGCATTTCGACAGAGATAATTCTCAAACATATGCATAAATGAGATAGGAGTAACTTTAATAAAAAAAAACCTTATGGCTCCTTGAACACGTGGTTTGCGCAAGAATCTGGAGAAAACACTGGTGACTTCTTCAATGTCAGCTGCTCGGAGTGAAAATGCTTCAACGTTTGTTAAGCATCTTACCATCCTGTTGCTAAGCAACCGCTGTCCGGGAATCCTGATCTTTTTACCATCTGCAACAGAAACCACACTGATAAATTGATGTTGTTTTTTAAAATTTTTGAAGAATGCTCAAGACTTGTACCTTTGTTTACTGAAGAATGTTCAAGACACCATGCGAGAAGTTCCTCACCACAAACGTCTCCTTCAGATAAAGAAATTCTATTCCCATCTTCTCCAATGCTCTCCATTTTTCCCCTCACTATAAAAACCATCTTCTCGATGAGACCACCACGGTACAAAACTATACTTCCCTTGATGTATGTCTTTTGCCTTAGTCTTCCACAAATGGAATCTAAGATGGGTTCATCCATCAGGGCAAAAATTCGTACCTGCAGAATTTTCGGAATTTAGAACATGCATTATGAGTTAAAATGCGCCAAGCTGATAACTTTGAACCTTAATCAAATAATAATTCTAAGGAAAAATGAAGACCATCATTTAGTAAGTAAGCAGAAAATCCGATCATTATAAATTTATTATTCCGTGATACTAAGATGCTCACTTTCTTAATGAACGTGAAGAGATGGCGTCTTATATCCGTCTGAAGGTCTTCAGGCAGGACTTCCAAAAGCATTTCTTCATTTACTCCTCTGGTTGCTGCCCAATTGTACCGCTCAGCTTCTCGTACTCGCCTTCAGAGCACAATACATGAGGCTTTATCAATAAAATTTTAACATCATAGACTTATCGATTTAAGAACGGATTCTTCTTTTCATAAAGCATTAATTTATTTCTTTTACAATGGATAGTAAAACCTCATGCATAAGGAAATTCAAATGTCAAAATGACATTCTGAATACATCATACCTTCTAAGTTTGTCTGGTAAGCGTCTATGGCTCATCCACTGCTCAACATCACGACGTCTCAGGGACATTTCTAACCGTCTGTACAGAGAAACAGAGTTTCCTTTTCTTAAAACATAGCATAAGCAACACGGAAAACTAACTGGCGTTTTCTATTGCTCTATTTCTTTGAGATTTAATCAAAAGAATGAATCACATCATGGTTGCAGGTGACAAGTGAATGCTCATGGTATTTAATAATTCAATTAGCACACATAACTTCTAACTTTGAATTTCAGACAAACAGGAGAGAGTTACTAACATTTATACAGCTGGATATGTACTCAGTAAAATATGCTACGATCGTGACTCTAAATCCAGGAATATTTAAGAAGAATAGATCCTAGGATAAAAGTTGTACCTCCGGCCAAGAGCCTGCAGAAAGTTCTGCATATTTCCAATGAGAAGAGCGAAAAGCAAGAGACCTAGGCCAATGATGGCCATTGTAAAAAGGACTTCCCAAACAAAATAGCTTGGAATTAAATTTCCAGCCAGGGTACTGATTTGCTGCATAACGTAAATCACATGGTTAATTTCATTCAGCTTTGTAATGAGACCATACCAAAACAAGCCTTACGCCAGGAGATAATGGAATGTAAATTTATTATTCAGTTAAGCACTGATGCCATCAACTTTGAGCTTTCATTTCAGAATAATAAGATTCAGAACCAACTCAATTTAGCTTTGAACTAGGTGGGACAATACAGATAAGGGTCAAGTTTGTACCCCCGACAGTATAAGTTTTTGGTGTAGAATGGTAGTCAATCGCAAGACTGTGATAGACTATTAACTTAACTGAGTATAAAGTAAGAATTAAACAGTTATTTGAAATTATTCGGCCAAAAGAAGGGACAAATGAAAGCGATACCTGGAATCCCCAAAACAATCCATACACATATCTAGTGACTATACTATTTTCTGTTGTAAGATTGACAGCTTGGCCGTAAATTCCGTAACCAAAGCCATTTGCAGTTAAACAAGCAGTAGCATTCACATTGTTTCTCCAGAGATCACGTAATGGTTTATCTGCTATAGGATCTTCAGTTGGACTTCCATGCCCACAATCTAGGAAGTTCATACACCCACTAATTGCAGAGTTATGGCAGGCCTCTCGAAAACATTGATTAACCCTCTGGGACAAGAAAGAGGGGAAGTAAGTGAGTGAATGAAAACCAACCTTCAGTCCGATATCCAATAGAATTCACTGCCTCTACATTATTTAAAACTCATGATGTTATTTATTACAATAGTGAAAAAAAGAACTATCAAATTAAATCATAATATTGCAGGTTTAAGCAAACAGATAAAGATGCAATTTTTCACATTTTCGCAGGCCTGAAAAGTTTCGATTGACTTAAGATAGTATGCAGGAAGAACTTATCAGATATTTCACTGTTTGACAAAAAGGTGAGAAGAGATTGTATATGAATCTTGAATAGTTCTGGACATACAAAATGAAGACACGTGAGAAACATAAAAATGTCTATCACGGGAAACTTCGAGAGTTGAGAATAAAATCTTTTCCACCCACCTGTAGCCCAAAGAGGTACCAGCACGATCCAACAACGTGGCCAGACAACACAAAAGTGAGAAGATTTATTATAAAATTTGCCCATGCTGACTCAAATATGAAGCCACTTGGAGTCTGCCCAGCAAGAAAAGGTAGAAACCTATACAACCTGGGAATATACTGAAGAAGAACTGCAGCACGTAAAAGATTTTTTGCATGGTTTGCTCCTGTTAATCCCGAGGTCTTTCGTAGAACTAACAGTATTATGATCTGTAAACAATTGAAAGAAGAACTTAGCACATGGGAAGAAAATATGTGCTTACATCAGACAGAACAAGTTACAATGTCATGTTAGCGTATAAATAGATATAGTGACTGATTCAAGTAATTTAGGGGATTGACAGGGCAGCAGGCATGGGTGATCATCCTCCCTCGGCAAAGCCACTGAAAACAGTTTTCTTCCATGGCAAAAAGCAATTTACTATCAAGCACTTGTTAGCATGTCAGAATCACAAATTACATCATTCCATGAATACTATAAAATTACATCATTCCATGAATTAAAACATGAGGAACTTGCTTGAACTATAAAATGGATGAAACAAAAAAAATACCAATACAGCGAAGGAAACCAAGAATACAGAATATGGCGCACATGTTGTGTGCGTGAGAGAAAGACATGTTTACCTGAGGCAGCGGTAATACAATAAAAAAGTCTAGTAGAAAATATCCTTGAAGGTAATTCAGAGCAATTTTCTTCGGATGGTCTACTAACTCACCAGCACCAACCACCCTAGACTCAGGAGCCACATAAGCCAATCTAAACTGCAGAGAGAGGGAGAGAGAGTGAGAGAGAGGGATTTATTTGTCTGCCAACGCTTGAAACCAATCAACTTATCTCATCCATAATTTATTTAACTTCTAAATTGAGATATGAATGGATGAGAGGGAAGGAAATCTTACCTGAAGGAGTATGTGCAGTAGGAGTATGAAATCAGTGATGCTTCTAAATACCACAAGTGTTGTCGTCAAGGGCCAATCAATAACTATACAGCTATTCTCCTACATTCAAAAACAGGGAAATCAAGTTCAAAAGGAAGCAATGTCACAACGAAATGAACCAAAAACGTTCTCTTCTTCTCCATAGAAAGCCTTACAAATAAATAACTACAATGTGTAAATTGGAAAACCAAACTAGTCCTCGGTCAACTGATAATTCCAATCTAATTCATGAAATGACAAGGAAGAACCCAGGAAATACCTTTTCAACGGACAGCAGGAAGAAAAACAATGGATCTACAAAAATTGATATTAAGCAAGAAATGACGAAAAACTTGTTCCACCGTTGCACAAATTTAGCATGAGGGTTCATAACTCCAGGAATATATGGACGCAGAAAAGAGAAAAATCTCCTTGCCCAGCCCTTGGCATCCCCATACAGAGCATTATGGAACTGCACACAGTTGAGAATAAAGGAACTAGGCATAAGTTTCTTGGAGTGCTTATATCTTGTCTTACCAAAAAATAAAAGAAATAGGGAAGCGATGATGAGAATATATTAATAAAGTACATATCGTTGCTAAATCTCAAGCAATAGTCGTATCAGTGAAACAAAAAAGGCAACACAAGAAAGAAAAAGGATATGCAATGCAGCTTGAGAGGAATTATTGCTTTGTAATTGCTTTTGCATACAGAGAATGTAAGTACAGATATTATTTCCATTCTCTCCAGAGTCTCCACGGCTATTAATTGCATTGTTAATATAACAGATCAAATGAAAAGCAAACATGAATGAATGTAGTTGCTTCTTCTTTGTAACTGAGAAGAAGAGACAGGCAAGCTCCTAATCATTTGACAGGATTAGATGCAAAACTCGACGTATTTACTAAGTGGCAATCATGCAGAGCATATAAAAAAAGACAGCACCTAAATTTCTACAAATATTGTCCACAAATTAAAAGAAAAAAAAAATCCTCTGATTGGAGAGTGAAAAACACCTTGGGATCAAATATATCTGAGGCCCTTCGATGTTTCGCTTGAGCAGCCTTGAGATTGAATGTTGGGCAAGTTGTGCAGTAAGGATCATTGCACAGTCCCAGTTGGCCAGATCTCAGCAAGTGTTCATTTTTACCCGCATAGTTTTCATCCTCCCATTCATTCTCAGTTGTTGCATTGGTAGAAGGAAACTTTTCTCCTGCAGGTTCCACCGCTTCTTGCCCTGCTGTTAGAGCTTGAACTGGCCGGAAAATGCTATCAGGCCTGCGGTTAGCATATAAGGGACCACTCATAGGCACGAAAAGAGTTTTGCTTTGACTCCTTAATGGACCAGTATGACCTACAAGTCTAGGTTTCCCTTCATATGACGAGTCCACAGAGCTCATAGGGATGGAAACTGATGCACTTCGGGTTCGGGACATAAATTTGTCGAGTTTTAGCTGCACATTATCGTCTGAGTATTGCGGGTGAGTGTCTGATAGCATGGGTACCTCATCTTTATCATAACCAGCCATTTCTCACAAATTGAACCTAAAAACGAAGAAGCCAAGATAAAATTATACTACATAAGTATTCATACCAGTTCAATTAAATTACTTTCGAGTAGAATTACAATACAATTAGTACAATGTTTGAAGCACATTAGTGATCATGCTAGTTAGCTCCATTTAAGTTCAAAAAGTTGTTATTTGTCTTCGTTTTCTGCAGGGAACAAAGCTTAAATGTATCAAAGAACACCATAAGACAAATTCTGTTGCAAATTACTAGTTCCAAAATTTTAATTTCTAGTTTCAAGGTATCAATTTGCAGTTTTAATTAGAAAAAACAAAAGAATATAAAGAGGAAAAGGGGTACATTTTAATCCATCGGAGTTCAACAAATCCTTAAATAAAAGGTGTGAAATTTACCTGAATAATTCGAAAGAGAAGCAGAGCTCAACAGGGGTTGCACCAGAAACCCAAGAATATTAACTCTTGTGATCATCAATTAGCCAGCAAATTAAATAAAGATACATTCTCATCACAAGGAAAGAGAGAGAGAGAGAGAGAGAGAGAGAGAGAGAGAGAGAGAGAGGCCGGCGAAGACTAAAAGAGCTGACTAAGGACTTGAGGACTAAACAAAAGAGGGAAGCTTGGAAATTCCAAGGGAAGCGTAGGAAAGGGGTGTTTGACTGTTTGTGATTGGAATTGGGGATATTGAAGTTTCCTGGAGCAAGGAGGGGGGGACCGGACACAATAATCTAACGACTACCGGACAAGACAATCCAATGTCCGTGCTCCTTGTTTAATTTTATTCTTGCGACTTTGGTAGGCGGGTTGGCTTGACAGTTAACACCCCCTCCGGTTAACTCGTCTCTAGACAAAAACTTTACACGCACAAAAGAAAAAGAAAAAGAAAAAAAAAAACAAAGAAGCTTGTTCGCTTGCTGCATCATTATTTGTTTTAGCCGCATTATTCATTTGTTTAATATTAAATTTACTGTTGATATCTACGACTACAGGACATCGTCTTGGGATAAAATTTAGAACAGGACGGAAGAGTACTTTTATACTTTAATACATGATGATGTAAATACCCGAGGAGGGTAGGAGGGTATGAGGGTAGGAGCTGAACTGACCTCCATCCCCTAGGCACTTGGAATTCGAAGGTTGATGTAATAAGATTATATTCCAAATTAATTCTTTGCAAATCGTAAGCATCACACCCTTTGGGTGTCACCAGCCATGCTGGTACCATTACCAAACATATTTACCACTAATTAATTGGAAGTTATGATATTTCCTTTTCAGAAATTTACTTGAAATTTCATACCTTATAGTAATACTCATTCTATATTCAACTTGATAATTCTTGGATACAAAGAGGTAATTTCATACAACACAAAATTCATCCAACAACAAAAAATTATTATAGCTTTTAAAGAATCGAAACCGGTGAGCCGTTAGATGAAATTTGAAAAGTCCGGATCACTTGATCCGGTGGCCTTAGTGAAAGAGATCCAGAGAGGATCTCTTTCCGTAATTTTAATGTTTTTACCAAGTTTGGTAGTTAAGAATAAATTGTAGCAAGAACTTTTTGAGTGTTCACTTGTGATTTACTTAGACTTACATGAGAATTTCGTCTGCACTGGATACTTATTTGGGCCTATACCCACCTAGATTTGGGCCAAACTTCTGTCTAACTAATTTTTTTGCTACTTTGCTCATTTCATAAAGTATTCTACCGGGTTTAACGACAACTATATTCGTTGTCCAATTAATGAAACATAAGTACCACTAACTACAAGATTACTACAAGGGAAATTCTCCTTTACTCATTGTTTTTCATGAGCAAGCAGTTGAGATTTAACCAAATGAGCTTTGCTTTTGTATTGCATGTGCCACTACATGAGTTTGGATCTTGTCAGCTCTCTAATGTTATCTAATCTAACAAATATATTATTTGATAAAAAAAATAAAAAAATAAAACTTTCTTTCTACGGTGCAAGTGGAATTTGACAAGATCAAAATTTGCGGAATGTTTATATATAATTATGTATTGTCAACGTGAGTTCCCTTCCGTTGTCAACAATAATATTAATTAGTGTGTTTGAGAAAACCAATTCCATTATTCTTAGAGAGAGGATTACGTTGGAATACTTCAATTGGCTTAGCTACTTATACCTTTTTTAATACTTGCATTTTCATTTGGAGAAATGAACTCATTTTTTCACTTGCAAATAACGTATACTCATCGTAAAAAATTTTGTAACCGAACCGTCCAATATCTTAACTTTTACTTGAAGATTATCCCTACAAAAAAATCATTCATATTCGAAATGGTTTAGTTGTTTAGATGTACCAAATAAGTTCATAATGTAGGTACCAAATAGAATATTCGTGATAAACTGTCTAATTATTTGATACATTTGGATAATTAAAGATTTCTAATTCGAATGTATTTTTGTAGAAATAATCTTCAAACAAAGGTTAAGATATTGAACAATTCTGATTATAAAATATCTACAACAAAAATACATTATTTGCAAGTTGAAAAAAAAGACAAGTATTATTCTTTTAATATTGTGTACATCGTTTGACCGGACTTTCCCTCCTCCTAAAGAAAAACGCATTATTTGCAAGTTGAAAAAAAAAAGACAAGTATTATTCTTTTAATATTGTGTACGTCGTTTGACCAGATTTTCCCTCCTTCTAACAACTCTTGTTCTTTTTGGTACTAGTTTAACTCATTTCCTCTACATCTTCCTCGTTTTATAAATAAGTATATTTTATATACCTAATAGATAGACCTTTATTAAAGGCAGACCCCTAATGCAAAGGAATCTCCATTAAAAAAAAAAATGAGGATTAGGTGTATGGCTCACTCAACATAGAACTTCAATGATCCGAACCGTTTATTTTGTAAGTCTCGATTTATAGATATTCTTTGCAAAAATTCAATTCAATCGAAAATCATTTGCCTATTTAATTATCAAGACAAAATTTCATTGTTTCTTATATAACAAAGTATTCATTAATTCTTTTGATCTCAATTAGATGTCCTAAATATTTTTGATTCGGCTAATATTTTGTAAGGATGATCTATGAGATGCAACTTGAAAAATAGACGATTTAGATCGTTAAAGTGCGATATGGTGTGGACCCCATAACTAATTCCTATTTTTATATAAATATAAAGATCCCTACCCTTAAGGGCTTCCTTATTAAAGGTACCCTTAGCCGGATATTATTCGCTTCTTATTTTTCAAGCAAAATTATATATTGTATATTTGAAACATTAAATAATGGAACTTAGTCAAATTATTTATGTGCTTGAAAATTCTAACATAAGTAGCTTCTAATTTCAACTGTTAAATGCATGGTTGATCTGCCTTTTTTTATTCTTGTTTTGTAGTTTTTATTTCCGGCTATCTTAGTTAGGATCGATTTAATTAGTTACTGTTTGGGTTAATTGCATAAACATCTTTAAGTTTTACAGTGTTTTTACAAAACTCCTTGAGGTTGGCGTCGGTTGACTCCTTATTATAGGAGGATTTGACACCTTGTAATCAGGATAGGGGTTATTAGTTTTATTCTTTCCTTGTATCATATATTTACGAAGCATTCCAAAACCCTAAATTAGCACATACGAACCAAGGTTGTTCCTGGGAATGAGTTGGGGAAAGGGTAGATAGTGATTGTCTGTGGGTCCGCAGTGAAAAAACTAAGGGAAGTTAGATGTTTGGATTCAAGGGAGGAGAAGATGGAGGAGGAGAAGATGTGAGATTCTGTCAAAAAAATTAGTTTGTTTTAATGTTTTATTAATTTCTAATTTGATTTCTTTTTCTTTTTATTTATAAAGGTTTTTTATTTTCATTTTGTTTGTAAGTAATTATAAGGGTAGATTTGTCCTACTAAGATGATTTTTTGACCAAAAGAGATTATGTGAAACTAAATTAAAACTTAAGGGAGTATTAGTGTAGTATTTCAAACATAAGAAAGTTTTATGAAAACACAATAAATCTGCGGAGTGTTACTCTAATTAACCTACTGAAAACACCTATACGTGCATGCATGTTTTTTTTTTTTTTTATTTATTTTTTGTCATTATTTAAGCGTGGGGGTGGGGGAATCGAACTTGGGTGAGGTGGGACTTTCTTTGGCTCTAGTGCCACTGCAACTAGGCCCCCATCCTCGTGCATGCATGCATTAGTGTGCAAGCTTAATTTTTATCAAAATTTCTAACGAACAAAAGAAATGCAAAAAATGCAATATTAGGATAATCGACCATATGAAAAAATGCGATATGGTCAGTGGCTTATTGCGAAAAGAAATGGTACAAATTAATATTAAATTTTAATCCAAGACGGCAAGACCAGTTCAATTAAGTTGTAATTACAACCTAGTCTTTAGCTGCTTCTAAAATGATCCAAGTCTTTACCTGCTTCTAAAAATTAATCCAAGCCTTTACGTGCTTCAATTATCTACAGGGAAAATCCAAGACCAGTTCATCATCAGTCTCTCTTGCTAATCTATAAATAGACAAGTATCCCCATACATAATTTTCATCCTTCTCAAAGCAACTGATCATCTAGTTAAGTACAAGTTCCAAGTCCTTGCTAATCTATACGATAATCCCCTATAGACTATACATAGCTAGCGATGAAAGGAGTTAATTTCCCTGTAATTGCTGTTGCCCTTTTAGTATTAGCATTCGCCACCCTCCTTGCCTCCGCCTCTGATCCCAGTCCTCTTCAGGACTTTTGCGTAGCAATTAATAACACTGATTCTGTTGGTACGTATAATTTTATATTTCAATTATGTAAATACAATTCATTAATTAAGATTGTTCTTCTGTTCTATAAATTAATTATATGTTATTTTGTGTCAAGTAAAATTTCATTCAGTAAATAAAGAGAGTACGTAGGTAATAGCTAGAAGCCTAACCATATGATTTTGCATGGCTGATGGTTCATCATCCATGCATGTCCAACACGAACGTACATAAAAAGATTAATTAATTTGTTTGTGTGTTCCATTGCGAGCAGTGTTCGTGAACGGGAAGTTCTGCAAGAACCCAAAACTTGCATCAGCAAACGATTTCTTCTCTGACAAGCTCCGGTACCCCGGAAACACATCGAATCCGGTCGGTTCAATTGTCACGGCGGCAAACGTGGATGATATACCCGGACTCAACACTCTCGGCATATCCTTTGCTCGCGTAGACTTTGCACCAAATGGCCTCAACCCTCCTCACACTCACCCTCGAGCCACGGAGATCCTCATAGTCTTGGAAGGTTCACTCTACGTCGGATTTGTCACATCCAATGGCGACGGCAATCGGCTGTTCACTAAAGTGTTGTACAAGGGAGATGTGTTTGTATTCCCAATCGGTCTCATTCACTTCCAACTTAATGTCGGAAAAACCAACGCTTTGGCCATCGCCGGTCTCAGCAGCCAGAACCCAGGAGTGATCACCATTGCGAACGCAGTCTTCGGATCCAACCCTCCCATCAACCCTGATGTTTTGGCCAAGGCATTCCAGGTGGACGATAATGTGGTTGATTATCTTCAGAAACAGTTTTGGTACAATAACAGTTAATCAAAACGACTCACAAATTATGTGAAATCTAATATTAAATAAATAAGAAGATCATGGTTTGATTTGCTTATGTAATGATGTACCAATCTTCCTATACAGCAGTCTCCTTCCGACTCCGAGGGATGTTTTGAGCATAATTTTAATACAACAGTGATGTGTGTTATTTATCCCTAAATCTCTTACTTGGAAGGTTTTTTTTTCGTGGGTCGAGCTCTCACTTGCAGTTTGAACAATCGAAAAATGAACAAAAATAAATATAATATATCATTCGATTCAACAAAATTATCATAACCACCTTCGATAAGAGCAAAAGGGCAACAAAAGAACGAACCTCACCTTATTGCCAGAACACCGTATCAACCAAAAGAGAAGGAAAAAAAGGGTTCCAGCAGCCTATCCGAGCCGAACCCGACCAACAAGAGTAGGAGCCACAAGTCTTATCGAAAACTAAATCAGTAGATCTGCTCGGCCTAGAAAATGTATGCTTTGTCAAACCACATCTGCTATTCTGCTCTTCCTACCAACCACCAAATACAAAAGAGATTTTAAACTTATTGTAACACCGATATCATGATAAAATCATTCCACACCCCAAAATGATCTGCTCGACTCGTCCAAAACAACAAACAATCTGCTTCTCCAATCCACTTCAAGCACGCAAATGTGTTCCTCCAAACCACCTCGCCTCAAAATTGATCAGGGCACCTAAATTTCTCTTTGGGTCAGCATACTACGAATACCCACCACCACCACCACCTTATTAGTATGTCGTCTGAGACATTCATTTGGGTCTGATCAGAAAATACAAAAAGAAGGACGACGAAGCATGCAGCAATAAATTGTAGCAAGAACTTTCTTAGTGTTCACTTGTGATTTACTTGGACTTACATGATAAATCTCATCTGCATTGGACACTTATTGGGGCCTATACCCGCTTAGATTTGGGCCAAACTTACGTCCAGCTACATTTTCTGCTACTCCGCTCATTTCATAAAGTATTCTACCACGTTTAACGACAACCATATTTGTTGCCCAATTAATGAAACATAAGTAACTCTAACTACAAGAATACTACAAGGGAAATTCTCCTTTACACATTGTTTTTCACGAGTAAGCAGTTCAGTTTTAACCAAATGAGCTTTGCTTTTGTAATGCATTTGCACCATTGCGTGGATTTGAATCCTGTCAGCTCCATAATATTATCTAATCTAACAAATATATCGGTTGACAAAAACACAAAAAAATAAAAATAGATAAAAAATAAATAAATAAAACTTTCTTTCTACGGTGCAAGTGGAAATTTGACAAGATCAAAATTTGCGGAATGTTTATATATAATTGTGTATTGTCAACGAGAGTTCCCTTCCGTTGTCAACATGAATATTAATTAGTGTGTTTGAGAAAACCAATTCCACTGTCCGTAGAGAGAGGATTACGTTGGAATGCTTCAATTGGCTTAGCTACTGATACCTATTTTGATACTTGCATTCCTATTTGGAGGAATGAACTCATTCTTTTACTTGCAAATAATGTATCATCGTCGTAAAAAGTTTGTAGCTGAAACCGTCTAATATCTTAATCTTTACTTGAAGATTACTATACAAAAAATCATTCATATTCCAAAATCATTTAGTTGTCTTGATGTACCAAATAAGTTCATAGTGTAGGCACTAATTAGCAGCATATTCGTAATATTAAATCGTCCAACTATTTGATATATTAGGACAACTAAACAATTCGAATTCGAATGTAACAATTTGAATTCGAATGTTTTTTTTGTAAAGATGATCTTCAAATGAAGATTAAGATATTGGACAGCTCTGATTATGAAATTTCTACAACGAAGATACATTATTTGCAAGTTGGAAAAAATGCAAATAAGAAAAGTAAGAAAAAGGACATTCTTTCTCTGTCTAAAAGCCCAAATCGACAGCCTCATCTCCAGCTTCAAGTTTCAGCCGCTGCCACTTGCTCTTGCTTGGGGTAGGCGACAGCCCGCTACTCCTTCCCTCTTTTGCCTTTTCCATCTTCTTCCTCCTCTCTTACTTCCTATGCCTCATCCCCCTCCCCCTTTTTCCTCTCCCCTTCTCAGGCTCTTTTTGTTTATTCCTGATTCTCCCTGAGTTTATCACAATTTTCCTAAGTCGAGTCTTAACTATCCCCTGAGTTTGTATCAAATATGGGCTTCATGCCCCTTATTTGGCGTCTTTTACCTACTTTTATTGCTTTTTGTCTTTTAATTTTCCTCCCTCCCTCCTCCTTAGCTGTGATACTCCATCCCCATTCCACCAGGCACTCGGATAGACGGGCTCTGATCAGAATTGGATGCCAAATCTACTACCTTCCCTCAATTCCCCTCGCCCAATCGGCATCCTAGGCATGTTGGATCTCTATCGAGGCCATGTATTGGGTATTTTACATATTCCTTAGACTCACTCTCTACCACATGATACTTTGTTTGTATATATTTGCAGAGCACAATTTTTTCCTTTTTGATCTTTGCGATTTCTAAGGAAGAAGTTGGGAGACTTCTATTGGACACCCAGGGTCAAAAATGCCATTTCACTGTATAAAACACACAAAAACCTAAATTTACAGAGCAACTCGTGGGCTAAAAAGGCATAACACTGGCAAAGGAACAGTGTTTTAGGCTTTTTTTCTCTTGTAGTATATATATAATTTCTGGCTCTCGAGATCGATTTAATTAGTTACTGAAAACACCGATACATGCATGCATGTTTTAGTGTAACAAATTTAATTTTCATCAAAATTTCTAACGAACAAAAGAAATGCAATACAAATTTTCAATTTTAAATAATATTTAAATTACACTAAGAGGATAGAGAGTTCAAACTAAGTGTAACGCAGATTTTATTATTACGATAATGGATCACCTGCAAAAATGTGGTACATATGATCAGTGGTTTATTACGAAAGGAATTGGTACAAATTAATATTAAATTTAATCCAAGACCAATTCAATAAGGAGTAACTACAACCAAGTCGGTAGCTGCTTCTAAAAGTATCCAAGTCTTTACCTGCTTCTAAAAATTAATCCAAGTCTTTACCTGCTTCGATTACCCACAGGGAAAATCCAAGACCAGTTCATCATCAGTCTCTCTTGCTAATCTATAAATACAGAAGTGTCCCCATGCATAATTTTCATCCATCTCGAAGCAACTCATCATCAGATCATCTAGTTAAATACAAGTTCCACGTCCTTGTTGCTAATCCCCTATACACTATAGCTAGCGATGAAAGGAGTTCATTTCCCTGTAACTGCTGCTGCCCTGTCAGTATTAGCATTCGCCACCCTCCTTGCCTCTGCCTCTGATCCCGATCCTCTTCAGGACTTTTGCGTAGCAATTAATAACACCGATTCTGCTGGTACGTATACTTATATGTTTAATTATGTAAAAACAATATCCTTAATTAAGATTCCATTCAGTACAGAGAGTACGTAGGAAATAGCAAGGCCTAAACCCTAACTATATGATTTTGCTTGGTTGATGGCTCATCATCCATGCATGTACAACACCTACGTACATAAAAAAGATTTAATTTGCTTGTGTGTATCATTGCGAGCAGTGTTTGTGAACGGGAAGTTCTGCAAGGACCCAAAACTTGCATCAGCAAACGATTTCTTCTCTGACAAGCTTCGGTACACCGGAAACACATTGAATCCGGTCGGTTCAATTGTTACGGCGGCGAACGTGGATAATATACCCGGACTCAACACTCTCGGCATATCCTTTGCTCGCGTAGACTTTGCACCAAATGGCCTCAATCCTCCTCACACTCACCCTCGTGCCACGGAGATCCTCATAGTCGTGGAAGGCTCACTCTACGTCGGATTTGTCACATCCAATGGCGACGGCAATCGGCTGTTCACCAAAGTGTTGTACAAGGGAGATGTGTTTGTATTCCCAATCGGTCTCATTCACTTCCAACTCAATGTCGGAAAAACCAATGCTTTGGCCATAGCCGGTCTCAGCAGCCAGAACCCAGGAGTGATCACCATTGCGAATGCAGTCTTCGGATCCAACCCTCCCATCAACCCTGATGTTTTGGCCAAGGCATTCCAGGTGGACGATAATGTGGTTGATTATCTTCAGAAACAGTTTTGGTACAATAACAGTTAATCAAAACGACACACAAATTATATAAATCTAATATTAAATAAAGGGTTCTTTAGATATAAGTCTATGCAACACTTATTTCCTTGACCAAAACCCATCTCATTTTAAACATTCAAATAAAACCCAAATTTGAAATAAACTTCCATGTAAACAAATAAATACCTATTATTTTCAAAATATTTACAATTGTGCCACAACACCCTAATTATGTTGATGAATTTAATTATTCACCTTAATTATAGCAAATAAGTGCTTTATTATTACAAAAGTATCTACTTTTTACTTGTCTTATCATCATCTGCTCCATTTCTTATATTTGTTTGACAATCATTGTAGGTAAATTATTTTGCATGTATACATTAGGCACATTTTGTTATTATTATATCTGTGTGAAATAAATTACCTATATTTTAAAGTAGAATATAGGTAATAAATTAACTTTGAATCAATTGGCTAAAAACATCCTTTTATTTTGTGGGTAAATTATTTTGCAGGTATTATTACATATACTAGGCACATTTGTTATTATTATGTGTTGCTTGCAATCAATCAACATTCATTTATTCTATAGGTAAATATATATATATATATATATATATATATATATATATGTGTGTGTGTGTGTGTGTGTGTGTGTGTGTGTGTGTATGCAAATAACTTAATTAACTTTTGAATCAAACAATATTTATTTATTTATTTTGTAGGTAAATTATTTTGCATGTATTATTTTACCTGGAACTTATATTGTTATTTTACTTGGAACTTATATTGTTATTTTATATATGTAAAATATTGGTAATTTTGAATAAAATAACATTTGTACATTTGTGAAAAATACCAATTTACCTGTTACAATTATTTGAAAAGGAAAAATAATGCTCATTTTTACATAAATGTGAAAACAACTATATAAGGAATCAAAACTCTAATATCATATAATTTTTGTTATTAATATGCATTGAAATCATGACACTAAAATTTTTCTTTTCCAAATCTGCATAAACATTTCAAAATGTTTAATTGAATGAAATAATATAAAATAAATGTAGATAAGAAGTAATAGACCCAAAGTCAATGATATTAGGGGTAATTTAGACATCCAAAAATAACAATTTTGCCAAGTTATACTTAATTATGGATATTGCTTAGTTGGAGCCTAGTCATTGGGTTTTTATTAGAAAATTTTACAATTATGGGTTTTAGTTAAAGAAAATTGAATTCCAAGGGGTATACGCATATTTTCAGTTAAATAAATAAGAAGATCATGGTTGATTTGCTTATGTAATGATTGTAGGAACTGAACTAGGTCACTAAGAGTTTTGAGAATGCAAAGTATGAAAGCACTGGTATACTCGGGAGAATTCTTATTAGCTTGAAACAAACAACTTCGACTATTAAATAGCCTTACATCAAACAGGAAATCAAATAACAACCCACGATTATACAAGACCTAAAATCGTGGTGAGTGACTAGGTTAAACAGAAAACAACTTGTCCCTCAAGTATAGGAGGGTTATTAGCACGTCCAGGAATAAAGCCTAGAATAAAGGAACCCTAACAACTAGACTTTTGACTATTTCAACATCCTCCCTTAAACTGAATACCATTGATATTCAGTTTATTCCAGGGTATTCACGAACACCCATTAACTCTCGCATCTTCAAAAACATTTCAAGCTTTAACGGCTTTGTCATGATGTCTGCAATCTGTTCTTGAGTAGAACACTGTAACAGCTCCACAACTCCATCTTTGACAAGATCTCGAAGGAAATGAAACCGAACATCTATGTGTTTACTGCGACCATGCATTACCGGATTCTTTGAAAGTTTAATGGTTGAGACATTATCACAATAAACTACTGTTGGACCACTTTGCCTCAAACTTAAACTCCCCAGAATTCTTCTTAACCACACCACTTGACATGCACTTGAAGCTGCAGCTATAAACTCTGCTTCAGTAGTAGAGAGAGTAACCATTGGTTGTTTCTTCGAAGACCATGAAACTGCACTTAAATTCATCATAAAAACATAACCTGAAGTGTTTTTTCTGTCATCTTGATCACCGGCATAGTCACTGTCCGTGTAGCCAATAAGCTCTTCATCTCCTCCTTTCTAGTAAAACACCCCAAAACCAGTGGTGCCTTTCACGTACCTTAAAATCCTTTTAGCTTCCATTAGATGAGTCTCAGTAGGATGCTTCATATACCTACTAATCAAACTTACAGTGAACATAAGATCAGGACGTGTAGCTGTTAAGTACATGAGACTTCCTACCATCTGTTTATAAAGTGTGCTATGAACCTTCACCCCCTCTTCATCACGAGTTATTTTAAAGCCAGGAACAATAGGGTTGTGCGCTGAGTTGCATTGATCCATATTAAACCTTTCCAACACTTCCTATGCATACTTTCGTTGACTGATGAATATTCCATCCGTTGTCTGCACCACTTCTATGCCAAGAAAATACCTCATTTGTCCGAGATCAGTCATGTCAAACTCATCCATCATGGACCTTTTAAATTGCTCAAACAATGACTCATCATTTCCAGTGAATATAAGATCATCAACATAGAGGCATACAATTAAAGTTTTACCTTCATTTGCTGCCTTAATGAATAGTGTATGCTCGTAGGGACATTTATTGAAACCTTCCTTGATGAAGTACGACTCTATTCGATTGTACCATGCCCGTGGAGCCTGCTTGAGTCTATAGAGTGCCTTTTTGAGACGATATACCTTGGACTCACTCCCCTTATGTTCATAACAAGGTGGTTGTTCAACAAACACTTCCTCATCAATTGCACCGTGCAAAAAAGCTGATTTGATGTCGAGTTGATAAATCTTCCAACTCTTTTGTGCAGTAAGAGAAATGACCATTCGTATTGTATCCAGTCGAGCCACTGGTGCAAACACCTCAGAGAAATCAACTCCATATTGTTGACTATATCCCTTTGCAACAAGCCGAGCCTTGTACTTGTCCACCTCCCCATTTTCATTCAGTTTTGTCTTAAAAACCCACTTCACTCTAATAGTTTTTCCCCCCGATGGCAGATCAGTCAACTCCCACGTATCATTCTTCTCTATAGCTTTTATTTCTCGATCCATTGCTTGTCTCCACTTCTCACTCTTCACTGCATCGTAATAAGTTGTTGGATCACCATTAGTAAACAAGGCTAGGTGAGCCAAGTTTACTCTTTCTTCATCAGAGAGACCCTCGTCAGTTTCATAATCTCTCATCCAGATTGGTGGTCTTCGAGTTCATCCTTCTTGAGATGCACTGCCTTCAGCCGTGACTTCTCTTACTTCAAATGAATCATTACCATGAGACTCATTGGTTCCCATATCTTCAATAGCTCCAGATCATTCTTCATCTTCTATGATTGTTTCTTCATCAGTTTCCCATTTAAGATCAGTTAAGATAGCCTACTCATGAATGTCATCCCAATTCCATTGTTTATCTTCCTCAAAAACCACATCTCGACTTACAATAATTTTTTGTGAGATGGGATCAAACAGTCTATAAGCTTTGGATTCCTCACTTACCCCCAACAGTATGCATTTGAGGCTTTTGTCATCAAGTTTCACTCTTTTGCAATCAGGTGTATGCACGTGAGATACACATCCAAAGACTCTAAAGTGATCCACCGATGGTTTGTGCCCACTTCAAGCTTCTTCAGGTGTCTTGCTTTTTACGGTGAGAGTTGGACTTCGATTCAATACATGCACTGCCCAGTTCACTGCTTCGGGCCAGAAAGTTTTTGGAATTTGCTTCTCTGATAGCATGCATCGAACTATATTCATGATAGTTCGATTCTTCCTTTTAACTACGCCGTTTTGTTGAGGTGTGTAGGCAGCCGTCAACTGTCTGTGAATGCCATTCTCACTGCAGAAACTTGTGAATTCATGTGACGTGAACTCACCTTCTCGATCTGTCCTTAAGCCTCTTATGAACGCTCCTGTTTCCTTCTCCACTCTAGCTTTATAAGTTTTGAACGTAGCAAAGGCTTCTGATTTCTCCACCAGAAAATAAACCCACGTTCTTCTACTAAAATCATCAATAAAAGTGATGAGATACCTCTTCTTGCTATTTGAGACTGGACTTATCAGGCCACATATGTCAGCATGTATCAATTGTAATATCTTGGAGGCTCTCCATATACTTTCTCGTGGAAAAGAGTCACGGCGCTGTTTTCCCACAAGACAATCTTCACACACTTTCTGAGACGCTTTGAACTTTGGTAACCCTTCAACCATATTCTTTTGTTGCAGCACCTTCAGTCCATTCCAGCTCAAATGCCCATACCGACAGTGCCAAAGAGTTGCTTGATCAGTGGTTGTCATGGTGAGACTTTTTTGTTCCTTCAGTGAGTAACAAACAACCAAGGCAAACATCCTATTCATGTCATCTCAGTCTCAAGAATTAGACCTTTCTCAGGATGAAAGATCTTGCACTTTCCATGTTGCATGAGCACAACAAGTCCCCTTTCTTGCAGTTAACCAATGCTCAACATATTATTCTTTAACTCAGGTACAAAGAAGACTCCTGTAACAACATGCACGATCCCATACACCTCTATTCGCACCTTGCCCTTGCCTTTCACACTGAGATTGGAGTCATTTCCTAGCTTTACTGATTCTCTGAAACTTTCATCCATCTTGATAAATACTTCCTCGCTGCCACTCATATGATTACTACATCTAGAATCCAAGAACCAAGTGTACTCATTCTCAGTTCCCTTAACATCCACTTGCGCCATCAGCAACATTTCTTCCTTTGTTTCTGCAAAATTCGCCTGTGAACCCCTAGCTTTCTTTGGACATTCCCACTGAAAATGCCCTAGCTCATGACAGTTGTAGCATTCAATGATAGATTTGTCGAACCCAAATCTACCTCTTCCTCTTCCATTGTATAAGCCACGACCACCGCCTTTTCCTCCTTGTTGAATTCAATAAGTGACTTGAAGAGCTTGTTCATCCACAACTTGCCGACTGACTCTTTGTTCATGCACAAGAAGACTGCTCTGGAGTTCATCAATGGATAAAGCATCTAAGTCATTCGACTCTTCAATCGAGCAAACAACATAATCATATTTTGAAGTCATAGACCTCAAAATTTTTTCAATGATTACCATATCCTCCATTCTTTCTCCATGAAGCCTCATCTTATTGGCTATAACAAGCGTTCTTCCAAAATAGTCATTCACAATTTCTCCAGCCTTCATATGCAGTACTTCAAACTCCTTTCGAAGTGCCTGCAGTTGAGCACGTTTCACACGTGCTGTTCCCTGATACTTCTGCTTCAAGGAATCCCATATATCTTTCGCAGTTTCCTTTTTCAAGATCGTTTCTAAAATCGCACAATCAATGGCCTGGAACAAATAGTTCTTGGCCTTCAAGTCTTTCAATTTCTGCTCCTCCAGCGCCTTCTTCTGCAAGTCACTAGATTCTGCCCCTCCTGATCCTGCAGTGATTCCTGTCTCCACCAAGTTCCAATATTCTTTGGAACGCAGAAAGTTCTCCATTAGCATACTCCAGTGATCATAGTGCCCATTGAACCTTGGGATGGCAGGTTGTACAAAGCTACTCTCAGACGTCATGTTTTTGTTCTCTCACATTGACACCAGGTTTGGTCAGGCCTCGTGATAGGGCTCTGATACCAGATGTTGGAACTGAACTAGGTCACTAAGAGTTTTGAGAATGCAAAGTATGAAAGCACTGGTATACTCGGGAGAATTCTTATTAGCTTGAAACAAACAACTTCGGCTATTAAATAGCCTTACATCAAACAAGAAATCAAATAACAACCCATGATTATACAAGACCTAAAATCGTGGTGAGTGACTAGGTTAAACAGAAAACAACTTGTCCCTCAAGTATAGGAGGGTTATTAGCATGTCCAGGAATAAAGCCTAGAATAAAGGAACCCTAACAACTAGACTTTTGACTATTTCAACAATGATGTGCCAATCTTCCTATACATCCAGCCTCCTTCCGACTCTGAGGGATGTTTTGAGCATAATTTTAATACAACAGTGATATGTGTTATTTATCCCTAAATCTCTTACTTGGAAGGCTTTTTTTTTTTTTTTTGTGGGTCGAGCTCTCACTTGCAGTTTGAACAATCGAAAAATGAACATATATAAATATAATATATCATTCGATTCAACAAAATTATCATGACCACCTTCGATAAGAGCAAAAAGGCAACAAAAGAACGAACCTAACCTTATTGCCATAAGAACACCGTATCAACCAAAAGAGAAGAAAAAATTGGTTCCAGCAGCATATCGGAGCCGAACCCGACCACCAAAAGTTGCAGCCACAAGTCTTATCGAAAACTAAATCTGCTGGGCCTAGAAAATCTATGCTCTGTCAAGCCACATCTGCTCTTCCTACCAACCATCAAATACAAAAGAGAGTTTAAACTTATTGTAACACAGAGATCATGATAAAATCATTCGACACCTCAAACAAAATGATCTGCTCGATTCGTCTAAAACAACAAACAATCTGCTTCTCCAATCCACTTCAAACAAGCAAATGCCTTCCTCCAAACCACCTTGCTCCAAAATTGATCAGGGCACCTAAATTTCTCTTTGGGTCAGCATTTATACTACCAATTCCCACCACCACCACCACCTTATTAGTATGCCGTCTGATCCACTCATTTGGGTCTGATCAGAAAATACAAAAAGGAGGACGACGAAGCATGCAGCACTATTAATGTGGCCGGTTACTAACCATCTCAGCTCAGACCAGAGACACCACCATTGAGACTTGGGGCTCTTATTCTCCAATTTTCCCTTAAAATAATGGACCGGGTCACGCCACTACTCTCCTTGTTCATGCATAGAAGAAGTTTCTCCTAGCTAAGAACAAGTTTTTTCTCGTTAGGTTCAAGTAGAATAGCAGAATAAGTCAAATGTGCCTCCTAGCTAATAACAAAGTCTATTAACCAATTACATGAAATTGAAGCGGACCAAGTCATTTACAAATACACTTAAACTTGGATCTTCATACTACCATGTCAACCAAAACGAGGCCATCCATGATGAGGTCGACCTTGATCATTTTTCGAGCTCAAGCTAGGCGAACATTTTAGGTGGTTCGGTTGTAACACATGATGGGATATTTAGGTACCTGCGCAAAGAGGTTAAAATCACACAAAATACTTGCAAGAGAACAAGGTAGTTGTAGTATAAACGGCTCAAGCAAGGTCGTTTTCTGCGGGGATTATTTAAAACAATTAATGAAAAACCCTAATCCTAGTTAATTATTTGAAAATAAAGATTGGAAAAGGTTGATTTTGAATTTAAAAGTAATAAAAACGAATTGGCTTTTTAGCCAAAATGGTCCCTGAGATTTGCATAACTCTTCACTTTGGTCCCTGAGATTTCAAATCAATAGAAGTTGTCCCTGAGATTGTCCACCATCCATTATTTTGGTCCTTCCGTTAAAAACTCCGTTAAGTGTCCCGGAACTCTTGGCCGGAAGTTTGGGCAATTTTCAAAGCTTCCTAACTCAATCGTTTCTTAACCAAATTCGACCCATAATATATCAAAATGAAGATAGGAAAGTGTAGAATAAGATTATACCTATTTGGAAACCCTATGGTTTCCAAAGATGGTCGGAAAATAGCCTCAAAGTTGACTGGTCCGAGGGAAAACTGGAAAACCCGCCGGAAACTGGGCAAACTTTAAACGTTCATAACTTCTTCAATACTCAACGTAATCAAGTGATTTAAAAACGAAAATCATACTTCTCGACGAGACGAAGAGAATGGTATCTTTTTTAACGGCTAACTCTCCTTGGTTTGGCCGTAAAACGGCTCGAAACTAGCTGTCTTGGTCTCGAGTTAGCCACTTTCGAGCCGTTTTCCGGCCAAACCACGGCGAGTTAGCCCTTGAAAAAGGTACCATTCTCTTCGTCTCGTCTAGAAGTATGATTTTTGTTTTTAAATCACTTAATTTGTTGCGTATTGAAGAAGTTATGAACGTTTAAAATTTGCCCAGTTTCCGGCGAGTTTTCCAGTTTTCCCTCGGACCAGTCAACTTAGTCTATTTTCCAACCATCTCCAGAAACCATTGGGCTTCCAAATAGGTATAATCTTATTCTACACTTTCCTATCTTCATTTTGATAAATTATGGGTCGAAGTTGGTTAAGAAACGATTGAGTTACGAAGCTTTGAAAAATGCCCAAACTTCTGGCCAAGAGCTCTAGGACACTTAACGGAGTTTTTAACAGAATGACCAAAGTGGTGGATAGTGGACAATCTCAGGGACCACTTCTATTGATTTGAAATCTCAGGAACTAAAGTGAGGAGTTATGCAAATCTCAGGGGCCATTTTTGATAAAAAGCCAAACGAATTTTAATAAAAGTAATTTAGGAAAAACAACTAAGAACCAATTAGAAAGGAAAAAAAACAAAGAGAAAAGGTTTTGAGAAACAAATTTGGAAAAGCACTAGGGTTCTGCCATCCCCTTACTAATTACATATGAATTATCCATGCAACTTTGAAGGTTAGGTTTTCCTAAAATATATTCTACTTGTGGCATTCAAGTTAGAACGTATATCAAACATGCAATCCGTCTGTGGCATTCAGATTAAATATAAACATGCATGACTCATTATGCTTTGTGAAAACCCTTTGAAAAACCATGCAACCTCTAAGGCGTGGCATTCGCCCTAGGTGAAATTACAACTATCAATCACAAGAAGCAATACTCAATTCTTCGGTGGCATTCCGACCGAATTGCATCCAATGACTTATCTAAACATCCTAATGGTCGCGAATCATTAAGACACAAAGACAGTTTAAAGTACAGTGATTAATAATTCAAAGCATGCATGAATAATATCATAAGCAATTAAATAAAAACTACATATTTATGCTAAGGCACAAGGCATCGCCTTAGCAAAAGAAAATTAGTTACGCATATTCATAATTAAAATCAAAAGAGTTTTATTAAACTAGAAAAGGAATGAAAACACCCTGAAAGTATAAGTCTTGAAATCTCTAAGCTTTACCCAAAGTCTTCTCCCAAAAATTGCATACATACGAGAGAAACCCTAAGTCTGCCCAAAGGCTTACTTATACTACTCTAATTAAAATCCTCCTAGTAAAAGGTCTTAGAATAAGACTAGGAAACCTAATAAATTGAAATAAAATAGGAAATATAATCCTAATTGACTTGGTAAATTTGTCCAAAATTCTGCAAGCCACGTTTTGGACCCAAATGAGCTCCAAAACTAGCCCAAAATAGCTAGATTTAAAGCTTGGACTATTCTGAACACTTCTCCAGAAGGCCACGAACCTATCCAAGATCTTGGGCTCCAAAAACGCAATTTAAGCCCAGAAACGTCACTTTCCATAAACGTGCATTGCTTCTTTAATAAATTGTCAGAAAATAACCGCTTGGTAAAAAAATCCCAAATTTTGACACGAACAAACCTAGAGACACACGAATGTCTTCCAATTTGAATCACTCCAAAATTCGTCCGTTTGATCACATTTTGCTCCAGAGGAAGTCGAATGTCCTATATTGAAAGGGAATTGTTATTGGCACTCAAAAAATCTCATTCTGCACTCCAAACTTTCTATATTTGGAAAGAAAAATACACTTGTGAGGAGTGTAGAATGAGATTTTTGGAGTGCCAATAACACTTCCCTATTAAGAATATAAAGCAAAGTATCAAAATTCTACCAAAATAATTACCAAATTATACTAAGAATAGGGCAAAATATATAATATAATATTGACTCATCAAAATACCCCCAAACTTAGCTTTTTGCTTGTCCTCAAGCAAAACAAAAATAAAAGCTAACAAACTATAAACTTAACTAAAACTAAATGACAAAAAATTTCACCTTCAAAGTTGCAATCCATAAAATACGTTAAAAATCAGAACATCTTTTCAAAAGTTCCAGCTCATCCCACTACAGAGTCTAAGCCATTTATAATCAATTAGAAAAGAATTCACAAACTTCCTTTGGTGTAAAGTGAACCAACATAGCTAAGAAGACTTGACTAAAAACCCTTACTCCTCGTTCTTTTATTTCACTCATACTACATTTAAATAAGACTATTTTTTTTTCTTATTTTCAATTTTTTTTTCTTTTTTTTTCTTTTCATTTTTCAATAATAGTAGTGGTCGTGCAATGTCAGTTTAAATCTCACTGTATGACCGAGATAAATGAACACTCAAGCTGCAGATCCAGCGAGTCACAAAGGAAAAATTAACGGTCAAGCTCCTATAACTGCAACAGGTATAAAACTCATCCCTCGGTTCTTATTTTACTCAGCATGTATGTACACATTTTTTCTTGTGATGTACTGTGATAGTACCTAAAACGGATAACGAAGACCGAGTAAATGCTAAGAAAAATAAATAAAACTTGGATTTGGGATGTTGATGAAGAAGATGGACCTTGAACACGACTTGTCCCAATAATAAAAGTTAATGATAACTTGGATCACCCTTGAACATATGTATGGGCCATTTAGACTTGAACCATACTGAGGACAGAGAAAGAACTACCCCCAAACTTAAATAATGGCATCCTTGAATGTAAAAGAGATAGATCCCAAAAAAATGGTTGATATACGGACCATTTCCACTATAACTCATACGCCTGATTGTTCTGTTGCAGCAAAATACCCCAGATCATCAAGGGCAGCTTGATGGACAAAACAATTGGCCGCTTAGCAAAATAAAGAGGTATACATTCTATCCCCCAAATCTGGATCAAAGATTGGGTTACAAAAATGTAGATCTGCTACTATGATGGAGTTCAGTGCTGCGATATGTGGATCTGTGAGTTCTTATTATTCTGCATCCACATATCACATAACTGAATCCCAGAAAACAAATGGTCAGATGTACACTTTTGTGGCTGGATCCATGATTCTGCAAAAGCTTTGTAATTTTGGCATTATGTTTTAGCATAGTGTAGGAATGTGGTTGATGGTAATGCTGACTTGCTGCTGGGTGCATGATTCCAACCTAAAATAATCTCTCTGTGCATAAATTCTTGTTTGCTTTGTTTGCTGTATGCAAAAACCCACGTTATGAAATTAGAGATAAAATATAGAAAATACTAATTGTAAACTAAAAATTAAACAAGTAAAAACTTCTTCTTCTTTTTTTTTTTTGTATTTGTATTTGTGTATTTATTTTTTTTAAGATTATTGTTGACCCTAAAGGATAGCCTAGGAATTTAAATGCATATATATAGACTGAAAATGATGAAATAAAAGAGATAGAAAGTAATGAAAAAGTTAGAAAATTGGGTTGCCTCCCAATAAGCGCTTTATTTAACGTCTGTAGCTAGACAGAACAGAAGCCCAGTGATTAAGTTGCTAGATCCTTCAAAGTCATTAACTCGCATGCGATATCATAGGGTGATTCCAAATATGGTTTCAACCTATGACCATTAACTTTGAATGTGTTACCACTGTGCTCATTAGTAATGTCAACAGCTCCATAAGGATAGATCTTTGAAACTGATATGGCCAATTCCAGCGAGACTTGAGTTTTCCTGGAAATAACCTTAGCCTGGAATTAAATAATAACATTTTCCGTCCTAGCAGAAACTATTTTATGAGAATTTGACTACCATGAAATGCTTTGATTTTGTACGTCTTTGTATATGCGTGTGTTGTCATAAGCTCCTCAAGCTCATTGAACTGCAGCTTACGTTTTTCCCTTGCTGAATCGTAAGCAAAATTCAACTCCTTAATAGCCTAAAATGCCTTATGTTCTAGCTCCATAGGTAAATGACAAGCCTTGCCATACACGAGCCGAAATGGGGACATCCTAATCGGTGTTTGAAACGCTGTTCTGTAGGCCCAAAGTGCATCATTTAATTTCAAACTCCAGTCTTTATGAGTGGAGCCAACTGTTTTCTCCAAAATACGCGTTATTTCCCTATTTGAAACTTCAACCTGCCCTGATGTTTGTTGATGATAAGGAGTGGCAACATGATGAGTTATCCCATATTTTGCAAGCAACGCAGCAAATTGTTTATTAATAAAATGCTTTCCCCCATCACTAAGTATAACTCGAAGGATTCCAAACCGTGGAAAAATAACCCCTTAGAGGAATTTTAGAACCACTGATCCTTGATTTGTTGGCGCTGAAATTGCCTCGACCCACTTAGAAACATACTCAACAGCCATTAAAATATATTGATTGCCATGTGAAGATGGGAATGGTCCCATAAAATCAATGCCCCAAACATCGAATAATTCAACAACCAAAATACCCTGTTGTGGCATTTCATTCCTCTTTGACTGATTTCCCACTCGTTGACACTTATCACAAGCCTTGCACCAATTGTTTGCATCCTTGAAAATTGATGGCCAAAACAACCCACTTTGCAATATTTTTTCTGCTGTCTATTTGGGTCCAAGGTGTCCAGCACATGCATAGTGATGGGCGAGTTTCAACACACTTTCCTACTCACTTTCAGGAATACAACGCCTTATATTTTGATATGGAAAATATTTGTATAAATATGGCTCATCCTAAAAATAATGTTTAACATCCGCTAAATACTTCTTTTTCTGCTGAAAAGAAAAATCAGGAAGTAACACTCATTTTGCCAAATAATTCACAAAATCAGCAAACCACAGGGTATTGTTGTGGACAACGTAAAGTTGTTCATTTGGGAAGCTTTCACTCAGTGGGAGAGAATCTTCTTCAGCAGTAGTTGGAAGAATTAATCTGGATAAATGGTCAGCCATCACATTTTCACTACCCTTTTTATCTTTAATCTCCAAAGCAAATTCTTGAAGCAAAAGAACCTAACGAATTAATCTTGGCTTGGTATCTTTCTTAGACAATAAATATTTAAGGGCAACATGATCAGTATAAACAATGACCTTAGCTCCAACCAAATAAGACAAAAACTTCTCTAAAGCAAATATTACTACCAACAATTCTTTCTCTGTGGTTGCACAGTTGAGCTATGCATCATTTAGAGTACGACTTGCATAATAAATGACATGGGGAAGCTTGTCCTTCGCTGCCCTAAAACTGCCCCAATTACATAATCTGAAGCATCACACATCAACTCAAACGGTAAGCTCAAATTCGGGGCTGCAATAATAGGGGCTGAAGTTAAGAGTGTCTTTAACTTGTTAAATGCCTCCAAACAATCTGCATCAAAATTAAAAATTGCATCCTTAGCCAATAAATTACACAAAGGTTGGCTAATCTTGGAGAAATCCTTGATGAACTGTCTATAAAAACATGCATGCCCAAGAAATGATCTCACAATCTTCACTGTAGTGGGAGGTGGCAATTTGTCAATAATGTCAATCTTGGCCTTATCAACTTCAATTCCCTTGCTGGAAACTAAGTGGCCTAGAACAATACCTTGCTTAACCATGAAGTGGCATTTTTCCCCATTTAACACCAAGTTTGTCTCTTGACACTGTTGTAGGACCAAAGACAAATTCTGCAAGCATTTATCAAATGAATCCCCAAATACTGAAAAATCATCCATAAATACTTCCACAATCTGCTCAACTAAACCAGAGAAAATACTCATCATACAATGTTGAAAACTAGCTGGTGCATTACATAACCTAAATGGCATCCGTCTGTAAGCAAATGCTCCAAAAGGACAAGTAAAAGTTGTTTCCTCCTGATCTTCTGGTGCAACTGGAATCTGATTGTACTCAAAATTGCCATCTAAGAAACAATAAAATGCCCGACTAAATCTCTTCAACATTTGATCAATAAAAGATAAAGGAAATTGATCTTTTTTGGTAGCTGAATTAGGCTTCCTATAATCAACACACATGTGTCAGCCAGTAGTTAAACGCGTAGGAACCAGCTCATTGTTATCATTCCTGACTATCGTAATTCCAGTACGATTTGGCACAACTTGTGTAGGACTTACCCATTGGCTATCTGAAATTGGATAAATCATACTTGTGTCAAGAAGTTTCACTACTTCAATTCGAACCACTTCCTTCATGATTGGATTAAGGCGCATTTGAGCATCAACTGTGGGTTTAACACATTCTTCCATTAGAATTATGTGCATAGAAATAGATGGGTTGATTCCCTTAATATCTGCAATATTCCACCCTAATGTATTATGATATTTATGCAACATTCTAAGCAATTTTTCCTCTTCGTAATGTGTCAAGTTTGCTGCAATAATAGCTGGCAGTGTCTGGGCAGCCCCTAAATACATATATTTCAAGTGTTCAGGCAAAGGTTTCAGCTCCAATTTTGGTGGCTATAATTTGGTCGGTTTTAATGGTTGTTTTAGCTTCCCCAAACTTTCATAAACATGCCTCCATTTAGGCAACACGCTGTCTAGAGCTTGAACAACTTCGAGGATGTCTTCATCATGTGTTTCTGCATCAAAGTTCCCATATAAAACCTGATGCAAAGGTTCCTGTATTGAATAAACCACATAATTTGCATGAACAAACCTATCCAACACATAAACATACAGTCAAGCTTTTCTGCTGGCTGTATGGCTACTTCAAACAAATTAAAAACCATTGACTAAACTTGGACCCTTAGTGTTAAAGTCCTCACTTCCACATTAATTAATGTTCTTATTGTTGCCATAAACGGTCTGCCCAAATTAATTGGCATTTGTAAATCTTTATCCATGTCCAAAACAACAAAATATGTTGCCAAATAGAGATTGTCAACTTTGATGATCAAATCTTCAATGATGCCCCTTGGATATGCAACTGATTAGTCAGCTAATTGTAGGATAATTGAAATAGGATTTAGCTCTCCTTGACCTAGTCACTGAAAAATAAAATAGGGCATTAAATTAATACTAGCACCTAAATCAATTAAAGCATGCTTAAAATCAGAATTTCCAATAGTGCAAGAAATAATGAAACTCCCTGGATCTTTCTTTTTAGGGGGCAGTTTGTGCAGTAAAGCAACACTTCATTGTTTAGTGAGAATCACTTTTTCGAAGTCCACAAGCTTTTTCTTGTGTGTGCATACGTCTTTCAAAAATTTGGCATAAGATGGAATCTTCTTAATAGCATCCAACAATGGTAAATTAATCTGAACGTTGGCTAATGTTTGCATGAAATCTCTTAATTGTTGATCTTTGAGCTTTGGTTGTAACCTTTCGGGATAGGGAAGAGGAGGATCATAAACACGTCTGATTTCTGGGCAGAGATAGATTCTGAGTTGTTTGAAATCTGTCCAGAACAGTTTCTACATCTTTTTCTGCAATTTTTGTAGCTTTGTCCTCGTTTTCAAATTTTCCTTTGTCACGATTGTCGTAACTTTTTCCACTGTGTAAAGCTCTCACTGCATGCTGTACCCCTTGGATTAGGCACTGTTTGACTAGGAAACTTCATTTTTTCCCTTTCTGTAATATTACCTGCTAGCTGCCTAAATTGCCTCTCCAAATTAGTTAGGGAAGCTTGCATATTCTACATGTTTTAATTCATTATCTGCATTATCTTTTGCAGGTTCTGGTTGCTTTGCTCAAAACTGATGCGAGTGGCATCTGCCAACTTGTCAATTGCAATTTCCCACAAAGCTTTGGCTGGTGCGGCAGGTTGCTGGACTGGTGGTGGGAATGGTGGTTTAACTTGCTGCTCACCACCCCATTTTAAATTTGGGTGTTCTCTCCAACCCGAATTATAAAAATTTGAATAAACATCATTTATTTGCCTTGGATAATTGTTGAATGCATTAACTTGCTCTGCCACAAAATCTGGATATGCATCTCTTTGTGGACAGCCTACAATTCATGTGTGGGTTGGTTGCAAATTGCACAACATGCTGCTGTAGGTTGCTAGACAACAACCTGCTGAACTGGTGCTGCAATTTTCTGTAGGATCATGTTAAATTTTGCATCAAAAATTTCTATTTTTTTCTCAATCTTTTCAATTTGAGCAAATACATGTGGAGACCTATGGACATTTAAAAAACGCCCCTATTTTGTGGTTGATCCCCTGCCTATTGTTGAGATTCAAATGCCATGTTGTCAAACAATTGATAAGCTTCCTGGGCATTTTTAGTTGAATAAGAACCTCCTAATGAAGCATGAACATGATTCTTGGTGTTTGAATTTAATCCTCTAAAAAATATGCCCATCTGTGTGTCTCTATCAATGCCCGCGTGGGGACACTTTCTGAATAACTCCTTAAAATGCTCCCATGCCTCGTGAAACTCTTCATTAGGCTTTTGTGCAAAAGATAAAATTTGAGTCCTCATATCAAGAGTTTTAGAAGCAAGATAATATTTGTTAAGAAATTTGTCACTAATTTGTGCCCAAGAAGTGATACTAGCAAATGGTAGGGTAAGCAACCATGTTCTTGCCTTGTCCTTCAATGAATAAAGAAAAAGACGAAGTTTGATTGACTCTGTAGTAAGACCTGGTTTGGTACTGAGGTGATTCTGAAAAAAGCTGCAATAAAAAAAAGCTGGGAGCTGTTTTTGTGTTTGGTAAACACTCAGCTTCAGTTTTTTTTCACAGTTTTGGGTGAAAAAAAGCCAAAAACAAGAAGCTGCAAAACCCAGCTTTGAAAAACCGGCTTTTTTTCACATCTGTTTTACATAAAAGTTTACCAAACACTCTAATACTGCTTTTTTTTTTCAAAAGCACTTTTACAAAAAAGTTTACCAAACACTCTGCTGCTTTATTTCACAGCTGCTTATTCTCACAGCATAGCAGAAGCAGTTTTTTTTCAAAGCACAGCAATACCAAACCAGCCCTAAAACCCTTCACTATAATATTTATGCACCCCATTAAACTCTGTGATATGCATATTAGGGTCCTCATGAGCTAATCCATGAAAAGTAGGCAAAGTCTCCAACATGTGATGTCTTATTTCGAACGCGTCGCCTTCCTCGTCTGGATATACAATGTAGCTTGGTAATTCGTTAGCACAGGTTGCTAATGTATCCCTCAATGGTCATCCAGCAGTTGGTATGGCGAAAGCCATGGTATCCTTGCTGTCCAAAACCCAAGAAAACAGATTTTTCATAAAAGTTCCCTCCAATGAGGGTTCCCACGCTAAAAACTACTCCTTGCACCTTTGTCATAAAGTGCATTCCAGTTCTGGATTGAATTCTACTAGCTGTTGATTCTGAGATCTATTGCATACCATGTACCGGATCTGCCCAGATTGTGTGATCTGTAAAAAAATGAAAATTAAATTAATAATTTTTTTAATATATATCTACAACAATAATTAACATAGAATTATGATTAACACAGATTGTTTAAAAACAATCCTCAGCGACGGCGCCAATTTCTTGATAGGATTTTTAGTTACCTGCGCAAAGAGGTTAAAATCACACAAAATACTAGTAAAAGAACAAGGTAGTTGTAGTATACAACTTAAGTAATGTCGTTTTCCGCAGGGATTATTTAAAACAATTAATGAAAAACCCTAATCTAAATTAATTATTTGAAAATAAATATTGGAAGAGGTTGATTTTGAATTTAAAAGTAATAATAATGAATTTTAATAAAAGTAATTTAGGAAAAACAACTAATAACCAATTAAAAAGGAAACAAATCAAAGAGAAGAGGTTTTGAGAAACAAATTTGGAAAAGCATCCCCTTAACAATCCTATGTAGATTTACTAATTACTTATGAATTATCCATACAACTTTGAAGTGTAGGTTTTCCTAAAATATATTCTATTTGTGGCATTCAAGCTAGAACGTATATCAAACATGCAATCCGTCCGTGACATTAAGATCAAATATAAACATGCATGTCTCATTATGCTTTGTGAAAACCCCTTGAAAAACCATGCAACCCCTGAGACGTGGCATTCGCCCCAGGTGAAATTATAACTATCAATCACAAGAAACAATACTCAATTCTCCGGTGGCATTTTGACCGAATTGCATCCAATTACTTATCTAAACATCCTAATGGTCATGAATCATTAAGACACAAAGACAGTTTAAAGCACAATGATTAATAATTCAAAGCATGCATGAATAATATCATAAGCAATTAAATAAAAACTACATATTCATGCTAAGACTCAAGGCATCGTCTTAGCAAAAGAAAATTAGTTACGCATATTCATAATTAAAATCAAAAGAGTTTTATCAAACTAGAAAAAAAATGAAAACACCTTGAAAGTATAAGTCTTGAAATCTCTAAGCTTGGCCCAAAGTCTTCTCCCAAAAATTGCATACATACGAGAGAAACCCTAGGTCTGCCCAAAGGCTTATTTATACTACTGTAATTAAAATCTTCCTAGTAAAAGGTCTTCGAATAAAGGCTGGTTTGGAATTGTTGTGCTTTGAAAAAAAATGCTTCTGCTGTGAGAATAAGCAGCTGTGAAATAAAGCAGCATAACGTTTGGTATACTTTTTTGTAAAAGTGCTTTTGAAAAAAAAAAAAAAACGGTATTATAGTGTTTGATAAACTTTTATGTAAAATAGATGTGAAAAAAAGCTTGTTTTTCAAAGCTGGGTTTTGCAGCTTTATGTTTTTGGCTTTTTTTTCACCCAAAACTGTGAAAAAGAGCTGAAGCTGAATGTTCACCAAACATAAAAAAGCTCCCAGCTTTTTTTGATAGCCTTTTTTTTTAGAATTACCTTAGTACCAAACTAATGCTAAGACTAGGAAACCTAATAAATTGAAATAAAATAGGAAACATAATTCTAAATTGACTTGGTAAATTCGTCCAAAATTCTGCACAGCCACCTTTTGGACCCAAATCAGCTACAAAACTAGCCCAAAATAGCTAGATTTAAAGGACTATTCTGAACACTTCTCTAAAAGGCCACAAACCCATCCAAGGTCATCTTGGGTTCCAAAAGCGCAGTTTAAGTTCGGAAACGTCACTTTCCAGCAACACGCACTGCTACATTAATAAATCGCTAGAAAATAACTGCTTGGTAGAAAAATCCCAAATTTTGACATGAACAAACCCAGAGATACACGAATGTCCCCTAATTTTAATCACTCCAAAATTCGTCCATTTGATCACGTTTTGCTCCAAATGAACTCGAATACCCTATATTGAAAATATAAAGCAAAGTATTACAATTCTACCAAAATAATTACCAAATTATACTAAGAATAAGGTAAAATATATAATATAATATTGACTCATCAACACACCAGCCACTTCACCCTAACTAGGCTCAATCATTTTGCTCCGCCTTATATTTCATAGGCATTGTCAAAAATGGCGATGGGGGAGGAGCATGGTTGGTAAGCGCCGAGCAGATGTTGGATTCGACAGCTGAAACTACCAAGTTTTGAATGTTGCTTTTGGTACTCGGTTCTCATTATTGCAGCTATATATTCTAGTTTGCAACTTTGGACATAGCAGAATATAGGAAGGATCTGGGAATCCGAGGGGTTATCAGTCATGATCAAGTCGGCAAGTTGTATAAATTTGTGTTTTCATGGCCAATTTTAATAGAGGTGCCCTGGATTTGTGGGTGTTGTCTTTAGGCGTCAGTCATCATCTCGAGGCACGGATCCTCGAGTCTGGTGGTTGCTCAAATCTTCTGCTCGGTTGAGGGCTTTTCTCCAACACTCTCTCTTTCTCTCCCCCCCCCCCAACCTCTTGTAGAAAGGCGTATGTATATATGTATATACTCAAATATAATACAAATCTATAGCCCAATTATAGGTGAACCGCTCAAATATATAAGCATCATGAAATGAAAGGTTACATCAAAGAATCGTTGTATTAGTAACTGCATCCAATCTTCAAACTCATCACTATTTACAGATTAATGCTACGAGGAAAATTATATACACACATTTACGTAACCTGAAACACAAAAACAGAGAGGAAAGCTATATGTACACAATACATATTTATGGGGGGTCAAACCAGTGTAAGCAAAAAACACAAGGTCAAGAAAAGGTTGGTAAGGTAACTCTTTCTCCCTATCTAATGTTAAATATGCTTAATTTGGAAAACTACTCAACAAGTTGTACCAGTTGTTAAAATGAATTAGTTAAGACTTTACAAAGTCCTCCAGCGTTGCCAAGAAAGGAAGAACTCATAGTCCAGATGCCTGTTTACATATGTTCCTTTGCTCACAACAGCTCTTGCCATAAGCGATGCTGTCTCCTCAAGTGTCCTCAAACGTTCCCCTAGTACTCCACAAGGGTTTAAGCCCCGTGGTGTTGTTGTTGTCTGCCTTGGTGCTGATGGCCTTAACTTGAACCAGCATTCAGCCTGTGCACACGTGACACAATATATATTAATTAATAAGCACATCAACTTTTACAATATGCCTCAACTATATGCCACAGCTGCGCAATATTTGTGCATCTATGCACTATTAGCCATGACTACCTGAGCATTGTAGCTTTGCAGACCCACAACTGGAGATACAATACAAGTATCCAAGTTATGAGACTCAAATTTTTTACTTCTATGGACCAAATGACCGAGTGAATGGTAAGTCAGAAATGCTGCACGTAAGTTACCATCAGGTATCTGGTAAATTGGATACCATGCCACTGAGTACCTGAAAATTCGCTTGGCATCAGTTGTATTACTAGTAATTTTGCTTCATTTTGTGAAACTAACAATGGTCGATTACAAACACATATTTTACATTTTAAAGAGATTGAAGCCAGTTTTATTACTAACTGGGATCTGGGATACAGATCATTTAGATTTATAGAGTTTAGATTTGTTGGATCTCCATAAGCTTTAGAATGTGACAGTCCATCACCTCGTACTAGCTCTTTTATCCTAAAATGAAGGGCAACATATGTAAGATCTTCAACAAATACATAAAGTTGCTTAGGATCTTTGACAAGCTACAAAGTAAATACTACATCGTTTTAAATGACAACTTCAGTAAAAAATATAAAAGGATACTTACTTGTCATATAAAGGTCGTCTAACCTGAGGTTGTTCTTATTAAAAATATTCAAACAGTAGCTCTAAATCACCGAACCCTGTTGTGTCAGTTAATCGAACAGACACATCTCTGGCAGAAGCAGAAGAATGTTCTGAAATACACTATTGATTTACAAGCGGTGGAGTGACCGCATCTTCCTTATGATCAGGCTGAGGAAGAAGTAATGAAAATAGTGGAAGACTCCCAATGCTAGAGGAATTTTTGGATGTGTCACTATCCAGGCTTGCGCTTAGCACATCAGAACCAGAAAACCTATTGTTAGCATCTACATAATCAGCATTTCCATTCTTGAATAACTGAATTCCTGACAAATAAGGGACAAAATAAGCACGAAATGCAAAGCGATGAGCACCCAATCTCTTTGAATCTCCAAGTTCCTCGGCCCTTATTTCCAGACCATAGCTACCATATTACTCATACCGCTGCCATAGGCTTCCTAAACTGATGTTAGGTGTCTCATGTCTGCACAATGGCACACCCCAACCTGATTAACCTGGTTCCTTGAGCAGCAAGTATGACAACTTACAGAATTGGGTGACTGATGAATAGCTGGGGATGAATGATAAAGAAGTCTTTCAAATTCAGCAATGAGGCGACCAGTGGCCATTTGAACAACTTCGGATGCCAGTTGTGCCCTACAAGCATTATTTACTGCTTCTAGTATTCTGTTTGAATCAGCTTCAAATGCATTTAAATCTTTAGGTACGACATAGTTTTTTTATGTAGTTAGTTGCATTGAGCTTGTTATTGATCAGTTCTTCAGTTGTACTTGGTTGTGGAAACCTTCCCTCGAATCCGTTGGAAAAACAAGTTAAGTCTCCAGAACTTTGACTTAGGCACATTACTGCAACATCAGAAAGAGGATTCTGAGTATTGAAAGCCGCGTACCCTTTAGCACTATTACCGACGCTTTCAAGATGAGCCATTTCATTTGGACAAAGTTGCATGCTGGAAACTGATTCAGAGGTCATGCATTCTACTTTGCTGCTTTGAAATCCAGCGCTTGGACAGCTAGGCGGAGAACTAGATCTTGTAACAAGATATAATCCTTTGTTGTCCTTCGCCTGATCTGATATATCATTCAGTTTCATCCTATCCTTCACACAACTGGGTATGGTTCAATGGGTATGGTTATGAAGCTGGGATGCCAAAATATGGCATATAGGGTCGGAAACAATGCAGCCTAGCCCACATGGGCTGGCTACAATAAGGGGCAGGCCCTGCACCATGGCTGCATGCCTTGTTTGGGCACGAGGAAGGGCATAGAGGCCTTAAGCCGTGTCTGGGATGAAGCCCAACAGCGCTAGGTTGTTGGTAATGGACTAAAACCAACGCAGGAAGGCAGGCCCAGCATGCGCTGGCCTGGGTGAGGAGTGACGAAGCCCAGCTACGAGCTGGCTTAGGGTTTTGGGCTTGGGTGCGAGAAGCCTAGCTAAAGGCTGGCTTTTGGACGTAGGCCGAGAAGCAGACGAGCTCATCAATCAAAGCAGGCTTTGCTGCAAGCAAGCCGGTACATTGGGACATAGCCCAGCAAGCATCGGGCTTGCTAGCAATGGGCCAGTTTGCGTAGAGACAAACCTAGAAGGTTGCAGGCCTACTGCTAGGCTCGGAACTTTAGGCCCGTATAGGAACCCAACCCAGGCCTTCGACCTGGTTGTCTGTGCAAGTGTAGCAAGCCCACGGGGTTACTGCATATGGTCTATGGCGTCGTCCAGGATGGTGGCGTGGCTGCAGGCTAGCCAACTCGGCTTGGCAGCACGGTGTGATGGGTGCATATTTTCATATATTTTTATCATATACTTCCTTTGGATTTTCTATATATGAATGGGTTAAATGCACTAATTTATATTGTTTTAATTTATAGGCATTAAATACTGAAGTTATGCAAAAATGAAGTGAAAAATGAGTTGTTTGGGTGTCAAGTAATTCCAGTGGAGCAAGAGGCTAATTAACTACACCAAGGCATATGCGTTACAACAAGAAGATGAGACTACAACGGTTTTGGAAATCAAATGGACATGGGAGTGCTATTCAATGGATTTAAGAAGAGGCATAATTATTTGTTTTATTTTCTTTTTATTTAATAAGAACTTAAAGTGCATTAGTTAGGATTGTAGTGGGGTTAAATTAGTTTTTTTTTTTTTTCTCTTGTATTTGCCGTGGGTGTTATAAGGAGATTTCTTCTCCTTGTGATGCATTACTAAAAAAAAAAAATGACATCAACAAACTTTCCCATAGTGGGTTGCGGCAAGGAAGGGCAAAGAGGAAGAGCTGCATTTGAGTTTTTCTTTACTAGGGCTACGATGTAGCCTAATCATGAATACGTAATTGCCTTGTGGCATTGTTATTATCAAGTTTTTCATCTTTATTGAGTATCTTTTACTAATTGTAATGCGCTTGATTTTTATTTAGATGCTTGATCACCATCTACATTTAAATTAGGTTGATTTGATGCAAGTTAGAGTAGATGCCATACTTAACTTGGGTATAGCTTCTTGCAATTGATACCATAAACACCTATTTGTAGATGCCATGCAATTAGGGTTTGTGTAATTTTCCAACGATTTCCATAGAGCTTAATGGGTTCTTACTTGTTTAAATCCATCTAGATGCCATAGAGGGTTAACATGTAAGGATACTTTTGATGTAACCAGATGCCATGGTTGTCGAATAATTTAGGGAAAATCGATCATCAATATTGGGGAACTACTTGAGCATAACATATTAAGGGAATTAAGTAGGATTGGTTACGGTGAATTCGGATGCCCTAGGTCTTCTTTTCTTATGTTTTCAATTTATAATTTACATGTATTTTATTTTCAAGCTTTATTTTATTTTAGTTTAATTTCAATGTTTCATTCTTTTCCATTAAAGCTTCTCAAATATGATTTGTTTCAATTTTGTAAGTAAGACTTTAGAATCAATTCGATCTCTATGGGACGATATCCGTGCTTATATGCTATACTGTCATTTGATTCGTATACTTGTGAGCACAAAAATTCGAGACTTAATAAGCCTAATTTCGGTTATCTAATTTTCGCAACAAGTTTCTGGCGTCGTTGCCTGGGATCAAATTTGATTCTATTACTTAATTGGATTGTTACATCTTTTAGTTGGTTTAGCTTTAATGTTAGTTGTTAGTTTTTTTTTTTTTTTTTTTTTCAACAAAAAATTATTCTCCTATGTCTCTTGTTTAGCTTACCCATTGTTTGGTGTTTTTGTAGAAAACTAGAGCCACCTAACCATGTTGCAGGTAGGAAAATTCAAGTTTGGTGGGGTGGATTGTCATCTCCATCTTTGTTTGCCCGTCTCCTCAAACCCGGGAAGTTTCCTTGTCCAAGAGCTTTATTTCATTTATTTTCTTTTGTTGTCTATGTTCGTTTTTTTTCTTTCATTGTTTTTGTTCTAGTTTTGGAAAAAAAAATTAAAATACATACAAAAATATAAAACTTGAGAACCCAAAAATATTTTTCTTTGAGTCTTGTTTTTATTGGCTACTTCCCCATTCAGTGATGAGATACGATCTTTTCGTTTTTCATAACTTTCAAGAAATTTAAGTTTGACATTAGTTCTTTACATTATCTTTGTTTAAACTATATTTTTTTGATGATCATGACTTGGAAGAAAAAAAATGCACGTAGCCTTGTTGGTGTGAAACTAGAGCATGATTTAAAGTTTCATATGTGAATATAGTGAGCTAATGTAACCCTTGTGAGCTTTTGAGCCTATTTTATGATTGAACCACTATGCATCAATCTTGTTTATTCTTGTGCGCATGATCTCATTTTTATATGTATCTCTAGAACTTGCTTTATACCTCTCGTTGCATTCATCAATTCACATAACAAACTTGGAAGCGATTTAGGCATTTGTTTCTTTCGCTTGAGCCTTTCTAGCCAACCATTATAATTGTTTTCCCTAGGTAGCCATTTTGAGCCCTTTTGTGATCCTTTTTGTTCTTAAACCTAAATTTTCCCTACCTAGCCTTGTAAAAAAATTTCTACCTGTCTAAAAAGCTTGTAGAGTAATTTTTTTTTAAGAGGAGAGAATTCCAAGTGTTGGGGCTTAAATATTATCATAGAAAGGAAAAAAAATGATGAGAAAGAAAAAAAAAAAAAAAAAAAAAAAAAAAAACGGTTGTCTGCTTGAAAAAAAAAAGGAAAAGAAAAAAGAGAAATGTGATGTAAAAAAAAACGTTTCAAGATTTAACCAAATGGTCTATTTTGGCACTCAAGTTCTGAAGTGCGGGTTTAAAGTTTCTCTATCTCTCAAATACAATTGTGATGCTCCACAAGTTATTTAGATTTTGTGTTTTTCCATACTCTTTTCTTGTGTAACCAATTAACCCTCAACCTCGTTATAACCTATGAAAGACCTTTTGATCCAAGAAGTTACTTGATATTGATATCGAGTTAGGCAGACAAGCAAGCATATGGCGTCATGTATAATGAGATCATTTGAGTGAAACACATTAACCTATAAATATGAGTGAATGAGTGTATGCCTTGTGAGAAGCTTAGTTGTTTGCATAGGATGATTTTAAGAAGCTTGGAATTGCATTGACATGACTATTACACACACTACACTCCAAGTTGGTTCATTAAAATTAGGTTAAAACTTGGACAATGTCTTGAACTACTGTTGCTTATTTCTTGAAAGTTATCTCATGGTTGGTGTTTTCTCTAAGATTAAAATTTGGGAATTTAGCTAAAAATTTGTTGTGTTTTATTTTCTTTTGTTTAGCTCGAGGACGAGCAAAATCTAAGTTTGGGGTATTTGATGGGTGCATATTTTCATATATTTTTATCATATACTTACTTTGGATTTTCTATATATGAATGAGATAAATGCACTAATTTATAATGTTTTAATTTATAGGCATTAAATACTGGAGTTATGCAAAAATGAAGTGAAAAATGAGCTTTTTGGGTGTCTAGAGTAATTCCAGTGGAGCAAGAGGCTAATCAACTGCACCAAGGCATATGCGTTACAACAAGAAGATGAGATTGCAATAGTTTTGGAAATCAAATGGACATGGGAGTGCTATTCAATGGATTTAAGAAGAGACATAATTATTTGTTTTTATTATTTCCGTTTATTTTCTTTTTATTTAATAAGAACTTAAAGTGCATTAGTTATGATTTTAGTGGGGTTAAATTAGTTTTTTTTTTTTAATTTTTTTATTCTTGTCTTTGCCGTGGGTGTTATAAGAGATTTCTTCTCCTTGTGATGCATTACTAAAAAAAAAACATCAACAAATTTTCCCATAGGGGGGTTGCGGCAAAGAAGGGCGAAGAGGAAGAGCTACATTGGAGTTTTTTTTTGCTAGGGCTACGATGTAGCCTAATCATGAATACTTAATTGCCTTGTGGCATTGTCATTATCAAGTGTCTCATCTTTATTGAGTATCTTTTGCTAATCGTAATGCACTTGATTTTTATTTAGATGCTTGATCACCATCTACGTTTAAATTAGGTTGATTTGATGCAAGTTAGAGTAGATGCCATACTTAACTTGGGTGTAGCTTCTTGCAATTGATACCATAAACGCCTATTTGTAGATGCCATGCAATTAGGGTTTGTGTGATTTTCCAACGATTTCCATAGAGTTTAATAGGTTCTTACTTGTTTAAATCCATCTAGATGCCATAGAGGGTTAACATGTAAGGATACTTTTGATATAACTAGATGCCATGGCTGTCGAATAATTTAGGGAAAATCGATCATCAATATTGGGGAACTACTTGAACATAACATATTAAGGGAATCAAGTAGGATTGGTTACGGTGAATTTGGATGCCCTAGGTCTTCTTTTCTTATGTTTTCAATTTATAATTTACATGTATTTTATTTTCAAGCTTTATTTTATTTTAGTTTAATTTCAAAGTTTCATATATTTTCCATTAAAGCTTCTCCACTATGATTTGTTTCAATTGAGTAAGTAAGACTTTAGAATCAATTCGATCTCTGTGGGACGATATCCGTGCTTATATGCTATACTGTTATTTTATTCGTATACTTGCGAGCACAAAAATTAGAGACTTAATGAGCCTAATTTCAGTTATCTAATTTTTGCAACATTGTGGAGCAGTGAAAATCCCATAAATTAATTAACTAATTTGTTTCGACATCTTGGGTTTGAAAACCCTAATTGCTTCTAAATTATTTCAATGTTTTGACTCACAAATTCCACATAGTATAATTGCATATTGCATGAACAAATATATATATATATATATATATATATATATATTTACAAAATATATGAACACATATGCAATATATATAATTGAAAGGAAAATATAAATGTATGGGGTTCATGCATCATTGGGAATGTTTTCTGCCATTCTATTTCAACGAAGGATGAGAGACTTTCTCTCTCCAAATCCCATAAATTTTCATAATAATTGCTCCACTTAGCCTTTATTTCATTTTAAATACCCTATAAATACTTCACTCAACCCTTTATTTTCCCTTAAATTCCCATAATTATTATTTTATATCATTTTAAATATCCTATAACTACTTCACTCATCCTTTATTTCCTTTTAAATTACTTTTAATTGCCACATTCAGCCTTTATTTTGGTTGAAATTTTCCTATAATTGTGACCAATCACCCTTATTTTTCTTGAAGTTCTCTATAATTGCTTACAATAAAATAAATAATTATAAAATTTTGAGACAATATGACACAGTTTCCAAGTACAACTAGACTTGGTAATAAAGAAGATGATATTATCTTTGATTTAGTTATAGTTATATTTGTTCTTACAAAGTATTATATTGTTATAAATATACTTATATGTATAATCTCTACTAATTAATAAAACACTGATTGTCAACCAAAATCCCATGAAATTACCAGTTTAACCCTTTAATTAAAAAAGAACAATAAGAAATATGAGGCAGAAATGTAATTTCACACAACCAAATTTTGCTGTTTTTTTTTTATAAAGCATCACTCACATGTAATCCTAACATATCTCTAATTAATAAAAATAAAAATAAAAATAAAACAAAAAACAAAAAACTTACTAAAATTTTAATTTACGTGAGGCTTCGCCTTGCTCCTAGACTGGGTTATCCATTGGATATCTCGGCCACGCCCTGCCTTTTAATGCATTGGGGTCAGCATACTACCAATACTCACCACCACCACCTAATTAGTATGTCGTCTGAGCCATTCATTTCGGTCTGATCAGAAAATACAAAAAGAATAAGGACGACGAAGCATGCAGCACTATTAATGTGGCCGGCTACTAACCATCTCAGCTCAGACCGGAGACGCCACCATTCAGACTTGGGGCTCTGATCCTCCAATTTTCCCTTGAAATAAATGGGTCGGGTCACGCCACTACTCTCCTTGTTCATTCGTCTTGGCTGAAACCTCCAAACGATAAGAAGTTTCTCCTAGCTAGCTAAGAACAAGTTTTCTCTCTTTAATTTTGTTCAAGTAGAATAGCAGAATAAGTCAAATACGCCTCCTAGCTAATAACAAAGTCTCTTAACCAATTACGTGCATGAAATTGAAGCGAACCAAGTCATTTACAAATACACATAAACTTGGCTATTCATACTACCATGTCAACCAAAACGAGGCCATCCATGATGAGGTCGACTCGATCATTTTTCGAGCACAAACTAGGCGAACATTTTACATGGTTCGGTTGTAACACACCAGCCACTTCACCCTAACAAGGCTCAATCATTTTGCTCTGCCTTATATTTGAAAGGCATTGTCAAAAATGGCGATGGGGTAGGAGCATGGTTGGTATGCGCCGAGCAGATGTTGGATTCGACAGCTGAAACTACCAAGTTGCGAGTGTTGCTTTTGGTTCTCGGTTCTCATTATCTCGGCTATATATTCTAGTTTGCAACTTTGGACAGAGCATAATATATAAAGGATCTGGGAATCTGAGGGGTTATCAGTCGTGATCAAGTCATTTTGAATGGGCCTTTTACCTTATTGTTGTTTGTTTATTGGGTTCCTTTTGGTATGATCAGTGGCTTATTGTGAAAGGAATTGGTACAAATTAATATTAAATTTTAATCCGAGAGGTTATCAGTCGTGGTCAAATCTCTAGATGCTTCTAAAAATTATAATACAAGTCTTTACCTGCTTCGATTATCCACAGGGAAAATCCAAGACCAGTTCATCATCAGTCTCTCTTGCTAATCTATAAATACAGAAGTGTCCCCATGCATAATTTTCATCCATCTCGAAGCAACTCATCATCAGATCATCTAGTTAAATACAAGTTCCACGTCCTTGCTAATCCCCTATACACTATAGCTAGCGATGAAAGGAGTTCATTTCCCTGTAACTGCTGCTGCCCTGTCAGTATTAGCATTCGCTACCCTCCTTGCCTCTGCCTCTGATCCCGATCCTCTTCAGGACTTTTGCGTAGCAATTAATAACACCGATTTTGCTGGTACGTATACTTATATGTTTTAATTATGTAAAAACAATATCCATAATTAAGATTCCATTCAGTACAGAGTACGTAGGAAATAGCAAGGCCTAAACCCTAACTATATGATTTTGCATGGATGATGAGGCTGATGGCTCATCGTCCATGCATGTACAGCACCTACGTACATAAAAAAGATTTAATTGCTTGTGTGTATCATTGCGAGCAGTGTTTGTGAACGGGAAGTTCTGCAAGGACCCAAATCTTGCATCAGCAAACGATTTCTTCTCTGACAAGCTCCGGTACCCCGGAAACACATTGAATCCGGTCGGTTCAATTGTTACGGCGGCGAACGTGGATGTTATACCCGGACTCAACACTCTCGGCATCTCCTTTGCTCGCGTAGACTTCGCACCAAATGGCCTCAATCCGCCTCACACTCACCCTCGTGCCACGGAGATCTTCATAGTCTTAGAAGGCTCACTCTACGTCGGATTTGTCACATCCAATATTAATGGCGACGGCAATCGGCTGTTCACCAAAGTGTTGAACAAGGGAGATGTGTTTGTATTCCCAATCGGTCTCATTCACTTCCAACTCAATGTCGGAAAAACCAATGCTTTGGCCCTCGCCGCTTTCGGCAGCCAGAACCCGGGAGTGATTACCATTGCGAATGCAGTCTTCGGATCCAAACCTCCCATCAACCCTGATGTTTTGACCAAGGCATTCCAGTTGGACAATAATGTGGTTGATTATCTACAGAAACAGTTTTGGTACAATAACAGTTGATCAAAACGACTCACAAATTATATATGAAATATAATATTAAATAAATAAGAAGATCATGGTTTGATTTGCCTATGTAATGATGTACCAATCTTCCTATATAGCCAGTCTCCTTCCGACTCCGAGGGATGTTTTGAGCATAATTTTAATACAACAGTGATGTGTGTTATTTATCCCTAAATCTCTTACTTGGAAGGTTTTCTTTGTGGGTCGAGGTCTTACTTGCAGTTTGAACAATCGAAAAATGAACATAAATAAATATAATATATCATTCGATTCAACAAAATTATCATGACCACCTTCGATAAGAGCAAAAAGGCAACAAATGAACGAACCTCACCTTATTGCCATAAGAACACCGTATTAACCAAAAGAGAAGAAAAAATTGGTTCCAGCAGCATAACCGAGCCGAACCCGACCACCAAAAGTTGCAGCCACAAGTCTTATCGAAAACTAATTAATCTGCTGGGCCTAGAAAATTAATGCTCTGTCAAACCACTTGTGCTCTTCCTACCAACCATCAAACACAAAAGAGAGTTTAAACTTATTGTAACACAGAGATCATGATAAAATCATTCGACACCTCAAACAAAATGATCTGCTCGACTCGTCCAAAACAACAAACAATCTGCTTCTCCAATCCACTTCAAACAAGTAAATGTGTTCCTCCAATCCACCTCGCCCCAAAATTGATCAGGGCACCTAAATTTCTCTTTGGGTCAGCATACTACCAATACCCACCACCACCACCTTATTAGTATGTCGTCTGAGCCATTCGTTTGGGTCTGATCAGAATATACAAAAAGGAAAAGGACGACGAAGATGGAAAACAAAGGTTCTTAAAGAAATAGCGAGCAAAGCATTTGAATTAACTTAGAATTCACTTTTGAATGAAAACTCAACTTTTGAACAACAAGGGGGAACAAGCTCTTTTTCCTTTCTTTTCTGTTTTTCTTTTTCATATGTTTACTTATACACAATACAAAGAAAGCTGAAAGCTTTACACCCTACACACTTGAATCGGACAGCACACATGCACATGCACATTCCTTTCCTGCTGTCTTTCCTTTACCCAAATGCTTGTTGTGCTGTATCCTTGCACGTTCCTTGCTGTGATGTATCCTTGCACGTTCCTTGCTGTGCTGTCTGTGCACGTTCCTTGCTGTGCTGTCTGTGCACGTTCCTTGCCGTGCTGTCTGTGCACGTTCCTTGCCGTGCTTCTTCCAATACTCCCCCTCAAGCTGGATCCAGTAGGTTGATGGATCCAAGCTTGGAGATGAGTCTTTGAAACTGATGAGAAGCCAGAGGTTTGGTGAATATATCAGCCAGCTGATCGAAGCTTTTTACATAATGTGTCTGAATCACCTGCGACTGTACTTGTTCACGGACATAGTGACAGTCGACTTCAATATGCTTCGTCCTCTCATGAAAAACGGGGTTTGATGCTATGTGCATGGCAGCCTGGTTGTCACAAAATAAGGTCATTGGTTGAGCTGTGAACACACCTAAGTCACATAAAAGTCCTTTTAGCCATATCAGCTCACACGCGGTTGAGGCCATTGCACGATATTCAGCTTCGGCACTTGATCTTGCGATGACAGTTTGTTTCTTGCTCTTCCACGTGACCAGGTTTCCACCAACAAAGGTACAATAACCAGTGGTGGACTTGCGATCGATTGCGTTTCCTGCCCAATCAGCATCACAGTACCCCATGATTTGAGTGTTGTCATTCTTTGCCATGAGGATGCCACGACCAACAGACCCTTTTAAGTAACGTAAGATTCTTTTTACAAGGTTCAGATGCTCGATGGTGGGAGAGTGCATGAACTGACTGGCAATACTTACTGAATGTGAGATGTCTGGTCTGGTGATCGTTAGGTAGATCAGCTTGCCGACAAGCCTCTGATATAAGCTGATATCCGAGAGTGGCGTGCCTCCCAAGTCAAGCTTGAGCTTGCTATCAAGAGGGGTAAGTGCAGGCTTGGCATCACTCATATTGGCATCTTTAAGTAGGTCCATGACGTACTTTCGTTGATTAAGAAATAGTCCCTTGTAAGAAGATGCCATTTCGATTCCAAGAAAATACTTCAACACCCCAAGATTTTTAACCGCAAATTGTTGTTGAAGTGACTGTTTGAGTGTGGTGATTTCAGTATCACCTGTAATTATTAAGTCATCCACATATATCAACACAACTAATTTGCTTGCAGCTCTTGTGCGAACAAATAATGATGAATCTGCATTACTCCTTTTGAAACCAATGCTATGAAGAACGGTACTTAGTTTTGCATACCAAGCACGTGGTGATTGCTTCAGTCCATAAATTGACTTATGTAACTTACACACCAAATTAGGCTCTTGGCTTTGAGGGTGTCCTGGTGGCAATCTCATATAGACTTCTTCTTCAAGATCACCATGTAGAAAGGCGTTCTTCACGTCCATTTGGTACATAGACCAACCTTTATTGACGGCAACAGACAATAGAACCCTTACTGTGTTCATTTTTGCAACAGGAGCAAATGTTTCCTTGTAATCCACCTCAAATGTTTGAGTGAATCCTCGAGCCACCAGCCTGGCTTTATGCTTCTCAATCGAACCATCAGAATTAAACTTGATCTTATAGATCCACTTACAACCCACTGCCTTTTTTCCTTGTGGAAGTTTGGTGATGCTCCAGGTTTTGTGTTGGTCTAGTGCTTTGAGTTCATCTCTCATTGCTTCTTTCCACACAACTTGATTATTAGCCTCATAAAAGTTTTGAGGCTCACTGTGACTTGAAATGTTGTTAAGAAAGGCAGCATGAGATGGAGTTACCTTTTGATACGACACGTAATTTGAAATTGGATGCCTCGGTTTATATGTGACAAAATCTTGAAACCTTGTGGGAGGTTGTCTATCACGCCGAGGATTGCATCGAGGTACTAGGAGGTTTGTCTCATCCTCGTTCAAATTGTCATCCACACCTTGAGGATTTTCTATGTTGCCGTTGTCATCATCATGCACCGAGTCATCATCATGCACAGAATTATCAGGATGAGTACCTTCATTATTGACTTCAATGGGAGGTGTAGAAGTACAGATTCTTGGTAGAGGAATTAGGTCTAAGATGCACTCCCCCTGATTGTGGCTTCATGTGATTTTCTGAAAAAAGGGTTAGCTTCATGGAATCGTACATCTTTAGATACAATTATTTTTTCTGAGTTGAGGATCATAGCACTTATATCCTTTTTGTGTTGATGAATAACCAAGAAAAATACATTTGAGAGCTCTAGGGTCCAACTTATCTCGATGGTGTGACTGTATATGAACAAAACAGACACAGCCAAAGACTCTAAGATGTGAAAGGTCGATTTTTCTTCCTTTCATGACTTCAAGTGGAGATTTAAACCCCAAGACTCGGCTAGGAAGTCTATTGATGATGTACACAGCCGCCATGACTCCTTGTGACCAAAATCTCTTTGGTACATTCATTTGTAACATTAATGCTCTCGTTTTTTCCAGAATGTCACGATTTTTCCTTTCAGCTACACCATTTTGTTGAGGTGTGCCGACACAACTTGTTTGATGCATGATACCATGCTTGCTCAAATATAATGACATGATATGGGACATATATTCGGTGCCATTGTCAGATCTTAAGGTTTGAATTTGAGAGGAAAAATGGTTCTTAACAAGATTGTGAAAATCCTTAAAAACTTCAATCACTTCACTCTTAGACTTTAAAAGGTACAACCATGTGGCTCTAGAGAAATCATCGACAAAAGTTACATAATACTTATAACCATCAAAAGATTCAAGCGTTGGTCCCCATACATCTGAGTGAACTAGTTCGAAAACTTTACTAGTCCTAGATAAGGATGAGGTAAAAGACAATCTGGTGGCTTTAGACAAATGACATGTTTCACACGAAATTAAATCATTACCTAAGTTTGGAAACAAGGAAGACAAAACAGGTTGGGAAGGATGAGCTAAACGTTGATGCCACAATTGACTATCTTGGGATGGACTGGACTTGGCTTGAAATCCTCTGGGACTGTTTTTTGATATGTAATAGAGGCCATCTAGGTAAAACCCTTCACCAATCGTCTTCTTGGTGAGGCAATCCTGAAAAATGACATTGTGAGGAGAGAAAATGGCCAAACAATTTAAGGTATTGGTGATTTTTCCCACAGATAGAAGTTGAAATGGAAAAGAAGGAACAAATAAGGCTACTGACTCAATTTTGTCCGATATTAAGTTGATATTTCCCTTCCCTAAAACCTTAGACCTCTCACCATTGGCAGTTGAGACTTGAGACGGTTTTGAAAATTTTTCAAACTTGTGAAACTTAGAAACATGGTTGGTCATATGATCTGTGGCACCCGAATCAACAATCCATAAATCATGCATCATATTTACATTAAGAGCAGTTTTAAAAGCAGTCATGATACCTTGCATGTCATCTTGGGCCATGTGTTGTGTTTCTGTCAGAAATCCAGCAAACTTGCCTAGCAAAGCTATTGAATTTCCATCTTCAAAGCCGACCGTTTGGTCATTCTTAATCCTTTCTTTCTTGCTTTGAAGATACACTGCAAAATCATTTATGAGTGCAGCTGGATTTGCAGTGAAGCTCTTGAGTGCATCAGACCTATGAGAGGTTGAGGTAGTTGCATTGTTGGCTCTATGTGGTGCACGGTTCAGTCTTTGTGAGCCCTTGTTATCCTTCATGAACTCTGGCTTTAATTCTGGATGTAAAATCCAGCATGTCTCCTTAACGTGACCAGTATAGTTGCAGTGTTGGCACTTTAAGTGTGGATTCTTCACTTTGTATTTTCTTTCGTTGGCTAGATAAGCCCTTGCTTCAGTTACACTGGTCTTTGTGCCAGTGTTCATGACTTTCCTTCGTACTTCTTCACGTTGGATTGTTGCACATACGCTGGTGAAGGAAAGTAGTTCGGGGTTCATGAGTATGTGGCTTCGTAGGTCTTCGTATCCTGAATCGAGACTTGACAAGAGTTGGAATATCTTGTCTTCTTCTGCCCTTTTCAGTAGTAAAGACGCCTCAGTTGTGTGAGGCCGATACATTTCCAGCTCATTCCACATGCTCTTCATGCTGCCTAGAAGTTGAACAAAGGGCTTTCCTTCTTGTTGTATGTTGGAAATGTTCTTCTTCAATTGAAACACACGTGCAGCATTGTTCTGGCTGCCATACATCTCCTTGACTGTCTCCCATAGTTTGAATGATGATTCAGAATAACTGAATATTTCAGCTAGTTTACGTTCCATGGAATTTAGGAGCCATGACATAACTAGCTGTTCCTTGCAAAGCCAGATTTCATAAGTTGGTGAAGAAACATCAGGAACTTCGATGCTTCCATTTATGAACCCTAGCTTGGACCTTCCACCTAGGGCAAGACTCACTGCTCTCGACCAAGGTAAGTAATTAAACTCATTTAACAAGACCGAGCTTAATCTTTGATTTGGATTGACATCCACCTCAGACACGGTTGAGGAGGAAGGTATCTGGGAATCTCCAAACGAATAAGAATTCTCTTCCGCCATATAAAGACCTATAAGAATAAAGAAAGAATTTTTCTTTTCTTTTTTTTTTTTTCTTTTTTTTTTTTGTATATAAAAAAAAAACAAATTCGTAGCTGCTGTTGTTGATCTCTGCCTTGATCGAATCCGAAAGCTTGCTGATAACTGTACGGGGCTTCAAGGTTTTCTGGTGTTCCACGCCGTTGGAGGTGGATCCGGCTCTGGCCTCGGCTCTCTGCTCTTGGGTTCACAGTCTACCCGTCTCCTCAGGTCTCAACCTCCGTCGTTGAGCCATACAACAACGTGTTTTCCACTCACTCCCTCTTGGAGCACACCGATGTGTCGATTCTCCTCGACAACGAAGTCATCTACGACATCTGCCGCAGGTCTCTCGACATTGAAAGACCCACTTACACCAACCTCAACTCCCCTGAAGGCAACAAAAAAATGGAGAGCTCTAAGCCCAAAAAGGACTCCACCGACGGCGGCGACGGTGGAGAAAAGCCGGAGTCTTTACCTGCAGTTCAGTTCAAGGAACTCTTCAGATTCGCTGATGGGTTGGATTACGTTCTGATGGCAATTGGGTCAGTCGGAGCTGTCGTGCATGGCAGCTCTCTCCCCATTTTTCTCCGGTTCTTCGCCGATCTTGTTAATTCTTTCAGTGCGAATGCGAACGACATGGATAAGATGATGCAGAAGCAGGTTATTTTTCCTGCTCTGATACCATATTGAAAATTGTAATATCTTTCATATCATAGAAAGCCTTATGGGAAGGCATACTTATACACAATACAAAGAAAGCTGAAAGCTTTACACCCTACACACTTGAATCGGACAGCACACATGCACATGCACATTCCTTTCCTGCTGTCTTTCCTTTACCCAAATGCTTGCTGTGCTGTATCCTTGCACGTTCCTTGCTGTGCTGTCTGTGCACGTTCCTTGCTGTGCTGTCTGTGCACGTTCCTTGCCGTGCTGTCTGTGCACGTTCCTTGTCGTGCTTCTTCCAATAACCACCTTATTAGTATGTCGTCTGAGCCATTCGTTTGGGTCTGATCAGAATATACAAAAAGGAAAAGGACGACGAAGCATGCAGCACTATTAATGTGGTCGGCTGCTAACCATCTCAGCTCAGACCGGAGACGCCACCATTGAGACTTAGAGCTCTGACCCTCCAATTTTCCCTTGAAAATAATGGGTCTGGTCACGCCACTACTCTCCTTGTTCATTCATCTCGGCTGAAACCTCCAAACGATAAGAAGTTTCTCCTAGCTAACTAAGAACAAGTTTTCTCTTTTAATTTGGGGTGTATTCAATTGGGATTTTGAGTGATTTTGATTCTTTTAATGAATCTAGGGATATTCAATTAGGATTTTAAGTGATTCTCTTAAATTCAAAATGTATTCAATTAGAATTTTAAGATAGTTTATTAAAATCCTTAGAAATCTGAGTGTATTCAATTAAGATTTTAAATAAATTTATAAAATTCTAGGTGTATTCAATTAAAAATTGATTTTAAAAAATTTGAGAAAGTTGAGGAATTACAGGGAATTTGAGAGATTTCGTAATGTATTTTAAGCATCCACAAATCCTTTAAAATCTTTTAAAATCTCTCAAATTCTCAATTGAATACACCTCTTAGCTAATAACAAAGTCTATCAACCAATTACATGAAATTGAAGCGGACCAAGTCATTTACAAATACACTTAAACTTGGCTATTCATACTACCATGTCAACCAAAACGAGGCTCTCCATGATGAGGTCGACTCGATCATTTTTCGAGCACAAACTAGGCGAACATTTTACGTGGTTCGGTTGTAACACACCAGCCACTTCACCCTAACTAGGCTCAATCATTTTGCTCTGCTTATATTTGTTAGGCATTGTAAAAAATGTCGATGGGGGAGGAGCATGGTTGGTACGCGCCGAGTAGATGTTGGGTTTCACAGCTGAAACTACCAAGTTGCGAGTGTTGCTTTTGGTACTCGATTCTCATTATCTCGGCTATATATTCCAGTTTGCAACTTTGGACAGAGCAGAATATAGGAAGGATCTGGGAATCCGAGGGGCTGTCAGTCGTGATCAAGTCGGCAAGTTGTATAAATTTGTGTTTTCATGGTCAATTTTAATAGAGATGCACTGGACTTGTGGGTGTTGTCTTTGGGCGTCAGTCATCATCTCGAGGCATGGATCCTCGAGTCTGGTGGCTGCTCAGATCTTCTGCTTGGCTGGGGGCTTTTCTCCAAAACTCTCCCCTTCTCTCCCCAACCTCTTTGTAGAAAGGCGTATGTGTATATGTACATACTCAAATATAATACAAATCTATAGCCCAATTATAGGTGAACCGCTCAAATATATAAGCATCATGAAATGACAGGTTATATCAAAGAATCGTTGTATTAGTAACTGCGTCCAATCTTCAAACCCAGCACTATTTACAGAATAATACTACGAGGAAAATTATGTACACACATTTGCGTAACCTGAAACACAAAAACAGAGAGGAAAGCTATATATACACAATACATATTTATGGGGGGTCAAACCAGTGTAAGCAAAAAACACAAGGTCAGGAAAAGGGTGGTAAGGTAACTCTTTCTCCCTATCTAATGTTAAATATGCTTAATTTGGAAGACTACTCAACGAGTTGTACCAGTTGTTAAAATGAATTAGTTAAGACTTTACGAAGTCCTCCAGCGTCGCCGAGAGAGGAAGAACTCATAGTCCGGATGCCTGTTTACAGATGTCGTACTTCCTTTGCTCACAACAGCTCTTGCCATAAGCGATGCTGTCTCCTCAAGTGTCCTCAAACGCTCTTCTAGTACTCCACAAGGGTTTAAGCCCCGTGGTGTTACTGTTGTCTGCCTCGGTGCTGAGGGCCTTAACTTGAACCAGCATTCAGCCTGTGCACACGTGACACAATATATATTAATTAATAAGCGCAGCAACTTCTACAATATGCCTCAACTATATGCCACAGCTGCGCAATATTTGTGCATCTATGCACTATTAGCCATGACTACCTGAGCATTGTAGCTTTGCAGACCCACAACTGGAGATACAATACAAGTATCCAATTTATGAGACTCAAATTTGGTACTTCTATGGACCAAATGACCGAGTGAATGGTAAGTCAGAAATGCTGCACGTAAGTTACCATCAGGTATCCGGTAAATTGGATACCATGCCACTGAGTACCTGAAAATTCAGATGGCACTTGAAAGTTATGTACTAGTTAGAATTTGCTCGGCATCAGTTGTATTACTAATAATTTTGCTTCGTCTTGTGAAACTAAAAACGGTCGATTACAAATACATATTTTACATTTTAAAGAGATTGAAGCCAGTTTTATTACTAACCAGGATCTGGGATTGAGATCATTTAGATTTTTAGAGTTTAGATTTGTCGGATCTCCATAAGCTTTAGAATGTGACAGTCCATCACCTCGTACCAGCTCTTTTATCCTGAAATGAAGGGCAACAGATATAAGATCTTCAACAAATACATAAAGTTCCTTAGGATCTATGACAAGCTACAAAGTAAATACTACATTGTTTTAAATGACAACTTTAGTAAAAAAATATAAAAGGATACTTACTTGTCATATAAAGGTCGTCTAACCTGAGGTTGTTCTGATTCAAAATATTCAAACAGTAGCTCTAAATCACCGGACCCTGTTGTGTCAGTTAATCGAACAGATACATCTCTGGCAGAAGCAGAAGATTGTTCTGAAATACACTGTTGATTTACAAGCGGTGGAGTGACCACATCTTCCTTATGATCAGGCTGAGGAAGAAGTAAGGAAAATAGTGGAAGACTACCAATGCTAGAGGAATTTTTGGATGTGTCACTATCCAGGCTTGCGCTTGGCGCATCAGAACCAGGAAACCTATTGTTAGCATCTACATAATCAGCATTTCCATTCTTGAATAACTGAATTCCTGACAAATAAGGGACAAAATAAGCACGAAATGCAAAGCGATCAGCACCCAATCTCTTTGAATCTCCAAGTTCCTCGGTCCTTATTTCCAGACCATAGCTACCATATTTCTCATACCACTGCCATAGGCTTCCTAAACTGATGTCAGGTGTCTCATGTCTGCACAATGGCACACCCCCAACCTGATCAACCTGGTTCCTTGAGCAGCAAGTATGACAACTTACAGAATTGGGTGACTGATGAATAGCCGGGGATGAATGATAAAGAAGTCTTTCAAATTCAGCAATGGGGCGACCAGTGGCCATTTGAACAGCTTCGGATGCCAGTTGTGCCCTACAAGCATTATTTACTGCTTCTAGTATTCTGTTTGAATCAGCTTCAAATGCATTTACATCTCTAGGTACGTCAGAGTTTTTGATGTAGTTAGCTGCATTGAGCTTGTTATTGATCAGTTCTTCAGTTGTACTTGGTTTTGGAAGCCTTCCCTCGAATCCGTTGAAAGAACAAGTTAAGTCTCCAGAACTTTGACCTGGGCACACAACTGCAACATCAGAAACAGGATTGTGAGTATTGAAAGCCGCGTACCCTTTAGCAGTGTCTTTAAGAGTCCATCTCCTAGAAGCTGCCTCATCAGAATGTTCAAGTGATGAACTGCCAGATCTAGTAGAGTTTGTCAATCCGGGATTCTTTAACCCAATTGGCATCCACTTGTGCGTAAAAGATCCAGAAGTACTATAGTTTTGCCTGCTTTCCGCAAGAGAGGTTTCTTTCTGTACTTCTTGACTTGCTGTATTACAATGTAGATGAGGAAGGTAAACTGGAAAGTGCATTGTGCTACTCTCATTTCTTACACTTTGATTCTTCACGTGAGAGACACTATTACCGACACTTTCAAGATGAGCCATTTCATTTGGACAGAGTTGCATCCTGGGAACTGATTCAGAAGTCATGCATTCTACTTTGCTGCTCTGAAATCCAGCGCTCAGACAGCTAGGCGGAGAACAGGATCTTGTAGCAAGATCTAATCCTTTGCTGTCCTTCGCCTGATCTGATATATCATTCTGTTCTATCCTATCCTTCAAACAACCATCTAAGCCGGACATGCTGGCATGAGACCCCTTCCTAGGATAACAATTGTATTCTTGTTTCAAAGCCGGATCGCTCTTTCTTTTCAATTTCTTTGAAACCTTATCTTTTTGCTGTTTTCTATCCCCATTCTTTGGAAAGGCATTTACATCAGCAGCATTACAGGTTCTTTTAAGAAAATAAGACTCTCTCAGAGGGATATCATACCGTGAGTAAACAGAACTTGCTTTCTTCAACTCACCAGTGCAGTCGCCGGAATCATTCCTCTGGACCTTTTGCCAGACAGACTGATTGTTTTCCTTCCCTGTACGAGCATGCAGATTTCCAGAACTTCCAAATTTAGAGACATTTGAATTTCGAGGTGCTACTTTGTTTTGTTTACTTCTCTTGTTAAGCGCAACGAGTTGCACGTCACTGTTGCTACGACCCTGAATACCATGCCTTGTTCCCTCAGTGTGGTCGTAGGAGTCCACGGCATCATTTAACGAGCTTTGACAAGAGAAATATCCCTTTCTTGAACTCAAACTTGGCGGTTCAGAAATATATATTTCGTGAATTTCAGTCTCAGCATGTTTTTCATCATGACCAGCATTAGTACTATCATCACTGTATGAACCAAATGAAACTGAATCCAAAATGAATGAGTCATGGATGTCAGAGTAACCTTTGGTATACATATCATTGCAACAGCTTGTCTGTGGATGAATACCTTCCACACCGTTGAAGATGGGAAATCCAGAGTCTTTGAGCAGAACCTGATTTTCAAAATTACCGACAGACGATATACCCGCCTCATCACTTGAAGAGGTGCATGTATTTGACGTTTCAGAATTCTTGGCCCTACCATCTGGCAATGAATTATCTGGTGCAGTTGAAGAAGACAATGGTCTGTCCCCATCATTGTTACCACAGGTTTTAGAAGCTGAACTTCCATTGGGATATTCCTCAGACAGCACTTCCGATTCATTAGAGCCAGTGTTGCATGAAAACTTCTTGTTCTGTTTTCCCTTCTTTCTATTCTTCTTTCTCGAACTTCTTTTTGCGGTGTTGTCTATTTTTTGGTTGCCGATACTCATATTTGATGAGTTAATAGCATTAGAACCATTTGGGATGGCACTTGCGGAATCACTGCTGGTTATTGACTTGTGAAAAGATTTCCTAGGAACTCCATTCCACTTAGTAGCTTTATTTGTCAAGGTCTTATTTCGAGGTTGGTGTCGCACGCTTGAACCAGTGAACCTTCTACTTGTAAATGAATTGACAGAATAAGTGGCGTCAAGAGGAAGCACTTTCTGATCCCTGTGTCGAGTAACCTTGAATGGGTTCAATGGAGGCGGGTAAAGCAGATGTAGTCTATCCATATTCACCGGAGTATCAGATACCGACTGATTTATATTGTAAGGACATTGTGATGGTAGTGCTACGATTCTCCATTGTTCATCAGGTTTAAGGGAAAGGAATGTAAAGATACCACACCTGAAATGTCAAATAAAAAGTCATTACCCAGCTATAACAGGAGAGGACCAGAAAATAAAAGGTACAAAAGCTATGATAATCTTAGCGATGTCTAACAAACGCTGACGTGCATTATGTTATGTATTAAATGTATTTCTGATGATTAAGTAATACGCAAAATCATCAAAGCATATACAAACTCAATTTAGTGGATTAGTTTCACCATATAGCCGTGAGAAACAAAGCAATTAGGCAATGGAAACCGAAACAATTTTACCTACGATCAGAGTTCCTCCATGTGACGGAAGGCACTTCACAATCCTGAGCAAGGTAACCCGCAGAAGACTGGTCAGATAATTGTTTCAAGTCATAGCCGAGAAGTGAAGTACATCAAAATTGATTTGTAAAATAGACATATATTACCTCCAAAGATGTTCTAGAACTTTTTCGTTGTTTCCATAATAACAAATCTCTTCTTCTGTCTGAAATTTTCTGGACATCAGTATCACTGGTGGTCCTTGGAAGGGCACAATGCATATTTTGCCGTGCCTGCCCACGTCGTCAGCATAAATAAAACAGTTAGTGATGTTCTAATACGAAATTATAAGGTGCTAATGTAATCAACATCTAAACACTTCACAGCATCAGCAAGTTAGATTTTACAATTAAAGTGCATTGAGAAGAACCCCAACTTTTAGCACTTTTTCGCAATCAGCACATGCATTAGTTTCGTTAGTTTGCATTGCACACTTTCAGCACATTTTCACCAACCAAAGTTGGAATCCTGTAATGCAGAAACATCCTCGGACCTTCTCGCTGCCAACTAATATCTATTATCACACCAGACCAGCCTTATATTGATAACAAACACAAGAGAACCAAATTGTAGCATCTTCTCTCTATCCTAGAATCCAAATCAGTTGGCAACCCAGAAACATCACTTTATTATGCCCTTCTCAGAAGCGTTGTGTTAGGCTGTTAGCTAGCGGCTTTACCTGTCCCGTAGTCATATATTGATTGCATCGAAAATTCTTATTGCAGCTCAGACATGGCTTATTGACACCTTCGTCCTGCAACCTTGGTTTGTCAAAAAGCCTGGTTTTCTATTGGATGGGTTTGGCTTTGGTTTACAAGTTGCATCCGTCCACAAAAACTCTCAAACACTAACTAAGACAACAATTGCAAGGGTAACACAAAACACAACAGTAATGCCTTAACCTTAATTCAATCAAATGAGGCAACGATACTATGTCAATCCACTCGAATCAATTAAGTTAATCACGTAACTAAAACAACAATTCCAAAAATAAAAGAACATTCTTTTCTCCAAACATTCATAATTTGCGGATAAAAGAACATGGGGGTTGAAGGCAAAGTACCTCAAAGGTGTTCAAGATGAAGGTCGAAACACAAACAAAGCCTTATTCGCTTTTATCCTCTAACAGGTGAAAGGCATTGCTTTCATAACACACAAGCTGGCAAAAATAACAAAAAGGATTGAGACTGAGAGCAGAAATGCAAAAATGTGGATAAAAAGGAAGAAAAACAGAGAAAATAGAAACAAAAATGGTTTGCTCACAATCCTCAGACTAAAATTCTATCTATTCTACAATCCACTCATTAGATTTAGACAGAAACCCAGCTATGTTTATCCCAAAAAATACCCAAAAATATGAAGAAATTCCCTAAAAAAAAATCAAAAGAAGTGGGATTGGCTAACTTGAACCATTGATTAGGAATCTAGTACTAAATTTGACAGCAACCCATGAATCAAAATCTTGGAGTAAAAAAAAAGTCTAAAATTGCAAAAAGAAAGATTGGATTGTAGTTGCAGAGAAAGCTCCCCAAATTTAGGTGTGAGGCTGAGAATAACAAGAACTAAAATTACTGTGCTGATTTCCCCAAACCTAATCTCACCCGAACACCTATCATTCTTCCACCTCTCAAAGCTTCCCTCCCAATCTCCCTCCAATTTCATATTATTATAGTTCCACACGGTAAAGCTTTCTCCTTGCCTATAAATACTTAAAATACTTTTTTTTTAATTTTCTAATCAAGTTTTGCATGCAAGATTAGAGCTTTCGAGCTTACATGGGCACCATACTAGTGGGCTAGTAGCTACCACATTCAAGAGTGGGGATGGCAAACTTCAAAAGTACTCCAAATTTATTGCAGGGGAAGTATTTCCACACTTTTCGTGTTTATCTTCAATCACGTTCGTTGAGAAACAAATAGTGTGTGTCATAGATGGTTCTCATGATTATTATAATTTTGTGAGCTAATGCCACATTATGTATAAGTTTTTTTTTTTTGAGTTGAGCGATAGCATTAGTAAGTTAGATTAAGCACTAATGAGGTTCGAACTCACACCGTCATGCAAAGAGATGACACTCTTCCACCTTTCCGAATGAAACTAGAGGAGTGTTTCATTATGATCTTTCATGTTATTCTTAGGGCAAGCCTTCTATAACATTATAACCTAACAAAACAAAGAAAAGGAAGATTTGAGTATTATTAATTTTAAATTAAATTAATAGCCATAACTAAAACTAATAAAATGGCTATAACTAACCATTCCGTTAATTTAGAATTAGAAGATAATTCTAAATAAAATTATTTATTAAATAAATATGAAATTATTTCGAATTATATATAATAAATAATAATATTATAAGATTGTAATATACAATAAATATAGAAAATAGAATAAGATTCTAAACTTAATTACATTACTTGATTTTATTTAAAACTTAATATTTAAATATGAAATTATTTCGAATTATATATAATAATTATAGAGCATGGAAAACGTGTGAATCAGCAAGAACCACCTTGTAAGGCCAAATACTCCTGAGCGACTGATAGTAAAGTAGTACGGTAGTACCTGAGGGAAGGGTGAAAAGACCCCCTTCCCCCATTATAGTAAAGAATCACTTGCTATCTACAAGTTATATTCTCTTAATATTGTACTTTTCTCACATTATCTAATTAGTCTCTTATTTTTCCTTTAATTGCTCTTCTTTCCTATTTTTCCGTCATTTTATATAATTTTTTTCCTATTAATAACAAAATCATAACTCCTTGTTTCTTTCGTTTTTTCAGGTAAAAAAATGGGGCTAAATTCTTAACAAAAAGAAACTAAAATAAAATATAACGAGCATCTAACACTAAGAGATGCAGGAGTGTGATAATCATTTTTGGTAAAGAAAAAAATAGAAATAATTTTATTAGCTATACTAGTTCTTGAAATTGGCATAACTTCTCACTTTGTCGTTTTATCTAAATTTCTTTCCAAAAATTATTTTGGTTTATCAAAAAAAAAAAATTGTCGATAATTATTTTTGGTAAAGATAAAAAGACAAATAATTCGAAAGGATAATTGTCTTTGGAAAAAACGAATAAAAAAACTCCAAAGGAAAGACGACAAACAAAAATGGCGTCAGAGAAATAGAGTAAAGACAGAGCATGGAAATGGAATGAAAAGAAATGTTGGTTAGTCGCAGCTTCCTCTTCTCTCCGATTAACAAACTCACCGTCTTCTCCCAATCCCAACCCCAACACACTCGCCTTCTCTTACAGTCTCATCGGATTCACACTATGGCAGCGGAGGCCGCCACCACCAACACCTCCAATACGACGGCGAAGGCGGCGGCGATGGACTTCCTGACGAAAAAGGTCTACACTCCTCCTCCTTGGGCGTCCCACATCAACCCCATCCCTTCTCACACCTTCTCTCTCGGACACGTAAAAACCCAATTCTCTTCATCTGCTCATATTTGTCTATGCGAATACTGCTTCTGATTGTATTGATTACTGAATAGCAGCTGCTTTGTGTTTGTTATCGCAGCTTCCGACTCCAATTCACAAATGGAATCTTCCCAATTTGCCCCCCAACACTGAGGTCTGGTTAAAGGTATTTTCTTTTACTTTTTTCTCACTGGTATTTGATTTCCTATAGAAAAATACCATTTGGGTTTTATCATTTGTGTGATATATAATGATACATGTACGTTGAATTGTTAATGTATTACTGATGAATGCTCAGATTAAGTTAGCTTTCACTGAATCAAATATCGAGACTTTTAACCGCGAATTTGACGAAAATGTTGCATCTTTTGTTGAAGTTTATAACTTTAACTTCAGAGCTGGATTTGTGGATTTTATGCCCCCCATGACTTATGTGTAGAATTATAGTTTGCAATTTTTGAGGTGTAAATATATGAGTTATTACTTTGGTTTTATATCTTCACTTTCCTGGTTTTACACTGACAGAAGTATTTGCAAATATCTAGCGTGATGATCTTTCGGGAATGCAACTGAGCGGTAACAAAGTCAGAAAATTGGAGTTCTTGATGGCAGATGCGGTAGAGAAGGGTGCGGACTGTATCGTGACGATAGGGGGCATCCAAAGCAACCACTGTCGTGCAACTGCAGTGGCTGCCAAGTATCTCAATCTTGACTGCTATCTCATTCTACGTACTTCAAAGGTTGATTTCCGTCTCTAAGTTTCACGACTTGTTTTTATAATCAAATTGCTTATTGCCCCTTGACCTATTGCAGGTTCTTGTGGACCAAGATCCTGGACTGACTGGCAATCTCCTGGTTGAGCGTTTAGTTGGAGCTCATATTGATTTAATTTCAAAAGAAGAGTATGCAAAAATCGGGAGTGGGGTATGCTAGTTTTTCCTTTCTTGTCAACAGTGTCTATTTCTTTTAAGTTTTCCTTTTAATATATTTATGGTTTGAGTCTGAAGTTGAAAACAGTGATCACTGGCTAAGTAATTCTATTAAGACTTGGTTGTTATGAACTGCATATCAAGTGATCTTTCTTTTTTAAATGATCCATCGCTCAACAGATTGGGAAAAAAGAGCATACAACAAGTTATCTTACTGTTTTACCATTTTGTATTTCTTTTGGGGTCAAGAACATGCATTTCTGATAATATTGAATTCATATATTTCGATTTCTATTCCTATAGTGATTTTGCTTCTTATATTAAATTTGGTCCCAGGTTCTCACTAATCTCTTAAAGGAAAAACTACTAAAAGAAGGAAGAAGGCCATATGTTATTCCTGTTGGCGGATCAAATTCCCTCGGAACTTGGTGAGATTGGGTTTGTATTTTGATTGAAATCTTCATGGGTAGTCTGTTTTGTGCAAAACTCTTTTTATACACTTTCGTATTTAGTTTCTCTATTTTCTTTCAAGTGCCATATCTATTAATCATTAATTATTTTGGGTTCCTAGAATTGGATGCAATATCTTTGCTTCATATTGGAAATGAGAAATCTTTCATATTTTTCTTGACTTTTCAAGCTTTAATCTGTATTTAGTACTGGTAAATGTTCTTCACAATAATCCATGATGACTAATATCATATGGTATAAACCTTATGTTTGGGGTCTTCTAAATGAAAAAGGAGGGGCGAGGGTTTTGAGGCGTCAGTTTCTCATAATGGTTTAGTGTTTTTTTAAGGTTATAAAGTTTGAAAATCCAATATTCCTTGATTTTGTGCTCACTGTTGATCATAATAGCTGTCGTTTAGTTTTTGTTGATATCACGTTGTGTATTTTATTATATTCAGGGGCTATATTGAAGCAATACGTGAGATTGAGGAGCAGCTTCAGAGTGGAATAGACAAAGTAAAGTTTGATGATATTGTGGTTGCTTGTGGCAGGTTTGCTATGCCATCTCTTTTTTTTTTATTGGATTTAACTCCAATTTATTTTTGTGAAATGGAAAGACTGCATATATGTCACTCTATAATTGTTTATGTTGATTGTGATTGTGATTAATATCACTTCCCTCTAATTAATGTTTTTATTTTATCGATTTCCAGTGGGGGTACAGTTGCTGGTTTGTCATTGGCTTCTTGGCTCAGTTCGTTGAAGGCAAAAGTATGTCATTAGATTCCTTTCTGTAGATGATCAATTCGCTACTCCTGACGTGTCATGTAATTATTTGTTCCTTTGCTCTGCAGGTTAACGCATTTTCTGTCTGTGATGACCCTGATTACTTCTACGACTATGTTCAAGGCCTACTTGACGGGCTTGAGGCAGGTGTTGATTCACGTAATATTGTTGACGTTCAGAATGTGAGTATCATATCAGATTAGTCTGTAAATTCATTGTACATATCTTTTGAGGCCGATCTTACTATAGTGGTTGTAATGCTAAACTGTAAACTCCAAAAAAGGAATTATATATTGTGGTTCAACAGGCCAAAGGTCTGGGCTATGCAATTAACACCTCTGAGGAGATTAATTTTGTCAAGGAGATTGCTGCGACCACTGGGATTGTTCTTGATCCAGTTTACAGGTCCGTAACAGTATTAGTTTCCACTTTGTTATTACCAAAATTCATGAGTGTACTTTATATTTCCAATCAACAATTTTAATCAATTTTACTTTGTTCCTCGTACAGTGGCAAAGCTGCTCATGGAATGATGAAAGACATGGCTGAGAATCCAAAGAAGTGGGAAGGAAGAAAGGTCCTCTTCATACACACAGGCGGGCTACTTGGGTTGTACGACAAGGTAGAACAGATGGCTCCGTTGTTGGGAAATTGGCGTCGGATGGATGTCAACGAATCTGTTCCTCGGATTGATGGTCTCGGGAAAATGTTCTAAGGCTCGAGATAAATCGAAGTAGTGCTCAGTTTATAGGGGTGAGAAATCCTCAAATCGAAGTGTATGCTGTACTGAAGGATGCATAAGAAATTAGCTCATATTAAATAAGAGTAGTGCTCAGTTTAATGGAAATATGATTGTTGTTTGTGTTGTGTCTTATCTCTCTTTCTAATGTTGTGAATTGTAAATTTGCCTGTTGCTTAAGAATCCGTTGTCCAATAGCGTTTCCCTATTTTGGACCAATAGTTTTTCCCTATTTTGGACGCTATTGAATTCCTATTTATAGAATTATACGATCACATTCCTAAACAATAAGAAGTACAACAAAATTTATTTATAGCTCCCTTTTTTCGTTTTTCTTCGTCGGCAAAAAAAGTGAAAGCTATTTACTCAAAGAGGAGAAAAAAAAAAAAAAAATCTGTGTTACTCAGAGAGCAGAGCAAAGCGTAAGAGAAAGCAGAGACAAAGAATGCAAAAAGAGCAGAAACCATGTATAAAATGACATGCCTTGCAGTCGCTCCCCATTCCTCCGTTCAACACAATGGAAGTGGACGCAAAGACCAACAGCTCCGACCCGGCTGCAAAGGCGGTGGCGATGGACTTCCTGACCAAAAAGGCCTACGCTCCTCCGTCTTGGGCATCCCGTATCAAGTCCATCCTCCTCATACCTTCTCCCTCGGACAAGTAAAACCCATTTCTCTTCTTCCCCTCCTTTTGTTTCTCTACTATTTGATTACCTTTTCTGTTTGTTATTTGTTGTCACCTATCACTTTTCAGTTTCCAACTCCAATTCATAAATGGAATCTTCCCAGTTTGGCCCCCAACACCGAGGTCTGGTTAAAGGTCCTTGCTTTTTTCTCACTGGTATTTGATTTCCTACACAAAATCCCATTCGGCTTTTGTAAATTGTGTGACTTTTGGGGTCTGTTTGGAAATGATTCTCGAACGGTTAAAAGTGCTTTTCTGAAACCCAAAAAGCACTTACTAGCTACGTTTGTTAAAAAAAATTTAGAAGTGCTTTATGGAGAAGCATCTTTCCAGCATAAGCACTTATGAGCCAAATTTCTTTCTACAAATGCAGTCCTAAACAAGCCCGAAGCTCCACCTAATCAAATATTGAGACTTGTGAATAAATAGGCTACATTTTGTATGCAGGTTTTCTTAATCAAAACTTCGATAAGCTCTTTTCGAGGTGTAATTCATTGATTCGTTGTGAATATCTAGCGTAATGATCTTTCGGGAACGCCAGTGGGCGGTAACAAAGTCAGAAAATTGGAATTCTTGATGGCCGATGCCGTGGCAAAGGGTGCTGACTGTGTCATAACGATAGGGAGCATCCAAAGCAACCATTGTTGAGCAACTGCAGTGGCTGCCAAGTATCTCAACCTTGACCGTTATCTCACTCTAAGCACCCCAAAGGTCAATTTCCATCTCTTGCTTTTACTGCTGGTTTTAAAGTAAAAATATTCTTTTCAATCAAGTAAGTTATTCCGCACACTCTTTGCTGATGCATCTTGATGTACTGCAGGTTCTCTTGGACAAAAATCCTGGACTGTTTGGTTGGAGCTCGTGTTGTATTTGCTGCAAGAGAAGAGTGTGCCAAAGTCGGGAGCGCGGTGTGCTGCGTTTCCTTTCTAGTCAACATTGCCTTTTTAACTGTTTCAAGTCCATTTTAATTAGGCATGCCTTTTATCGGAGCTTATCAAATGTTCCTCGAGAATATTGTTGCTGCTTGTGGCAGGTTTGCTTCTTTTCATACGTGAAGAACGAATATTATCTCACATGTTTTCTACATTGAGTATAATACCGTAACGCAATAGAATTTTTTTATGTTGAATATGATTAATGTTACTTCCGTCAGTCTAATATTTTGATTTTACTGATTTTCAGTGGGGGTACAATTGCATGATTGAACTAGTTTCGAAATATCATGGGTTTTAACTGTTTAGATGTTGTTTACAAATCATGAAGCAATTGTATATTGTGGCTTGACAGGCCAAAGGTCTAGGATATGCAATTAACACCTCTGAGGAGCTTAATGTTGTCAAGGAGATTGCTGCAACCACTGGGGTTGTTCTCGATTCAGTTTACAGGTCCGTATCAGCGGATAATCTCCAGTTTGTTATTTCAAAAAATCGTGTGTATGCTCTATATTTCCGATCAACTATTCTGTCAATTTTGTTTCGTTCCTTTTTTCAGCGGAAAAGCTGCTTATGGAATGATGAAAGACATGGATGAGCCTGTTCAGCGTCCCTTCAGCGAAAAACATCCATTTTCCATTGACGATTTTTGAAATTAGAAAGTTTATGAAGTGAAATCTTCTCTTATTTGTCCAGTTTTGGCACACTACTCGTGTACGGATCAGACGTTAAAGGAAGAAATTAGAAAGTTTCTGTATCTGTATAAGTATATGCCTCCAAACTCCAAAGTCCAAATTACGAATACAAAGTGGTAAGTGATTTTGGGATCGCAAGTTAAAACCTTATGCATTTGTATTTAAGCCATAGGAATTAGAACCGAAGAATGTCTTTTTAGTTTTTTTTTTTTTTTTTTTTGGCTTTATTTTTTTTTTTCTTATTATTAAGGAGAAAAAAAATCGAAATTATTACAATAATTAAAAAAGAGTAAAAAATTTCAAACCAGAGAAACATGAGTAAAAATTTAATATCCTATATATTAGGATAGTGGACTATCACATGGAGTGTCCCTTAGTTAGCAGGTACCAATCACTCCCCCCATTTTTCACCGCTATTGTGAAATTAGTTTAATTTTTAATTATTGGTTGGTGTAGTGGGTCATTGACGTTGACTCGCTGATAAGAGAGATATAATAAAAGAATATACTTTCGGTTACAAAATATGATTTTCCCAAACAATGCTGTATGAAAATTTTACTCGTCAATAATTATGATTTTTGGAAATTAGGTCGATTGATTGGTTTGGCCCACCCTCTGTAGACACGTAAGCTATACATTAACAATGTTATGTTTCGCGAGGGAAATTTTGATTGGACACCTAGTGGAACAGCTCATATAAGAGGACAAATTAACATAATATAATATTTTTGCCACTTAATATTACAATTTAATAGTATTTGTTTCAACTTATAAGTAAAAGGTTTTATAATTAAACGAATCATAATCGTAATGTTCGTGGAGAAATGAAAGCGCACGAGAAGAGAAGCCAAGGCAACCGGCATCTTCCTGTAAAGCGTCCACCACCAGTCGGTCAACTTCAATACCAACGGCAATTCTTTCCTTATGCTTCTTTGCTCCCTCGTTTTCCTTCGCTTTCAAGCAAAAATCGTATTGAATTGTGTAAAGACGATAAGATTATATAGTTGCTGGCTTAGCGGATCCGATCCCATCCGATCCTATCTGGGGGCCACGTCCTTAAATCGTATTGAATTGTGTAACCATTTGCCACGTCCTTAAAGCGATTCATCCCTAATCAGATGTTAACTACTACTTAACTTTGTGATTTCCCAACTTCCTTTGATCTGATTAACTTAAGTCTTATTGCATAATTACAATTTACTATAAACTATAGGAGCTGTTTTAGACGAGGAATATAAAATTATAACAGAAATAGTGTGTAATGATTATGTTTAACTGTCTTTAATAACGTCTTAAACTAACTAGTTCATGCCTTGTAATTTATAATTGAACTAAAAATGTGGATGATTTGACACTTGAAGTATCCCGAAAAACTTGAGTCGGACAGAAGGCCACTTTGACCCCACTCTCACCACAAATATTTTAAACAAGGTAATGCTATGAAGATTAAATTTGTAAGCTAAATAACATAGAAGTTGGCGATTAGATTATTACTTCAGCGTTTATAAACGTGTTTGTTTTCTATTAGTGACATGTTATTTGGTTTGTAAATTTTATTTATAAATTTAGTCTTACTAACATTACTCTTTTGAAATTGTGATAATTTTTTATTGGATGACCCTACAAGTTTAACCCCGAGTCCCTATCGGTAATGCCCTCATAACCTATAAAAAATGGTACCACATGGGCTTCACTGTCATCGATTTAACCCAATGAATGAACTCCACGTGTGCTTGAAGACGTTTTGTTCGGAAATGGATCATCTCTGAATCACTTTCATCAAATCCACTCAATCAATGAATCTGAATTCTTGAAATTTGATCAAACGGTTAAAAATAAAAGATCCATTTAAAAATTATAATAATTTTAACAATTAGATCTAATTTTAAAGGTCTTGATTTAATAATTGAATGAATTTGATGAAAGAAATTTTCGTTTTGTTCTCTCTACCGACACAAGGTGGATAGAAAACAAAACAAGTAGGGTAGGATGGATGAGTCCATAGCGATGCTTTAATCATTAAGATTCCCTTAAAATAATGCATGGGTAAAATGGCCAATTCGCCAAATATTTTCAGTACGTGTCCTTTTTCTGCCATACGTGCTTCAATACAGGCCTGATCATCTGCTCTTCCCATCTACCATCCATTCCTATATTTTGTGATCACGGTAAATCATATTAATATTTTATATTAATTTTTTTATACAAATAATAAAATATAAAATAATAAAAATATAAAATATTAACGTGATTTAACTATAATCATAAAAATAAAAAGAGTGAGATAATCCAGGTCCCTTCAATGCGTTATGCTTTTATTATTTTCCCCACTTGCTTCTTATTTACCATAAAGTTTTCAGATAAGAGTATAAAACCATCAACTCCTCTGTAGCTGCAACAAGGCTTCATATTTTTGTTCCCTATTTTCTTCTTCTTTCTTCCTAAATTTAACAATTTATTGAGATGGTGATCTCAACGGCATCCGGTGAGCGTCGTGGAGAGCAGGTGAACAGTACCTTTGCTTCCAGATATGTGCGTAACGTCCTCCCTAAGTATGTTCTTCCACTCTTTAATTCCTTACTTCCCTTTTTTTTTTTTGTTTAATAAACACTAAGTAATATTAATGAAAGGTAGCGATTTTTTACCAAGAATTAAGCAATGCGTACGTGTACGTGTAATTGTGTAGGTTTCAGATGCCGGAGACGTCGATGCCAAAGGACGTGGCGTATCAGATAATAAACGACGAGCTGATGCTGGACGGGAATCCGCGGCTGAACTTGGCGTCGTTCGTGACGACGTGGATGGAGCCCGAATGCGATCGGCTGATGACGGCTGCCATGAACAAAAACTACGTCGACATGGATGAGTACCCCGTTACTACGGAACTCCAGGTCAGCTCATCCATCTATCATCTCGTTTACTTTTACGGTAAATTTTTTTGTGTTATCGGTTGTATATTGCATTCGTCTTTGTTTTTTTATTTTTTATCTTTCGTCAGTGATTTGACGAAAATCGGATAAGAAATATACAACCGGTTGCATGAATTATATTAATATTAATTATAACAAAGTCAGCTTAATTTGCAAACAAAATTAAACGCCATATGTCGACATCTAGGAAGTATTTGAGCCAACAGGATCCTCTCCGGATTTATTTGGTAAGGATCTTAAAGATCCGTGAATCGTGTTTGTTTATTATATATTGTACGGTCAGTTTTTGTTAAGTATTGTATAATAAAGATATTTAAAATAATTTTTGACCATATGATGTATAATAAATGTACACGATTCATGGATTTCCGAGATCCTCAGGATCCAACGAGGATCCGAACTCGTACTGGAGGATGCAAGTCAACAGAAGTATTACTTATAAATTCACTCGTGTGGGTCCAGAATGTAGTATATATGGGTGAGAGGATTAGGACTGGGGATAGGATAACAAGAACCCATAACCTCTTCGGATCTAAAAAAATTGAGTCTAAAGATTAAATGATTCGAATTGTTGAAATTTGATCCAACGACTACTATATATAACTTTTAGAGAGACCCCCTATTTGTAATCATTTAATCAAATTTTAATAGACCGGATCATTTGATTGATTTGGGTTCGGATAACAATTTATCATGGACACATGTTCTCTCTGTCACTTTTATGGTCGATTATTTTTTTAGTTAACATAAAAAATAAAGATTAAATAGATGCAATTTATGATATTTTAACCTTATACTGTTTTCAACCAAATTCTTGTTGATGTTAATGATATTTTGATCTTATATTTTTTTTATTAGGCAATTTGTGTAAATGTTAATATGTTGTCAATAAACTTGACTGTAATTTTATGTAAAAGAAAAATGCAGCTTCATTTGTGAGAACAACTATAACTAAAAGGTTACTAGTTAGATATTCAGCTTCGAAGTTTTGACATTGTAGGTAACTTTTTACCCTTGTTGTTCAACGATAACATAAAAACAATCAAATGGAACTTCCAAGGACGAAGATTATGTTTGCACAACAATATGCTTCTAACATTACGAGAACATAAACCTAATAATTTAATTAAAAGTTGTAGGATGATAAGATTATGGTAAATGTCTATTGTCCCAATTCAAACTTGCCATTTCTTGGTAATGTTGACATTTCTTTCTGTTGCTCTTTCAATATAGAATCGTTGTGTGAATATTATCGCACATCTGTTTAATGCTCCCATTGGAGACGGCGAAACTGCTGTTGGTGTGTCAACAGTAGGTTCTTCAGAGGCAATTATGCTGGCAGGCCTAGCTTTCAAAAGGAAGTGGCAGAACAAGAGAAAAGTAGAGGGAAAGCCTTTTGATAAGCCCAACATTGTCACCGGAGCTAATGTGCAGGTCAGAATTCTTACTCTGATGACTTGCATTTACGGGTTGTATTCAACTGAGATTTCCAAAGATTATTGACGCATGCCTAATATTATTTCTCCATCAAAATATATTCCGCAGGTTTGTTGGGAAAAATTCGCGAGGTATTTCGAAGTTGAACTGAAGGAGGTGAAGCTGTCGGAGGGATACTACGTGATGGACCCTGCGAAAGCAGTTGAGATGGTTGATGAGAACACTATCTGTGTTGCTGCTATTCTAGGCTCAACCCTAACAGGAGAGTTCGAAGATGTGAAGCTCCTTCATGATCTCCTTGTTGAAAAGAATAAGCAGACGGGCTGGGACACTCCCATTCATGTCGACGCTGCCAGCGGAGGCTTTATTGCTCCGTTTCTGTATCCTGAGCTCGAGTGGGATTTCCGTTTGCCGTTAGTCAAGAGCATCAATGTGAGTGGTCACAAGTATGGCCTTGTATACGCCGGTGTTGGGTGGGTTGTGTGGAGGAGTAAGGAGGACTTGCCGGACGAGCTTATATTTCACATCAATTACCTTGGATCTGATCAGCCCACTTTCACCCTCAACTTTTCTAAAGGTATTGAATTATACATAATCTATCAATATGTACTATGTAGTATGTACACGCTAAGAAAGCTTGGTTTAATTAGTTTGCTTTTGGTCGCAAAAACACTTTTTGGAGATGCGCTGGCTACCATATGTGCATCCTGAGGAAACAGTTTTATGTGCTTCTACCTGTACAATCAGCCCCTAAACGATTCCCTAATTTTCTTCACATACTGTGTAATATGTTGTGCTGTAGGTTCTAGCCAGATAATTGCTCAGTATTATCAGTTCATTCGACTCGGTTTTGAGGTAACTTTTGCTACCATTTCATACGTACATAAAAACCTACATTAGTTATAATGTTCTCCGGTTTGATTTTACGCAAAATGATGTTTTATTGTCTGATTAGGTTGTGTCTCTTTCCCTGTATGTATTAGGGTTACAAAAATGTGATGGAAAACTGCATGGAGAATACAAGAATGCTGAAACAAGGACTAGAGAAAACAGGGCGGTTTGAAATTCTCTCCAAAGACATAGGAGTGCCACTTGTGGCCTTTTCTCTAAAAGACAGCAGCAAGCACACCGTGTTCGAGGTAGCAGATAGTTTGAGGAAGTTCGGATGGATAGTTCCAGCCTACACGATGCCAGCCAATGCGGAACATGTAGCTGTTCTTCGCGTGGTTATTAGGGAGGATTTCAGCCGGGGCTTAGCGGAGAGGCTCATCTCAGACATTGACAAAGTTATGAGGGAAATAGACACACTCCCGGGCCAAGTGTCTAGCAAAACTGCCCATGTCACGGCTACTGTCGATGAAGTAGTCCGTGACAGCGAGGTGGCTGTGAAGCCTACTGTTCATAAGAGCGTAACAGACGTTGAGCAAGAGATAGTGTCGCGCTGGAAGGGGATTGTGAAGAAAAGAAGTGTTTGCTAGGCAATATTTTTAGGAGTGATTGTGTTTGATTTCTTCAATAATTAAGGACTGATTTGATTTGCCTGTGGAATCTTAAGGACAGATTTCTACTTTATTAAAGTTTCACATAAAGCATTTTTTTAAAGTACCAATTTTATCGTTTCATAAGTACTTCAAAGATAATGTCTGAACTATTGATAACCCTAAGATCATGTTTGGTATCTAATAATAAGATTGGATTTGATAACTCGTTGGATTTAGGTGATGTTGAAAGAAAAACTACTGGCTCACTTCCAAATTTAATTCAAGTTAAGGTTAGAAAATTAATTAGTCATGAAGAAAAAAAATCCCTACAAATTGCAGGATATAACACCTTATAACTAATTCATTCCTTCAACTTTTTGTCCATTTGAGATTTTCCTCAAATAGTAATCAAAAGATGCCTTCTCGCCGCTCTCTTTCTTTTGCCGAACAAATTGAAGAACCTAATGAATTGAACTCGTCCATTTTGAGTTGGAGGTAAGAGCTCGTTTGACACTTAATTTATTGTTAACATATCGCATTTTAAAAAGGGAAATGATAAACACACACCCTTTTTCTCTTCATACACATTCTTGTTTAATTATGTTCGCTATGTTCGTTTGATTTATTCAAACCAATGGAAAAAAAATAAAGAAGACTGTGTAAGAGACTTAAAAATATATGTGAATACCAGCACCCTTTCTAATCAAATGAGTTATCTAATCTTAGCCACTAAACAAGAAGTGATGGACAAATACGTGGGCAAATGCAACTGGATCCTGGTGGACTCTGCGTTGGGCTCCCGAGCCCTAAACACCCAGGCCCACTAAACACCTCCCTCACTGAGTCAATGTCCAGTGCCCTGCAAAGCGGCCATCTTCTGCTGAAGAGCAAATCCTTCCTCCTCTCTCCCTCTCTCTCAAAAATTGTTGCTGGGTTTTTGTGTTTATCGTTCTCCAACTTACCCACTGGCTCTGGGTCTAAGCCAAGGCGCGTAAAGAGAAAAAGTTGCAGAGTTGGCATCCTTCCTGGTAATCTTCTCCCTTTCCTTTTTCTCAAACAATATGCTGTACCAATCTCTTAAAACTTCATTGTCTTCCACGCGAGGCGTATATTTCATCAATATGTTCACTTCCAAGAATCTCTCCTTATCCCTCCCCTCCAAAGCTAATATCTTTGGATATGTGATATCCCCGATTGAACCCATATCAAATTTTCGAAATTACGTGCTCTCTGCGTGTTCATGTTATCATTCCATGCCATTTCTAGGGACCCCATGTTTGAATTTGGTTAAATTATCGCAACCCATGAATGTTCTTGCTAGATTTAAGGTCACTGCGCGTCCTTTTTGTTCAGAAATCGTTGCAGTAGGTCAAAGTTTGGATTTTGATGGGGTTGGTGGTGAGGAAAGGTTATTAGGAAGTAATGTCGATAAATTTTACGGGGCGATTATGGATAACTCTTACTCATATTGTGATACGGAGAAAGCTCTTGATCAAGTTGGTTTACCATTGACTACTCCATTGGTTGTTGGAGTACTTGATAGGTTTCGATTCGAGGAGAAACTAGCATTTAGGTTTTTTATGTGGGCAGGCCACCAAGAGAATTATGTTCATGAATCTGCGGCGTACAATATTATGATTGATATATTGTCGTGCACGAGGTATAAGGTGAAGCAGTTTCGAATTGTTTGTGATTTACTGGATTATATGAAGAGGCATGACAAGAATAAGGTTCCCGTTGAGGTTCTTTTAAAGATTTTGAAGCAATACACGGAAAAGCATCTCACCTATCTGCAGAAATTCGCCAAGAAGAAGAGGATAAGGGTGAAGACGCAGCCGGAAATCAATGCCTTGAACCTGCTGTTGGATGCTTTGTGTAAGTGCAGTCTGGTTCAGGATGCTCAAGACATGTTACAGAGGGTGAGGAAAAAGGTTAAGCCTGATGCTAATACATACAACATTTTGTTTTTCGGTTGGTGTAGAGTTAGGAACCCGACTAGAGGAATGATGCTGCTGGAAGAGATGATCCAAGAGGGTCATACCCCTGATAATTTCACATACACTACTGCCATCGATGCCTTTTGCAAGGCAGGGATGGTTTCCGAGGCAGCTGAACTATTTGAATTCATGCGAACGAAAGGTTCTACGCTTTCTTCTCCCACTGCAAAAACTTATGCAATTATGATTGTGGCTCTTGTCCAGCATGATAAAATGGAGGAGTGCTTCAAACTCCTGGGACATATGATAAACAGTGGTTGTCTTCCTGATGTTTCTACATACAAGGAGCTACTTGAAGGGATGTGTTTGGCTGGGAAGGTGGACGAGGCTTACAAGTTTTTGCAAGAGATGGGAAACAAAGGTTACCCTCCTGACGTAGTTACTTATAACTGTTTTCTCAAGGTCCTTTGTGACAATAAAAAGAGTGATGAAGCACTTAAGCTTTACGGAAGGATGATAGACGGAGGTTGTATGCCTAGTGTGCAGACTTATAACATGCTGATTTCAATGTATTTTGAGATGAGTGATCCTGATGGAGCATTTGAGACTTGGCATGAGATGGATAAGAGGGGCTGCGCACAGGACACTGATACTTACTGCATGATGATTGAAGGGCTTTTTGATTGCAATAAAGTGGAAGATGCATGTTGCCTATTGGAAGATGTCGTAAACAAGGAAATGAAATTGCCATATAGCAAGTTTGACTCATTCCTGATGAAGCTTTCAGTGATTGGTGATCTTCAATCGATTCACAGGCTCTCGAGTCATATGAGAAAGTTCTATAATCCTTCTATGGCAAGACGTTTTGCATTGAACCAGAAACGGAAGAGCATGAGTTTGAGAGAGAGCTAATGAAGTTTGTACCTATTTGCCTGATAAATTCTTTCAGACTGTCTAATTAAATGGAATCAAGAAAGGAATTGGAACAAGGAGCGTGAGCACATTAGCAAATTCTGAAGGTGATGTTTCGAGATAAAATCTTGTTGCTGTACCAGGTCAGCCATGCCTCGGACTGGAACTGGTGTGAATGCAGTTTGATACCAACATGGAGATTTTCCACCAAGTCCCAAATATTGTGTTTCAGGTTAAAAGACTGCAGAGTTGTCTGTCTTGCAAAAGGAGTAAGGAAGCAGGCTTAGTAGTGCTGCTAGTTGAGGGTGATGCGAAGGTGACGAAAATTCAGACTCAATACTGTGATTTTGCCTTGGTTCCAGTGATGATTGATACCGGTCCCAGTCCTAGATGGAGAACTTGTGTACGGGAAGCTTCATGAGGCACCCCTCTCAAAAGGTGGGAGCACCGGTGGGTCTCAGTGATACAATAATACAAGGGATCTCTGGTCTTGTGTGTGGCCGCATGGACCTGTGGTCCGGCTGCCAGACACGAAATTTTCCCCAGTTGGAGGTAACTACATGAAGAGTAGAATTTGTAAGAAGAGGGAAGTTAATGTTAAGGGAAACAAAAAATGAAGAGTAGAATTTTCCCCAGTTGGAGCTTGTTTTGCGGGCGTTGTATCTAATTTTAACGAAAAGGGGAAACAAAAAACACAAGTTGAAGACCTTGAATTATAAAACTACACCTCATTTTTCGCGGAAATGAAACTTTTTGTTTGTTTGGTGGGAGATATCTTCAAATATTGAGAAGATAAGTACTACTAACTGTTCGCTTGTTGGTCATAAAAACTTTTTTTACCTTCTACACACTTGTTATGAATTTCTGTTTTTTTATCTTAATTTATTTAATTCGACGGTAAAAAATTAAGATAAGTGTTTAAGAAATAAAAAATGACGTGTGAACAGCACCGTACTAATGGGAACTTGACAAGTAGATATATTTTCCCGGTTCATGTGGAAAAAGAGAGAAGAATGACATTTTCCCGCCCAAAACAAGTAAAAGCCGAAAGATAATACCGAGGTTTTAGCAATATGAACTGAGAGAGAGAGAGAGAGAGAGAGAGAGAGAGAGAGAGATGAGCAGATTGGGGAGGAAGAAGGTGCAGAGGAAGTGCAAGATCAGAGGGTACACGCTTGAACCGGACGCAGTCGACGAGATCCTCTCCTTCGCATCCAATTTCGACGACTCTGCTCCCGACGACGACGCCATCGATCTCCTCCTCGACTTCCTCGAGACCCAACCCCGTAGTTCCCCCAAACTTTTCTCTTTCAATTTTCATCATTTCTTCACAAAATCAATCATTTTCAATTTCCCTTTTTTCTTCCTAAACAAAAGATTGTGCCTTCTTCTTTGGGATTGCAGGAAAAGACAAGGAGACGGTGCACCGCCTCGCTACCAAACTGTCGCGTGCTGACGCGGCCATCTACGACGGCGATGATGACTGTGTTACTAGTACATCTGAACCTGATTGGCACATAATTGATGCCTTCAAGGTCCCAAAGTTCCGATACGATCCCATCAAGAAAAGTTTTTACAAGTATGTCTCTTTTTTGCCAACCAATTCTTTAATTCTTTGTAATTTGAATGTGTTTTTGAACAGGCTAATGTGCTTTTCTTGTCGTTTTTCGGGTTGATTTTTAGGCATGCTGGGAGATTACCTATTCATGGCGAAGCATCCGCCAAATCGGCACTGCACAAGGATAGGCTTCTCTTGCTCTCCCAGATTATCTCTCGCCATAAGGAGTTTTCCAGACCAGCATTTGGTTCTAAATCGTCTGATTCAGGTCCCCACGAGGTTGGTCCTCACATTGTCTTTCTTTGAGTAAATCTGATTGGAGTCCTTTCATAAGCGCCAAGATTGAATTGAATGAATTTTTATTTATGACATGCTGGCCAGATATCTCCAATTCAGTCTCTGATTGGGCAAACCGGAAGGAGATGGGTGATGGGAATGATATCTCAGTTGGAGGATGGTCATTTTTACTTGGAAGACCTTTCTTCGTCTGTGGAAATCGACTTATCGAATGCAATATCCTTTACACACTGTAATCATTGATAACCTCAGTGCTGATTTTATGAGAAGCATTGATTCCGTATCTTTTTCTATAGAGGCTCAGTTGTGCGATGAGTTATGGCTATGCCTGAACTCGTGAAATACAAAGTTGAGGTTCTGTCAAATATAAATTTTGAAATAATCATTTTCTTTGACAATCCATACCAGATAACTGCAGGGTTTTTCGTGGAGAACACAATAGTTGTTGCAGAAGGTGGGATGCTCTTAGAGGGTATCTTTCAGGTTAGCTAACATCCTTTTCTTCTCTATGCTCTTAAAAAAAATTGCACATGCTTTTACTAGAATTTAGTTTTAAAAATACCAGTACTTAATATCTTGTAATTCCCAAGGAAGAACATTGCTCCTTCTCGGAATTACTTATGTTCACCTAATATGGGGCTGAATTAACATATCATAATGTGGTAATCGATTTAGCTAATCTGGACCAGATCAGTGAATCTTAAAAGTAGCTCGAGTGAATTTGTTTCTCAAGAGATTGTATCAGGCATCAGGCTGCTAAATTTTTTTGTGAAGGTTTACTTTACACTTCAAACAGCTCAGGTGAACCATATAGACTAGCCAAAGGTTATTATGGATATATATAGTTTCCTTTACACTTCAAACAGCTCAGACTTGCAAAGTTGGATAGGACAGCAGCTAATGACAATGTTGTCATACTATCTGACATTTGGCTCGACAATGAAGAGGTGACTAACATTCTTTTTCTTATGAAAGACGGTAAAAACTTTATATATTCGCAGAGTTTCTCGACATTACATCAATAGTTCTTTTCTTATTTGACAAGGCTATGGGAAAGCTAGGGACAGTCCTCAGTGCCTTTGAGGATGAAGAATTTGTACCATGCTTATTTGTATTGATGGGGAATTTTTGCTCTCGCCCATGTAATCTTGCTTTTCATTCTTTCTCCAGTCTTTTCTTTCTTACATGAGAAAAAACAATAGTGAGCTCCCTAGACATGCAGGTCGCAGTTTGGCAAGCTAGGGCAGATGATCGCAGCCCATCCACGGGTAGCAGAGCGTAGTTGTTTTCTATTTATCCCAGGTCCTGATGATGCAGGTATATGATGCTTTCTTTAACATGCTGCTCCAAAGAAAGAAAAGGTTTCTTCAAAAATGGGCCTAGAGTATAGGTACATTCTTGATCACTTTCTTCTTTTTGACAAATTCAGGCCCTTCAACAGCTCTGCCCAGGAATGCTTTACCAAAATATTTAACGGAAGAGCTTCAAAATCACATTCCAAATTGCATATTTTCCAGTAATCCTTGCAGGTATGTGTTTTCTGAACACTGTTCCAGGAATGCTTTGCAGGTATGACTTCCCTTTCTTGAGTGCAGATTAACGTTGGGTACCAAGGACGTTGTATTTTTCCGTCAGGATCTTCTGTACAGAATGCGTCGTTCCTGTCGGGTTCCCCCTTGTTCAATAGAAACTGATGATCACTTTGAGCATGTAATCTCTCTCCCTCTCTATCCAACTATTTTTAATATCTCGTTGACTGACGTGCATAATCACTAGGATACTTAACAGGTTCTTGGGACACCACAGTAGCATCTAGAATCGATAACACAACGGCACGTGTTTTAAATTTCTGACACATAGCTTGATTAGTTTTGAAAACTGCCGACTTGGTGTTACTGTTTCATGTAAGTCCTGATTTAGAGGTACCACTTTATTTGTATTTACCATCATGAATCATGATGTTTTGACCGGAACATCAAAATCAGGGATAGGAAGGGCAGGGATAGATAGAGTAGGGTTTTACAAACAATTACATTCTTTGTGGAAATACAACGTGGCAAAAAGCTGAATATTTCAAACATGCACCCAACTTGTGGCCTCAGCTAGTTTCATTGAATTTAGAGCTCACTGTACACTTATCATATGTTTTAGGTGAATATTGAAAAGGAATGTTAAGTTTTTAACTTTTCACATAGATTTTAATATTATACCAATTTATGTTTTTCATTTATTTAATTTCATAGCATTTCGTTTCAATGGATGATGTGATAAATATGAGACATGTTTTCAGGCAGCGTAGAAGTTACACTTACATTGTTAAGACCAGAATGTGTGACAAGTTGTTTTGGAATGTGATTGAGGATATGTCAAAAGACAAATTGATAATTTCAAAACTTCATAATGTAATGTGAAAATAAAATAAAAATAATAAATAACGTGACCTATTTTAAAAGTTACTTCAAATTTGAAAGTTATAAGATGTAACTCTTGAATTTACGGAGGTTACATGTTGTAACTTGGAGTAAACCTGAAGATTCCTAATTTGCTAGTGGTAATATTTCTCTAAATGAAAGGACGGAGGATGTCCACTAGTCAAATTTGGACATGAAAAATGTCGAAATCATGTTGGACTTGCGAGCTCATTGCGTCAATCAACACTTGAGCCGAAAGAAATGGTATCTAGTCATGATTTTTTTCCATTGAGCACTAGCCGCTGATATAATTTCCAACTAATACTATATACTAAAGTTTTCTTCAACAACAATTCTAGTACAACAGTGGAAGCTCCATTTATAAACTTAAACAAGTCAAGAATTGGCCACAACTACTTGTGTTTTTTTTTTAGGAAAACTAATGGTAAAGTGAATAGTACCATGATTGATTTTTTAGTGTAAAAATATGGTTTTTCGTTAAAGTGAACAATACCGTGTGTTTTTCGTTAAAACTCCCAATACGGAGAATTGTTATTTGCACTAAAAAAATAATCATTTCACCTTGAGTTCATTAAGTTTTCCATCTAAAAGAAGATTATTTTGGACTTTTAACCTCATTTTTCACAAGTCTATATATTTATTTATTATTTTTATAAACAATATATGTACGCCGGGGGGCCGCAGGGGGGGGGGGCGCCATAAATTGATTTTCAACTTTTGACTTATTTTTTACAAGTTCCCTACTTATCTTTTGGTATGAAAAATACATGTCACGTTTGTTTTATAAATTTATAGTGAACTACTAAAATGGTACATTAAGCACACTAACATGGAGTTTAACTAATTACAAGCTTTGAGAACATAACGTTGTCGAACATGTTAATTAAAATAAAACGGGAGTTGAAATGTCCAAAATAATCTTGAAGGGGAAGTTAAAATGTTCAAAATAACCTTGAAAATAAGTCATGTGCAAGTTTTGGATGGAAAACTTAATCGAGCTAAAATAAGATGATAAACTAATGATTTTTGAAACTTGATATGACAAATGGCTTAAAATTTTTGCATTACAAATTAAAAAATAGTTATAAGTTCCTATGACATCCCTTTTTACATAACGCCAACATACAAATTGCACTTCAAAGAGTGCATCTTGTTTTTACAGGGTGGTGATAACAATTTTTTAGGTATCATTGTCAAATATCTACTTTTTACTTTTTCATTTACATTTGAATTCAATATTTTCTTATGGTTAATCATGGTCCTATAGCTATGCATAGAAATGCAGTCGCTTCTCAGTTGGACAACCGACAAGGTGAAGTTAGTTAACTAATTAATTAATGGTACACAATTTGGTTATAAGGATTGAAATGTAGGCAGCCAGGGATTGGATTAGAAAATGTAAAGGTGCTAGATAACATCAAGGTTAGTACAACTGTACAAGGACATATCCATTTTAAAGGGAACAATGTTTGGCTTTGGCTGCTCAAGGATGAGTAGGAAATTTTTATTTAAAATATTATGTGTTCGAATCACAGAGTTTTGTACTTATGATCAGAACCGTTCATATTATGAATTACTTTATAAAGATTATCTCTGTAAAAAAAAATGAATTAAAACTAAGGTCGTTTAGTCAATCTATTGTAGCAAATACATAGACGGTTTGTCATATTTTTATCAATTCCGTTCATCTGTTTTATATAATTTGAAGACTAAATGACCTTAGTTTTAATTCATTTTTGCATATGCGATCTTTATAAAGTGATTTATAATATGAATGGTTTCGATTATAAACAAGAAGTTCTATGAATCGGCAATGAAAAATTTTGAGTAGGAACTCCTACTCATTATTTGAGTAATCAAGTATTGTTCTTTTAAATAAATGTATATATATCCTAGCTAAGCTAGCGAAACAATGACGTGCATGAGATTGAGAGTTTACATATATCCCTGTCCTCTACCTAATAACCTAGAACCAACTCAAAAAAAGTGAGTTGCACTCAAGGAAGCATCTGCATTTTATTTCCACAAATTATAATATATAATCTTTGGGTTGGGTTGTGATTATATTCTAGATTAATTAATCACTGAGTCCGTACGTGTTGAAAGCTGATTCTTGACCTTGACATTTGTACAAAAAACAATAATGAAAATTAACTGAAAATTAAAACATGTACGAAAAGAGCTAATTATTAGCTAAAATAGCGATAAGATGCTAATCATGTTATGGGGATATATATATATATATATATATATATGTGGTTTGGTAGGTAGGTGTACTCTTCATTGATCTTGATTAGTGGAGAGCTCGACCAAGAAACAAAAGCAATCCCTTGGAATGGTTCATAAGTTGGGTTTGGGCAGTTTTACAGATGGGAAGTTTAAGTTACTTCTGGAAACAGAAACCCTAGCTTTATCCCATATTAGTTAGGTGAGTGTCAAATCCCTACTCCTTGTGATCGATTGTGGGGACTAATTAACGGCCTTAATCAGGATTTGGTTAAACTTATTGCAGAAATGGGCTTTTGAGTAAGAGAGAAAGCTAGAATCACAGAACAAGAGAAAGTTATAGACTATGCTACCAGCTACCTACCTTATTTCATATATCTGTACGCATATATATGCATACGGTAAGGTGGACAAGACCACTGTAAACTAAGGTACGTGTCCGTTAAAAGTTCATCACAACATTCCTTCAAAATGGAATTTATGTATCCTCATATGTTTGTACCCTAACAAGTGCGAAAAATTCATCATTAATATTATTACCAGTCACAATAGTTACATAGATGGTCAAAAATCATGCATTCATTCGTTTATGTACATAATGTAGTCCAGAACTATTGAATTCGAAAGATTTCATTTATAGGGTAAACTTCTTTTATATATGTACATCACAAGCATTCGGATTCAAGGATTAGAATTTCTCAAAAAATAAGCTAATTTACATTTTACTACAATACTTGTGGAACAAGGAAACCTAACTAGCAAGAGTTTTATTTTATCAATACCAAGAAATCGATATTGCTCAAAGAAGTTAAGATTCCACTATAAAACTCATTGGCAATATAGGAAATAGTCCAACTACTTATAAAGCACATGCAAGGTTCGTCATTTCCCCGATGTGGGATTGATACTCTCAACATCTTTGAATGAGTTTAATAGCATTGCTCACTGCTCACTGCTCGCTGCCATAAGAAAAGTAGGTGAAACTGGTGAACAGTCGTGAAGAACTCTACAATTGATGAATTTAAAGTTTGAAATTTCAATTTTGACCAAAAAAAAATACAAAGGTTTGAATTTTCAATTAACAAATTATATACATGCACACTTTTATGCAATGAATTGCGTTATGATTTGGGGAATGAAAACGAATCTATATAGGATGCATTTTCTTCATTCCTCATCATCCATGTATTCAAGATTTTAGCACTCCATAAATTAATTAACAGTGAACAATACTTAATTTGCAGCAGATGTATGTACACCATTAATTCCATAAATCTTTGTGAATATCTTCAATATGTGTGTGAGAGAGAGAGAGAGAGAGAGAGCTAGGTAGGTAATGAAGAAACAGTTGATGAAGTACTTGTGACATTTCCAATGTCAAGCGCAGTGTAAAACATATCACATATGGTGGGTGAAGATGGAGGATGTATTTCCTGCCTCACTTTTTTTACAAGCAATTTAGATGATTCATACTTGGGAGAATGGTAGGCCAACGGTTATAAGAATGGTTTCTTTCCCTATAACTAATATCAGGAAAACTAATTAATTAGTTTCCTTGATTCTGTGCAGTTTGGAGGTTGGGTCACACCAACATGCTCGATATTTTTTTTTCGGTAAGTTGGGGGTCTACACCAGCATTTTCATACATAATTTAATATTACACATAGGATAAATGGCTACAATAGGAGAGAGACGTCATCCTTCATTATTAACTCATGCAGGTTATTTAGTTATCAGAACAGGCCAATAGTGACCTACCCATTAATTTCATTGGTTGTAACTCAAGCACTGGTCCAACACTACAAATTTTCTTTTTCTAATACTTATATGTACTACACATTAACTTTCATGTGTTAAAAAAGACTTAATTTTTAGCTAAAATGGTCCAGATTGATATAACTTTTCACTCTAGTCTCTGACAATGAAAATTGATAGAAGTAGTTCCTGAGTTTGTCTACTGTAAATCATTTTGGTCATTTCGTGAAAAATATGTCAATATCCTCGTTAAGTGGAGGGGTTGGTTGGACAAAAATACCCTTAAAAAGGTAGTCACACGGTCGTTCACGTGACAATTTTAACGATGATATTGATGTATTTTTCACGGAAGTACTAAAATGATTTATGATAAACAATCTCAGAGACCACTTCTATCGATTTTCATTGTCAGAGATCAAAGTAAAATTATATCAATCTCAGAGATCATTTTGCCTAAAAAAAACCTTTTAAAAAATGATAAAAGAAAATTATACCATCTAATTAATAACAATCACAACATGCATGCGTGAACTCAAACATATTGATATGACACAGATCTAAGGTTAAATTTATAGTATTTGAATGGAAAATATACTATGTGCCTTTTTTTTCTTAAGGGTATTGGTAACCTTTGTAAGATTATATGACAATATTTATTTTTAACGTTATTTAATAATGGCGAGGTTACACAATGATATTGTTATATTACATTAACAACGTTAGTTGTTATATTGTAGACGTCTTTTTACAATATAGTCGTAAGATATTACAAGTTGAAATCATAAAATCACTCAAGCATCGTTATTCACTTTTGAGCCCACAACTTTCACGTGAAGGCTATTACAATGTGGCGTTAAGTTCAACGTGATTCAACACTACAAGAAGCGTAAGATTACATTATAATTGTCAAAGCTTATTGTCAAGCTTACTGTCAACGTTGTGTTACAAAATGTGGAACTTAAAATTATAATTGTTATTATACGAACAACGTTGTTTGTTATATCATGGACACCTTTTTGTAATATATATAGACATGAGATATTATTATGACATGAAAAAGGTAATCACACACTATTATTCATTTCAAAGCTCCCAACCTTCACGTTAAGACTGTTTTTGAACATAATGTTAATTTCCAACGTAATTCACCGTCGTAACTCAAGAAATGTAAGACTACATTATAATCATCAAAATTTACTGTCCAAGATTAGATACTAATGGTGAGGTTACAAAATGACATTGTTAATATTGTAATGACGTTGGTAATTACATCGTGGACATCTTATTACACTATCAACATAAGCTATTATGTGTTGTCGTGATTGCATTATATCAAATCATGGTTTAAGTTAAATGTCGGTTAATTTAAAAAAAAAAAATAGTACTAGTTAAAGATAGAAGAAAATAAGTGATATGACCTATTTGTATTGGTGGGTCGCCCTACCTCAATTAGAGAGCTAATAAAAAGCGATATATACAAATGTGGGGTACTCGAGATTAATATATGCATGTGTTTGCTTGAAAGATGAAGAAACAGGTGATTAAGAAATTGAATTTTCTATTCTAAAATCAATTATCAATAAAATACCGAAGTTAAATCTAATGTGAAACAATTTTCTTCATATACTCACAAGAAAGAGCTCATGAGGCAAAACATTAAGTGCTGTCTATGTACACAGATACACGACCATAGATGAGAAACAGATCGAGCAGTTTGAGTTAGTTTGACTAAAAAAGTAGTAGTTATTATCACTATTTTGTAACAATGATGTCCGATTCTCCACGTGCAGTTGGAGTCGTGAGGTTTGTAAGCTACAATTGTTAGTTAGGTCTCTGAAAGGTGAACAAAACCTAATTAAACTCCCATATTCCCGAGTACACCACCATAGATACCAAACCAACCAGCCCTTTTTCTTCTGGTCTTTAAAAACTGTTTAATTCCTTTTCTTAATTAGGATAAGGTTTATTTAATTGAATTAGGGTTAGCTGTATGGGTACGTAATCATCTGGTCTATGCAATCAGTTATAATTTCTATTTAATGATGCATATTTATGTTAATGTGACCATTGCTGAATTAAATAATTATTTATGTGTATATATATGTACAAAATTTAATAAATACAAGAAAATGAGAGTACGATGGCTAGGTGGGTTATAAGTAGACGTTGTAGGTTAGAAACTTGGAAAGACGTTGAAAGAGGAACCATATCTCACCCCCACCAAGCAACCCATCTCTCTCTCTCTCTCTCTCTCTCTCTCTCTCTCTCTCTCTCTCTCTTCATGTCATATTTTCATCTTATAAATATTATAGTATAACTTGGTGGGATGATGATGATATAATTGTGGTTGTTTTTTTTGTTAGCCAAGACGTTGCATCAAGCGCAGGTGTAAGGTCTGTCCAAACCCTCCCACTCTCTAACGGAACTTACTTTTCATCTATCTTTCCCTCTCCCTTATATAATTAATCTATTTAGCTAATTCAAAGGATCTCTCTAGCTCGGCTCCTCCCTTATATCTATTGATCTCTCCTGCAGTACCGTAATTATAATTGTCTCGGTTGTTAGTGCCTTGCCCCTACGGTCTACATCATCGTCCTCGTCGTCATCTTCTTCTTCTTTGCTCTCGGCAATAGTAAGAATCTAGCTAGTATTAATCGATCCGTTTGATCACAAATGAAGAACATCAGGCATCCATGGTCCTTGTAGTGAATTAGCTCTACCTAAGTTGTTCGGCAGCTTTAATTCCTACTTATTAATTTGTTCTTTTTGTGTTTATTTAAGAAAAAAACACTTGAAGATCAAATTTGAATACATATAATTAAGATGTGCACTAGAGGCCATTGGAGGCCAGCTGAAGACGAGAAGCTTAGGGAGTTGGTGGAACGATATGGACCTCATAACTGGAACGCAATAGCAGAAAAGCTCCAAGGAAGATCAGGTACTACTAGTTCTTATTTTTTCATTTGTGATTGATGTGTTCGCAATTGTTGAAATTGTTGGCAACTACTTATACCAAGAAGCCCCAAATTATATATGCTGCAGCTAGCTAGGGCAAATATATTTTTGTGCGATTATTTAAATTTGTATAAATTATTATTACTCAACTAAGACATTCATGTGTGTGTGTGTGTAGAAAAGAGAGTAGTTAATGGGTTAGGGTTAGTGTACAGTACCCTTGAAGAAAAAGAGGGGTACCATTTAATTGAACGATGTTTTTGTAATATAATCACGTACATGAATAATATATATGAACTGAATGATGCAGGAAAAAGCTGTAGGTTGAGATGGTTCAATCAGTTGGACCCAAGAATCAATAGGAACCCCTTCACAGAAGAGGAAGAAGAGCGTCTCTTAGTTTCTCACCGCATTCATGGAAATAGATGGGCTGTTATTGCAAGGCTTTTCCCTGGACGTACCGATAACGCAGTCAAGAACCATTGGCATGTCATCATGGCACGCAGATGCAGAGAAAGATCTAGGCTTAATCACTCCAAATTAATAAGGAATACTTCTACTGCTCAAACCTCGTTCATGAGTATCATTACTAACAATAATGAACCAAAATCCTCTTCAAAACAAGACCATCCCCTGCAGATCAATTACGATATCGGCACATGGAACCTGGATTCATATAATTATATTGGGAAATACTACTCATGCAGCGACAGAAATTATCATCAATATCGGCCAGCTTTCACTCATAGCCCTCCTCCTCCATTTCCAAAAGAGTTCTATCCCAATACCTGCAGTGCCACAATGCACCAAGGTGATTATCCTCTAGTACCAATTAATGCTTATGACTACTCCAAGTGTGCCATGCATGCATCTTCCTAAACATAGAATAAATGCCATATATATTTTTGATGATGATGCATGCCTTTATCAGTTATAATTAATGGCCATTGATCAATATTCTCATGCATGCATGGTTCCTAATTATATATTTATTATATCTATTGTGCAGATCATAATAAAGATCAGCCAATTGAGTTTTACGATTTTCTCCAAGTAAATACTGAGTCTAATGGAAGTGAAGTGATAGATAATGCAAGAAAGGAGGAGGAGGAGGTGGATCAGGAAGGTACGGGACAACAGAAAAGCAACGTGGCCGGTCTTCCTTTTATCGATTTCTTAGCTGTTAATAATGGGATTTCTTCATAATATTGGTGTCTTGATGAAGATCAATGATATCTCAGCAGTGTAAAACTATCACTAATGACATACAAACGATATAACTTACCAGTTAGATGCATGTTAACTGCATCAATGCACAGGTAATCATATTTATTGAGATACCAATCTACGGATCATATTTTAGCTTGCTAGCTAGGCAAGTATTGTAGAAAGGAAGATGCTGTTATGCAAGTGTTAATGTTAAATTATATTCTGAAGCGAAAAGCTAAGGACTCTGCACGCGTTTACCATGGTCAGGGCTTTAATTTGCATGCAGGGTGATGTTAGGGAGACTATCTATTAATCATATTTTATAAATCATATGATGTGATGATTGATAGTTAAATTTATTTTCTAAATCATTAAAGAATGAAACATACAGACATATAATGTGACTTACAAAATATGTTCTAAAAAGATAGTTTTAGTTTCTTTTGCATGCATGATGCATTTGACATTAGTTAGATTCTTTGGTTGAAATTGAAATCCATAAACGAAAGGTGGGATGGGAGCATATAATTCACATGCATATTTGTTGTGCCTTCTATATACACATAAGCAATTAGAAAGCATCGTTTCTAGTGCATGACTATAGTGAATGAAGTTATGTTTATCCTAAATAAGTTGGTAACAGAGAGGGTGGCCCAACTTCTTATAAGTTATTGCAATATTACAAGAAAATTGTGAAACACGTGTAGCCTAAAGTAGAAAATTCGTTGTCATAAGGTATCTTAACGACTCACAATCGTTGCCTTTGGGAAGTAGCGAGTTTTTTTTATTTTTTGGATAAAACCACAAATCAATCTCACATAGCATTGCTATCATGGGCAGTGACAATGAGGTAGCGAATAGTCACAAAAACAATGATTGCAACCCCTTTGTGGTAGTAAAAATCCACCGTCTTCATTCTTGACAAATTTGTACCTACAAAACAATCAAACACCTTTGATTTAACCTCACAGGTCAACCATAGTACGAACTAATTGTGTCGGGGTAGGGTTTAGGTTTAATCTCACATGTTAGCCATGGTTTTCCGTATGAATTGTAGGTGTCGAGGGTAGGGCATTTATAGGGGATAGGTTTAGTTTTAATGCCACGGGTCGACTGTTGTTGCTCGCACCAAGCATTGGTGCGCCCCCCGGGGGGGGGGGTGATGAGCATTTATAGGATGTTATCAATATGAGGTAGGGTTTAGTTTTAATCTCAAGGGTCAACCATGGTTGGTAGGACGAAGCATTGTTGCGGGGGGGTGGGGAATTTATAAGACAATATCAACCATGATAGTATTCACACTAAAGTCGTAACTTTTAACATGGTAAGCCCTTCTTAAAAATAAATAAAAAATAAAAAAACAAACAAATTTCTCCACCGTAATGCGGCAAGGGAAAAAAAATCAAGTCCGCCAGACGATGAAATGCGCCTAACTCAGGGTGTTATTATTCATACACCCCTAAACTCTTGAACTTAGGGTGTTACTATTCACACACCTCTAAATTGTAAACCTCATAGGCCTCCACTACTTATGTTGCGCCTTGAGTCTTCTCGAGGGCATGAGTTTGGGTTGCGTCTCCCTATGCCTAAACCATTTACGTATTTATTTTGTAAATTTTTTCGTTTTTCCAATACCATAACACCAAACTATCATCTTCATGTTCTACGAAATATATTTCCAGTGAAAATTTTCTTATAATCTATGTCAAAAAATTCCAAAATAAGGATATAAATCTAAATTTCATTCTAAAGGTATTTGAATCTAAATAAAGTAATGTAGGAAGAAAAAAAAATTCAATGAAAAAAGAAAAAAAACAAAAAAAAAAAGGAAAGGATACGATTGGTACTTCTCTTCCGATCCTCACGGTAGGAAGTCGGTATAAAACTAGCAACTATATCCGGTACAAGTCGCTATCTTCATACCAATTCCCCACTTTTCAATTTTTTTTTTGGGTTAATTTTTCTTTTATTTATTTACCATAACAACAAACTATCATATTAATATTTTTCAAAATATATTTTTCGTGCAAAATTTATTATAATTCATATTTAAACACTTGAAATCAACAATTTAAAACCTAAATCTAAAGATATTTTTCTATTTCTCAACTTTAAAAATCAATAAAAAATAGTTTTAGGACTTAATAAATGGTAGGATCACGTCTAAAGGTGTTGCAATATTTTCCTTAACTCTCACTCAAAATATTTTCTAAAGCTAAAAATTTCAATTTTTTCACAAAAATTGTGAGTTATAACTCACAGTTTTCCGATTGATTTTGTGAACTTTTGTAAGATTCATTATAAACCAAAATTTGAGTCATTCTAGTCGCACCACATGTTTCTAAATTAATTTAGGACATTCCAAAGATTTTTGACACCTATATATCTCTATGGGGGCCTCGCTATTAGTTTATATTATTTTTCTATTTTATTTTTCAACTTTGAAAATCAATAAAAAAAATAGTTTGGAGGCCTAATAAATGGTAGGATCATATCAAAGGTCTTGTAACATTTTTGTTAACTCATACGCAAAATACTTCCCAATACTAAAAATTTCAATTTTTTCACAAAAATAGTGAGCCATGATTGGTTGGAAGAAGCATTGTTGCCTGGGGTGGGAAATTTATAAGCCAATATCAACCATAATAGTATTCACACTAAAGTCGTAACTTTTAACATGGTAAGCCCTTCTGTCACATCCCGGCTCGGGGGGACCAGTTCCCGGGCCCGCTCCACCACCGTAGCACGATATTGTCCGCTTTGGGCCCCGACCATGCCCTCATGGTTTTGTTTCTGGGAACTCACACGAGAACTTCCCGATGGGTCACCCATCCTGGGAATGCTCTCGCACGCTACTCGCTTAACTTCAAAGTTCCCATGGAACCCGAAGCCAGTGAGCTCCCAAAAGGCCTCGTGCTAGGTAGAGATGGGAATATACATATACGGATCGCTCCCCTGAGCGATGTGGGATGTTACACCTTCTTAAAAAAAAAATTAAAAAAATTAAAAAAAAATTTCTCCACCGCGATGTGATAAGGGAAAAAAAATCAAGTGCGCCGGGCGATGAAATGCGCGTAACTCAAGGTCTTATTATTCACACACCCCAAAACTCTTGAACTCAGGGTGTTACTATTCACTCGCCTCTACTGTAAACCTCATGGGCCTCCACTGCTTCTGCTACGCCTTGAGCCTTCTCAAGGGCATGAGTTTCGGCTGCGTCTCCCTATGCCTAAACCATTTACTTATTTATTTTGTTAAATTTTTGTTTTTTCCATACCACAACAACAAACTACCATCTTCGTGTTCTACAAAATATTTTCTATGAAAATTTTCTTATAATCTATGTCAAAAAATTCCAAAACAAGGATATAAATCTAAATTTAATATATACTAAAACTGAAACACTGTTCATAAGCACAGTGTTCGTCCGATTTTGCCCTCACATATTTAGCCAAATTTCGATTTTGTCCGTCAAATTTCTTTTTTATTTTTTCTTCTCCCCTCTTTCTCTTCCCTATCGCTCGATCTTTTCATCTTTTGGTCATTCTCTCTCTCTTCCTTTGCCAAACCACGACGCCGTTTCTTCTCACTGTCGATGTCGCCCACCTCGCCGTCTCGACAGTCCACCTCACCCAGCTTGATTTGCCGACTCCGAGGGAGACTCTGTCTCTCAGAAACCCAAAAGAAAAAATTAGCTTGGTTTTGATCTCTTAATTTTGATAGTGTATATTTGGTTTGATCTCTTAATTTTGTGTTGTGCAAATTTTGTTTAAACTAATTTGGGTTGGGCAGCGGAAGCAAATAATTATTTGAATGAATTAATTTAGCTTGGTTTGTGCATATTTCGTTTGAATTAATGTGGGTTGTAGATATTTCGTTTGAAGCGACCCCCACCTAATTTTGTTTGAAATTAATATGGGTATTTTTAAAGGAACGAATGTTTGTTGGTGGCTATCTTTAGATCATAGATTTTTCTTTATTTATTTATTTATAATATTTAAACTTCCTAAGATTTGGATTTATGTTTGGTAGTTTTCTGATTCATGTTTGTATTTTGATTTTTGAATTGCAATTTGCAGGTATGTGAATCGTAAGTTTAGCATTTCAAGGCATATAGGATACGAACTTTATGTTGATAAATAGTTAGGTGGGATTAGAGGAGACAATTGGTGAAGGAAATTGGGATTGAATTTGGTTTGCAACTAATCAAGTGGTTCTTAGTGAAATCCTTTTCTTGGTTTGCTTACATTTTTCATTGAAAAGGTTTTTACTATTTTTCTGTGTGAGTTCAATTGTTTAGATTTACCCAAATCATATTGCAAGGCGGCTTCCTTATAGTTTGTGTTAGGCTAACTACTTGAACTATCTACCAAATCTTTTGCATGTAAATAGTATGTACATACACATCAATTATTATCTTTTGTATGAAAATAGTACTTTATACAAAAAATTATACGGTTTTTAATGCCACAGCATCGCGCAGGCATCATTAGCTAGTCTAATTCTAAAGGTATTTGAATCTAAATAAAGTAATGTAGGAAGAAAAATAAATTCAATGGAAAAAGAAAATGATACGATCGGTAATTTCCTCCCGATTATTATGATTAAAAGTCGCTAGGAAACTACCAAATATTCTCACAATAATTCGCTAGCTTCATACCGTCCCCCCTTTTCAATTTTTTGTTTTTTATTTTTCAGTTTTTATTTTTTATTTTTGTTGATTTTTCTTTTATTTATTTACTATAACAACAAATTATCATATTAATATTCTTCAAAATATATTTTCATGCAATATCTATTATAATTTATATTTAAACACTTGAAATCAACAATTTAAAACCTAAATTTAAAGATATTTTTCTATTTATCAACTTTAAAAATCAATAAAAAATACTTTGGGACTTAATAAATAGTAGGATCATGTCCAAAGGTGTTGCAATATTTTTCTTTAACTCCAATGCAAAATATTTTCTAAAGTTAAAATATCACATCCCGGCCCGGGCCCCCACCACATCCTGGGCTCGACTTCATCGTAGCACGATATTGTCCGTTTTGGGCCCTTACCACGCCCTCATGGTTTTGTTTCTGGGAACTTACACGAGAACTTTCCAGTGGGTCACCCATCATGAGATTACTCTCGTGCGCTACTCGCTTAACTTCGGAACTCCGATGGAACCCCAAGCCAGTGAGCTCTCAAAATGTCTCGTGCTAGTTAGAGATGATAGTGTACATATAAAGCTTACACGATCCACTCCCCTGGGCGATGTGGGATGTTACAATCCACCCCCCTTAGGAGCCTGACGTCCTCGTTGGCACACTTCTGACCAGGGATTGGCTATGATACCAAATTATCACATCCCCGCCCGAGTCCCCACCACATCCCAGGCTCGACTCCACGGTAGCACGATATTGTCCTCTTTGGGCCCCGACTACGCCCTCACGGTTTTGTTTCTGGGAACTCACACGAGAACTTCCTAGTGGGTCATCCATCTTGGGATTGCTTTCGCGCGCTACTTGATTAACTTCGGAGTTCCGATGGAACCCGAAACCAATGAGCTCCCAAAAGGCCTCGTGCTAGGTAGAGATGAGAATATACATATAAGGCTTACAGGATCCAACCCCCTGGGCGATGTGGGATGTTACATAAAAATTTCAATTTTTTCACAAAAGTTGTGAGGTATAACTCACAGTTTTCTGATTGATTTTGAGAACTTTTGTAAGATTCATTATAAGCCAAAATTTGAGTCATCTAGTCACACCATATATTTCTAAATTAATTTGGGAAATTCCAAAGATTTTCAACACCTACAAATCTCTTTGGGAGTCTCGCTATTCATTTATATTATTTTTCTATTTTGTCAACTTTAAAAATCAATAGAAATAGTTTCAAGGCCTAATAAATGGTAGGATCATATCAAAGGTCTTGTAACATTTTAGTTAACTCATACGCAAAATATTTTCCAAAACTAAAAATTTCAATTTTTTTCACAAAAACAGTGAGTTGTACCCATGTTTTTCGATCGATTTTGAGAACTTTTACAAGATTCATTATAAGCTAAAATTTGAGTCATTATAGTCGCATCACATGTTTTCAAAATTAATTTAGGACATTCCAAAGATTTTGACACCTACAAATCTCGTTGGAGGCCTCGCTATTATTTTATATTATTTTTCTACTTTTTCAACTTTAAAAATCAATAAAAATAGTACTGAGACCTAATAAATGATGGGATCGTATCCTAAGGTCTTGCAACATCTTAAATTGTTAAAAAAAAAACTCACGAAGTGGTGAAAAAACAAATAGATTTAATGATAATATTTTTACGAATTATCAAAACCAACTAAAAATAGTGACATCAACGTTTTTTGTGCAAACTGCAAATTTTTTATTTTTGCGAAAATATTTTTCGTGAGCATTAAGGAAAACTTTATTAGGCATTTGGAAGCAGTTTAAACATTTACTGAGCCACAAATGTTTTTTTAATAGAATGTTTAAGTTGAAAACTTAAAAAATAAGTGAAAAAATAGTAGTAGGGCACAAAATATTGCCAAAACGAGGGTTTGCCCTCAAGAATATAAATGAAAAGTTTTACATGAATTCCGAAAACCTCACGGTGGGAAAATGCGAAAACAAATAGATTTTATAATGAATTTTGTAAGAATTTAAAAACCGACTAAAAACCGTGAGTGCTAACCCACATTTTTTGACAAAAATACAAATCTATTAGGGTAAATTACATTTTGCTCTCTTAAGTTTGTGTTCAATTGCAATCTCATACTATATCTTTAAAACTTTTACTTATTATTTTATTTCAACGTCATACATCCATCTCAAATGTATTAATTTCTTCATTATCTTTCGATGTGAACATCGCGGACCGCCAAAATTGATGCACATAAATAAAAATATATAAAATAATTTGTACTTTTAAAATGGGCCCAGCCTCTCCTTCTCCATCAACCTTTCGACAAGTTTTTCACTGACATCGATTTTGGTAAATTAAATTAACATTATTTACGGGGATCTTCGTGGCGTTCTTGAGCTGATGAACATTGAAGTTTTTCTTGCTTGCGGATTGAAATAATATGTAAAAATCCTAAAACCATATCTTCCCACCCGCAGGGTCGGAGCCACTCATAAATTCAAGGAATTGAAATGTTTTAAAGATTTTGTATGAACTTACAATTGAACAAACAACTGAAGATGAAAAATGTAATTTACCTAATTTTTTATTTTTAGAAAACATTTTCCATTAACATTAAAGAAAACTTTATAAGATATTTGAAAACGATTCCATTTATTAAGCTGTAAATATATTATTAATAGAATATTTGATCCGAAAAATAAAAAATAAGTAAAAAAATAGTAGCGGGCCCCAAAAAATTGCCAAAACTAAGTTCTACCTTAATAATATCAACGAAAAATCTTACATAAATTCTCAAAACCGCACGTTGAGGCAACATCTTAGTAGAAAAAAATATTAAGTTTGTACTCGTCCGAACCCTCCACGTCCCTTCAATAATAATAATTTGAAAAAAAAAAAAAAAAATCTACATGGTACGACTTCTTCCGATTTCCTTGCCACGCAAAATAACCTTAAGAGAATTCCAAAGTTTGATCTTCACAAAAATTGTGAGCAGTATTGACGGTTTGTACAAAAGATTCATTGAAGAAGATAATATCTAAAAATTCTGTGTTATACATCATTAAAATGGTTGTGGTTGTGTTTTCAACAACCTCCGAACAAACATTGTAACACTTGTCTTCCAAGTCGTTTTGATCAAGTATACCATTTCTGGCACGCATCCAGACACAAGTTGTTACGATACAAACTCATCTTGCAAAAGAATTTCGTAAATGTCCGTCCTCAGATTCAGTTCCTTATCCCGCATGACTTCTTGGAGATCCGACAGCTCTTTTGCAGATAAGATGGAATTCAATTTCATAAAACCATCAAGCCATAGCTTTTTTGACCTATCATAAATATTTATCCAAGTTAACACGATGCAGGGAATAGACGAACGCAAAAATAAGCATATTGTTTAATTCGATCGCGAAACCTCTTGTCAAGAGATTGTTCAAGTTAGGATACAACTGTATTCATGACCACGTCAAGCGAGCAATATCTTACCACGGGCAGGCATGGATAGCCCGGAAGAAGTTTCTCCTAGCTGCTGAAGGATTTTTTGCCATGTTCATCTCATATGCAATGTAGCATCGCCAAAGAACAACTGAGTTATGAAACCTATCATCTCCCAATGCCCTCTCAAATAATCCACGGATCCTATGCTCCGATCCTCCTTTACTCAATTCAAATGACAATGCAAAAAGCCAGACGACCACAGAAGGTTTCCTATGGATCATCACACGCAATGCATATGTTACCACAATTTAAATCATCATATTACAAGATCTCACTTGTAACAAAAAGTGTCATGAGGAAAAAAAAGATCTTACTTGTGACAGTGGTCGTCAAACACCCACCGCAGTTTATTAGGTGTCGTATAAAGATGGCCAACTTTGATGAAATCACTAAATAGTTCAGGGCTGCATGGATATATTTGAAGCCCCTGCAATATGGACTCCCAGCATTTTGATAGACTTGACTGACCATGATGTCTCCAAAGCATCTTCATATAAAAGCTGAACATAAATTCAAGTTGATAACTACGGCTCTTTCTCTCTGCAGTTCACATGCACTCAATATAAGCCCAAACAAGTTTATATTTCATTAAACCATGCATATGTCTCCCCAATATCTGGATTGGTTCATAGAAACTAAAAAGAAAGTTGACATTCTCCGTAATTCGTCCCCCACTTAGATACCTTAACATTTTCATCTCACGTATCAATACAATCAAAGTGATGTTCAATATCATTACCTAACACATGCGTATAATGAGATTTCATGCCTTCACCAATCTTTTTTTTAATGATCCTTTATTAAATTTAAACCATTGAAACCCTCTCTCTTAACACCTACGCGATTATTCTACATAAAAAGTAAGCTATTCAAAAGACACCCTTTATGCAGGGTAGAGGAACTAAGAATATGACTGACAGGATGAAGTAAAATGCTTGAATCATATAGAATACTAACACGACAAGACGTAAGGAGTTGCACAGGACAAATACCTGGAAGCACCAATGCAAAAGCCTGATCTAGAACTTCAATACCCACAGCCCATCCAGAGGTTAACTCTTCAAATAAAGCAGCAGAACATATGAGAGCAACAGATTGATCATCTATAACACCTCGCATCAATGCCATTTGTAATGTTCTTATTTTTTCTTTGAAACCTTGGCGTGCTCTCAGTAATTGCAAATTTGATGGGTGAGATTTATATGGACTATACGTAGAACCACTTCCTAAGCAAAATAAAATATGCATTGCACGTAGTGATGATTCACACCCATTGCCATGCTCATTAGCAAGCTCCGTCTCAGCATACCAGAAATATAGAAGAGAAGCATTTGACCGTAATTCCTGCTCAACAGTAAAAGATTAAAATAAATACGTTTGTAAATGCCAACAAACAAAATCCATAACAAACCTTCAGATATAAGGCTGAAAATTATTTAAAGGAATCAATGTTCTAGTCATTCACTGTAAACAAAAAACACCCAAAATCTAACAGCCTCATGAAAAATCATATCTAACAGAGGAAAAAAAACTTAAGAGGTTAATGAAATTGATATCAGACATGAGCTCTAAGAGACGGATAGCTCAAACAAGTTTACAGAAACCATGTGCAGAATAGCACAGACAAAGTCAGCATAAATGCTCAACATAGGTTCATTGTGATCACTTGTTAGCATATACTTTGAAAATAACAATCTCTTTGATGGTCTCAACATTTGCATGACTAACCTTGTAGCATTAGTGACAAAGCATAAGTTTAAAACAAACTAGGAGTATTATTTGTGCATTTCCAGAACAAACAAATATCGGTTGGCCAAAATATACTACGAAACATATTTGCAATAAACACGTAAACCTTACCAAAGGAAGCCCTTCAATAGATGACAATGCCATGTCAAATACTCTTCTTGCATGATCAATATTCCCATGAAAAGCCTCCCTTCTTGCATAAACTCCACATAGCAACACATCCTATTTGTAAAAAGTGGCAAAGGGGACAATATCAGGTATACTATCAAACAATCTGTTAGTCAGTAAAAAAAAGGCTGTCTCTTTAGAGCATGTCAGAATGTGCAATAATTTAATTTTAGCGATTCGGCCCACTTCTCACACCTGCTACCTCCACGTATCAATGCATTATGATAAATGTATACAGATTTTTCTTAAACCTTCCACAATCGTGTCCCTCATTGAAAACACGTTAAAGCCTTGTTTTATAAACAAATAAGGTAGCTCAAAAGTCAAAACCTGGAAAAGTGACTAAATTAGGCCAAACAATTCATAGCTTTAGAATTTCAGATTGGAAACCAGATAGGAGATATGATATGTCTGGCAATTGAGAATCAAATATAAATGTTACCTGACGGTCACTCTTTAAGAGGAACTTTGCCAGAGCTCGGCATGGGGTAACTGAACGGCTGGAAGGATTTAAATTCAAAGCAGATAGCTCTTCAGCAACTAAAGCAGCGTCTTCTAGGACAAAATGACGTGGAAAAGCAGATAAACAGAGCAAGGTAGCATTACGAAGAAATTTCATCATGTCTGTTCTTCTGTAGATGTCATTGGTGGTACCCAAGAGAGATTCCAAGCTGAAATTACTTGAACTGCCTTGTGTTTTGATTAAAAAATCATGAACCTTTCTCAAAGTTTGTAATATAGAATCTGGCAATGCCTCCAAGCTAAGGACCTTCTCGGCCCAAGTGGAGCTGTTTGTAGATATCCTGTGTGGATGAGGGGTAAAAGCATTATATTATTTGTTGATGAAATTTAACTCAAAAATACAAAGAAATGAAAGAAAACTTAAAGAAACAATGCAAGTTTAAACACGACATTAATATTTCCACTTTCATTGTGGAAGTCAGATTCCTTTATTTTACAACAAAGCATATGGACAACGAAAATACGAACATAAATCCCATGCAACAGTGATAACATTATAGAGATACAATACTAATAGGACCTCACCACTGAGAGCTTTTCCCGCCAAAGAAATCAACGAATTGTAACACTAGAGATAAACGGGCCTCAGATGAGCTCAAAGAAAACAGGTATTCGTTGACATCTTCATACATTATGACTCTCGAAAGGTGATCATCTGCTTCTCCATCAGGTGTACCAACATTATGAGAGACAGCGGCTGCATCATGTTCAACCCCAATATAAACTGTGTAAGAAAATCTACAGCAAAGGGTGCACGCATAATAACTTCAAGCACATTCACATCTTAAAAGAGAGAGGGGGGGTTATTCAACGGGAACAGAACAAAGCCAAAAAAAAAATATGCAAAGACCAAATGAAAAATACAAGCACCCATGAAAGAACACAACATTCACACAGAGAAGGAGTGAACCTCTTGTACGAACAGGCATCCATTGAACACAATCTCTTGATAACTCTTCTTCTGACCATTTAATCCAGGTTGAACTGTCTTTAATCTCACCACTAGCACCAACATCAACATCAATCCCTAGCATCTTTAGCAAAGCTTCAGTATCTTCTTCTTGCTTGACATCTTCATCCTCAAGTTCCTCTTGAAACTCCTCAACCACTACATTACTTTCGGACTCCTTTTCTGTCTCTATACTATTTTCCTTATTTTGTGCGAGTGGTTCTGACCAACCTGTCCAGCCACCTTCATCATCATGTGCAGTCTCCTCTCTGATAACCCTTTGCCTATTCTCTTCCTCCTTCTCCAACCATGTAGACCAACCAAGAGCACCTTCTTCTCCAACTCTTGCACCATCACTGTTCCAAAAGTGCTCGAACAGTATCTGTTTACTCTGTTCGGTGAGGAGTAAAGACGGACAAAACAAACTGAATTCAATTTCAGCCTGAAATAGAGCAGTGGCCAACTCTTGATAGCCAGCCTGCCATTCAAACCTACAAAAACTGAGAAATATATCAACCAGACCAAGTTCTAGTTGAACTGTAGCAGCATCTGGAGGATGGTTTTCTGCTTGGCAAACCTGCATCAAATGGACACCACATTTAAACAAAAATAAGTTAACCTTAGAAGCTTGTTAAATTATGGACACTATAGCCTCTCGTAACAGGGTATAGAACAATACAATCTCCAATAAAACAAAATAATCAGAGAATTAAGTAAGTTTAAGAACCTGCCTAATGTGCTTTCTGCAAGCAGAAGCTAGAGCCTGGATTGCATGTGTGTACATTTTTCTCATGTCTGAAACCTTGAACCTGGAGAACTCCCCTTGAAGGACGCGCAAAAATTCTCTCCACAACCTGTAACTTCCTGAATGTTGTATAAGTATCTTTTCCCATCTACTAATTAATACATCAGAGTTGTCCCTCCTTTGATAAGCCTTTAGAAGAGGAAGCAACAGTTCTTCATTATCTGGGTTAAGCTCTGTCGCCTTCTCCAGTATGCTAATCTTTTTTTCCAGAATCTGCAAGCGAGCACCTTTCTGGGGTTGCATATCAGCAACCCTGTCTTGGAACTCTGCAAAATCCAACCAAACCTTTTCGTCATGGGGGTGCTCCCTCGTCAGTTTGTTAAACTCACGTGTTTTGCGTAGCACTTCATCTTCCCAAGACTCTTCAACCACTGAAGTTCTCGAGAGTGGATCATCACCATCAACGCATTCATCATCAGATGTTTGAGCATCTGTTAAAGGAATAAAATCTCCGGAAACTGTAACATCAAGGTCTCTGGGGACAAGTATACGAGCACGCTTTAGGTTCTTATGCCGTTCCAAAGCCATGTACTTTGCAGACCAATATCGACCAGCAGATTTTAGTTTCCCATCCAATGCTTCAACATCAGCATCTCTATCCAACGTCGAACCTGTCTTGTTCCACCGGGACAAACCTCGAAAATCAGACCCGGATAGCTCAGCAAGACCATAAGGTTTGTAGCGAGCAATGTCCATTCTGCATTAGAATTACAAATTAGTTCGAGTCAATCAAAAGCTTCAACCTCATCAGTCATAACAAACGAATCCTACAAATTTGGCTCAATTCCTAGCATAAAAAAATTCATTGATTTGCTCAGAAAATACAGATAAACATGAAAATTTTAAACTTTAAGCATAGTAATTAGCAATTTAGCACAATAATTTGACTAACATAGCAATTAGCAATTTAACTGAAATAGCGATTAGCAAGTTAGCTGAAATAGCAAAATACCTGTACAAACTTCCAAAGGCCAAATTGTCACGGTCCCCATGAGAATCGAGGTAATAATCTTTGGAAGGTTTAGTCTCGGAGTCGGCCCAAACCCGAACACCGGACTTCCTCGACCCATAATCGGCGAACGCTCCGCTTCCTCTCTCGACGGATCTCTCTCTCCTCCTCTTCTTCCTCCTTTTACTCTTCTTCTTCTTCTTCGTCCTCTCTCTCTCGTCGCTCCTATCGGATCCAGAAGAAGACTCCAGCATCTCGTACGGCTGCGCTTGTGACCGCACATCCCCCTGTTCATGTTCTTGCGGCGCGGGCGGTGACGGCGGAGGCTCGGGTTTGAAGTGTGCGGCGACGGCGTGGTTTATGGCGGAGAGTTGGGTGGTGAAGCTGGTATTAGAAAGCCACTGCGGGACGCTCGTGATTTGCTGAGAGGCGGGTACGACGGGGAAGAGTGACGTTTTTGCCGCTGCGGATGCTGCTGCTTCTCCATCCGACGGTTGTCCGTCGTCCTCCATTTTTCTCGACGAACGAAAATATGCAAATTGGCAAAATCCAATCTGAGGTGGAGGGCCACGGCGTTTTCTAGATTCTCCTCCCCCTCATACCACTGCAATTCGGGCCGACTTTTCTGATCCGGCCCATGTTCAATTTTCTCCATCCGCACATATTTAACTCAAGCCCAATCTACTGACCAGTAATAACTGAAGCCCAGCCCGACCATAATCCAATTGCTTTTGAAAAAAGTACTAAAAAATGCTAGAAGATGCTTCTCCATTGTATAACGTTGTCCAAAGCGCTTTTAATCATGATAACTCAGGCCCTACATCTATATGTTACACGTTCATTCTACTCGTTTGATGGACTGGTAGTTGGAGCTAATTGAAGGCAAACTGTAGAGTTTGTGAGGACATGAAAGCTACAACTTGTTTGCACTTCTGAATGTTTTAAGAAGATAAACGGCATCCGAAAGTACAAAACGCACGTACAAAGCACAGCGGTTGCTTGGCACGGCTAAAGCAAAATTGGACAGGGAGAGTTTGACAAGATAATTACTAAATTACCTAAAAGAATATCCCGCACTCATGTACAACACGATTTCATGATGATTTTCCCCCTCCCCCGGATCAAACAAAGCGAAGAAAGAAGAACCTAAGAATACAGTCGGTGCGTGCAAAATTACACTCTTGGATTACAGTTAATTTTGGAATACAACTTGGTAAAGGGGGAGGACCGAAAGGTATTTCAAACAAAAACCAAACACACCTTTCAATGCATCGTGCAGCAATGCCAAGGGCCGAAATCTAACATATGTATCACTGGTTCCATTGTGGAATCAAATGCTGGCCCCTTCGTAAATTGGACGCCCAAAACTCCAAAATGCAAGCGCAACTGCGCTATGTTGTCTTTACCAAGAGCATCTTCATACCGTGCAAGTGTTCAAGATGATATGGGTTCATAAGGATGTGATAGCCACGGGTGCTTCAGAGCTTCGGATGCAGAAGGGCGCTTCTTCGGGTTTATCTCAAGCAGATGACCAACGAAATCTATGAAGCCTTGGTCCCCCATTGGAAGCCTGTGCCTCAAGGATGTCTTCTTTGGTATCAGGTATTCCAGTCTGTTAGTTTCCTGAAGAACAGAGAAGAATAGCACCGTTTACAAAATAAATAATAAATACATGAATACCTGTAAACTAAGGTTACCTGTGTTTGTACAAAAACGAACACAACAAAATTGGAGAAAGCTGATCTGTGAATTAACAAAGATTTATTAAATAAATGGAGTAATTAACTCAAAACCATATGGCTTACCTGATTCCGTTCATAAAGCATGTGATTTTTTGTGAAGTATTTGTATGTATCACGTCCTTTGGCTAGCATGCCTTGATCAATAGGGGAAATGATTCCCATCACCCGTGCAAGTAAAGTTGCAGGGGAATCATTCTGGAAGAGTACCTACACAAAGCAAGTTCCTTTCTACATTTAGCACCAGTATCATGATTTTTTTCTTTTTCAGAAAACTTGTAGCTTATCAAATTCGAATCACAATATACATACATAGCTTGTACTGAGAAAGATTTCTGTTCAGTATATTATCTGTACTTTATCCTATGTACAGCTGAATCTCTGAAGGAAGAACCAAATAAGATATACTGACACAATGATATAACTCCATTTCCTGCCTACATGTCAGGAGAATCTATATTCGGTGTATTGCAAAATGATGACTCAAACCATATTGAGATGTGATCAAAATTCGAGTATAAACTTCATATTTCTTTAGTCTCACTTTGCAGGCACCAAACCGTTCATAAGACGACAGGAATTTATAGCAACGTCATTGAATAGACAAGTCCGCATAACAATATATAAAAAACACACTTGTTTTGTTTTGTTTTGTCATTTATCAAAACACAATCTCATGAATAAGTGTTAAGTAGTTCATCTCCGCATCCACTAGAACGGATTTATGGATGAATCACAGATACTTATAAGGGGCAATAATATAGAACAATAATAGTCGCAACTTCACATACACACTACACAGACAGACAAACCCGTAATGTCACTCGTAATAAACCAGTATTCTTACAGAAGCTGAGATTTACTTCAACCAGCAGTCAGGTTAGAGCTTAACATTAACAGATCTCAAATACCAGATAATTAAACAAAGTCAATATTTAGTAACCATGTTTGTTATAACTTAAAGAAACAGATACAATCACATGCTCTAATCAATAATCCAAACATTTGTATTAGGAAAATAAAATCTAACAATATGCATACATGGATGCATAGCACTTACATTGCCAGTACAAAGTTCGGCCAAGATGCAGCCAAGCGACCATATATCTATCTTCTTATCATATGGAAGTCCCAAGATAACCTCAGGAGCACGATAGGATCTGGACTGAACGTAGGAGCACAGATGATCCGTCTCAAAGCAACTACTTCCAAGATCAATGACTTTGACCTCACATCTACTGTAGCTTTTGACCAGTATATTCTCAGGCTTCAAGTCACAGTGTATCATGCCAAGGCCATGCAAAAACTGAAGCGCCTCTAGACACTGAATCGTAATTGACTGCATAAAAATTCAATAAACCTTAAACACCAGCATAAAAAAACTAAACGGTTGTCAAATAGAAAATGGAACTAAACAAACCTGCAGTCGTGGCATTGTGAAGTAGACCTCCCCTCCTGACTCCCGATTAAATTTATGAAATTCATACAAGTTTGCTTTGAGAAGTTCACATACTATTAACAAATGTTCCTACAACACAAAGTCAAATTCTAACTAAATAAAATTCATTGAGACAAATATGTAATTTATAAATGCACAAACAAGATTAATGCAGGAGGCGCAAGTTGGGAATATAAATGACTGTAAAAACCTGCCCCCAAAGGAATCTAAATCTTGACATGACTAACCACAGAATAGATACACAAAGATTTCAAGTTTTTGCCTTCCTATGCTAACACAAGGGCACTGCCATGAACATTATGAGTCCCAGGTACACAAGACAATGAAAGATGAGTCACACAAATCTAGCAAATAAATGCACACATATGAAACAATTATCTCTCAAAGTTTTATAAAAGCGACCAAATAAGATAACCGCTCTCCGGGGTCATATTGACTGGTTGAAAGGTTTGAAAGAGAACGTTGTTAAAGTAAATATCAAATTGTGCATTTCCTTACTCGATAGTAGAAGTAATCGTACAATCGAAGAATGTGATACTTGTCACCAGGATCATGCTTGTTGACGTATTTGAGAAGCTTTATCTCATCAAGGCTCTGATCAAAGAAGTCTTTGTTGTTCTTTATAATTTTCACACACACATCCATGCCTGTATGTAGATCATGAGCTTGTATAGCTTTGCTGAATGCAGCTGATCCAAGATATTCAGTAACATGATAGCGGCCAGCTAATACAGAATTCAAAACAACTTGAAAATTTTTGTCCTCCTCAAAGCCAGTTCTGTGGAACAAAAACATGGGGTTCAAATTAGAAGAAAGTTAAGAAGCCAATGATAAAAAAATAGCAATGAAGAGCTTCAAAGTAGCGAGAAACATCAGCAAAAGCAGAAAGACAAAAGTCCATCACAAGAGTACACGACTCAACAGAAGAAATCACACAATAAAGCTGTTTCAAGTTTAGGGGGATTGTGTTGTCATGATGCTGTTCATGTTATACGGAAAAAAAATAAAGGAAACAATGAGAGAGATAGACAGATAGATAGAGGGGAGTAATTAAGGTATTATTCTTCTTTCTTGAAGAAAACAAGGTCTAACACTACGGTTTCAAAAGTTTCCAGAGCATTTTAAAATGTATTATTGGTGTAAACAGAAAAGCACGTTCTCCTGTAACGAACCATGATCAATTAGTTTATATTTGAGATTGGTGAATAGGTGAGGACGTGCCTGTTTTTCCTGTGCACAATCTTGAGGTTGAAGGTCTCAAACTCTTCCTCTTGAGCCTTTATTTGCCTTACTTGTTCTTGCACAGCAGCTGCCTCTTCATCCTCAAGTGATGCCCCCGCATCTTCTTCCCTAACAGCAGCAATTTTCTCATCTTCTTCTTGCTTGGCATGCTCTCTTTCAGCATAAGCATAATTAGAGAGCGTTGAGGGAGTAGAGTTTGTGGATCTAACAGCATTAGCATTATTTTCATCCCTAGAACTCATTCTAGGTGAGGACTCGTTACTTTTTTCCCTCCATGAAGCAAGCATGTTATCATCATCAGGTTCTTCAGTGACAACAGCATTGAAGTTGTTTGACCATGACGGTTTACTAGAGCTTGCCTGCACCAATTGTCCATCTCTCAGTGGTGGCGGGAATGAAAATCCCCCTTCTGAATGATTTTTCTTCTGTCTAAATACACCATTATCATTCTCAACTATATATTTATTTGCCTCATGTTTACTAGTTTTCTTCTTGTCCCTCTCAAGTCTATCAATACGTTTCTTATCTGAGTCCTGATGATTCCTCCGTGGCCCACCAATTCCTACATCATGGTCCCGAAAGTATTCTAGATCCCCTTCACTACTGCCACCAATCAAACTTTCCCGTACTTCGCTGCCGATATCAGCAGCATCGCTATTGATTCCCACACCTATTGATCTTACTGAACCAAGCTGGTCGTCATCCACACAAACCTCCTCCAAACATGGCCTTCCACTCTCATTCACAACTTTCCCATTCCCTAACATGATGAGTTCATTCGTCTGAGTGACAAAGCCCTGCCAGACAGGTTCTGAACGCATTAAATTAAGCTCCTCTTCATCCATCAATTGTCCATCATATTGAGCTATTAAACCATTATCATCAGTTCTCCCATACAATTCAGTCACTGATAATCCTATAGGATCATCTGAACTTATAATTGGTTCAACATTTTTCGCTTGGAAGCACCGCTCACCAGAGAAATAAGAATCCTCCTCAGCAAAAGATTGATCATCATCCTCATCTTTGGTTGGACCCCTTTCCTGTGGATCTGGAACACTGCCATGTCCTGTTCCTTTTTCATTGTCACTAGGGTAATCAATTTCATGAGCCAAAAACCACGCCTCATCTTCAATTGGTTGTCTCATGTATCCGACATCATCATCATCATCATATTCATCAGAGTCCCAATATGGGTAGTCAATCGATTCACCACCAACAGTAGCAAAACCAGAAACCAGATCAGATGCATCCTCTGCAATCCCCTGACTTACAGACAGCCAACTGCCTCCTACAGGCCTTTTTCCACCTGAACCATAATCTTTAAAGAAGAAATTAGAGACTAGACATATCAAAACAACCAAGATAATGTGACAAGAAATTTGACTCTGACCAACTTCAGAAATTCAATATTTGAGGAATGTTCAAGACAAACTCTACTTAACTAAGCAGACAAAGGAATGGGTAAAAATGATCATTGCGGTAAATAGCTGCCAAGCACATACGAATAAAAAGGTGTGAAATGATTTGAAGTCTTGCAAACCAGTAAAAATAAATAAACTGACGTCTGCAATAGCTACTTAAAACAAAACAAATTGTATCAAAAACTAACCTGAAGAGTTGATTTCTTGTCCAATAGGTACATCCAAATATGACCCAATAAGAAGAGCATTGTCAGCAATGCTGAGTTTCGCGCCTGGTCCGTCTCGTTCAAACTTTTCCTCCCAATTAACATTCAATGGTTTGTCCTCTGACTTGAGTTTGACAGGTGGCAGCCTAGGGAACTCTTCCTTTTGATTCTCAGACAAAATAGGAAAAACTAAATTACTAATGGTCTTTTGCTCAGAAATCCCTTGTGACTGGCTTAAGTATAAAGCTCTTCCCACCTCATCAACCTGCTCCTTTACTGTTGCCCTAATATCAGCCAACTCAGTTTTTCTCTTTCCTTCTTTTTTGTCAGAACCAGGAGCACTATCATAACTCGTTGAGACATCACCCTTAGAGAAAGGAAACACGGTCTTGACGGAACAATCTTTCCACATCTCTGAAGGTGGATTCGTTGGTTCTTGGATTCTTGACCAAGGAATCCCTGCTGCATTTTCTTTGAAGACCGTGGTACTCGTCTTAAGTTGTTGTTCAAGTTCCTTAGGTTCGCTTGTTTGGGTTCTGTCATGCTTGAATTCGACACTAGCTTTGCTAGTGCTTCCAGACCAAGAGGTTTTCTTTTCACCAGAAAAGCTAATCTCTTCTCCATATTTCACAATGGCTTTACCTGAATCAGGAACTTCAGTTGTATGATTCTTTGATTGTTGGGATATCTGAGGCTCTGGGAAGTTAGTGATAATACCACCGCCATCACTTTGATAAGGTTCTGCAGGTCCATTGCTCGGACTGGACTTCCAAGAATATAAATCAAGCACGGTGTCCTCTAAACCTTTAGAGAATGCAAAGCTCTTGTGATTTGTCCCAGCCACCTCAATAGACTTATTCCGCTCCCCAAAAGAAGCAGCATTTTTCAATTTGCTTTCAGACCCATTTCTACCAGTCCCACACTCTATCTCTTTCACTATAAGTTCCTTAGAGACTTCACCACCATTCCGAGATCCCAAGCCTTGATTTTCCACCACTAGCTTGTCCCTGTTTTCAGCTTCCAACGAACGACCTGAATCCTTCTCTTCAAGAGTAAGCTTCTGAAGGAAACCATTCAAATCAGAACGATTACCAAGCTCACTTCGAAGAGCTGCCTCTGCTCTTGAAAACCTATTCTTCCGCAGAAAGTCCAGAATAACGTCAACAGAGTTTGAGTCCGTCATTTTCAGCCTCCTAAAACCTACAAGCATGCATAAAAAACTAAGCACGCACCAATCCTGAGAACACACCATTAACAAAAGTTCAAAAATCCATCTTCCAGTTTGCCTCACTTTTCCAAGAAAATGAAAAACAGAGCAGATTTTCGAAAATAAATAAATAAAGGAAACGAAATTGACACTCCTTCCTTCCATATAAAGTGACGAAGTTACCTTGTATTAAGCTCAACTACTGGCGCCATTTTGTCTTCTACTGTCCGGAGCAATGAAAAAATGGAACATTCAGAATATCAAAAAAAAATTTTTCCTTTCTCCCACATTTTCCGAGCAACCAAACAAAGCAAAACCATTCAATTTTTCCCAAAAAAAAAAAAAAAAAAAAAAAACCCAAGTTGTATTCAGTAGAGAGCGCCGACCCGCCTCAAAGTCTCATTACTTTGGGTCCCGAAACCGCTTATTCTCAACGTAGATCCGGCATTTACAAGCAGGCCGAAATTCCCATATCCTCCACAAATCAAAATTTACAAACCCTTAAAATCCCAACAGATTTACGAGTTCGCGGAGTGGGATTCAAATCCCACGAAACTTTCATAGCCATTGGACCAAAACACTAAACCATTTCTCGGCCGGAGAAAATCAAGATCTGATTTTTAATTTAAACCCGTGATTTTTTTGGGAAAAGGATTTGTGGGTATTGGAGAAGGGGACAAAAAAGGTTGAAACTTGCAATTAGAAAAGAGAAAAGAGGGCTAGAAATAGAGAGAGCGGCTGAGGAAGAGAAGAGAGGCACCTGGTGGGAATGGGAGTGGCCGGTTGGTGCTGGCGCTGCTGCTGCTGCTGCTTTTGTTTCTTCTCTGTGTAGGCTTTCGGGAGGGGGCAGGCGTGGTGTCCTGAATGGAGGTGGAGCCTTGGAGGTGGTCCAAAACCAATAGCTTCTTTTTTATTATTTTTTTTTTTTTTTTTTTTTTTTTTTGGAAATTAAACCAACAGCTTCTTTTAGTTTTAAAATTTAGATGCCCATGGAATAAATTGAATATATTCACTCACTACTCTCAACTTTATTACCAAATAAAATATTAATATTTCACTATTCTTTCCTTTTTCCTCTTTCTTCTTCTTCTTTTTTTTTTTATTTATTAATGCCTCATTTATCATTATGTTGAATAAATTGTTACGAGTAAGAGTTATTTTGGTACAAATGAAATGCTACACTAATTTATACTTGAGAGTTCAAAAAAAAAAAAAAAAACTCTTGAGGGGGTTTGAAACTTTGAATTATGACGCAATAGATTGTAGAAAAAACTCAAATAACTAAAACATTCCACCACATTGTTAACATTAAGATAATTAATTATAATGAAAAAAATGTTGCCATCGACTATTTTGAATTATTAATAATAAAATAAACTTATTATTTGTACATCAGCATGATAGCATCTATTGTCTGTAGTTCCCGCGTCTCCTAAAGACATGATTAACTTTTTAAATAACAATAAAAAATATTGTGAAAACCAACTTCACACTACTTTTATTCTAAAAATATATTTATTGTTGAAAAGTCTGATGGCAATGAATGCCCACACAGTATGTTAAGCAAAAGTCTTCAGTATGGGCATAAGTTTTCAATGCCCATGCAAAGTGAAAGTTGAATATGAATTGTATTGTCAGAGGACGTGTTATAAGTTTCAACCTGCATTAACTGCATCAGTTTGGAGTTGCTCTATAAATAGAGCACTCCGCATGTTTTCATGTAACAGAAAAGATAAGAAGAAGAGAACGAGAGAAAAATATCAGTAACATCATCTATTCCTCTGTTTTATTTGTTATCCTCTTGTGCTATAGTTTTAGTATGGCATTTTACATCTACCTTGCACCTACCATTAAAAAGGTTATTCCTCTAACTTTGACCTTTTTATAACACGTTATCAGCACGAGTCTCTAAATATAATTATTCTCTCATCTCTCTTCGCCGAACGAACGAAAGAAAGAAAAAATGTTTCCTTTAAGGTTTTTACTGTCCATCTTCTTCCTCTGCCTCAACTGCGCCGTATACCCTCGAGATGAACTGTTTGCTCCATGCCTGCTCTTAGTTCTCAATCTAACGGTTACATACATCTTTGATTACTTGTTTGGTGTAGAGATTAATTACTAACCCAATATTTATTTATGTTAATTTCATTGCAATCCAAGATGGTGCGGTACAATCGCCCATCTTGAACTGCAAATTTATTCTTACTGCGATCCAAGACGGTGCGGTATCATCGCCTATCTTGGACTGCAGATTTAATTTTACTGCAAATTTTAGGTGGAGCGGTATAATCGCCTACCCTACCCTGCATATTTGAATTTACCTGCTGTTTAATTTCATTGCAATTTTATCTGGTGCGGTATAATCGCCCACGCTGCTCTGCATATTTAATTTTCCTGTTACTTGAGTGGTGCGGAATAATTGCCCGTTCTATATTACATTATTTCAATGAGAATGGTGCGGTACGATCGCCCTCCTCATTCACCCTGAAAATCTCGAGCCAGAAGTTTCGAGTGCTTATCATTTTAGCCTGAAGATCAAAATGAAAAATTTGTAAGAACCAGAAGTTCTAACATTATATTCCTCCAGGAATACATATTATTGCAAGTTCTTACACATCTCATTTTCTTTCAGAAAAGAAAATGGCGAACTTAGCGAAGCTTGAATTTGGTGCCCTGGATATTACCGGGAAGAATTACCTGACCTGGGTACTGGATACCAAGATCCATCTGGAAGCAAGGAATCTTGGAGATACCATCAGGGAAGAGAGCAACTCATCCTTTCAAGATCGGGCAAAGGCCATGATTTTCATTCGCCGCCATCTTGATGAGGCGCTAAAGAGTGAGTACTTAACGATTGAAGATCTGTTAGCTCTCTGGAATGCCTTGAGAAACAGATACAATCACCAGACAACGGTGATTCTTCCAAGGGCCCGCTATGAGTGGACTCATCTGAGGATCCAAGACTTTAAGTCAGTGGCAGAATACAATTCTGCATTGTTCAGAATTACCTCTCAGATGAAGCTCTGTGGGGATATTATTACTGAGGAGCATATGCTGGAAAAGACTCTCAGCACATTTCATGCCTCCAACGTGCTCCTGCAGCAGCAGTATAGAGCGCGAGGCTACACTGAGTACAACCAGCTGATATTTGTGCTCTTAGTAGCTGAACAGAATAATGAGCTCCTGATGAAAAACCATCATTCCCGACCTACTAGATCTGCACCATTTCCAGAAGTGAATGTTGCTTCCCTCGAAGTGAACACCACATCCTCTAGTGGTGATAATCATAAACGAGAACGTGGCCACAATCAAAGTCGATGGAATAGGAAAGGCAAGAACCATGGAGTTCAGTTTCACAACCAGGTTCTGAGGCATAATTCAGGCCCGAGCTTCAAAAATGCGAATCGCCACAAAAGCAAAGCTTATATGAACAATGCTCCTAGAAACTCTGAAGGAGCCTGCCATAGGTGTGGTGGCAATGGGCATTGGGCACGTACTTGTCGTACCCCAAAACATCTAGTGGATCTGTATCAAGCCTCCCTCAAGAAGAAGGGTGTCGAGACCAACTTTCTCGACCAGGCTAGACCAATGGATATACCTGATCCAATGTTTGACTTATCAGGGCAGTTGAACACAACTCATCTAGATGTTCCAGACTTTATTGTGGAAAGGGGAAATGAAGTATACCGGTCCGATTGAATCATTAATGTACTTTTATTATGCTGAACTTGTAGTATTTCAGATTCAATAAAAGTGGCATGTAAATTTCTTGTTATAACTTGCTTTTAACTCTGATTCTCTTACTCAAAGAGCATGGATAAAAATTGTAGTTATTCTCAGAACATGAGAAATGGCGGAGATATTTGTCTTGCAGACAGTGCAACCACACATACAATACTTCGTGATTGAAAGTATTTCTCAAGCTTAAAACTTACAAGAGTAGGGGTAACAACAATATCAAGACCTTCAGATGTAATTGAAGGTTCAGGGTAAGCCCAGATTATGTTACCAAATGGAACAATATTGTCCATACAGAATGCATTGTATGCTACTCGATCTACTCGAAATTTGTTGAGTTTCAAAGACATACGTTTAAATGGATACCACATTGAAACAAAAAGTGCAGAAAATGTGGAGTATCTATGCATTACCTCCAATGATACCCAGAAGCGTATATTGGAGAAGTTGCGTGGTATGTCGAGTGGATTGTATTATACATACATAAGGACAATTGAATCACGTACTGTCATGAACCAGAAGTTCATTGATTCAAAGGTTTACATGTTTTGGCATGACCGTCTGGGCCATCCAAGATCTACCATGATGCGTAGGATCATTACCAACTCTAATGGACATCCATTAGTGAGCAGACACATTGCTGCCTCAAATGATAACCCTTGCAAAGCTTGTTCTCAAGGGAAGTTGGTAATTAGACCATCTCAACTAAAGGTTGATGCTGAATCCCCATCATTTCTGCAAAGAATTCAAGGGGTTATTTATGGGCCTATTCAACCATCATGTGGACTATTTCGATATTTTATGGTTTTGGTTGATGCATCTACCCGATGGTCACATGTTTGTCTTTTGTCTACTCGGAATGTAGCCTTTGCGAGACTCCTTGCTCAAATAATTAAGTTACGAGCACAGTTCCCAGATTATCCCATTAAGTCAATCCGACTTGATAATGCTGGTGAATTTACATCTCAAACCTTTGATGATTATTGCATGATATTGGGCATTGATGTTGAACACCCTGTTCCTCATGTCCATACTCAAAATGGTTTAGCAGAAGCATTGATCAAGCGGCTTCAGTTAATAGCTCGCACTCTGCTTATGAAAACCAAATTACCAGTCTCTGCATGGGGACATGTCATCTTACAGGCTGCATCATTGGTTCGATTGAGACCTATAGCCAACCATTAATACTCTTCAGTACAACTCGTGTTTGGACATCAGCCAAACATTTCCCATTTACGAGTTTTTGGTTGTGCTGTTTATGTGCCTATTGCACCGCCGCAACGCACTAAAATGGGACCTCAGCGTAGATTGAGAATTTACGTGGGTTTTGATTCACCATCTATCATTAGATATTTGGAACCCTTGACAGGTGATATGTTTACAGCTCGTTTTGCTGATTGTCACTTTGATGAGATAATTTTCCTGTCGTTAGGGGGAGAAAAGACCGTTCCAAAAGAACGGAAAGAGCTGACATGGGTTATTCCCACCTTGTCTCATTTTGATCATCGCAGCATTCAATGTGAAAATGAAGTGAGAAGGATCGTTCATCTTAAAAGCATTGCCAATCAAATGCCAGATGCATTTAATGATGCTATGAAAGTGACAAAATCACATATACCAGCTGCAAATGCACCTACAAGAATTGATGTCCCTGTTGGACAAAATAAAGTGGCAGCGAATGATTCATCTGGTGCACGCCTGAAGCGTGGTAGACCCCCAGGTTCAAAAGATTCAGCCCCTCGAAAAGAGAAAGTCGAGGGCATAACTGAATCCAAATGAAGTCATTCAGGAAGAGAAAATGAATAATACATCCACAATTCATAATTCTGGACTCCCAGAAAAAGAAAATGTCCTTGATGAGATATTTGTCCCTAAAGAGACAAAAGTTCATGAAAGTAAAGAAATCTCCATAAATTATGCATGTACAAATGAATTGTGGGATCGAAATGAAATAATCTTCGATGATATGTTTGTATTCGCAGTAGCCACTGAAATCATATTAAGTGATGATATTGAGCCCCGCTCCGTTGATGAATGCAAACAGAGACATGATTGGCCTAAGTGGAAAGATGCAATCCAGGCAGAATTAAATTCCTTGGAAAGGCGAAATGTTTTTGGACCAGTAGTCCAAACCCCGCTTAGTGTAAACCCCGTGGGTTACAAATGGGTATTCACAAGGAAACGCAATGAGAAAAACGAGATCGCAAGATATAAAGTACGACTCGTTGCACAAGGTTTTTCTCAAATACTTGGAATTGATTATGAAGAGACATACTCTCCTGTAATAGACGCAATTACGTTCCGTTACTTAATAAGTTTAATGGTTTCAGAAAGACTTGACATGCGACTTATGGATGTCATCACTGCGTATCTATATGGAGAATTAGATACTGACATCTATATGAAAGTCCCAGAATGACTTAAGTTGCCTGAAACAAGTAACAAACCACGAGGTATGCTCTCGATCAAATTAAGGCGATCATTGTATGGTCTGAAATAATCTGGAAGAATGTGGTATAATCGTCTCAGTGAGTATTTGATCAAAGAAGGATATATCAACAATGTTATTTGCCCTTGTGTGTTCATTAAGAAATCCAATTCTGGATTCGCTATAGTGGCAGTATATGTTGATGATATGAATCTAGTTGGAACTCCTGAAGAGCTCAATAAAACTGCTGAATATCTGAAAAGCGAATTTGAAATGAAAGACCTTGGGAAAACAAAATATTGTCTCGGCCTGCAGATCGAGTATTGTGCTAGTGGAATTTTGGTCCACCAATTAGCTTACATTGAAAAAATTCTGAAGCGATTTGGTATGGACAAGGCTTATCCACTAAACACGCCAATGATCGTTCGTTATTTGGACATTAAGAAAGATCCATTTCGTCCAAAAGAAGATGATGAGCTGGTCCTTGGTCCAGAAGTACCATATCTGAGTGCAGTAGGTGCTTTGTTGTATTTAGCATAATGTACTAGACCAGATATAGCTTTTTCAGTTAACTTGTTAGCAAGGTATAGCTCTGCTACAACAATTCGCCATCGGAAGGGTATCAAAGATGTATTGCGATACCTTCGTGGGACAACAGACATGGGTCTCTTCTACTCAAAGAACTCCACAGATGACCAGGTCCTTGTTGGATATGCAGATGCTGGTTTCCTCTCTGATCCGTATAAAACCCGCTCACAAACTGGATATGTGTTTAAGAATGGAGATACAGCAATCTCATGGCGCTCAACCAAGCAAACATTAGTTGCTACATCTTCAAATCATTCAGAAATACTTGCTTTACATGAAGCAAGTAGTGAATGTTATTGGTTAAGATCAATGATCCATCATATTCGGAATTAATGTGGTCTAACTTCGAAGACAGACAACCCAATTGTCATCTATGAAGATAATGCAGCCTGTGTTGCCCAAATGAAGGAAGGATTCATCAAGGGCGATAAGACTAAACACATATCTCCAAAGTTTGTCAGTGCTCATGAGCTTCAGAAGGCTAAAGTTATTGAAGTCAGACAAATCCGTTCAAATGAAAATCTGGCAGACTTGTTCACCAAATCTCTACCAAAGTGCACATTTCAGAAGTTAGTGCAAGGCATCGGATTACGTCGACTTAACAAACAGCTAAATTTGGAGAATGCGGAATCAGGAGGAGATACATATCATGGGGAGTATCCATGATACATGCTTGTTGTACTCTTTTTCCTTCGATTAGGATTTTTCCCACTGAGTTTTTCCTATCAAGGTTTTAACGAGGCAACATAAGCATACTTGACACTATATCAACGATTCAGGAAAAGTTGTACTCTTTTTCCTTCGCTATGGTTTTTTCCCACTGGGTTTTTCCAAGCAAGGTTTTAACGAGGCAACTCATGTTGATATCTGGGCATCCAAGGAGGAGTGTTGAAAAGTCTGATGGCAATGAATGCCCACACAGTATGTTAAGCAAAAGTCTTAAGCATGGGCATAAGTTTTCAATGCCCATGCAAAGTGAAAGTTGAATATGAATTGTTTTGTCAGAGGACGTGTTATAAGTTTCAACCTGCATTAACTGCATCAGTTTGGAGTTGCTCTATAAATAGAGCACTCCGCATGTTTTCATGTAACAGAAAAGATAAGAAGAAGAGAACGAGAGAAAAATATCAGTAACATCATCTATTCCTCTGTTTTATTTGTTATCCTTTTGTGCTATAGTTTTAATGTGGCATTTTATATCTACCTTGCACCTACCATTAAAAAAGTTATTCCTCTAACTTTGACCTTTTTATAACATTTATGATTTTTGTTGTTGTTTTATTTTTTCTTAAACATGTTTTTAAGTATCATTGTATGAGTTGTGCTAGCATTAGTCGTAGTGTTATTTTAACACATTATTAGCATTTGCTTACACACTTTGTGTGTATAAACACATTTTTTTAGAAAATGAGAAGGAGGGATAGACAAAGAACGTGAGGGGGGAGTGCGAGGTTTTTTTTTATTTTTGGAGGTATTTTAACATCACCTATAGGTGAGGGTTTCAATAAAAAAAAGTAAAATTTGAACCTGTGAAATTACATTATTGTCTATCATTTTTTTTGTGTAATATAAAACTAAGTAGTATTTTTATCTCTTTTGATTGACAAATTTTTTATTATTAATTAATAGAAATGTGCGGCACGTATTTTAACACATTTTGAATGAGCTTAACACAGGATAAAATTAAAATTGTAAAATTGTTTCTTTTGGGCTTCTAATTGTCCACTTAGAAAAAATTAGGCCCTCCACCATCGGACACAATTGGTTTACCTCGGAAGCAATGTGAGCCTATGTCCCTCTCTGGGCCTGGAGTTTACATTACTCTGGACAAAACGAAGATCTGGTTTGGCATCCAAAGAAAAGATGGGCTGGACTTTATGCGTGAATAAGTCCATGATTGGTTCAATAAGTTGTGGTGTTTAGAGGTCTGTTTATATTACTCTGGACAAAACGACTATTTGACTTATATTATTTTAGACTCACCCGTTATAACATTTAACCTTACGAGATTTAACGGTTTTTGTTCAAATGTATAATCTAAATGTGTACTTTTGACATATACTAGAGAAAACCCCTTCCCTCTCTTTACTAGTAAGCCACAAAAACCACAAGATAGTGAAAAGACATTCAGATATGCATAAAGACCGAATGCAAGTTGTGTGTGTTGGATAGAATAAGTGAAAATTAGGATTGAGATTGATTTGCGTTAATTCTTCGACGAGAATTAACCTGCAAATACAATCGTATTTCAACGATTTCCAACTGTTCAAAAACCGCACATTGACTATAGTCCCAACTGTTCGACAACCACGCATTTGCATGTTCAATTAATGCATTCATAGAACGGAATTATGTGTATGTAATGTTGGTTCATTAATATGGACGTGATTTCTTTTTTTTTTTGTGACGGCACGTTATTGTTGCTTAAAGGCGTGAAAGTACCACTATGAGCATAATATGATATATATATATATATAAAATTAATTAATATGGTTCTCAAATTGGGCCATGGTTCATAAATTCATAGGGTGTGCCCTTCTTCCTAAGCAATCACCAACTAATTTCTTTGTTCTATATAATTTAAAACTCAAATAAAATGTCATCATGTCTTTGTCCTTTTTTTTGGATCAGATGATGACTTTCTCATCGAAATCCACCTATTTGAAAATCAGAAAGACCCATTGAAATATTTTCAACCTACGTTGAGATAAATAGTTGGTCTAAATAATGATAGCGGCTTGACCAAATAAAATAGCACGGTAGCGATTTGGTCCAAAAGCACAATGAACATTGTGCCAAAACGTAATTGTAACAGTATAGTAGACGCCCAAGACCTTGGTGAAAAAATTGGTGCGTGTAACGCTAATTTTGAGATCCGAAAAGGGAGGAGGCCAAGGAATCATCCCAACGGCGTTGACCACCAAACCACCAGACCTCTCAGTCTCACAAAGCACACCAATCACGTGCGACCACGTAGACGGAGAAAGGAAGAAAGAAATTTAAAAAAAAAAAAAAGGAGAAGCTTGAGACGCACCCTACGGCATAAGGTAGACACCAAAGCGTCGGTAAGGCATCAAACATCTCACCACGTGGTGAGGCACTCCGTCTCCGTCACCAATTGTTCCCCGTTTGGCCTCATTTTTATTTCACATTAAAAACAAAAACAAGTTATTTCCACATTAACTAATAATTATTTTATAAGGATCTTTAACGAAAAACTATATTTTTACTCTAAAAAGTTAATAATGTTGCTATTCAGTTTACCTTTTATTTTGTCTTTATCGTTAAAACTTAAAGTTTTCAAATCATTTTCATTAGTTTTCCTTATTTTATATGCGTATTAATGAAATCTTTATTTACTAGTAATGTGATTCCATAATTTCACTTCATTTGAGTTTATGATTTCTTCTAATCGATATTACTACTATAAGTTAAATTCAAATGGAAGAAAAATATTAAAAATTCTGACCATAACATCGCTTCTTGCATTTTTAAGTAATATATTACTAATTACATTGTGCGAGTTATGATTTTTTTATAAGAATATCAAAATGAGTGGATTACGCTTTCATATTTTCATGTCAAAGACAATTTATCATCACGAGCCTCCAATTGATGCGATTCATAATTTTCAAGCATTCTACAAATTATAAAGTGGAATACATTATTTTTTAGCGTAATCAGAACTACACATTATATTTTTTATCTCACACATTCTTGTTTGTTTATAACGATGGATTGAATAAATAACATAAAAGTTTTTAAGTCCAAAAGCTTGACCCCCAAATAAATATATAAACCAAAGACCCAAACCAAACCCAGGAAATCAAATCTACCGAACGTGGTTGTCTTGTCTCTGCAGAGGTTAGAGAGAGAGAGAGAGAGAGAGAGAGAGAATGAGGAAGACCATGACGGTAGGAGTACACTGCATCATCGCTTTGCTAATTCTGTCCGGTGCGGATCTAGTCAGGTCTGACGGGTCGGATCATCGCTACAAGGAAGGAGATTTAGTCCCTCTGTATGCCAACAAGGTCGGCCCGTTTCACAACCCCAGGTAAAACCCAACACTCCGCACTGCTCGATCTCAAAATTTCATGCTTTCTTAGCTCAATTCAGCTTCTGGGTTTGTTTATTTCGCTGTTAATTGTTATGGATCTGAGTTTATTTCCGCACCCATTTGTTTGGTTACTGGGAAAATTTGTTTGGTTACTGAGAAATCTGCATGAATTACAAGTTCTGGTTCAGGTGGGATAAGCTAGACATTGTGATTTGGAAATTGAATTTACATTGGCTATTTGTAAATACCAGAGCTTGATCTGTTTTTGAAAGATTTGATTTGGGTTCTTAGTCATTTACAATCAAGTTTATGAGTCAACTGTGTTTTTGTTTTTCGTCGAAATTTCATGTGTACTGTAATCCGAAGTTTAGGTCTGTTTCTGCTGAGCTGGATAGCAAATTGTATGTTAGTTTGATTATGGTGGAACTTTGGTGTTCCTGATGGTCTAAAGTTTGGTTCTTTTTGTTTTTTCGGTGTTTCCAGTGAAACGTACCGCTACTTTGATCTCCCATTCTGCTCACCAGGTTTGTATCAAATCGATTCGTTTCCTTCGTATTTACTTCCTTAATCTTCTCCGAGGAATTGAATTTACCTCATTATTTGGATCCGAATTGTAGGTGCGGTGAAAGAGAAAAAGGAAGCTCTTGGTGAAGTATTAAATGGGGATCGTTTAGTCAGTGCCCCTTACAAACTTGAGTTCCTAAAGCATAAAGATACCGAATTAGCTTGCAAGAAAAAACTCAAAAAGGAAGAAGTGGCCCAGTTCAGATCTGCTGTCAACAAGGACTATTACTTCCAGATGTATTATGATGACTTGCCGATTTGGGGTTTCATAGGGAAGGTTGACAAGGAAGGCAAAGACCCGAGCGAGTACAAGACCTACCTTTATAAGCACATTCATTTTGATCTCTATTATAAAAAGGACCGCGTGATTGAAGTCAATGTTCGTACAGATCCAAATGCACTGGTTGACCTTACAGAGGATAAAGAAGTTGATGTTGAATTCATGTATACTGTAGAGTGGAAGGAAACAACCACTCCTTTTGATAAGAGGATGGATAAGTATTCTCAGTCCTCATCGTTGCCTCATCATTTGGAGATCCATTGGTTCTCAATTATAAATTCATGCGTGACGGTTCTCCTCTTGACCGGGTTTCTTGCTACAATTCTCATGCGAGTGCTTAAGAATGATTTTGTCAAGTAAGCATATTTAGTAATCCTTTTTCCTGTTTTATGTCTGCGCCGGTTCACCCATTCTTACTTATACCTTTTCTTTCTGTATAAAAGATATGCCCATGATGAAGAAGCAGCTGAAGACCAGGAAGAGACCGGATGGAAATACATTCATGGAGATGTATTCAGGTTCCCCAAATACAAGTCCCTGTTCGCAGCAGCTCTTGGTTCGGGAACCCAACTTTTTACTCTGTAAGTGCTCATTTATCCAGCTATAGGTGCGGCACCAGCACCTCTCAGTTGTCGAAGTTTCTCATGTTTTGTTCTTTCCATTCCATGCAGTACGGTGTTCATTTTCATACTCGCGCTTGTTGGTGTGTTTTATCCGTACAACCGAGGGGCTTTATTTACTGCTCTGGTAGTCATTTATGCACTCACTTCAGGAATTGCGGGCTATACTGCTACGTCATTTTATTGTCAGCTAGAGGGATCAAACTGGGTATTTAATGATAAATTCTCCTTGCTATGGTTTTGGTATCATTGATTGAAGTTGATGTTTTAATAATTAAAGGTTCAAACTTTCTGGTATGACAGGTTAGGAATCTATTGCTGACGGGATGCCTGTTCTGTGGACCTCTGTTCCTTACATTCTGCTTTTTGAATACAGTTGCAATTGCTTATACAGCCACTGCTGCCCTTCCATTCGGCACGATTGTAGTTATAGTTCTGATATGGACACTTGTAACATCACCTTTACTGGTGTTGGGTGGGATTGCTGGGAAGAACAGCAAAGCTGAGTTCCAAGCCCCTGTTCGCACCACTAAATATCCGAGAGAGATTCCACCATTACCTTGGTACCGGGCAACAATCCCTCAAATGGCAATGGCCGGTTTTCTGCCTTTCAGTGCTATATACATTGAACTGTATTACATATTTGCAAGTGTATGGGGTCACAGGATTTACACCATTTACAGCATCTTGTTTATTGTGTTTATCATTCTTCTGATCGTCACTGCTTTCATTACCGTGGCATTGACATATTTCCAACTTGCTGCTGAGGACCATGAGTGGTGGTGGAGGTAAGCAGCTATTATTATTATCTGTGCATTCTAAGTTTGGTTAGGGTTTCTATGCGAGTTATTATACTTTTTATTCTTGTGTATGCCTAAACCCTTTTGTAAACCAGTTTCAATTTCAGAAGATGCAAATATACTATACCTTGACTGATGTATGCGTTGGTTTCGGTACAGGTCTTTCCTCTGTGGTGGGTCTACTGGACTATTTATCTATGCCTATTGTCTGTATTACTACTACGCACGCTCGGATATGTCGGGATTCATGCAAACATCATTCTTCTTTGGTTACATGGCATGCATCTGCTACGGTTTCTTCCTCATGCTTGGAACTGTAGGCTTCCGTGCAGCTTTGCTTTTTGTCCGTCACATATACCGGTCGATCAAGTGTGAGTAGTAGCTTGTTCTCCATGAATCATCGGATATGGTTTCTCGTGTTTTTGGAGTCACAGGCACCTCTGTAGAGAAGTTTGGTCAAATTAATTTTGTTAGTGCTTGGTGTACTAAAGCTGTAGTCGTGAGATATTCAGAGACAAGTCTGTATCTTTACCTTTAAATCCTTTGCAATACATTCTTCAAATATATTCTCTCTCCTTACGTACCCATCTCTCTCTCTCTCCCTCCCTCGCCCTCAGTTACATGGAAGTGTCAAATTGTAAATTACTGCCACCATTGAACTTGTGGAATGTGCTTTTGAGCGGGGAGACGTCGAATATCTTCAAAATCTGTAGGTAAGAACTTCAAACCGAACAACGGGAATGATAAGTTGATAACCATACGCATTTTTCCTTCACTTATGTCTAATAATGTTCGATGTTTCCGTTTATTAAATTTGACGGCCTAAAAATGGGTTTGTAAGAGGAGAAAAATGGCATTCGAAAGAAGAGAAAAAGAATAATAATTTATGACTTGTTTGGAAATATCTTTGAAATGATTAAAAGCGTATTTGGAATCAATCTTTAGTAAAATGACAAGTGAATTCTAGAAAAACATTTTATTGTTTCATGCAAGAAGCACATAAGTGGTGTTTTTTGAAATAAACATTTTTAAATGCTTTTAGAATTCAAAAAAACATATTTTCTAAAAACTTTCGTTCATTTAAAAATAGTTTCAAACAAGCTTTTAGGCTTTAGTTGTAAATTAGGCTTTTTTAATAAAGTATGGTTTACACTAAATTATTCTAAATTAAACTTGTAGAGGGTGAAAACTCGAGTAGGGGTGGATGTTCGAAATTGCGAAACCGAAACCGTACAAATACCGTTCCTAACTGAACCGGCTCGGTCCGGTTTGATTCGTCCGGTAAGCAGAAAATGAGTCAATGGCGGTTAGAAAATGGTAGTCAATTGAGCATCGCACAATCTCAGGAATTCCCACAACACGAAAAAGCGAACACTTGAAACTAATGACCCTCCAAATTCTACATCTCCGGTAGCACTTTTACTCTCTCAGCAACCGATTTGCAACAGCCGAGTGCGGTGAGATATGTCCATTGCCTCATCAGCTCTGGCGCTCCACCTCCCCTTTGCTCCCCCACTCACCACCGCCGCCTCCGCTGCCGCACTAAACTCACTCACCCAGCAAGCCTTGTGCTTTTATAATCACAACCCGGATAATAAAGTTGCTGCCTTTACTAACAAGGCAATTTCTTGTAGTGAAGAATCAGGAAATTTCGAGGGCTTGTTGGAGTTCTCTGAGCCATCTGATGGTCAACATAGTCTTCAACTTGGACTCAATCAATGGAAGATGCAGGCCCTCAGTGCTTTAAAAGTCGGGGCAGCAGAGCTCCGATCCATGTTTTTGAAGGCAATGTAGCTTTACTAGGAAGACTTTATGCACGCTCAATTCTCTCCAACTTAAGTTCATATCTTTTAATTTTGTTGGTTTATGATTTTCTCTCAAGGGTGGTGGTATCTTTACTTTGGCGAAGATTTATCAGTTGGTAAGTAAGAAAAGAGTATAGTCAAACTGATTATTCCATTTCTTCTCTACATACCTTTAACTATTTTTCCTTTGTGGTAGTTAGCTAGAAAGTTATCTGGGAAGGTGTTCCTAGAAGCTGCCAACCATCAGCTAAAAAGGGATTTTGTTAGAAAGGTACGTCTTCGATTTCACACTTCACAGCTATAAAGGAACCATAAATGAGTTAATTGTTTGGTCACCAGTCGTATGGGTGTACATTACCGTGTTCCTCCTGTGTCTGATATTTTTCAAGGTTTTTAATTCCCTTGCCTTCATGTCACGGGATCTCTCATGTCCATGTCTGTTTTAACTCTTAGCTTTATGCTAGTTTCTCTCTCATTTCAGGATTTCTAATAATTGCCGTTTTGGACAGGGTTTTGCAGGGGCTACATCAAGATATCTTGGTTTAAGAAGCATGATGGCTTTGCTTGGCCCAGTGTATTGACTCTTCCTACACTTGATTTCTAAAACATCATTATTTCCAGCTTCCCTATGTTTGCTTTTCTGGTTCGTTTGCGACCTTATTTCACACACACCCTCCTACTCATGGCCGCCGCACGGGTACACACTCACAATATGTACGTGCAAGTATCATTTCATTGTTCCTTAATCAAAGTATTACTAATTTCTATGGAAGTAGAATAAGGAGGAAAGTTTAGATAGGTGCTGTTGATGCCAGCATAAAAGTGAAAAGTTAGTCACTTCTCAGTAACCAAGAGTTATTTTGGGTGAAAAAAAGACTCGTGTTACTGACATTTAATCGAGTGTAGATTTGCTCAAACCATTAGCTGACAGGTTGAGATTAAGCACTGCCTTTCCTCAAGTAGCCCGATGCTTCAATTTTTTATAATTAAGCCAACTGCGCAGCAGCTCTTTGCTGGTTTTGATGTTCTTCAAGATTTTGCTTTTTACTGTTCCGAATAAATTTCCAGCAACTGTTATTAATCTATTTCTTTTGGCTTTGTGTGCAGGCTTTGGGGGACATTTTTGGCAGATGTTGTCATTCAAATGCTCGGAACTGATCACGCAAGAATCTTGTGGGCAATTTATGCTTTTGCACAGGTACTGATTTTTCCACCTTGGGGCAGGTTTGACACCTTGTCAAACACTAGTTGTTCCTCGAGCCCTATTTGCGAGAATATTGTTATTCATTTTGTTGTGATTATAGTCTTGTTGCTTCTGCTTCAGATCCGTATCGCCCGGACGTATAGGCTACCCCTGATTGCTGAAAGGCTTTACAGTTTGGAAGATGCATCCTCTTCGACATCCATCAAATAGTTCCGGAGCATGAAATGGATCCCAAGCAGCATTCGCACCGAAGGTAAATGTGGACGGCCTGTCAACACTTCAACAAAGAGATTTGCGATCAAGATGAATTCCACTGTACATAAAGTTTTGGAATTAAACTTGGATCAGCTATCACAGTTTGCTTCTGTTATTAAATTTTCAAATGTGTAATACCTAACAGTGAAGCTGAAAAGATTATCGACTTCATAGGAGTTTATGTATGCCATTTTAACATTAAAAATTATTCTCAGAAAAAGAAATGAAAAGAAGATGCATGTCGATCATTATGCATGGAACTTGAAATGGAATTAGTTTCGGGTAGCATTAAGATTCTAAAAGGCGCTAGCATGGCAGTGAACAAGGGCGTAGCTCTATAGGCAGGGCCTCGGCTGTTTTCATTTTTATTTTAATTAAATTTATTGTGTAGCATGAATAGAATGACATATAATGACATAATTGTATTGGATATATAAATTGTAAAATAGAATGATATATAAATTATAAAGTAACATACTAAAAACATGGGAACAAACATATAACTAGTATTCATCTAAGTATCCAACAAGTTTCTTTCAATTTATTGAAGAAAAAAGACGCAAAATGGAAGTAATTTATTTTCTGTCTAAGTGAGAGTTGTGATTTAAGCAGGCAGGTGTCTAGGCAAGTTTAAATGTCATTTTTTATTTATTTTTGAAACGCTTAAGAATTAATCGTCGTGGTGACCATTTGCCTAGCGCGAAGAATTGCAGAAACTTTTAGAACACTGGGTAACATAGAGCTTAGGAAGTTAGGGGTCATTATCCCAGAGTTGGTCGAGTGACTTGTAAGGTCCGGCTTCGGAAACAAAGGACTCTGCGGAACACAGCCTGCGCTGGGGAATTCGCTTGATCTTGTTCATTTCATCTTCACTTAGTTCCCAATCGGCTATGTCAAGGTTCGGCTTCATCCGCTCCTTGTTGAAAGTCTTCGGAACTGCACTTGCTCTTTGCTGGACGATGGATCTCAGTATAATGTGCATGAACACAACCAAGTTAATCTGTCCTAGTTTCTGTATTTATAAACTAATTAACCAACAAAATCCGAAACAAATATTACCTGTGGCACAGTCTTCCCTTTGGCAGCAGCGAGGTCCTCGAGAACGGAATAATATCAATCTCAGCATTGTTAAGCTGAGGAGATCCATAAAGTCCCAAGGGAGACCACGCAGTCACATGAATCCCTCTCTTTACAGAAGTCTCGCAGTTTTCCTTGCTGCCAAGACGGGTTCATTTCGACCTGGTTAACCGTCGGGGGGATGGTGGCATTGTGAAGGATTTGAGAGAGCTTTAAGATGCCGAAATTGCTAACGCCAATAGACTTGGCTAAGCCTAACCTGGAAATTTCTTCCATGGCCGCCCATATCCTCGTTATATCAAAGGGTATCATATCTTCTTTAGTTAGTTCAAATCCTGGGATTCCATGTTTCTATTGGAAATTCAAATCAAAACAAGTTGCCATTGTTGAAAATCAATGTCAAAGTTAGGCATGGAAAGTTAGGCAATGTTAGGTATGGTTGAATAAAAATTATTAGGTGCAATTAATGTGTTTTGTGTGGTAATAAATAATCTTAGTTTAATCATTTGGTTTGCTATAAATACCCAAGTTCTCAAGCATTGTAAATCATCCCATCCAAATCCCACTTCCAATTGTGAAGAAGCTTGTAAGCTTTCTTATTCCAATAGTTTGTAAACCTTTTTTTCATATATCAAAGTCCAAGTGTTTTGCCAAAGCTTGTTGCTTCCCTCCTTTCTCTATTTCTTTCTTTGTCCAATTTTATTTGAGAGTGCAAAGTGAAAGAGGTGTGATAGAGTTTGTAAACTTATCACCCACATATTTTGGTATTGAGTTAGTAAACTGTCAAATACCAACAATTGGTATCAGAGCCAGAATACCATTCTGGCAGGTGCAGCAGTTATGGCGTCCAACTTAGTGCAACTCCAAGTTCCCACATTGAAGAAAGAAAATTATGAAAGATGGTGCATCCAATTCAAAGCATTGTTTGGATCACAGGAGCTATGGGAAGTTGTCAGTAGTGGGTATGTTGTACCCACTGCCGAGCAAGAAGCCGTATATACTGCGGATCAAAGGAACACTCTCAAGGACTTACGAAAGAAGGACCAAAAGGCGCTGTATCTTCTATACCAGGGTTTGGAAGATTCAACGTTCGAGAAGGTTGCAGAAGCAACAACGAGCAAGCAAGTATGGGATACACTCAGTACAATCTACAAAGGAGTAGATCGAGTCAAGAAAGTGAGGTTACAATCACTTCGAGCAGATTTTGAAACTGCTCATATGAATGAAGGGGAGAGCATCTCCGACTATCACTCAAGGCTCATTGTGATAGTAAATCAGATGAGGAGAAATGGCGAGAGACTCGATGAAGTACGAGTTGTGGAGAAGATACTCCGGTCACTCACATCTAAGTTTGAGCATGTGGTGGCTGCCATTGAGGAATCCAAGGATTTGGAGGTGATGAGCGCAGAAGAGCTACTAGGATCCCTCCTAGTTCACGAGCAACGCATTCAGAAGAATGCAAGCCCCACAACGCTAGAGCAAGCTTTGGAGTCAAAGTTGAATATTGACAAACCAAATAAAGGTCGTGGGCAGTGGAACTCACGTCGTGGGAGCTCATCCAACCGTAGCCGAGGACGAGCCCGAGGAAGAGGTCGAGGCTATGCACAAAATCAAGGTCAGTCTCAGGAGTGGAGATCTACTCGAGGAAAGGCGCATATCCAGTGTCACAACTGTAAGCAATATGGGCATTATGCCAATGAATGTTCACATAAAAATGGTGAGCATGTCAACATGGCAGAATCAAGTGGAAATACTGATGAAGAACTTACAGTCTTACTAGCACACCATGATTCCAGTAGCCAACAAGATGTTTGGTATTTGGACTCTGGTGCAAGCAATCACATGTGTGGAAAGAAGTAGTTTTTTGCCGAACTCAAAGAAGGGGCCTATGGATCTGTAAGTCTTGGTGACTCCTCAAAGTTGCCAGTTGAAGGCAAAGGGAAGATCAAGATCATCCAGAAGGATGGAAGAGAAGAATACATCTCCGATACCTACTAGATACCAGGTATGAAGAGCAACATTCTGAGCATTGGTCAACTGCTCCAGAAAGGGTACATTATACATATGGAGAACATGCTTCTCACTCTCAGGAATGCAAGGAGAAAGCTTATTGCACGTGTTCGAATGTCAAAGAACCGGATGTTTCCGTTGAATTTGAACACAAAGATTGGAAGCTGCAACATCGGTGTAATGGAAGATGAGTCATGGAAATGGCATCTTCGATTTGGCCATCTTAATTTCAATGGCCTAAAGTTGCTGTCAAGTGGAGGAATGGTTCGTGGTCTACCCCAGATTGAAGCCACACGCCAAGTATGTGAAGGTTGTGTGCTTGGCAAGAAAGCACGACTATCGTTCCCTGTTGGTGATACATGGAGAGCAAAGGCACCACTGCAGTTGGTGCACACAGATATATGTGGTCCATTGGATCCCATGTCTTATGGAGGTAATAGGTATTTTATTACCTTCATTGATGATTTCAGTAGAAAGACTTGGGTCTATTTTCTCAAGGAGAAGTCAGCTGCCCTAAAAATTTTCAAGGAGTTCAAGGCACTCACAGAGGCAGAAAGTAACCACAAGCTTGTGGCTGTGAGATCAGATAGAGGTGGAGAGTACACCTCCAATGCTTTCCAAGCATACTGTAAGGAGCAAGGAATTAGGCATCAACTTACTGCTGCCTATACCCCACAGCAAAATGGGATAGCCGAAAGAAAGAATCGAACCATCCTTGACATGACAAGGTCCATGCTTAAGGAGAAGAATTTGCCAAAAGAGTTATGGGCAGAAGCTGTAGCTTGTTCGATTTATTTGTTGAATCGATGTCCAACAAAGAGTGTCAAGAGGATGACACCACAAGAGGCTTGGAGTGGATACAAGCCGAATGTTACACACCTAAGAATTTTTGGGTGTGTTGCATATGCTCAAGTTCCAGAAGCCAAGAGGAGGAAACTTGATGATAGAGGTGAGAAGTGTGTGTTTGTGGGCTATAATGAAGAGTCCAAGGCATACAAGCTCTACAACCCACTAACTGGCAAACTAGTGGTTAGTAGAGATGTCATCTTCAGTGAGGAAGAGATATGGACGTGGAACAACAAAGAAGTCAGTAAAGAGAAGATCGTCTCCACTGATTTTGAAGAACCAGAAGTTGTACCACCGATTGAGCAACAGCCTGCTCAAACAATCACAACAACTCCAGTGCACAGAATTGCAAGGAGTGGTCCTACATCTAGTGAGGAAAGCAGCTCCTCAACTCCAGTGAGGTTAAGGAGTCTCACAGAGATTTATGGACAAGAAGAAGAAGAAGAAACCAACCTTTTCTGCTTGTATGCAGACCACGAGCCTTTCTCATTCAATGAAGCTGTGGAAGAAGATTGTTGGAAGAAAGCCATGGAAGAAGAGATCCATGCCATCGAGAAGAATGACACTTGGGAGCTGACAAAGCTCCCACCAAATCAGAAGGCTATTGGTGTCAAGTGGGTTTACAAGATCAAACGCACTGCAGATGGGAGTGTGGATCGATACAAATCAAGGCTTGTAGCAAAGGGCTACAAACAGAAGTATGGAGTGGACTATGATGAAGTCTATGCTCCAGTTGCGAGACTTGACACGGTAAGATTGCTAATCTCTCTTGCCGCACATCATAAATGGAAAATTTATCAACTAGATGTCAAGTCAGCCTTCCTTAATGGAGTACTTGAGGAAGAAGTGTACGTGGAACAACTGGAAGGCTTCCAAGTACAAGGAGAAGAAGATAAGGTGTATCGTTTGAAGAAGGCTTTATACGGCCTCAAGCAAGCACCACGAGCTTGGAACTCAAGGATCGACAACTACCTTCACCAAAATGGATTTCAGAAATGTCCATACGAGCATTCAGTTTACATGAAGAATGGTGAAAAAGGGGAGTTCTTAATTATTTGTCTCTATGTAGATGATTTATTGTTTACAGGAAACAATGAGGCAATGTTCCATGAGTTCAAGCAATCCATGTTCAGTGAATTCGAGATGACTGACAATGGATTAATGTCATACTTTCTTGGCATAGAAGTGAAGCAAGAAAGTGATGGTATCTACATCTCTCAACAAAGGTACATGAGAGACATATTGAAGAAGTTCAATATGGACAAGTGCAACACTGTCAATACCCCAGTCGCAACTGGATTGAAGCTGTCCAAAGGAGGAGAGGGTGAGTTTGTAAACTCAACAGTGTACAAAAGCCTCGTTGGAAGCCTAAGGTACCTTACAATCACAAGACCTGATATAGTTTATGGTGTTGGACTCGTGAGTCGATACATGGAAACACCAAGGGAGTCTCATTGGCTGGCCGCCAAGAGAATTTTGAGGTACATAAGAGGTACTCTAAACTATGGTCTATTTTATAATTTTGGTGAAGATGCAAAATTATTTGGTTATTCAGATAGTGATTGGGGAGGTGACCAAGATGAAAGGAAAAGCACAACTGGCTATGTGTTTTTTCTAGGATCAACAGCTTTCTCATGGACTTCAAAGAAGCAATCAATTGTTGCTTTGTCATCATGTGAAGCCGAGTATGTTGCTGTAGCCTCAACCGTGTGTGAGGCAATTTGGTTAAGAAATCTGTTGAAGTCAGTGTGTCATCCACAAGTGGAATCGACTGTGATTCACGTAGATAACGTGTCTGCAATCAAACTTGCAAAGAATCCTGTTCAACATGGAAGGAGCAAGCACATTGATACCAGGTTCCATTTTCTAAGGGACCATGTGAAGCAAAGGACAATTGAACTTGTCTACTGTCACACCAAGGAACAAGTGGCAGACATCTTCACAAAGCCATTGCCAATTGAAACATTCCGGCTACTGCGTGAAATGCTAGGAATGAAGGCGTTTTGATTTGAGGAGGTGTGTTGGAAATTCAAATCAAAACAAGTTGCCATTGTTGAAAATCAATGTCAAAGTTAGGCATGGAAAGTTAGGCAATGTTAGGTATGGTTGAATAAAAATTATTAGGTGCAATTAATGTGTTTTGTGTGGTAATAAATAATCTTAGTTTAATCATTTGGTTTGCTATAAATACCCAAGTTCTCAAGCATTGTAAATCATCCCATCCAAATCCCACTTCCAATTGTGAAGAAGCTTGTAAGCTTTCTTATTCCAATAGTTTGTAAACCTTTTTTTCATATATCAAAGTCCAAGTGTTTTGCCAAAGCTTGTTGCTTCCCTCCTTTCTCTATTTCTTTCTTTGTCCAATTTTATTTGAGAGTGCAAAGTGAAAGAGGTGTGATAGAGTTTGTAAACTTATCACCCACATATTTTGGTATTGAGTTAGTAAACTGTCAAATACCAACAGTTTCAGCCTTAACGGCCAACGAATCCACTGACGAGAGTATTGAATCCACCACAAATCTCTCCACCACATCTGCTGTCAAAACGTGATCCCACCATTCTCTCCATATTGTTTATGTAAATAATCAAGAGTTATTAGTTACCTTTTATGTTGCACAAAGTCAACTATAGGCTTGTATATATCTTGTATCAATATGTTAAGCAGATCAAGGAATTCATTAGAAATACAAACTGCTTCTCCCTACTCTTCTCTGTCTATCACCACCTATTTCTCTATATGGACGTACTCCAGCCCAGCCTCCTTCATATATATAGATAAATAATGTGAACTCGAACTCGAGACTTCTTACCGTGAAAGAAAAATACTGATATATTCTGTATTTGAGATTGTTTTGTCAATTTTTGGATTTGGAAATATTGAAGAAAGGAATGAATGAACTTGAAGAACTTGTGCTCGTATTTTTGTGCAAGAAAGCGGCCGTTCAAATTATTGCAGAGCTCAGCAAAAACACGTTCCCTCGTCAAAAATCATTGGCACTGAATTCAATCCAAGCTACACACACGCTAGGTCACCTATAACGACATGACACTTGACTAACATCTAGGACATATACGTCATGCATGGATAGATTGAATCTCAACTTTACACTTGTCTTCGTGACTCAAGTAGACCATTGTAACTTGAGTCAACCAACCAGAAAACATTTCGTTCCAACAAATATCACTAAACTAACAACTAGTTGAATAACATCCTATTAATTATATTATATTAATATTGAAAAGTTTTTTGTCACGCTTGTTGCCTACGATTGGGTTTTGGTTTTGATAACTCGCTAGATTTAGCGTATGTTGAAGTAAGAAACAAAAGTCAACGTTTAAATTTTGTTCAAGATTAATCACAAAGGAAACTTGGAGTAATGTTAGGAAGACTAAATTTGTAGATAAAATTTTGAAAACTAAAGGACATGGAAGTTGATGATTGATTTATTACTTACATGTTGATAAACATGCTTATTCTTATTGGTGACACATTATTTGATTTGTAAATTTAGTTTCCAAATTTAATTTCCCTATCATTACCTGAAAACTTATGGCTTCCGACTAATCTATGTTCTACGTTCAACTTTCGAACAGAAATTTTTTTTTAAGTTTGACCTCTATTTTTCTTTAAACGTACTTTTAAAACTAACAAATTATCCAATCCAATCTAATCAAAAGCATGAAACGTGACCCTTATACACACACACACACACATATATATATATATATATATAGGTTTGTATAGATAGGTTACATACCGGAGTGAGGTTTTGAGGGCTGGGAGAACACCATCAGGATAAGCATCAGTACACCACAGCTTGGAAGTGATGAACATGTCATCCCGGTTCTTGATAACGCCTCGCTCTTTTGCCCGGACCACGGCTAGACCGACGGCTTCTTCGGTTTGGTAGAAAGCGGCAGTGTCGATATGGTGGTAGCCGGCGTCAATGGCGTCGACGAGAATGGAGACGAGCTCATCAGTTGGTGTTGGAGGCACTTTACCTGTCCCTAACCCTAGCACTGGCATCTTGTGGCCTGAATTTAGCACCACTTCCGGTACTAATTTCTTTGTGCTACTATTAATAATAGTCTCCTCCATCGATTAGTTCTGATCAATTCAATATTTCTGATGATGCTGATGATCAACTACTGCATGTGTATGTACACACACACACACATATATGGTAATGCTCATGATCAATTACCCATATATATATATAGGAAGCCGGGATCCCTTTTTTTCCTTTTTATTTTTCTTTTGTTCTTTTTATTATAAAAAATGGGAATTAGTTTTGAGCAGTGGCAGATCCAGGATTCTCACATTGGATGGTCCTAACCATCCAATGTAAAACGTCCAAAAAAAGAAATAAACGATAAACTTACAAAAACTAAATAATAATATTTTTCATTCATAAATCATGGTAAAACCAAAGCTAGGTCATCATGAATAAAATCCCTTCTTCTAATTTGTAAATACTTGCCACTTAGTACTACGGTCTAGTGGTATTCCTCTTCACTTGTAAGTGAGATGTTTTAGATTTAATTCTCGCTAAATGCGAATTTGAACCACATTATTGCTAGCCCATTGTGAAGTTAAGCCCACCCCCTCCCCTGTAGTGTAGATAATATCGATTGTTCAAAAATAAAAATTGTAAATACTTTGATAACTTTTCACAATTTTACGGAAAAAAAGAAAAAAGTTTTTCTTTTGTTAAATAGAAATAAAGGTAATGGTTCCTATTTAGATCATGTAGTATTATTATATTAGTAGAGATAAGAGTATACAATTCAAGTAAATCTTATTTCTATGAAAAAAATGATTTAGATGTGATTTACAAAATACGGAATTCTTAGCACATAAAATAGGATTCACAATAAAAACTACGTCTTTGACCATTTCACCCAATAGAGATTTAACCAAAAATAAAATGAGAAAGTGCTTTTTAAAACCAATATTTTAGTAGCAATGGTAGACCCATGTAGCAGATAAAAAAAAAGAAAAAAAAGGAGTTTCAGCCTTCTTCCTCGCGGGAAAGCTGCCACTCCTCTACCTCCTCCATGGATGCACTGCACCAGAATTTTGATTGTACCACGGTCCATCCATAACTAAGTTAACAAAAGAAATTTCCTAGGCGTAGCCCATATAGTCCTAGGCCTGAATCTGTCCTCCCTATAGAGTTTAAACTAGAAACGAAGAATAGAAGAAGCAACAATACACAAATAGTAAACAACAACAAAATCTTATCCTACTAAGTGGATCGGCTGTATGAATCTTAGAAAGTCAATGTGCTCGGTTTTGCACTAAGTCATCCGTTTGCTCTACGAGCTCCATATTTTTTTCTAGAATCTCTTTCCAAGTCTTCCTAGGTCTTTCTCTACCACTTTTGTTCTGAGTCTCTATCTCATAATCACATCATTAAACCTGATCATATGTACATCTTCGATTCATATGTTCAAACCATTTTAATTGATTTTCCCACCTTAGCTTCAATTGAGGCCACACTTTTCTTATTCATAATTACACCCAAATTTTTCCCTACCCACCACGCCAGCCGTCCGTATAAATTCAGCTGTCCATTAAAATTGTTATTCCAACAGTAATTTTTTTTAATTTTTTATCCAAAAGATAATTTCAATAAACCAAAGCAGTCGAAAATGCCAAGTCACTGGCCACGGAAATGGATCCTCTTCGGATTCTTTTCTCTTAATTCATCAAGTTCTGGGATCCAAACTATTGAAATTTGATTCAATGGTTAAAGTTATTATAATTTTTAAAATGAACCCCTGTTTGCATCCGTTTGATCAAATTTCAATAACCCGGATCTCCGAACTTGACGAATCAAGAGGAAGGAATCCGAACACAATTCATTTCCACTGGCCACAAGCCAGGACCTAAACATACAGCTTACACCAAAGGGAAATAGGAAGCTTGGGACAACAGTACTATATATTATACAATATAGCAACCAGTTAGCATGGCATCGGCAGCTAGTGGTAGTGGGTGGCCTTTCTGGTATAACATTGAGAGCGTGTTTACGCATCGTAGTCGGAATGAAAATAAGGAATCTGATTCCAATTATGAATAATTCTTGTGTTTACTACGATTTGGAGGAATCAATAACGTGTGGGATCCACACAAAAAATGAAATTCAATTCCTAAAATTGGAGGAATTGGACTCCCTCCATGGGGTGAGGGATTTGGATTCCTGGATGGTGAAGGAATCAGGAATGCACTTCTACTTTCCTATTATGCCCTCTTATTCACAGATGCTTCAGCTTGGCGTTAGAGTTGGAGGAAGACAATTGGGAAGATGAATTTGGCTATTATGCCCTTTTATTCGACAAATGCTTCAGTGGGAAGTGGAAAGATGAATTTGGCTAGTCAGCTTGGTGTTGGAGGAAGACAACAAGATGGCGATTGGAGTGCTCGGAGCTTTGCCACCATTGATGCATGCGCTCGTGAGGGCGGGGAGTGAGCGGACGCGCAACGACTCGGTGTTGGCGCTCTATCACTTGATGCTGGTGGAGAGCAACTGAGTCAAACTCGTTAAGCAACACAACAAGGTGCCAAATATGTTAGCTAGGTTCTTAAAATGTTAATTTTTTATGCAGGGTGGGAACTGGGAAGGTGAATTTGGCTAGGTTAAAAGCAAGAAGCCATGGCAATGCTGAGGATGTGGATGAGGACAACTGTAGATTTTAAATGCCCTTCAGGAAACTGTTCTTCCTGATCCTAGATAGGGTTGTTTGTTACAGTGCTCTAAACTGGAGGGGTGGTTGTGTGAGAAGTGGTTGAAAACACGGCATGGTTACAAGACTCCTACTAAAAAAAAAAAAAAAAAGGCATTTTAGTAATCATATTAATTCTTATTCCGATTTAGCTGAATTAGTAAACAACTTCTACGAACTCAAGTTCATTTCTATTCTGATTCCTGAACATTTAAGTAAACGGCTTCAACAGGAATCCGATTATGATTCCTTTTCATTTCAATTCCTCCTCAATTCAATTCCTCCACAATTCAATTCCTCCTATTTTGATCACGGTTACGTAAACGAGCCATGACTGTTTGGGCTACTAGTTAGTTATATTTATTATACTAATACCAATTTTCTAACTTTTTTGTTTATTCAAAAGGTAATATATATTGCTAATCAATTGTACTGATTAGATAATTATTTATTTATAATGAATTCATCTTTATTGGTAATTGAGAGGTTTTACGTTTAATTTTTGACAAAGTGAATTCGAACTAAATTATTCTGACTAGCATATTATGAGGCTAATCCACTTTTCATTGTAAATAATACCATATGTATGAAAAAATAATATAGTTCATAATCGATGAGACGCACACATTAACAAAGTCAACAATTTAAACAAATGGTAATGTTAGGTAAATTACATTGAGAACTCAGTGAACGACACTCATAAAACAACTTATAAATAAGGACAGTAGTACATTGAGGCAATGCAGTCCGAGGACCATTTGAAATTTGGGAAACACATGCGAAAGTCTTTTACGTGTTTCCCAAATATTTCGTACTAGTCCCTTTTGTATACACTAAGTGTTTAATGTAATGCATGCTTACATATCTCTATAGTAGTTGGCAGGTTGCGTCGATAACACTCAACAAATGCTCTCAATTGCAATCATAAGAAAGATTTGGCAGATGTCGATATCTATTGATATGTGTGTGTTATATAGTTCGACTGACAACAACAAAAGCTCACTAAGTATTCAACAAAAAATCTTAGTGAATAAACCGAATTTTTTTTCATGCTTTGCGCTTTGTTTCTATCTAAAACTTTTAACATTGGGATCCTCAAAATTTGAATCCTAGATCTGTTGCTGAGTGATCAACAAACATATAAATGCACAAAACTTACAACTCAAAAGTGTCCCACTGTAGATTTTTTTGGGTATTCTGGGATTTGGGTTCAAAATGAATTTCGGGGTTGGATACGGTTTTGAGGATGGAACGATTCCAGATTTTTCTGCTATTTTGTTTCGATTCTGTTGGATCTAGGCTTGAAAATGGTTGTGTTTGCAGAGGCTCCACGGAGGGATTTATCGAGCCTTCTCTCATGGCTTCGCAAGTACAATAAGAAGAAGATGATTTGTAGAAAGTGCTATACTGTCTACATCCAAAGGCACTAAACTGCAACAAGAAGAAGTGTGGTAGGACACGAGTAGAGAGTGATGCGAGCAGCGTGAAGTATGTCTTAGCTAGTCCCATGGTTTTCAGGGACTCTAGCTAAGAACCTCTAGAGACGCCTTTAGTCTAGGCAAATCCTGCTTAATCTCATTAATGTTAGTCTCGCATGATAACAAACGCTGGACTATAATAACAATTAGTCCAGTCTAGTCTAACGAAACTTAGGGAAGCCAAACAAACGGGCCCTTAAAGGGTTATTACAATGTCGTATCACATAAATGTGCTCTCCTGCACACTTGCTTTCATAAGAGTGTATGAATGTAAATGCCATCGGCTAGTTGTGATTTGCAAGAATTTTATTTTATTTTTATCTTTGTACATTGAGATAATTAAAGTGGCCCTAGCCTACGCGAATTTAAGCTTCCTTTGGTATAGAAGATTGATCTGAACAATAAAACATCATTTTCAATGTATATTGAAGAAAAAAATGAAAAAATTGTGACCAACTTCGAGGTAGAAGATGTATTATTCAAAAAGAAAACTTACCAATTTCAATTCTCTAAGGCTCCTTTTCATCCTCTAAAAATGAAAATTCTTTCTCTTCTACCTTCAATATGCTCGGAATTTGAGGCTTAGAGATGTTGTATTATTGAAAGATTTTGTATCACAGTTCAGAAAAGAATAGCCTAACCACATCATGCCGGCCGTTCGTCACATTTTATATGCGAGAAATGATCTAGAAGTAGAAACACCAAGCAAATTATATGTCGTTTTTCAACATCAGGGCCTCCGGCTAGTTGTTAGTCTAAGGCTGTCACTTTGTACCATGACAAATATAATGCAGACAAATTGAGATGCTTGACATTAACAAGAGAAAGAGATGGACAAACAGAGACGGCTTCTAGTTTCTTTATAAAACTGAAAGAGTCCGCGCATGCTTAATCGTATAATCACTGCAGTTAATTGAGATTAATCATAATGCCCTCGTCTAAAGCTATTCCTAACTCGATTCTGGTGCTGAGGATCTTCACTCTTTTATCGTTAGTTGGTTCCGGGGTGCTGCTCGTTCTTGATAACTTCACACTGGAGGATGGTACCGAAACACATTTCTATGATATCCTTTCATTCAGGTACGTATTAGATGTTGGATAATAGAATCAGACATCGGAGATACAATAAAATTCACAATGTTATATATGGGAGAGGGTCACTATTCATTTCACCAAGTCACCGACGTCTAGGCCTAAATTTTTTATCATTAATTAATAGTAATCATAACGCTTATATCTTTTCTTCGAAACAAATAAAATTCTCAATCCTTTTTTTTTTCCTTTTGTACAAACTTTGTATTTCCGGATTTTATATTGTGATATATAAGATTAAAATGGCTACTGCAGGTTTATTCTGTCCACAGCAGCAATTGGAGCAGCATACACGCTATTTCAGTTACCTTTCGGTATATACTATGCCCTCACCGAAAAGAGGTTGATACGCAACGAATGCATGCCGCAGTTTGATTTCTACGGTGACAATGTACGGACTCCTCTTCATTCCTAATTCATTTTTCTTAGATGTGTGATAGGTTTTCGAACTATCTCCGGTAGATTATAGTAGTTTATAATCTCATGTTGTAAGTTGTAACAAGAAAATCGCAATTCATTTAATAATTAATTCTTGGTTTTTTTTTTTTTTTTGCATGAGATTGACATGGAAATACGTACGTGTGCATGCAGTTGGTGAGCTTACTTCTAGCTTCGGGTGTGGGAGCTGGTTTTGGTGTGGGTTTTGATTTCAAAAAATTCCTCAAGTTTATATTTCCAGTGCTGGCAGCACTAGGCGGCTTTCCAGAGTCAGAGTTGGATGAAGCACAATCCAAGAATAGTAGCTTCTTTGACAAGGAAATTATTGCTACTGGAATTTTGTTGTTTGGAGCCGTATGTATGTCTGTCGTTTCAGTGCTTTCTTCCATCACTCGAACCTCCAACAGAGGTTACTTCGGATAATCACAACTTAATATTTATTAATTTCCTAACAATCTTAATCAAATGAGATATACTTTTTTGTATTTGAAGCCGGATCCACTGATCAAGTTAGATAAAAGAGCTTGCAACTTATCAACTCCCTTGTATCGAATAAAAAGCTCAACAAGATTCATTTGCAGTCATTTATGTTGAATTCTTTCTCTGTTGTAATTTATACATTGTTGATTTGGGGGTTACTAGCCTTTCTGAGCCTCATTGAAATAACGAGTCACCAATGATATATATCGACACATATGAGATCACCAAATGTTTGGGAGTTCCTCTATGGGTATTAGTCCTACCCTTAAAGGTGTGGAATACCTCATGCTTCAAAAAAAGGAAAAAAAAAAAACTTTTAAAATAACTAAATGCACTTCTGAAACTGTTTGGTAAAATTAAAAGTGGTTTAGTATTAAAAAAAAATTACTTCAAGTACTTTATGAAATAAGCACTTAATTAAAGAAACATCTACAAACGGGCCTTAAGTCCATGAGCCATTTGCAAGCTTTGAGTTTAGAAGTTGAGCCCAGCATCCCGAGGGTTTTAAAGCCCAAAATAATTTTTGTTTATTTATTTTATATTTGAGAAAATAACAATCACAGTTGAAGCTGTGATTGTGACATAGGACCATCCCAGTTCCATCTCAAAATCTACTGGTTACGTGAATTAGATGCTACAATGTACAATTGCTCTCTCATTAGTTTCTTTTAATAAAAGAAGGAATGGGGGAACTTTGATCTTTATGATTTGATGCTTTGACTTTTGGAATTGCACATGCAGACTTCTCTTTTTGGATTTAAAGATTAAGTCTTCCCCACTCACGTGGTTTGTTTCTTGAATTATCACTGTATAATCAAACTTTTTAAGGGAGAAATTTGGGTATGGAGAAGAAAAGATGCCAAATTAGTAGGTCCCTACGCCCTACTTGAAATTTGATGATTAGGGTTTGTTGGGACCAACTTTTCCCACATCTCTCTGATTTTATGTATCTGATAACTTCAAACGAAAAAAATGAATGAAAACTTGCAAACATAGCTTAACAAATCCATGACCTTTAGATCCTTCCCTGCAAAGCATATGTCACATTCATATATGGAAGCTTTTTGGTTGTAAATACCACCTTTGTGTAATTGGGTTATCTTTATTCTTTCTAGTGTACGTGACGGGTTACCACTTGGAACTTCTATTGGGGTATACACTTTATGTTTGCTGTCTCTGCTTTCCTTTAGCTACAATGCTGCACAACCCATGAAAGCATCAAAGTTCTATTCCTTTTCCTGCCAGATGATGACACATACAACCAGTGATAGGATGCCGGAACACGTGTCGGGTGCTTGCCTTGATTTTGTGCTACTTTGGTTCACCCTTGTGTGAGCAGATCCCCCTACTTTATAGATATTTGTCTTTCATGTGGGAGGAATGAGGATCCACTACTACTACCATGGTTGAAAAACTTGAAGCCTAGAAGGTGATGGAGAGAGGCACATGGAGACTAAAAGGCCATCTTCCTATAAAGGGTACACATCACAACCAAAAAGATAATAAAGAGAAAAGAGATGAAAAGAAGAGAAAAAAAATAAGCTAGGCAGAAGAAAAAGAAAGAGAGAAAGAACAACCCACGCTCCCATGTCCTACTAACTGGATTATTAATTGTACCTTTAAGTTTACCCACATGAATTTAAGTTTTTATTTTTCCTAGTTGGCAAGAATAAAGGAATCATACATTCTGTGTTTAAAGAGAGAAAAATAGAGTAAAGGAGAATTAAGTTGGAGAAAGAGATAAGATTAAATTTCTAAATGAGGAAGCTTATCAGCTAAAAAGTGTTTTTCTAGTCATCGAGTGGCTATATGAAAAGCATGATCGTTCATCTTTAAATTTGATATCAAGAATGGAGAATAACTAAATATGTACTTTAATTTAATGTTTTAATCTTAACCTTTGATATTAAATCCAAATGCGAATTACTATGAATTCTTGATCAATTGGTGACCAACATAACGAAACTCCAATCTAGCTTAAGCCAAACCTAACTTATGATGGGAAAAAAGGTTGCTTTTGTGGAAGAAGTGATGACAAACCTTTGGAAAGAATTCACTGGAAATATTGATATCTGTCCCTTTCTTGTTTGGCTCATGTCCATTATGGGTACACTGAAACTAATCTTTAGCTTTTCTAGCTATTGCAATACCCTTTACCCGAACCCACACAGTTCCTTTGTGTCTGCTATGTCTCAATTTGTGCGTTTGGAGAGCTAGCATTATCACCATCGATCATATAATTGAATTATGTGCATTCTTATTATCAATTCTACAATTTTTTATTTTAAAAGAAATTTGAATTCTTAAAGTTATAGAAATTATTATAAAGCTGTAATTGTATATGATTCTATACAAATATGTACAAGTATGATGCCTACGCATACGTATGCACTAGCTAATCAATCCAAAGGTTGTAGAGACATTTGTAATATTTTATTTTCTTATACAAAATTAGGGTTTCAGTCTTTTTTTTTAATAAAATTTAGTTGAATGCAATTTATTACGTATGCATGTGTCAAAGGCTCAAAAAAGAAAAAAAAGAAAATGGAAGAAGGTGTTCCAGCTGCGAAAGAATTAAGTCTCTCCACTTATATTATAACACGATCAATTTCTTAACAATGAATTGCACTGCACAGATTATTGAAAATGTAAAACTTTAGCAGCATTAATGAATATCTTGTTCAGATTCTACCGTCAAAATATAGACAACAACTACATGGCAATGGCCAACATCCCACACCTTCCTTGTTGGTCTCTAGCATGCATGTCATGAGGTTTATTTGATAAAATGATCACGAACAAGATGTGTTTGTCTCCAGCAAATTAAAGCTGCAATATTGACAAAATTGACATATTCTTCCTAGCCTTGAATTAATTCTTAACATCGGCCTCTTATGCTTGTCCATATACTTATGTATTAATTAATACAAGTAAGTCAGAAAGAAACAAAAGAAAAAAGAAAACAGTGGAAAGGCAGGAGAGGATACAATCAACAATGTGACAAGATGATCGAGAAAGAAGACATGCATATATATATATATGGCTTCCTTCAATATATATTTATCAGGACATGCTTCCAACAGAAGGCAATGCTGTTTTTACCATACACATATATATCAAAATTAATTATTGGTGAAAGACATATAGGTGGCCCCCTGGCCCTCTAATTAAGACAAGACAATTTAAGAACATATTATCATGACATTGCGAAAATCTTTCATATTTATATGATGTGAACTTTTGTGATGCTATTTGTTAGTAGTTTTTATTTATTTTTTATTTTAAAATATTTCATCACTTTCTCACTAGATAAAAATAGGTAACCTTGTTTGTAAACACAAAATTAACATATTCGGTGACACACTCAGACACTCTAGTATAAATGAGGTCTCACATACCATACAACCTACAAATAGAAATAGTATTATTGAATTAAAATTAGACAAAGTTATGATATATGGCTTCATTTTCTATTCCCTATACTCTGTTTCATCTTATGGTGGATTGGCTTATATAAATTCTAGTCATTTTTCCTCTAGCATTATATTTCTTGAAGAGACTCGGCAAATTTAGGCCTTAACTATGTTTGTACCATACTTGACCAATCCCGAAACTACTAAGCATCGGTCAACAACATACCGTCAAAGACCCACAAGACTTTTCCTCCAACTAGGAGGCCAATCACAACTCGACACGTGTCGGTATCAGAGGTCAATCATAGCGCAACACGTGTCGATATCAGAGGCCAATCACAACACGACACGTGTCAATGTCACAACAAAACTAGAAAAGGGGATCATTCTCTCACAATAATCTCTAATGTCATTTGTACTAAACTATTCACTAGAACTCACAAAAAGAGAGCTTGAACCTATGTATTTGTGTAAACCCTTCACAACTAATGAGAACTCCTCTACTCCGTGGACGTAGCCAATCTAGGTGAACCACGTACATCTTGTGTTATTTGATTCTCTGTCTCTATTCATTTACATAATTATCCACACTAATGACCAGAGCAACCTAGCGAAGGTCACAAACTTGACACTTTTTGTTGTACCAAAGTCCTCGCCGATTTTGTGCATCAACAAAATATAGTTAACAATCTTTTTTATCTTTTTAGGGCAATGTTTACTTATATAAACATAGATGGGTTCTTTATCCCATACTAATTCCTTCTCATACTTATTTCTAGTCGTCCACATACACATACCATGTAAGTAAACATTGCCCTTATTGATTCATATTTTTGTTAGGATATTTTTTTATATATTACACCTTATGGCTTTTTCGAAAGATAAGGATTATGACTTCCTTCCTATTTTCTACTCGGGTTCAAGATTACTCTTCTGTGTGTTCCACCTCTGTTTCAGAATTAGGTTTTTCTTAATACAAGTCTTGTAGCTTAGTAAAAAAATGAAGTCGATAAAATGTAGACCATTCATTTTGCAAGTCTTCTTGACAAATTTGTTGTCATCCTTTTTATTTTAGTTAAAAGAATTAGAATCAGGGTGCATTTGCGAATTTTCCCCTTTTCTCGTCTTCAGATTTGTTAAAACTGGGAACATAGAAAGATGCATATCATCTATATACATTTATTCTTTGGAGATGACATTCATTTTTTATTAACAGACATATGGTTAATCTGATGTTGGAAAGCATCATACATTATCATTTTAATCAACGGACATTATTATGTAGAGATAATTTCTTCATCTATATATGTTTGTAAGTTTGCAAATTAATTTAGAATTTCATTTCCTAGCTAGTAGAGAGATATGTATATATAGGTGTAAAACATGTAGAATAAAGGAGTACGAAAATGACAGGGGAAACTTCTGAAAGGAATAAGAAGAGGCCAAGGAAGTAGTTCGAGAGGATGAGAGCTACATTATGATCAGATGATGCCAAAAGGAGAGGAAAGTATTAGGAAATTAATATAGGTTGGCCATGAAGGTGAATAGGAGAGGGAGAGCGAAAGGGATTAAGTTGAAGGCTGCAAGGCGTCTCGCATTCAGATTCAGCTCAGCACTTGCGAGTCTTTGGAGGGCTCTGCGTCATCCCCGTCACTGCCTGCTTTGTTATCAGCCGACCAACAGAATCCTCGGCCCAACTCTCCAAATGTCCATGTCGATCTTCTCCTCTCTCTATAATTTTATGTACACGATATATGTGATGCTGACAGCTAGACGCCAATCAATCTCTCTTGCTAGCTACACTCTTGTGCTGTATGTATAGATACAGGATATTTACATATAATCATATATATACACTAGGGTCCCGCAACAATTCCTTCATCATGTTCGAGTTTGACGGCTGCGTTACACGTGTCAGGCATCCAACGCTTTTCTCCTTATGTATAGTGAAGGAAAAGGATACTTTCTGGAATCCGAGAGATATTGTAATCGTGTCCGTTCATCATAAATCATGCGATCAATTTTCTTTAGGTATTATTTATATTAAATTTTAAATTTTAAATGATTTCTGACTGCATGATTTATGATGAACAGACACAATTATAAAATCTCCGGATCCCCAAGAAAATGATCCGGTGAGGATCCTTTTCCAGAAGGGACAATCCCAGTCCACCAGTAATTAATATCATGCATGTTCAGTTCTGTGCTCTCTCCTCTTACTCTTGGCTAGCTAGGGTCCCTTCATATATTCTCATATCTCTTCTGCTTGCCAGTCATGTATAAGAAGTGTCTGTAATTTGCATGTGCCAACTACTACAATATTTCAGACTGATGGATCTATGCGTTGCAAAACAGTGATGCTTATTTTTACAATAAACGATGATAATAAATCGTGTGAGGGGATAAATACACGTAATAAAAGAGATATAAACACGGTTGCATCTAGCTAGGTCTTTCTCGAGTCCCTTAGCCAGAGAATCATCCCCTAAACCCTACATTTTGCAAAATATATATCATATAATATGCTGAGTAACGTGATGGAATGATCAAGCTACATACGGAGGAGTTTGCTTTCAGCTTTCTGCAATGAATAAGTTTAAAACGATGGTTTAAAAAGCTGCGAGGTTGCTCTGCTGGGATGGTTAATTTTTACTGATATTCTTATAGTATTAGTAATACACAGAACTTTTTGGTGTCGATAGCTGAAGGTGCAGTTGCACGTGCAGATGAATCCTTAGTTTGATCTGTTTGCTTAAGTGTCAAAAGCTTTTAATCAAAGGATGGAACATGATCGCAAAACCCTTAAAGTGAAATAATAATGTGTCTTCTCTCTCTCTCTCTCTCTCTCTCTCTCTCTCTCTCTCTCTTCGTATCCTTATCTTATAAATGGTAATTAACGTCTATAACAACTGACCTTTACTTTTGATTTACAGCCATGCTTTATGCTTATCTATTGAAATCTATATGCAACGAATATTTCTCATAGCGTTTGAGAGAGTAGATAGCAGAGAGAATGCATTGAACTAAAGATGCTTTGCGGGTGTACAATTGAATTGTTTAGGGTACAACTGCAGGTAGTGACCCAACCCAAAAAATCTGATGCCAAGAACCGTGGGGAGAGAGAGCATAATTAGCTGGAAAGGGAATGGCAAACACCAGAATTTCAAGTCAGTAATGCTTGTGGATTCAGCATATATATGTATACCTGAATAGTGGAACCAAACTTAATTAATTAGTTACCCATTTTTGTTAACCAAACGATATTCTAAACTACAATCAAGTATCCACAATGATGAAGATTCGAACTCAGATACAAAAGAACAAATACACTATCTTAATCAGTTGAACTAACTTATATCTGCACCTGTTTTTTACTTAAGACCACATTCTCAAAACTACAAGGAAATTAGTAAAAACTTACGAACATATATAACAGATGTATACCACAACATTTAGATATCAATTTGTAATGTTATATATACCAAAGTTCTGGTGTATGAGTATTGAAAGATCACCGTTATATTAGTCGGGCACATTATTATTGTCAGCCTGGTCATCAGGAGGGAGCCTTATAATACAAACAAATACAAAAGGGACAAGGGCATCGGGAAACAGTGTGAAAGGAGGTCCCATTGCCTCTGCCCACCCATTATGAAATTATTAGACGATAGAGATACCATTATTCAACCAACATTCATCCCCCTCACCATATCCGCATCCGTATGATCTGATATGATAGATTTATATTTGAATGAAACTAAATACATTCATTTAGCAACAAATATATAGGCTTCAGCTTTGCCCACATTTTAAACATGCATGGCCATCTATTAAGGTTGGTTTCATTAAATTATTTCATCAAATCAAAATATAAATTAGTAGACAAAAGTTCAAAAACTAAATGACATGAAAGTTGATGATTGGATTATTACTTAAGCATTGATAAATATGCTCATTTTTACTGGTGACACATCATTTAGTCTGCAAAATTTATCTACAAATTTAATCTTCGTAGTATTACCCTATCCCAAATCAATCACTAGCTTCCATGGGATTTAGATTTTGCAGTGATCTCCTGCAATAATTAATAAACCGATTCCAAAATCTCCCTGCTACACATCCAAAACATTCTTTAAAATAAGTATTAGTTTAATGCCCTTATAATTTGCCTAAAAGATACCCTTGTAATTTTTTTTTATTTTGTTAGGAAACTTTATTCATTAAAAACATAAAAAGACCAGTAGAAAAATATAAACTATAAGATGGTTCATCTTCCATTCACGTACAAAACTCAAAAAAACATAAGCACGTTCTATTGTAGAGCATGCGCCCATAGTTGTTTGCAAATACCCTTGTAAGTGACCAAGTAGCTAGGACAGTTCATTTGAATATCCAATAACATCTCCCAAAAATTTCTCATGTGCGCCATCCTTATTGCAATTTTATATGAACGTGTTTGATGAAATGCTTCAAAGAGATTTTTGTAAGGTTATATATACTTTTACAGCCCGACGGAAAAAAATCCAAACCAGCCATTATATTAGTTAGTACATGATAGACTAAAAACCTAGTTAGGATTCCACAAATGTTTTAATTAAATGCACTTTAGAACCCTTATTCTTGGAGGAATCCTAATGCTTAAAAGCCAAATCTTATAATGTACATATAAAAGGTGTAACTCTATAAATCAAATCAGTTCAGTTCAATATTTCTTGATGATATCAGTTTAGTGTCTGTGCCGCACCCCTTAACCCTAAATCTTTTGTCACAACCAATTCAATTCAATGATTAATTTGTTCGCGTGAAAACAAACACTGTTGACTTGTGAAGTAGTTTTGTTTCTCAGTTGGTATAGGCTTCACACCTTGGCCTTCGAAGAGGTTTAGTAATGAATCCATTGGTTTGTTGATTATTAGACGTGCTATCGTTGACTTTTGCCAACATAAATATATGTATTGTATTTAGAATAAATTATATGGATACTGAGTACTTGCACCAATGAAATCTGCTGGAAAATAAACCAATACATCTCTCCTAAAGTCCTCTTTTTAAGGACCTGTGAGGACTTCTTTTATATAAGTCATTGGATTAATCTAACGGTAGCAAAACTAATGAGGTTATATAATCTTGTTACACTGAAAAGCCAAAAAGAAATAGGGTTCACGCTCATCCTTTCGGTCGGCAGATTTCACAGAAATTATTGAACCATTCTGTTTAATTTGTGTGTTGTTTCCCGTTGAGAGGAGAAGATAGTTGTAATCCATAATAGAATCCAAGATGCAATGCGATGCGAGATCGATGGATGGTGTGAAAGATTTGAGATTAATTAAGGAGGAGGATTAGGAAGAATGAATGCCAGAAATGACAGAAACAAGAAAGAAAAGGAGAGGAGAGGGAAGACGAGGGAGAAGATGACAGGGCTACTCTCTCAGGATCCTGCGAAATCTGAAGTCGAGCTGGTCTGAAAGGATAAGCGTGAACTCTAATTTTCTGGTGTTTCATTTTGTTTAGGTATAATAGGATTATATAACCTTATCTGTTTTGCTACCGTTAGATTAATCTAATGGTTCATATAAAAGATGTCCTCACAGATCCTCAAAAAGAGAACCTTACGAGAGCAACTCTGTTTTAATGATACCATTCCTTGGGGAGTGAGAAGGCTAAGGAGAAAGGGCAGTAGGGCCCTTTGTTTCGGGGTTGATCTATACTAACCTTAGATTCTTGCCCTTGAGAAATTAATCAATATGTTCAGTTTTCCCGGGATTTTCAATGAAAACAATATCAGAACCTCCATTTTCGTCTAGTTTCCCAAGTAATAAAATTATTTTATACAGGATTGTGCCAATTTTTGTCGGATAATTAGGTAGATGATTTGGTATCCTGAGAATTTAGTGGTGTATTCATAGGTTTGGACCCCTTATCCTTTCCTGCCATCTTCTTTGGCGAGTTTTGGTATGGAAGAGCCTTCCTCCTAAATCTCTTGGTCTTTCTTCTCTGTGGCTTAGCATAAAACAATGAGAAAGAATCTCACCGAACGTGAGAAAATATATTTGCGTGAAAACAAACATTGTTGGTTCGCGAAGTAGTTTTCTTTCTCAGTTGGTATAAGCTTCACACTTTGTCCTCAAAGGGGCTTAGTAAATCATTTGGTTTGTTGATTTTGATTATCAAAAGTGTCACCGCCAACAAAAAGATGTGTTGTATTTAGAATAGATCATATGTAAATTGATTATTTGCACCACATGTAATAAAATTTCTTTTATAAAGGATTGTGCTAATGTTTGGTTATTTTTAATGCCTTGCATGTTAAGGACTTTAATTGTTTCTTGATGTTGGACTAGAAACTATTGAGATGGGGTTAAATATAAACTGTTTATATTCAAGCACACCACTTCAGTCATTCACACGAAAAGTAAACAAACTAAGCAAAAAAAAAAAAAAAAGTAACTGAAATTGATATTAAGACTGTTGAATATCATAAAAAATAAAAAATAAAAAGTACATACATAGATGAACTTAGAACAATAGATAGAGCTCTTATCAAATTGGATGCGAGACCATCAGGTTGGGTTAAAGATGCTTCTATGTAAAGGATTACAACCAAAGAAATCAATTGTCTTAAAGCTGGTGAACCAATACTACGTAATTGAGGTGGTAGCAGAGCAAATAATTGGTCTTAGAGTCTAAAGGAAGGTTTCTTAAAGTTCTAAGGTCTTGATTTCAAGTGGTCTTTTGATATGGCAAAAATAATGAAACAAGTAAAAGGCAAAGTGCTTTTGGTTTGAAAGCTTGTGGTCTGTTTTATAGACTTTTCCTTCAATGCTTCCTATGTTTTCATTTGAAATCGACCTAGAATTACTTTCCAAAAAGTAATACACCAATAGGAAAGTAATCCAAAATATCTGAGTAGGGAATGTAGACTTGCATTTAATGCTCTATACGTTTGAGAGGGAAGACTGAGACTTTGATATCTTTGACCAATCAAAAACAATTTGGGCCTGCACTAATAATACTTTTAATGTAAACATCATTAATACATGTCTACATGCAGAGTTTAATTATTTTATGAGAAACCTAATAGAGGGTTTATTTGTTTTCTTGTTTCGTTTCCTTTTTTGTCTGATACAATTGTATAAATTCTTGGTAGGCTTGTGATGCATTTTATTTTATGCTTTCTTGGAACCGGGCCAACCTGGTAGAAATAGAATATGAATCTGCAGCCACTTGATTTCAACCCCACCTCAACCTGGTAGATAAACTCAATATGTTGGAGACAAATGTTTCTTGGATAGAGAATGAGAGGAAGAAAAGAATGCATGTATGTGATGCATGATGTATTATAATATATAGACAGAGTAATAATGAACAAGAAAAGCAAAGCTGCTCACGTATAAATAAATTAATAACATTGCCTACTTGTTTATTGTGTAGAAGGAATGGGGCGATGATGGGATTTAGATTCTTAAACACATGCAGCCTCGCAAGGAGAATGTCTTTGCAATCATCTTGCCCATGGTGTTCGCGATCCCGAATCTAATCACTACTCTCCTTATGCATTAAACTATTAGTTATTTGTATATACTAGTCCATATATAAACAAATCAACCTAACCATATATAAATTAAGCCTATCAAACAAAACTCTCATCTCTCTCAACTAGGGATGAAGCTAGAGATATGCATGGATGGGGCATCTTTAAACAACAAAGTCACAAATTAAAAAGCACAAAAATATACTAAACAAAACACTTATTTATTAGTCCATAAGGTTTTTCATATAACTTATCACAATATCCATCGATGCGTTTTTATATTTTGAAAGCGTTGCATGACAACGTCATTACCAATACCATCAAACATCTCTCCCTACAAAAATAACCATGTTATCATTTATCCATTAGTCTCTCATACAATTTCACAATCGATCTTCATATATTTCATGACCGAAAATTCTCTTTCAACAATAAAAATAGCATATAAAAGAGTTAATACTAATGCTACAAACAACTGAAAGAGTACATTTTTTTTTTCACACACACAAAAAAAAATTGAGTGGGGGCATCCGCCCCCTCTGAGCCTAAGGTGGCTCCGTCCGTACTCTCGACTCTCACCGTTTTCACTTTTATCGAACAAACATACATAAATATATTAAATTAACATGGCTAATTAGCAGTCATTTGACACTATAATTTAGTGATTTACTCTTTATTTGTAATAAAATATCTTATATTCTAACTTTAATTAATGATGAGTTCAATATAAAATTATTACAACTGACCGATTACATTTTTTTTAACCCAAGTTCCATATCTCTTAATGTAACTCAAAAGAACTAGCAAGCTGCATGCTCATGTGTATGATTAATTATTCACTAAATTATTATTATGACTCGTTGCTTTCACTATAATTAATCCATAAATAGAAGATAAGGGAGGTGAGGTTGAGAGCTAGGGGTGGTGAAAATTATGGTTGAGTACTTGAGATGGGTCCCATTATTTTTCGGGGCCCGGCAGGCAACCACCAAACAAGAGGCCATATTTCTGGTGTAGTCCTAAGAAGTTTCAATTTCTTAGATTCCATTACCAGTAAATTAAGAGATATATATGCTGCCATGATATAGATATGTGTATGTACATGTATGTATGTATGTATCATATAACAATTAGGCCCCCGCCCTCTAGCCATACAAGTTTATCAATATTCCATAATCCGTGTACTTTGTATCTAACGTCCATAATAATTTGATATGATAGCTGGTGTGTACTTCTGCCAAATTTACAACAGCATCAAGCACCTGCTTTCGGAATATATTACATTACATGAGTTACTGATTCCAATACTCTCACAACACACACACACACACACACACACACACACACACACACACACACACACACACACATATATATAAGTATATATATGCATATGTGACATATATGTATTAATGTTGCATTTTATTTATCTATTTATTTGTTTATTTTTAATTTTGCTCATGTTTTTGCACCACGTTATGCATAATCTAAGATGAGGAACACGATTTCCATTAGTAATTTGGATTGTATAAGCAGACAAGAAAAGGTATTTGAATTTTCTTTCTTCTTTTCAAATTTTTCTTCTATTTATCATCTTATTTATCTACTTTAACCACTTCATGGTGGCGTCATCAAGTTGTACTCAGATCTTTCGGACTATTGAAGGCCGTAGATCATTGTGTTTGTATGTTTTTTTTTTGCTTAAATCAATCATTTTTCTTAATTAATGAACTCTTAACTATAGTCACAGCTTTTGGGAATCATATGATCAAAAACCAGTCAAATCATTTTGTTTTTATCAGTTGCTATTTTTCAATCCTTTTAACCTTTCACTAACTAATCATAGATATCAACGTGAAGAGGTGCCGAAGAAAAGATCTTTAACATTTGCAGGTATATATATATAGGCCTCAAGATCTTAACTGAGTTTATAATACGTTGTGATATTTGAGTTTTATGGTTGGATTCTATCATTTAATAGCTCACAAATTCGCTTTAAGGTTGAGGGTATTTTTAAATTTTTCTTTAAATTAGAATTCCTAGAAGTCTAGGTGTTGAGGTACCTAGATATAAAAACAAATTTATCATCAATTAGGTATGTTATGTTCGTACTAATTTTTCAATGAACTTTGTGGTTCACACATGTTTCAAGAGACAACTTAATTTTTGTTTGATCTCTAATATAAGGATTTTTGTGTGTATATATGAAAAAGTGCAAAATCTTCACAATAGACATGGGTGTATTATCTACATTGCAAATGATTGAAAAATATGTACAAAAGTAGATGATTGAGAGAGAAAATGAATAGTAAAGTTCTTTGTATTACGATGATGATTAATTGGTACAACAATGCTTCTTTCAGCTACTTATATCAACATAACAAACTACTACTAATCGTTAACAAAACTAAAAACTCATCACACCAGATCATGTCTTATATCAATCTTTGCTATATAAAATCACTAAATAGTGATACATCATAGTGTAGTATGCCTTTAATTATAAGTACGATTTTTAACAATTACATGTATATGAACTCATCTTAATTAACAAATTTCTTGCACCGATAATGGAAATGGATTTTGGGGATCTTATTTTGTTAACAAAAAGAAAATATAATTAAATTGGTACATGAAAGTTGTACGTATTTCATCCAAAGCTATACGTATGTGGCAAGGATAAAACCCAGGAAAAATGCCAAATTGATCCAAAAAGGCCAATGCTGCCAATTTCCAACTCACTATTTTGCTGATGCACTCAGTTTACCAAAAAGTAAGCATCTTGCACAGAATTATGATTTCATTGACTAGTATGCCCTTGAGGGTGACATCACATCCTCAGCAATACCTTTATAAAAGCTGCTTCAAAATTAATAAATTAAGTGTGTGTACGGCAAGAAGAAAGGGGTACTTCGGTCAATGAAATCTCCTAAGGATTTTTAACCTTGCCTATAATGCAAACTTAATCCGGATATAAGTTTAATCAATTTGATTAGAGTATTGCACTCTCTCAACACTCACGTTAAAATACATGTTCCCTAATTTAAATGAGTTTAACATAAATTATCAATCGTTAGGTTATAAAAACAAAAAACAAACTTAATTATATAGAAAGCTCTTACCTAGAGGTAATAGGAAATTAAAGGAAAAAAAATGGTTGGACAGGGAAGCTTACGTGTATATTTGGTGCTTTGGGATGTATTAACGCATGCAAATCGGTTTGGAAATATTTACTGTGTGCTGTGAAAGAATTTTATGAGTGTTTTTTGTTCTTTATGGGGATGTTTTATTTTTCCTATGGAGCCCCTTGCTGCTTGTGGGATCGAGTTTCGAGCTTTGTGATAGGCTCTGTAATCTCTCTCTCTCTCTCTCTCTCTCTCTCTCTCTCCCCTTATGAAGGAGTTTATTAAGGAGGACACTCCACACAAGGAAGCTGAGGGTTGGAAGAAAGAAAGAAAGAGGAGAGAAGAGAGAAAGCTGATTGTTTCGAAAAGCTGATGAGAGTTGAAAAGATTAAATAAAAGAAAGAAGGAAAGCTGATAGATAGCATGAGGTAACCGAAAGAAAAGAAAAGAAAGAAAGAGCTTTATTTTTTTCTTCCTCCTCCTCATGTCCCTTGTAGCCTTTGTAGCTCCGTCTCTCTCTCTCTCTCTCTCCCCACCTCTTCCCCAATACATCACCATCCTCTTATTACTATTACTTTTAATCATATATATTAAACTTCAATTAGAGAGAGAGAGAGAGAGAGACATCACTTTGCATCTTAGTTAGCTTATATTACAGAAGATTTTCAAGCAGGAGAGATCAGAGTTTCTAATTCCCTATGTTACCCAATAACTCTTCTTCCTTGGTCCCTTCTTCTGATCCTTTTTCTTGCTTAGAAAATGGCAACACCAATAAAAGAAAGAGAAGACCTGCAGGCACTCCAGGTACATACATACATCTATTATTTATATCATCAATTGATATTAATGTTGGAGTTCTCTCCTTGGTGTAATCTTTTGCTTAATTTGGCTGTGCGATCGATATATTTTTTTAGGATTAGGCTGTATTAGCTGGACGATGTAAAATGATGTGTGATTAACATATATGTATATATGTGATATTTTTATGTGCTATATTAATTTATGTGTATGTGTGATATAGATCCAGATGCGGAGGTGGTGTCACTTTCACCGAAAACCTTATTGGAATCGGATCGTTACATTTGCGAGATCTGCAACCAAGGGTTTCAGAGAGACCAGAACCTACAGATGCACCGGCGGCGGCACAAGGTGCCATGGAAGCTGCTGAAGCGAGAGACTCCGGTCGTGAAGAAGCGGGTGTTCGTGTGCCCAGAACCAAGCTGCCTGCACCATGATCCCTGCCACGCCCTCGGCGATCTCGTCGGTATCAAAAAGCATTTCAGGAGAAAGCACAGCAACCACAAACAGTGGGTTTGTGATAAGTGTTCAAAAGGGTATGCAGTTCAATCAGATTACAAGGCACATCTCAAAACCTGCGGCACCAGAGGACATTCTTGCGACTGCGGCCGTGTTTTCTCTAGGTAAGGAAAAAGTGGTTGTCTTTTTTTTTTCAACGATAGCCCCCTCAATTCCTCCAAACACCAACGGCAGTCAAAATTTCTTATTATATCTTTAAACACGCATAATTACATGATCAAACCCAAACAATTAGATAGTGCATATCCCAATTTCTATATCACGTTTTTTTCTATTGAATTATGAACATGATAAATGTTGTACATACGTAAGATCATGATTTCAGATGGTAAAAGGCTTCCAAATGCATCATGATATATATCGAACCTTTCAAGCTCTCTTTTTGTTAATTGGTTTTGACTTTGATAAAGTAAAGAAAACAGCGAAAAGGTTTTGGTCCCTGATGAGTGGTCTTGACTGACGGAAACTCAATTTGGAAAATCAAGTATATCTTAACAGATGTTTTTCTCGAAATCTATTTAGGTCATATATGTAGAGACTAGAGAGGAGATGTTTTGCTCCCATAATTTAATCTTTTAACTTGGTTAATTTTTTTGGTATCCTAAGACGTACAATGGCTATATATTGACTAAGGACGATGTGGAATATATCATAAAGATTAGCTTTTCAGTAGTGATTAACATGCTTTTATTCCTACCTAATTAATATATAACTATCCTTGATCCTCTAGCTACCATTTCAATCCTTGTTGCTCCTTTGTCATTGTTTATTCTTGGTAATGCTCCTTTATCATGTTCAAATGGCAAGGCTAGAGAGACCAATTATTTAGACTAAATTTTGTAAATTATATGATGTGGTTGTTTATGATTAGAGATTACTTAAGTATTAATTAACATGTTTATTTCATATTTGCAGATTTGGATGCCTTGTTTTAAACATCCATATTCAATCAATATTAAGCAAATCGAGATGTTATATATCTATATACGCAAAACTAATACGCTTATTAACATATTAATATATGTGGGACTCAAATAGAATGGTAGGATTCACTTGTATTAAACAGCGTGTCAGTTTTAATATTATTATACGCATACTTGATAAATGCATAGTTTTCCTTCTAAGTTTATTTGATATATTTAAATTTATTTTGGTATATAGGGTTGAGAGTTTCATAGAGCACCAAGACGCTTGCAACATGGATCGTGTGCGGCCGGAATCACAAACGCTGCAACCGGCAGCATGCCTGTCACGAACGGCTTCAAGTCCTAGTCCATCCTGCAGTGACAACAATTTCAGCAGGGCTCCATCCACTTGGCCTCCATCTAATAATTTGGCACTACCACATCCAAGTCCAACTGAGTACACCAAATTAATCTTAAGAAACCCTCCTGACCACGCTGATCATCATCAAGCTACATTGTCCAAGAAGAATAGTAGTAATGCACATTACAATTTGGATCTTCAGCTCGCAACCACGTCGAATATTAATATTCCTATCAATGAAGTATCTGTTTCGTCTAAGAGAGAAGAAAACCATTCCACTCAGCTGCAGCTCTCAATTGGTTCATGTGAATTTGGCGGGGGTGATCGTAGTCATCAGAACAAAACTATTGAACAACATTCGAACATTATGATGGCGAATCGAAATTACTCCTCGAGGGGGAACGAGGTGAGGGAAAGGGAAAGGGAAAGCAGCAGTACAACTACTAATCATCACGAGCATGATGACGACGGTCAGAAACCTAAACCTGCCACCGTGGCTGCTGGGATATTGAGGCTGAAAGAAGAAGCGCGAGAGCAGTTAAGGCTTGCGATGGCGGAAAAAGATTATGCTGAAGAGGCGAGGCAGCAAGCGGAGAGCCACATCAAACTGGCGGAGAAGGAGTTTGCAAATGCCAAGAGAATAAGGCAACAAGCGCAGGCCGAGTTAGACAAGGCTCACGCTTTGAAAGAGCAAGCGGTCAAGAAAGTGAACTCTACCATTCTCCAAATCACTTGCCATGCCTGCAAGAAACAGTTTATGCAAGGTGCGCATGAAGCAACAACCAATCAACATTCTCTGGTTTTGAGTTACATGTCATCGGCTATAACGTCAGATGATCATCGATTAGAGAAGGATATCAGTACTCGAACCCATCGTGCAAAATCTGCTAGCGCCTAAGTAGTTTCCTATTTTCCATCCTCCATCTCTCTATGTTTAAACCTTTTTTTTATTTTTTTATTTTATGTTTTTGTTCTCTATTTCCTTTGAGGTTCTATCATATTACAAGCTTGTAATTAGGTAATATAATTAAGGCTTATGAGTAGACGAGTGTTGCACCGATCGTGCAATTTGTGTGGAGCTATTTGTTCATTAATTATTTGATAAATGAAGATCACTATCGATCATAAAAATATGTGATGCATGATTTTGTTGAATATATATATATCCCCTTTAAATCCAAATATATCTTGATTTCTGTGACTAACCCACCGAGGTTAGCTCAGTGGTAAGGATGGGTAAGGTGGTGTGTACTGGCTCAGTTACCCTAGATAGGTTAAATTTCTACTATAAATATTTATATCATCAATAATTAGGTTGTTAATTTTCTCACTGATCATGATCTGTATATGTATTCATATTCAATGACCATGAGTAATCGAAGGAGAGATCCTGGCCTCTAGTTTTCTCTTGGATCCCTCAACATGACAACATTTATATACATGTGATGTGAGAACCCTAGTGTTAGATTTTCTGTTTGGACTATGTGAAGATATCTCATAATGGAGGTGAGCTCTCCAGTCTTCATCACAAGTCCATGACCACTGACCAGACTAGCATTTAAACCCTAATCCGCACTGAGCGAAATTGATATCCTAAAAGACTTATATTTATATAATATATATATATATATATATTAATATTATATGTAGATGTCAATATTATATTATAGAGAGAAAAGCGAGAAGACTAGTCCTTTTTGTGACTGCAGGGTTGTTCTGGTGTGTATATAAATGATGAAAAGGGGATGAGCATTGATCATCACCATGTTTTTCAGTTCCCACACAGACTCAGTTGTAAGGACGGGTGGGTTAATGACAAATTCAGAAGTCCTTCTCAACGTCTTCAAACACACAGACACAAACAAACTCCATTCATAACCATATCACATACATATGATCACACTCTCTCTCTCTCTCTCTCTCTCTCGCGCGCGCGCGTGCGCGCATGCATCAGAATCAGAGCCACATAGCAGTGCCTGCAAAGAAATAAAAAGAACAGCATCTTTCCAAATATGCAGAGACCATTCAAAGCTTTTCAAGTTAGAAAGATTACTTTTTCTTTGGCTTGGAAATTTAACTGCGGCTTGGAGACTGCCTCGTGTGTATATTTTGTTTTATTGTTCACTAATATATAGGTATGGGGTCAGATGTTCTATCCTGCGCACCAGGTCGTGTACACATAAGTTGTGCATGAACCGTTTCAATCTAATGACGCCATAACAACACTGCAACAACAATTTGACGCCTCTGATGCCATAACAATATTATAACAATACCACAACAATTCAAAGACACTGCAACTACACGCCATTAGTTGCTCAGGACCCGATTTTATTGTTGTTGGCGTCATTATTGACCTGGATCATGCGCACACAATCGTGCGCAGGGTAGAATTTGGGGTGTATGGGATATGGCCGAAACCAAAACACAAGGGCCAACTGACCACATTTATGCAATTGAAAAGCCCAAAGTCGTATATTAAATTAATTTATTATCTAGTGCTATTTAGAAACACAAAATATCAACAACATTGCCCTATCATTGTATGTAAAACTCATTTGTTTAACAAAATAACCAACAATGTACTCAGTTTTTTGCTTCTGAATATATCACTCCATAAGTTAACAGCTAAAAACTGAAACGCAAGATTCCTTTTGTTGGCCTTGTATTGCCAGTCTTCACCCTTCAACCCTAATGCTGACCACAGTCCTTCACTTAACATTTTTCTGGTTCACATCTTTAATGCTCATGATTTTCTATTATTATTTCTTTTTCTTCTTTAACATACGTAGGTTGCTGACTTCACTTAATGGTAACAAAAATGTTCACAAATTGTGTTTTCTGATAGCCTAATACTTATTTCTCTCATCGCCACAGCTTCTGACGAAGAAAAGGTTCTACCAAAGAACCAGTTCAACACAAAAGCTACAAATCAGTGTGTGATTTCTCCTTCAACTTTATGGACCTCACATTTCGTTGACCAGTGCAAGGCCTCTGCGGTAGAAGCCTTGAAATGTAGCATAAGGCGTTCCTAATCTATGAAAATCCATTTACAAAGCAATCCAAGCCCACAAATGCCTGTCTTGATCAACAACAAAAGGCCCATCGTTCACCTTAAGTACCATTGAACCCAAATCAAAGTTCGAAGTGTGATGATATGAAAAGTTACGCCGCGTCGGAAAGTTAAAAAATCTTGTAAGAACTTATAAGAGTTGAGCTACTCCTCTATGATCTCTAGTGGTTTATTCGTCTTAACTTCTTTCATGGTATTACAACATGTTAGAATTGTGTAATAGTATTGATATCACAAAGTACACAATACTGAATACTGGTAACTTGGCTTAAAAGTAATCTAAGCCCCAAAAGGAAGATAAAAAATCTAACCCAATATGACTTAGAATCCTAACTAGTTCTCCTACACTAACACTCATATTCGCCTCACCTAGTTAAACTGTCCACATCTTAATCTTGAATTTTCGGCACAAATGAAAGAGTGTGTGTAATGATCTGAAATTGTCCCTAGTACTAGAAAGTTAAAAAACCTTGCAAAAACATATAAGAAATTGATCAGTCACAACCCTCTATCAATTGGTTTTGGAGTTGAAACCACAACTTCCCTAATAAACTGTAAACCAGTGAAGAAATGATGTTGCAAAACAAGGAAGAACCACAGTAAGCAATGAAGGAGAGAAAGAGAGTTGAAAAAGCTTGGAGAGGAAGAAATCTGTTGTATTGTATTGATATTTTCTTAACTCATACAACAACTTCATTACAAGCTTATATATGACAGCTATAGTAGCTTACAAGCTAAGCTACTCTTATAATCAACATAACTACCTTCTTAATCTCATGACACTTGTCTAATCTACAATCATTGGATCTTAATACTCCTAACATAAACCACGTACTTAAAATTAGGATTACCATTGTAACATAGTTGATAATTAGTACTATACATAGTGGTGCCTTGATCGAAGGCTGCAAGGCAGCACATGCAATGAGGAAATGTACTTGATCATGACTAATTAAAGAGAGCAAATGAGATATACTAGGAATGGGTGATGGAACATTATAAAACCAGTTTAATCTTAGTCTGCATATCTAGCGACAGATTATTACATGCATATCAGGTCAATTAACTCAAAGATTGTCGGGTTCATGAACATGGAACATTTTGACCACGTACGTACATTATTATGTGTAAGCTAATTGCAAGAGGAGAACCTCAATCAGGACGCGAATGCAAGGGTGGAAGACAGAAATTATCTTATATATAAAACACACACCTTTTTGTCCAACATTAGTATTTACATGGATTGTGATATCATCATTGAGATTTTATGGACATAATATATACAGACGCTCTACCACTAAATCAATCTGTGTATTTCAAAAAATTCTATCTTATTCTTTTCCAAAATAGAGGTTATGTATAAAGTTTATAAAAGTATTTATAAGTAATTACATAAAATTTACATACAGTGGGACTACAACTTAGCCTAATACACTGCAACATATACCTATGTATGTATAGTATAGTAGAGACAATCTCTTGGTTTAGTAATTTGTAAAGAAAATAATTTTCACACATTATTTTTATCTTCTAAGACATTATTTTATTTATGATTACCATCGAATTGAATAAATTAAATGAAAACACTGTACATATTAAATAAGTGTTTGAGAGGCTAAAAGATTGTGTCTGTTTGTCAGCTAAATGGTTGTTAGGGTAAATATTGAGTTAAAAAATGGTCATTAAGCAGCCATGCATGGCAGGAGTTGCAGACTTTAAGCCAGCTCCAGGCATTGGTCTTGCATGTCATATGTAGCCATATATATATGCCAGCTTGTACAGTCAGGAGTACTCATGCATCTATATACTACAGTGACTTCACAATGAAAGTAGGTAAAAGGAAACAAGGGAAAGGCTTCCAGCAAAAGCCAAAAGCCAAAAACCTAAAGCTAAAAGCCGAAAGCCAAAAGCCGAAAACATAATTCCCGACACGGGCCGCACCACACGATACACATCAAGACTCAACAGGACTTGAGAGTGAACCGTGAACAGGAAACCGCTGCCATCCAATTCCCCACCTAACTTCACATCACGATATATATTATAACTGTATCTCCCACAACCATTCTTATCCAGCTCACACCGTTATGAGCACCATATCTTGCTCGTCCAACCTAATTCTCTATGCTTGGTATATGTGTTATGTGTGTATATACTTTCTCTTATTTTTTCAACAATTCCATGTATATATTTTAATACGTTATTCAGAAATGAATATATTTTAGATGTTATTCATAAAGAATAAATTAAAAAAATTCAAACTGTTAAAACATCCAATTACAATGGAGACAATAGATAAATAATATGTGCCTCAAATATACAATTAAATAAACATCCTTTGATTCCATATTGTTTCAAATTGATTTTTATAGAGATATTTTTTAGGAAACCTAAAATTAGACGGTTTGAAGCATGAAAATATAATGTGAAGTAGCACTACAAAGATGTTCCTCAAATACTTAAGCTTATTTGAGAAGTTTCTCAACTGAAACACACTGTATATATCTTGATCACCATCTGCTTACTAATTAACTTTGATTACCTTAACAATCACAAGGGTCATTAGATATATGGCATATGAATATATGGTATTTCTCAGACCCTCTAGTGAATGTCATAGCAACAATATTGATTTGGAATAGGTCATATACATCTGTATATGTGGTGGATATATATTGCAGAGTTAGCATGAAAAAACAGATACATATCTGATTCCTGACATATATTCGTTGTGTGACAGTATGAGCTAATAATGGCTTTAGGCTTCATTTGCTTGGCTACATGTGGACTGGAGAATTAGTAGATGGCTTTCTGAACAGGTTTTCAGTGTGTGGTTGGAGGATGATCAGGACCGACCTTCCTTATTGGCAGCAAATTGTATCATTGCATTGGTAGTAACCAATACTGTTGGAGCCAGTTAGAATTTTATGCATGTAATCCGATTTTTTTAATTAAGTAGTTAACAGAAATTGTACGTAACCCTACTTAGATATATTAATTAATTAAACTGAAGAAGAAAACAAAATCGTAGCAACTGATTGCAATCTTGTCGTAACATAAGGAAGTGAGATAGATTTTTTTACCTATTGATGCATAAGTACAAAACACGAGGAGTGGCCCAACTTTTGTTCTACTTTCCCAACGTGAATTATTGGATCAAACCCATACCACCTCTGCTTCACGGGTCCCCCTCAACTCATGATCTGAAGAATTTTGCTAGCTTCGTGTGTAAATTTGTAATTGCTCCCTGGCTTGGTCGCTTTAATTAATGTCTAAACATCCTATTTATAGGTTCGCATATCTCTAAAAGCTTCAAGAGTCCAAATAAGACACTGAAAAAGGTCCCTTAAAACTTAAAACCCTAATAAAATATTGTAAACTATAAAATTTGGTTAAAAAAAACTCATATATCACAACAAAATGACAAGTTTGATGCGTGTTACTATTCTTTTCAAAACGGCATACTATAAACTCAAATCAGATACTAAAGCTTAAACCTGCAAAATTTTATTCTCGCTGCTCAATTTGCCCCTTCCGCCGTATGATCTATATCATCTTACTCCAAATTAAAAAGAAAAAAAAAATAAAAAATAAAAAACAACCATGTTCCATGAACCATCCCTCACACATAACTTCCTGAGTTGGACGACCTTGACTCTGCATTGGATGATCGAACAAATGTTCCTCAATTTTTTTTTATTTAAATGTATTGTGTTCATGAACCAAGACAATACATCTAAGAGCAACTTTTTTTTTCAAGAAATTCATACTCATCACTTTATATTGTAATGCGTATATCATTTTATTTATACCATATTAGAAGTTCATATATTCACAGTCTTCCATTAACACTTTTGTTTTTACTAAGTTTACAAATTTGTCATGTCATTGTCTCGTGAATTCATTTGGATCTTAATCATTGTTTCTCTAAAAAATAAATAGTTTGTTTCTAAAACAATCTACTCACTATAATCAAAATATAATTTTTAAACCCTAATTATTTTGTCATTGTTTCACCCTTAACCTTAAGCATTCTCAAGCTTAATGTTAGGGTAAATTTGTTACCCTCGCTGTATCAATTAGGCGACAGAGCGTGATATAAAGTGACAATTCGTTGCATTGAACATTTGAATGACTACTCTGTATCGTGCCGATCATTTCACAAAGATTCTGGACATATCAAACAGCTGCATGCCATACAACCGCATAATAAAATGCTTATATTGATTTTATTGCTGTGTCCAAATGCCACCGGAAAATCCCCCCATACATATAAGATTATCGGTCAGGTACCTCATTATATGCTCGTTCTTTCTGTTTTTGTCATTTATTTTTTCATTTTTCAATTGGATATAAATCTATCCTAAGAAATAATATATTACTAATCATGCTAATATTGTGTCAGCTTAATTACTTACACATGCACAAGTACGCGAAAAAAATATATATATTAGTAGTGACCATCTCACCTATAAATTAACTGCGTATCATGAAATTCTATTCTTCAACAGTTACGACCAACATGGCACTAGTGTAAATAATCCAACCAAACAGTACCACATTGGAAACCTGTGTCTCTTTTAATATACTGTAATTACAATTATCAAACACATAGAAGAGAGAGAGAGAGCGACAGAGAGAGAGAGAGAGAGAGAGGGGAAAAGAGAGAGAGGGAGAGAAGGGGATGGAGGGAGATCATGATCCAAACACAAACGAAGTATACAAAGAGTGCTTGAGAAACCATGCAGCCAGCCTCGGCAGCTACGCCACAGATGGTTGTGGCGAGTTCACACTTGACCACGCATCCCCAGGCGGCTTACAATGCGTCGCCTGCGGATGCCACCGCAACTTCCACCGCAGAGTCACTTACTCAGCCACGTCATCGCAAGCTGCAGGAGGCGGGAGATCAGGACATCATCAACACCATGTCATCATGAGCTGCAGTAGCCGAGGTCGAGATCCCGCCGAAAATATCATAACACAAGACCAACTTATTGACTATAATGCCGGTGGAGGTGGGTCGCCGGACAGCGGAGAGAGGATGAGCAGCGGGAAGAAGCGGTTCAGGACTAAGTTCACGGCGGAGCAGAAGGAGAAGATGCTGGCGTTTGCTGAGAAGTTAGGGTGGAAGCTGCTGAGAAAAGATCTAGAGGACGAGATAGAGAGGTTCTGCAAGAGTGTAGGGATAAGCAGACAGGTGTTCAAAGTGTGGATGCATAATCACAAAAACCTTTCATCTTCTTCTACTTCTGCATCCACTGGCAATGCGTCTTCTCTCACTACCCAGTAGTACCACCTCTCTACTCTCTAGGCACTAATTAATCCTCTTAATCCATCGCTTTAGCTTTAGCCTTTTATTTTCTTTCCTTTTTATTATTTGGACGTGTTTGGTCCTCATCATTTAGTTTTTTTCTTTTCTTGTTTTTCTTTCTTTTTTATCATTAAGCTATATATAATTTAATCCTACCTTATCTCTGCGGTTGGTTGTAATTCAAGGGATGCTAAAATGCAATTTGTTTTTTTTGTTTTTTCTTTTCACCGGTTACATTTGATTTCTTACCAAGCTAGATAAAATGGTTCTGTATCTAATGTTAGGTAGCGATCCTTTCAATACATCTTAATTTGAAAGGGGTTTTACCATGGTTGGTCCCTGAAATGGGACCTTCTAATTAAAATTATTTATGAAATAGAAAATTCATTAATTTAGTCCCTAAAAATGAACGCCGCAAATCAATCTGGTGTTTCAATTGCTTTTTCGTCAAATTTTCTATGGTTTTGTGAAGCCCTTATTCCACAACCAAGCTGAATTAATAGATGAAAACGTTCTAGCGGCTTTTAGGTAGTGGCAAATAAGTGTGAAAGGCGACCGAGTTCGCTTCAACCCTGCAAATGCACATACATAGTTTCAAATAATAGATTACTGATTGCAAGAGTTACACACGTAGATTCCTAAAGGAAGCATCGTAATGGTAAGGAGCTCCATTATTAGTTCTCTAGAATAATACAAAGGCATGAAATTTGTGTATAAAATTTGGGTCGCAAACACATCACCGGTTAGGTCTTTTTGGGATTAATATGTTCTTAACGAACTCTAGTTTACAAGAAAGAGATTTACACTTATAAAAGATGGTACACTACTTTAACTAGCTGTCTTAATCCACATTTACGTTGTATCGCTGACTAGATTACTAATATTTGCAGCATGTTAGATCACTTATTCATGGAATATTATCCGTGGCCCCCCTACCCCTTTTAGCTAGTTTCAAGGCTTTAGAAAAAAGTTATATGAATATATTTTCCTTTGAAGAATCTAATTAAAAGATATTTGCAACTCTTTCATGATTAATAGCCTTTGCAAAATGAGAAATGCTAAGGAGTCTTTTAAAAGTGAGATTTTTATAGATTTTTTGTCGCCTTATGTTTTGGCATAATGTTTTATAATGTTGGCATGTGAATTAACGTCAAACTATGAGGTGACAGAGAATCCATAGAAAGCCCGTTTTTAAAAGACAATCCCCTAGCATTTTTCTTGCATAAGTAAGTTCCGAATCACAACAAAACAAAAACATGAGATTCGCTTAACTTTTAATGATAGAGGTTATAGCCATATTAGGTTAATCGTCCGAGTAATCATTTCCATTTGTTGTTTTGCATAGACAGTGGAGACACAACATAAAGTTTTGCCGACAGACACATATACCTTACCTCTCTCGACCTCTCCATTGCTACCAATCGTGAAGACACCTGCGTGTCTTGTCTAAATCAAATTAAGGTGTCGACCTTATTTACATTACTTGCCTGCCATGGCATCTAGTGAAAGTTAAAACTTACCATGGGGAATTGCATAAATTCGTCCTCAGCGTGATTTCAAATTCCCTCAACCTCATGCAGTATATGTGAAAATAATAAAGATTGTTGCTGGTCAGGAATTGTGGATTATATACAATTATTCCATTTCCTAATGCATATTAAGTAATAGTTCTTTTAGAATTGCCCCGATACTTTTTGAGATAAACCTTTCAGTTTCAAATCTCGGGAGTAATCTTGATTGTGTCGTGACCTTCCTCTTTTAGGGAAGTGAGTCCTATGAAACGAGTGATCTATCGTGCTTCAAGCCAAGGTAGAATGATTGGTTATTCACCAGTGTACCAGACTGTTCAACAGGGGCGGCCAAATCATCCACTAGGAGCGGCACACCTTTCGGAGTTGTTGACTCGATGTCTATAAAGTATGTATGTCCTTGCAGGCATGTTTGCAGTTGGTATATGATCTCGTCACTTTAGCTAGATCAGAGGAATGCGTCTGGAGCAACATTTTGAAAGTTAGAATACATCACACTTGTGTGGTACGGGGATGGAGGTGAGACATAGTGGGCAACGTCTACACAAATTCACATTGTTCTACAGGAACATTGACGTTCTTATCTCCCCTTAACAACGGGGAGACTTGTCTCATTGAAGTGACAGTCCGCACAATGAGCAGTAAAGATATTGCTTACAAGGGCTCTAAGAGAGCTAGTGTGAAGGAAAATCATAATCGACAAAGATTCATATCCTTCTTTGAGGACCCATATTGGTACATTGCGGCGGCATAACTTGGCACATGGAATGCACACCCAAATGTGTAAGTATGAAATGTCAGATTCGTACCCAGTAACCAACTGTAACGTCAAAAATAAGTTAGGTGGCAAGGGCGCCTAAAGGCGGACCAACATTGTAATACCCTAAAAATTTAAATCTATGAATTAGATATTCATAATTATGAATATGCGGAGAAAATCGAAAATAAATCGATTTATGGTTATGAAAATTGAATTGAGAAATTGTAAAAATTTTGCTTCCGGAAATTATTATAACTTACGTATTTGTATTATAGAGATTTTAAATTATTTTTCAAGAATTTATATTAATTTTTTTGAATTTAGGTTTAAATTAAACAAGTCACGAAATTTGAAGTTTGGAAATTAATTATATAAAATCCGTAAACCTTTCGAGGTCACAATTTATATGTTTGAATAGATCTCGATCTCACGAATGCGTAGGTGCAAACCGTTCGTGAAATTGAGTTATAACGAAGAAGTTATTAACGATTGAAGTGGAGGGCAAAATAGACATTTTTTCATTAATTTGGAAGGCTCTAGAAAATCTGGAGTTATGGGTTGATACCATGTGTGTGGCTATGAGGAAGAGAGGGTTGCAGGAGAGAAAATGAGGGAAAGGGTGGACTAATGGGGAAGAACCGGGAGGAAAAATAAGAGAATGGGGAACACCGAATTACCCTGGACTTGACCTAGTTAGCCGGCTCTCGTGACGGTTTTCGTAGGTTTTATGTCTGATTCTCGATAAGTTTCTTCGAGTTATTACCTGGAAAAGTGTTTGCGACCTCCCCTTTCTAAATTCTATCAAAAACCCAAGCTATTTTGGTCTTTGTTTCATGGGAAATGCACCGGTGGATGTACGGGGTGGACGGCAGCGATTCCACCATTTGGGAAAGCAACACGGTTGACTACCACCATGGTTCAACTCCTGGTGAGGCAGGGAACAAAGCCCAAACAACTGTAGGGGCGGCGAAGCACCGGAGGTGACGGATCGAAGCCACCCATTTCTAGGGTTTCCAGTGGGTTTAAGGGAAATTGGAGTTTTTCCCGGCCAAATTGGACTTAGCAACAAGTATAAAACTTGCTCTATTCATTGAGATCTTCATTTCTGTGAAATTTGAGAATTTTTGGAATTAGTTAAATTTTCGGGTCGAGGCGTTACAAAATGGTATCGGAGCAAATGATCCTATCTAACAATGTGAGATATTATTGGTGTTTGTGGATGTGAATTGTAAATTTTGAATTGTATTGATATTGCATTATTCTATAAGTTCTATGTGTATGAACAAATTTATGTGGAGTGCATATATTGTGAATCACATGAATTGAATTAAATTGAATGAAAGTAGAAAACTTTAAAATATTGTATTCATGTTATAGCTTTGAAGATGAGCGTTTGGTTTAAAGTTTCGGATTAATCTTGAATTGAGTTGATATTATGATATGCATTATGAAAATGTTGAATGTTAAGATGATGGTGAAATTGTGACAAGTAGATGGAAACATTGTACTATACTTGGGCAAATGAGAAATGTTGAATTGAGCGGAAAAAGGTCCGTGGTGTTGAATTGGGCGAAAAAGGCCCGTGGGTATTGAATTGGGCGAAAATGCCCGTGGACGTTGATTTAGGCGAAAAGGCTCGTGAATGTCGATTTTGGGCATGATGGCTCATGGAATGGGAGGAATGTTTGATTGGGCAAAATGGCCCGTGGATGTGGATTTGGGCGAAATGACCCATGGAATATGGAAAAGTGGTTGAATGGGCATAAATACCCAGTGTTTCTGGGAGAAAAACTCCATGTCTGGGCTGTGAGAATGAGTTATCAATGTTATGTGTGGGAAGGTATAATTGTCGGGTATATTACGATTCTTTCCAGACTGCTAATCACTTGTTGGGATAAAAAGAAAATCGTGGTAAAATCTTTGTTTGGCCAATGATGATTATGCTTAGAAATTCTTTATATTTGTATTGGTCAATGATAATGATGGATCTAAATTTTAATAGTTATGAAAGTTATGATTTATTGAACGGGAATGAAATTATAATCTAAGGTTATGGTTTGTCCATTAAAATTGGAATGGTGGAAAGATCATGAAGATTTCTTCATTTATTATTAGTGGACATGAATAAAACTATGAAATGAGATTTTGAGTTTGTTTAACATAAACAATTTCCTGTATTGTGTTTTTTATTATTATTATTATTTTTTTTTTTTTTTTTTTTTTTTTTACATTTGATGAAAAGAATTGATGGGGGAAAGCTTGTGATTACAAATTTGATTGGTTTGGTTGCCATAGTCATGAGTTGTCGTTGTTGGATTCGATATCGCAAACAAAACCAATGAAGAGCACATATTCTCATGGCTATGTGATTAATAAGGTTTTTGTTGGGCAATGGAGTTGTGACGTATATATATATATATTCTCTTCTTTGGTTAATGGAAGGTGAATGATGCTCTAGAGGTGTGAGTCACTAATTTATGTGATCTGTGACTGCACTTAGAAGCAATTTAAAAGAGAAACAATTAAAAGAAATATTTAAAAACTGTTAAAATTTACTATGGGTAATTAGTTTATTTGCGGATATGAAGGAAATCATAGAATGAGCTTTTGTTTTCGTTCAATGTTAACAGTATTGCGGATTGGATTTAAATTCCAAATTTTTTATACAGTGATTATGGCTAGATGTTCTGGTGTTTTTACCAATGAATGTGGTTGGAAATATGTGTGTGAATCATGATGATTATTCGTTGATCTATTTATTTTGAGCTTGAATAAAAATCATATGATTTTATTCCCTATAAATGGAAGGGCAAGATGGGTTCTAATTTCCTTTCCGTTATTTGATGGTTGAAATCTCGGAGACGAGATTTATTTTAATGGGGGTCGAATGTAATACCCTGAAAATTTAAATATATGAATTAGATATTCATAATTATGAATATGCGGAGAAAATAAAAAATAAATCGATTTATGGTTATGAAAATTGAATTGAGAAATTGTAAAAATTTGGTTTCCGTAAATTATTATAACTTACGTATTTGTATTATTGAGAATTTATATTAATTTGTTTGAATTTAGTTTTAAATTAAACTAGTTACGAAGTTTGAAATTTAGAAATTTATTATCTAAAACCTGTAAACCTTTCAAGGTCACAATATATGTTTGAATAAAGTTTAATCTCACGAACGAGTAGGCCCAAACCGTTCATGAAACGGAGTTATAAAGAAGAAGTTATTAACAATTGAAGTGGAGGGCAAAATAGACATTTTTCCCATTAATTTGGAAGGCCCCAGAAAATCTGGAGCAATGGGATGATACCACGTGTGTGGCTGTGAGGAAGACAGGGTTGTGGGAGAGAAAATGAGGGAGAGGGTAGACCAATAGGGGGAGAATCGGGAGGAAAAATGAGAGAATGGGGGAACACCTGTAACGACCTGTATTTTCAAAAATAATTATATATAATTATGTGTTGTATATACTTATTAATTTCAGAAAGTTTTGTATTACTTCTTATTTATTCATTAATTCCTTTATTTCATTTTTCTATACTCTAATTTGCTATTATTTTGGACCCAATAAGTTCAGTACACCATTACGGTAGTATTTGAACGTAGTATTTGAACTATATATTCATATTATTCATTTTCTTCCCTTTTACATTATTTTATTAAGCTGTTTGTTCTATTCTAATTAGACCAAAACTGTAGCCAATTAAAGGGCTTTTACATCATTCCTATCGAAGAATTAGCTGACTTTGTATAGCTATAATAATAGAAACCTAGGGTTGTAGAGCGATGCAGTCTGTGTACCAAGTAAGGACCAGAGAAAGTGGAGAGAGAGAGAGAGAAGGAGAGATAAGCCAGAAACCAGAACTGAGAAAGGGCTGTGGAGTCCAATCGACTCAACCTGTATCTCGTTGTGTATGGGTAAACGATTTCCATACTTCATTTATCCTCTCCATCACTGTTTCCTTTCTTATTGTTGTCTTGGATTAGCTACTGTTATCCAAAACTAGTTTATATGCAAGCTTCGTATGCATGTGTGTTTATTTATGCAAAACCAGTTTTATATGAAGAACCAAAATATGCATATGCTTAAACCCTATTTTGGCACGTAAGAACTACTATGCTTATTTGGGTATTGTTTCCTATTGGCTATATATATTTTGTTATAAAAGATGATATTCAAAAGGCTGCACATATGATATCAATTTACCAGTTGTTGGGATACTATCTTTTATAAATTGGTTTGACAAATGGAATTCGGTTAGAGATTTCTATTTTCCCAAAACAACAACCATACTTTTATGCTATTTGAATTGAAGCATTCTATTGCATAATGCAAAGAGTTTAATATACGAACTTTTACATATCATTCATAATACTAACGGATTAGTGCTTTTATCTAATATATAGCTTGGCTGAAGTATGTTAATGTACTTATGTATTTTGAACTATACCTTTGCTTATTTTATAAAAGTATTATAGTTCAAAAGTTCCTTCACTGATGACCATGCTATTATAAATTAACCAAATGACTTTTGAATTAGTAGTGTGTAATTAGCAAGTTTAAGCATGTTGACTAGGATTAAAGTTCATGTCATGTTTTTAGTAATTGCTTACACTTGTGGATAGGAGTTGCTGAAGGTAGACTCTTGTAGTAGAGAGTCAGAGCAATGCTTTGGAATCCAGGTAGGGGAAATAAGGCAAATCTTTATGGAAATTGATTTTATTAAATTTCGTGTAGTGATAATATTCTTGATCTTTTTGGTTGATTAATGTGGTTGAATATTAATTAACTAATTGCTTTAGTTAAGTGTTTACTTGTTATTGGTTATGGAATTATTGTTGAAATGTTATTTGTTAAGAATATACTATGATACATGTGGAAGATAAATTGATATTATTTGTGTATCAATCATGTTGATGTGGTGGGAATTTCAATATTCAGATTGGAAGCATGGAAATAAGGGTAGCTGGAAGGGATCTTTTGTGTAGTTGAATCTATTCATTGTGAAACCAGTTCCAGGCTAGCCCGATGTGCACGGTAGAATAGGATATCGACGGGAATTGTCGATGTGGGTGATTTGGGCCGGAGATCAATGAATTAGATAAGATGACTAGCAAAAAGGGTTTATGAACTTGGGATATCATATGGGGGTTAGTTTCTATAATAGAACCTTTGAACCACCTTTACAGGGGTAAAATGCATGGTATAAGAGTGCAGGTCCGCGTGTTTTATTATATAAATTCACGAGGGTAATTGAAGGGGTTGCATTGCATTCATGCATTATTAGCAATAAGGATTTGATATTTGGCTATATGATTTCAAGACACTTAATTTAATATTGTCAATTACTGTGATAAGGTTATGTCCCTACTGAGCTGTTGAAGCTCACCCCTCTATTGTTATGCAAGTTTAAGAACTAAACAGTAAAAAAGGGTAGATGGGATGGGATTGGATTAAGTGTGAGGATAGAATTTTGTGTTTATTTATTTTAGTCTTGTAAAGAATTATCGATTTCTTGTTATAAGAGGAATTTCATATTTTTCCACCCAGTTTCACTTTCTTTTTATTTAATTTTATTTTTTGCGTGCCGGATTCGGGTTCGAGATTTTTCCTATTGACCCCAAGTCCGAGGCGCAACAACACCGGATCATCCTAGACTTGATGGACCCAACCCGGTTAGCCGACTCCCGTGACGGTTTTCGATGGTTTTCTGTCCGATTCTCGGTGAGTTTCTTCAAGTTATTACCTGGAAAAGTGTTTGCGACCTCCCCTTTCTAAATTTTATGAAAAGCCTGAGCTATTTTGGTCTTGGTTTCGTGGGAAATGCACCGGTGGGTGTACGGGGTGGACGGTGGCGACTTCGCCATTTGGGAAAGCAACACGGTCGACTACCACCATGGTTTGACTACTGGTGAGGCAGGGAACAAAGCTCAAACAACTGTAGGGGTGGTGGAGCATCGGAGGTGACAGTCGCAACCAGCGGGTTTGAGGGAAATTGGAGCTTTTTCTGGCCAAATTGGACTTGGCCACATGTATAAAACTTACTTTACTCGTTGAGATTTTCATTTCTGTGAAATTTGAGAATTTTTTGAATTAGTTAAATTTTTGGGTCGGGGCATTACAAACATAGTTGTGAACAAGATTGCAAAGCCCTAGGCAAAAAATGAAAATTTGTTGTGTTCATCAAGTTTTGGGTGATCATTTAAATTGCACTTTATGATTGCTATGTGAGGCTATTTTGGGGTGAACATGGGAATTCGATGTCCAATTATAAACCCAAAAGAAATGAGATACTTATCGAAAATCTTAGATATAAACTCTCCAGCATTATGCAGTCTTTCAGACTTTATGGGATAATTAAGGTAAGTATTTATATAGTTTGCATTTTGGTTGAATTAGTCCATGATTATTCACTTGAATCCACTATGAAAAAGGGGTCGTTTCGTATCTTTGCTAAGGATGATATAGAAATCAAATTTCCCAACCAAACAGGCTTGGCAAATTATATTTGTAGGCGCATGATCCTTACTTTGGGTAAGGAGATGCATAGTGATATCATTGTTCGACCTACGTGTCCCAGAGAGTCGTGCTAAGGCAAGTAAACTGCTTGAGCAACCTAGCTTCAGGTCGGGCACATGTGGTGCATCCCAGTTGGGGGGCAGCCCATTGGCTTTAAAACAAAACTTTAGGCTCATTTTTAGGGGTGGTGCAAAGATATTCCACTTTATTTTCTTCAGTGGTTTCATTCATCATCGTTGTTCTCTCGAATATCCTTAAGACTCATCGACATTCTTTCGGAACAAGGAGAATATAAGGTATGTATAATGGTAATTCAATACCATTCAAACCACGAGGAGCGTGCATTGTATCGCATTCATCCAAACAACTTTCTCACGTTCGTACCTAATCACGTGTCTAATTGATTTTGGTCACATGTTTAAGAAACATGATTCAATTAACTCATTGTTTGCCAACTAAATGGCAAGAGAAAGGGTATATAAAGTTTCTAACAAGCGATCCTAAGATTTTATTCTTAGTCATAATTATAAGTCACTTGTTAAAAAAAATTCTAATAGAATATTCCACACTAGCCATGTGATTTATGAAAGTTGATAAAATATTCCGCTCTAGCCATGTGTTTTATGGGTGAAGGGTCAAGTGTTTTATGGGTGAAGATTAAATTTTTTTTCTAAAAAGCGATTCCTAATATTTTATTCTTCATCAAAAAAAAAAATTTCTAACAAAATATTCCACACCAGCCATGTGTTTTATGAAAGTTTTCAAAATATTCCACACCTGGCTAGTGTGGAATATTTTGTTAGAATTTTCTTTAAAAAGTGGCTTATGATTATGATGAAGAATAAAATCTTAGGGATTGCTTATTGGAAACTTTTTATAACCTTCACCCATAATTAACTACACACGTCTATTTCTCATGCCATTTATTGGCAAACAAGTTTTGATAGTCCAACTATCCAAGAATTTCTCTTCTTTTCTTTGTTCACACTACGGAACACACAACGGTCTAGAGAGGTGTTAGTTCTAATATTGTAGATGACGAGTTTAATATCAATTTTTTCCCTACTTATTTTTATTTTTTTTCTATTCCGTAACATGGAAGAAGAAAAAGAAACACTAAGGAACAACTAATCTAGCTGTAGCGACTCCAAAGCAATCATCCGAAAGAGTTCAAACTAAACAAGGAAGAGGCTCCATAAGCTCTTGAAACTCCATCTCGCTATTTGAACCCAATTTGGCTAAATCGTCAGCTGCAAAATTACACTATCTATGTACATGTATCACATTACAACTCCAGTTCTCTATGATCAAACTTCTGTACTCCGAGACAAGACCATAAAGAGGATGATTATTAAGGCTAGGCGAACCATGAACGAGAGAGAGCACCAAAGCAGAATAAGCCTTCACAATAAGATGAGAGGAATTTTTAGCTTTAGCTATTTTCAACGCATTAAACAAAGCCCAAAGCTCAACATGGAGAACTTGCCCAACTCCTTTTCTTAGCAATAAAACTAGTGATCTAGTTACTGTGTCAGTCTCTAATTAATCCTCCACTTCCAATTACCCCGTTAGAACCAAGCCTAGCACCATCCACATTTTCCTTAAAGGTCCCAAACAGAGGAGGAACCCAAGCCAAGAGAACTTGCACTAGCTTTGAGATGCTAGCATTAGCCTTGAGCCATTTGGTAGAATACTCCAAGATGCATTTCTTTGGATCATGAGGTTTAGTATAATTAGGACAAAATATAGCACAACACCTCCACCTCCTTATGAACCATAAGGCTACAGCAAAAGTAAGATTCCAAGATAACCCAAGCTCATGCGGATCTTTGCATTTTAAGTTTGCCTCCACACAATCAAGAAAGGAATCAAATTGGTTTCAATGAAGATGATGAGGAAAAGGAATATTGCTTCAAACCCTTATAGCAGCATGACACCTCGAGAAAACATGCGAAATATTCTCCACTGCATAATTACAAATCTAACAAAAAGTGTTGCTAGACATGTGTATTTTAAAACGTTGTTTCCTACTGTTTATTGTTGTATCAAAATAAAAAAAATAAGAATGAAAGACTTGAAAAAAAAAAAAAAAGATAACTGACAGCTGGCAGCTGGCAGCAATTTTATTCTTTATAAGCAAGATAACAGCTGAAGAAGAGAACATGAAGAAATTAAGAGAGAGATATTATCGCAATTAAATTAAAATTGAGAGAGAAAGGAGAAAGATATCTTTGCAAATAACATGGCAACAATACTACCAAAGTCTTTTGCGCTGAAATCAAACAACAACAAAAAATACTTGCGCTACATACATCGAAGTATCGAGAATCTTGTTGGGCTTGTCCAACTCTCCGAAGACAACGTTAAGAGCGAATACGCAAGGTTCCAGATGGAGCCGGAAGAAAGCGGTTACGGAGGACGCGTGCATATCAAATGCTGTTACAACAACAGGTACTTGAGAAGGGCGAACCACTGGCGGTATTGGATTGTAGCTGGGGACTTACGAACCAGAGGAAGGTAGAAATCATTGGTCCTGCACATTGTCCGAGCCTAAGGTTGTCCGTTCAGACAACAAGGCAGTCATCCGATTGATCCACGTGCAACTCGGGCACTATGTAACGTCATTCACTATAAACGACTTCAATCGGTGCCTCTTCGCAGAGACAAAAACCCCCAACCGCCACAACGCCATGGATGTGTACGCAGTCGTCGACTTGGAACCGCTTCTACTACCGCGCCCTTTTGTGCTGAAATCAAACAACAACGACATGTACTTGCGCTACATGCTTGATCAAGAAAACAACATTCATCAGATTCTCCGGTTCTCCGCACAGGATCGTACGAGCCAGTACGCACAGTTCCAAGTCGAGCGGCCAAACAGTAGGGACCACCAAAATAATCACTACGTTCATATCAAATGCTTGTACAACGGAAAATACTTGCGAAGGATGGACAAATCTAAGCTATTCATCCTTGCTACGGCTGACAATCGAGACGAAAACACAGAAAGATGGACTTGCACATTGTTCAAGCCTGAGAGTGTCGGACCAACCGGAAACAACCGCAACAAGAATGTGCTCTGCCGACTACGCCATGTCGCAACTGGCCTCTATACAAAGCCATTTGTTGACGACAGATTAGAATTACGCTTGGGCGATGAAGTCCCTGACCCCTACGAAGTTGATGTCTACACAGCCATTCGCACCCATTACATGATGTGATCATGTGTTGTTTTTGCGCATGTTTCTCTAGAAATATTCACGAGAATTCACTCGTTCTATCTCAGTCACCTATGGCTTTAAAAAGTTTGTTGCATGAGCTAAATATAATTGTGTTACTTGAAAACGCGTAATTTTGATTTCCTTTTTAGTTTTTAATTAGTTCACTGTAATATGTATGTGCTAAAGGCTGTAGCTGTTAAAACGAGTCACTAAGAGTAGATAACATAGGAGTCCTTTATTAGGAAAGATTTATGTTGGGTTATAGTCTTCCTTATAGAACAAGGTTTGTATGTGATATTGTAAATCCTTACTGAATAATAAACGTGAAAATAATATGTATAACATTCTACAAAAGCAATAAACACAGCCTATCCTTGTGAAAATTAATGTATGTTTTTAGTAGTGGGTTTAATAATAGTTCATGGCATTCATTCGTTACCTTCTATATATAAATCCTACTATTAACCGAAGCCAGTCCTGTAACATATCAAATAATTGTTTCGTACAACGCATGCACTATCATGTCAAAAAGTTAAAATGCACATAGCATAATTCGTTGCAATACCACCACAATGGCATTCATGTATTCATGTGTAAGTAAATGTCTCTTGTGAAAAGAGATTTTAGAGAATGACTTGTTGCACTAACACATGGAGTTAATTACTCTTTGTAATCTCATACTTTTATTTGAAAGTGAGCGAGATAAAAGTCTCAATTAATTCCAACAGACGAGAATTCCGACTGATTCTACAATAATACCAACCACAAATGTTTAATAGCCCTAACCCTCTATAGAATCCAAACACTACAATTCACTTCACTTGTTGAGCATCATTCTCACAAACTCCTCATAGTTCACCTGGCCATCGCCATCTTCGTCCGCTTCACGAATCATTTCATTCACTTCTTCATCTGTCAGTTTCTCGCCGAGATTCGCCATTACATGTCGAAGCTGCACAATTAGGCAGATTGTCCCTTTAAGTTTCCACTACACACATTCTTCAATATATCATCATACAAACAAGTAATTATGATCTTTACCTCAGCAGCAGAAATAAAGCCATTCTGGTCCTTGTCAAAGACCTTGAAAGCCTCTTTGAGTTCCTCCTCAGAATCAGTATCCTGCACAAGTTTTAATTCAACAAACTTTGTAAACCATTCCTATTACATATCCAAACCACAGATAGAAAGAGCAAACCAAAACTTAATCAAACGAACCAAAACATAATCAAACTAATGCTTCCAATTCTATTAACATTGACCCCGATTCTTACTCACCCTACAGTCAAGACTCATGAAGCACTTGCTCTTGATTGCAAGTCATGATCGAGAAAAAAATTGCAACATGCTTTAGTTATAACTGGAAGCGAGAATTATCAATCATATACTTGGTTTCCACAAGGATTAAATTAGAACAGAAGAAATACATTTTAAACAATGACGGATCAGTTGGAAGATTATTGAACAACTCGTATATATTTACTGCAGCGATTTTATATAAAAAGCTTAGGGTGAAAGTTCTAAACAAGTACAATTGTAACATAAAAACCCCATCGTCATATGATTCACCAAAGTACAGTAGATCACTATCCTGAGATTCAACAATGTGAGGAGATTACATACCTTCATCTTCCTCGCCATCAAATTCAGAAACTCGGAGAAATCGATTGTGCCATTCTGATCAGCATCAACTTCACTGATCATGTCCTGCAATTCAGCCTCGGTGGGATTCTGTCCCAAAGATCTCATCACAGTCCCCAACTCTTTGGTAGTGATGCAACCTAAGTGCAAACAAAAACATGAATCTAAAGTACTTCTACCTGAAGGATGGGAGGTACCAAAAATGTACGAAACAGAACCCATAGACATGTTTTCTTTGTCTTTCACAAGACGATATTCTAAATTAATTTATGACACGGGAAGAAAGATTCGAACTTGGATGCAAGACGACGGACATACTGCCTAATCTGCATCTACAGACCCATAACATGTCAATTCAGAGACATCAACATTTCCAGATTTGACATGAATCATTCAAAAACATAATCATAAGGGGTAGTTGAAAAACTTGTTTCGTGAACTTTCAGACTACTCTCATACAAAACGAAATTAAACCCAACAAATATATACATGATTTATATACACATACATATATAATACACATATGTAAATAAGAATGTGTAGAAATATATACCATCGCCATCTTTGTCAAAGAGGCAAAAAGCTTCCTTGAACTCGGCGATCTGCTCCTCTGTTAGTTGCTCCGCCATTTTTGGTCTCTGCTCTCAAGATTTTGGCCAAAAGTGGACTGCTGCTTGATCTCTCGTTGAAGAATTAAGTTTTCGATCAAAATGTCCCTACAAATGTGTTAGTGGTTAATTACTTGTTAGAATTTGGGAGTCTGATCCGACGGTTGAGATCGCACCAACGCTGATTTTTGTACGGCCATGTGATTGCGACCCCACCGCTACTCGCTTGCACTGTTGCACAACGTACTGGCGCGGATATCTAGGGGCGGGGGCCCACTGGTTCGGTGTGTCCATGTCTGGCCTGCTTTTTTTCTGTTGACCCAAGGAGCTAAATGCTCATGTGCTCGTCCTCATTTCCCCTTCTCGTGAGTCGTGAGTACCAAATGTTTGATTCCCCCTTGTAACAAGAGCTTTTGTTGAAACTGCGGCTTGAAAAAGCAATTAACTAAGCTCTCTCTTTTTTGAACGAAACGCACTTTTAAGTAAGGTTGGTTTGGAAGGACAATAGGGTTTAGGGTCCGTAAGTCGGGTATAAGTACCTAACTATTGTCCGATTTGGAATAGTGTTGCTCAAGAAAAGCACTTCCAAACATGTTGAAATTTGTATTAAAACGTGTTTTCAATAAAAACATTTTGAAGAGCTTATCGAAGAAGCGTCCAAATATGTGCATCTTTAACAAGTACTTGCCTAATAGCTAAAAGCACTTGCAATATCGTTTTCTTCCAATAACAAAAACATGCTTGTATAAGCACTTCTAATACATTCTACCAAACATCAGCGAAGTTATGCTAATGTTTGGTTCTCTCTAAAAACACTTTTACTTGTTTTAAAAGCACTTCGAAACAGGAATGTGAGATACAAAACTAGTGCAACAAACCAGAAGGTTCGCGTTGCTTTGTGAATTTGTGCAGACAGACATAATTCACAAGAAACCATACAAAAGTGCATCATTTGAAACGAGAGTTTACAACGATATGCTTAGACTGGTAGCCTGCAAATTATTCTGAATGCTATCAAGACATTGTATGTATATATCGATGAAACTCTCTCGCTTTCTCAGCTTTACGCACAAAAAGCACAAGCGGAAAGCTCAAATTGTTAGTAGTGCAAAAAGTATGAACAAAAATGTTGAGTTGTTGGGTTGTATCTGCAAGTTAAAAAAAATTGGCAGAAATGCAACTAGAGCTAATGCATTGCTCTTGTCTATGGAGGAGTCCGATTTTTGTACTTGACAGCTAATGCTGCTGCTCTGTACCACGACGCTGCAGCCATCGCTCCTGGGTCTGGAACTGAAGCCAGTATATCTCCAGAGATATAACTTGAACGACCAGCCTGCATAAGACACCACGGCAGAATCAGATCCCCATAAATACAAAATGGCCGAGGAGGATATGATATCATTGTAATTAGGTTTCTACGGGTGAAAAAGAAAGAAGACAGAAACGAATTAGTTGGACACCTGTGCCTGCTTCTTCTTAGTCGACTCAGCTCCATCTAATGCCGCTTCAGATGAGAGTAGAAAAGCAGTCACAGGATCATCACCAGCCTTTAACCTCTGTTTTCAAAAACAGATATACTGGAAGTACAAAAATATGAGCCCGCAAAACCAAAGCAGAAGTAACTGATAATTATCTGACCTCCTGAAGAACCATAGATGCTGGAATAAGGGCATCTAACATTGTCCGGTAACCAGCACTAGCCCCACCATATTAGAGGACAATAAATCATTAGTGTGAGGAAGGAACACCTTTCGGCCTTCGGATTCTAGAGCCTGAAGACAAGGCTCCTAGTTTTGCGAAGTTCACAGATCGTCGGCACCGGGTTTGATCTCGGTTATATTAGCCGTGAGAATATAACTATGCCGAACCGGTACCAAACGTTATGGACACAAATACTCGAAAGAGATAAATGTCTTGATCGTAAATGTGGTTCGGTCGTCGATGTGCTAAACTCTAAAATATACTTGTGAATATCCAATCATAAAACAACTTAGCGTTCAAAGTGCGGAACCTAGTAACTTGTAACATCTCACTTCTTTAAAAAGGCTGATAAGATGACCTCTACCAACAAGGACTCGAAAATCCTTGTCGACCAAGACTTGGATAAGTAATCAGTCGATCTCGAAGCAGTGCTATTTATCCAAACTGAAGATGCTCCGTGGTCGGCTAATTCTACGGCTCCAGTGTTGTTCATCCAAACTGAAGATGTTGCTAGTTGCTAGTTGCCTTCACATTGATGTTTATCCTAAATGAAGAGGTGTCGGCAGAAGAAAAGGGAAAAGGATAAAAATCTCAGGTTGTTGAGAAGTTTTGCATAAGGCAATTTGTGTGTTGAATTAGAGAGGGTTTGAAATGTTGCACGGTGTCTTGTATTTATAGAGACGAGTACGCGATTGATAAGCTTTACCTCTAAAGCTTACTGAAGTTCCACCACGCTGCTAAAACTCTTCCACTGTTCAAGCTTTGGTCAAATCCTTACCGCATAACTTTAGTGTAATCTACATGCATGGACTAACAAATAATGCTCATCTAATCCAGTCGCCAATCCATGTGTAGCCCCATACCTAAGCAAGATAAGCACTCATTTTTTATGTTGATCAAAACATAGACATTTGACCAAAATGTCTTTCTTCCCAATCACTTCACTTCCATGCAAATCATTTAATTTCACCTTTATCTCACTTGCTGACTAGTATAACTCTTATTCAACACCTGAATGCACGGCTTAATCTTCAAGTTATAAGGAATCATGATTAGGATAATTCCAATTATTTAATTACCATGGTTTATCCTAACCATAATAATATAAAGTAATTGGAAATCACCTTAATATTCACATCCAACGGATTAGAACCTTGTTCATTTAACGGCCTCGATTGCTCGGGGCGATGATGAAAAATTAGGTCCAAAAAAGTACGTATGTCCTTAAAGGCATGTTTGTAACTGGTATATGATCTCGTCACTTTAGCTAGTTCGAAGGTGTAACAACCCGTTCCGAAATTTATTTACGAATTTTGAGAATGTGGGGGTAAATTCATATTTTCACATTGGGTGGGATACTTTAGTTGTAGGGATTGCTTTTCAGGATTGGTTGGTGAGCCATGTGGGGCCCACCCTGGATCTTTTGTCCCCCAACCTCTCTCATCTCTTCTTTCCCAGTAACCTTCTATCTTTCACAGTTTTGGGATACTTTAGTTGTGGGGATTGCTTTTCGGGATTGGTTGGTGAGCCACGTGGGGCCCACCCTGGAGCTTTTTTCCCCCAGCCTCTCTCCTCTCTTCTCTCCCCGTAACCTTCTCTCTTTCATAGTTTTCTCTCTCCTTATTTCTCTTTTCTCTGTGTTCGATGCTCTTCTCTCTGAGAACACATCTCTCTGAGAACACACACACACACACACACACACACCTTCAGCACCATCACTTTAAGAACTCCACCAACGTTCCAAAACCTAGATACGTAGACCATGAGTTCAAGCCAAGCTCGAAATGGTTCACTGTGCAATGTTACTTGCATTGTTCATGATGTTTCCCAGTGAGTCATCGCCATCCCTGACACAGGTAAGCCTCAGAAACACTCCAAATATCTCTTTTTCATCCCTATAGTTTTTGACCATATTGATGTGTTTTGGATGTCAAACTACAAAGAAACACATTGAATGAGTTAAACCCAGATTTCGACGAGAAACTGTGGTTTCCAAGCCATTTTTCGGCCACATATGGCCACCACCTGTTTTGGAATTGGTTCAAATCTCTTCCTTGTTCCTGGGGCTTCATTTCGGTATATTGTATGACATGTTTTGGTCACGTTTTGGGGTTGAACGAAGCTTAGAAAGCTTCGGTTTTCCTCTTCCTCGAAACCGGCCAACCCAACCAGAAATTGGGTCAAACACGACCCAAGAGCACTAGTCCGGCCCAAAGAATTGGGCCATGGAAGCTAGCCCAAATAACCCAGCCCAGTCTTAAGCTACCCAAACCCAATTCAAAATCGGTCCAAACCCATGGGCCTTATAACTCGGCCCTAACCTGGGCCCAATCTCTAAACCTATTAACCCATTAAACCTCTTTGGACCCAGGCCCTTGGGCCATATGAACTTGGGCCTTTGGCTCGATAACCTGAAACCCAAAACCCTTTAAGCCCCGGCCTAGCCCAGCTAACCCGGCCTTTGACCAACCCAGTTGACCAAACCCATTTGATCAAGATGGAATATTGGTCCACTCATGTTTTGTTTTACGCCCCCTCAGGACTTAGAATTGAGGCGTACAATCTCAGCGTCAATCGCACATTGGCATCTTCGAGTCCTCTTAGTATATGACCCATTTTTTTGTTCATTTAATTTTATATTATTTTCTTTTTAGTGTTCTAGATTAGTTGTATGCTCTGAACATGCTCATCATTCGTATTTTAATTATATTTAAATTTATAAGTCTTATTTATATTCATTAGTTCTCATGCATATTAGTATGGGTTCGTCACTTTCGGGTGTCAGCCAACACATGTCTACCCTGGTGTACGCAGGATATCAGGGTTGGGTGTGTCAAGAAGAATACGTTTGGGGTAACATTTTGAAAGTTAGAATACATCACTCTTGTTTTATCACACTGTGTGGTCCAAGCATTGATGTGAGATATAGTGGGCAACGTCCACACAAGTTCACGTTGTTCCACATGAACATTGACGTTCTTATCTCCCCCTAATAGGGGGAAGACTGTCTCATTGAAGTGACAAATCGCACAATGAGCCATAAAGAGATCGATTGCAAGGGCTCTAAGGGAGCTAATGTGAAGGAGAATCATAATTGACAAAGATTCACATCCTTCTTTGAGAACCATATTAGTACGTTGCAGCAGCACAACTTGGTACGTGGAATGCATAACCAAATGTGTAAGTATGAAATATCATATTCATACCCAGTAACAAATTATAACATCAAAAATAAGTTAGGTGGCAAGGGGGGCCTCAAGGTTAACCAACACAGTTGCGCACAAGGTTGCATAGCCCTAGGTAGAAACCAAAAGCTTGTTGTGTTCACCAAGGTTTGGGTGATCATTTAAATTGCACTTTATGATCACTTTGCGAGGCTATTTTGGGGTGAACATGAGAATTCGATGTCCAATTATAAACCCAAAAGAAATGCAATACTTATGGAAAATCTTTGATATAAACTCTTCAGCATTATCCAGTTTTTCAGACTTTATGGGATAATTAGGGTGGTGAACCCTTAAAATTATAAGTATTTATATAATCTGCATTTTGGTCGGATTAGTCCACGATTATTCACTTCAATCCACTATGAAAAGAGGGTTGTTTCGTATCTTTGCTAGGAATGATATAGAAATCAAAATCTTCAAACGAACAAGCTTGGCAAATTGTGTTTGTAGGCACGAGATCCTTACTTTAGGTAAGGAGATGCATAATGGTATCATTGTTCGACCTAAATGTCCCAAATAGTCGTGCCAAAGCAAGTAAATTGCTCAAACAACCTAGCTTCAGGGCGGGCACATGTGGTGCGTCCCAGTTGGAAGGTAGCCCATTGGCTCTAAAACAAAACTTTAGGCTCATTTTTTGGGGTGGTTCAAAGATATTCCACTTTATTTTCTTCAGTGGTTTTATTCATGATCATTATTCTCTCGAATATCCTTAAGACTCATTGATATTCTTCCGGAAATGGGAGAATATAAGATCTTTATAATGGTAATTCAGTACCATTCAAACACCAAGGAGCGTGCCAATGCTCTTAATCAGGTTGGATAGACCTAAAGTCGTTGCTAGAGATGTGATTTAGGTATAAAGTTAATGAGCATTGTATCGCATTCATCCAAACAACTAGCTTTCTCGCGTTCGTGCCTAATCACGTGTTCAATTGCCTTTGGTCACATGTTTAAGAAACATGATTCAATTAACTCATACTCAAGGACAAATAATCATTAGTGTGAACAGAGAAAAGAAGAAATTCTTGGATGGTTGGACTATCAAAACTTGTTTGCCAAGTAAATGGCAAGAGAAAAGTTATATAAAGTTTCTAACAAGCGATCTCGATCCTAAGATTTTATTCTTCCTCATAATTATAGGCCACTTTGTGAAACCCCACCCCCAAAGATTTTGTAATTTCGCATTTGTTTCCCCAAAAGGTTTATTAAATTTTACATTTTAGTCCCCTATCCTCATCCAATCAAAATCTCCATTTCAGATTTTCTAAACCTGTCCTCCTATCATTGATTGCCACGTGGCAAGCACTCCCTTATCACTCTCTTCTCCCCGAATCACTCTCATTTCTCCCTCTCTCAGCTAACTCTCATCTCTCTCTCTCTCTCTCTCTCACTCTCTCGGATCTCCCTCTCTCGCCGATCGAACCCACATCCACACACCGAGGTACCAGAGCCACCTCGACGACGGCGCTGCACCACCATCACCGTCGTGGATCTCTCCTCCCTCTCCCTCCGTCTCTGTGGAACTTCGGGGCACCCAGGGGGCACCCAAATCCAGAGAAGAGAGAGAGAGAGAGAGAGATTAAATTAAAATTGAGAGAGAAGGGAGAAAGATATCTTTGCAAATAACATGGCAACAATACTACCAAGGTCTTTTGCGCTCAAATCAAACGACAACCAAAAATACTTGCGCTACATACATCGAAGTATCGAGAATCTTGTTGGGCTTGTCCAACTCTCCGAAGACAATGTTAGGAGCGAGTACGCAAAGTTCCAAATGGAGCCGGCAGACAGCGGTAAGGGAGGACTCGTGCATATCAAATGCTGTTTCAACAACGGGTACTTGAGAAGGGCGAACAACCGGCAGTATTGGATTGTAGCTGGGGATTCCAAGCCAGAGGAAGATACAAGTCATTGGTCCTGCACACTGTTCGAGCCTCAGGTTGTCCATTCAGACAACAAGGCAGTCATCCGATTGATCCACGTGCAACTCAGGCACTATGTAACGTCATACACTGTAAACGACTTCCATCAGTGCCTCTTCGCAGGGTTTTCAACCCCCAACCCCGGCAACGCCATTGATGTGTACACAGTCGTCGACTTGGATCCGGTTCTACTACCAAGGTCTCTTGCGCTGAAGTCAAACGACAACAAAAAATACTTGCGCTACATACATCGAAGAATCGAGAATCTTGTTGGGCTTGTCCAACTCTCCGAAGAGAATGATAAGAGCGAGTACGCGAAGTTCCAAACGGAGCCGGCAGACAGCGGTAAGGGAGGACTCGTGCATATCAAATGCTGTTTCAACAACAGGTACTTGAGAAGGGCGAACAACCGGCAGTATTGGATTGTAGCTGGGGCTTCCGAGCCAGAGGAAGATACAAGTCGTTGGTCCTGCACATTGTTCGAGCCTCAGGTCGTCCATTCAGACAACAAGGCAGTCATCCGATTGATCCACGTGCAACTCGGGCACTATGTAACGTCATACACTGTAAACGACTTCAATCAGTGCCTCTACGCAGGGTATTCAACCCCCAACCCCGGCAACGCCATTGATGTGTACACAGTCGTCGACTTGGAACCGCCTCTGCTACCGAGCCCGTTTGTGCTGAAATCAAACAACAACGACATGTACTTGCGCTACATGCCTGATCAAGAAAGCAACATTCATCAGATTCTCCGGTTCTCCGCACAGGATCGTACAAGCGAGTACGCACAGTTCCAAGTGGAGCGGCCAAACAGTAGGGACCACCAAACTAAGGACTACGTTCATATCAAATGCTTGTACAACGGAAAATACTTGAGAAGGATGGACAAATACAAGCTATTGATCCTTGCCGCGGCTGAAAATCGAGACGAAAACACAGAAAGATGGACTTGCACATTGTTCAAGCCTGAGAGTGTCGGACCAACCGGAAACAACCGCAACAAGAACGTGCTCTGCCGACTACGCCATGTCGCAACTGGCCTCTATACAAAACCATTTGTTGACAACAGATCAGAATTACGCCTGGGCGATGAAGTCCCTAACCCCTACGGAGTTGATGTCTACACAGCCATTTGCACATTTACATGATGTGATCGTGTGATGTTTTTTTGGCAGTTTCTCTAGAAATATTCACCGGACTTCACTTGATCTATCTCAGTTATCTATGGCTTTAAAAAGTTTGTTGCATGAGCTAAATATAATTGTGTAATTTTTGGTCTCTGATCTAAAGATTTTGGCCAAACGTGGACTGCTGCTTGATCTCGTTGAAGAAACAAGTTTTCGATCAAAATGTCCCTGCAAATGTGTAAGTAGTTAATTACTTGTTAGAATTTTGGAGTCTGATCCGACGGTTGAGATCGCACCTCCGCTGATTTTTGTACGGCCATGTGATTGCGACCCCACCGCTATTCGCTTGCACTGTTGCACAACGTGCCGGCGCGGATATCTAGGGCGGGGCCCCACTGGTTCGGTGTGTCCATGTCTGGCCTGCTTTTTTTCTGTTGACCCAAGGAGCTAAATGCTCATGTGCTCGTCCTCATTTCCCCTTCTCGTGAGTCGTGAGTACCAAATGTTTGATTCCCCCTTGTAACAAGAGCTTTTGTTGAAACTGCGGCTCGAAAAAGCAATTAACTAAGCTCTCTCTTTTTTGAACGAAACGCACTTTTAAGTGAGGTTGGTTTGGAAGGACAATAGGGTTTAGGGTGTACAAATGATATGTTTTCTGTTAATCTTTATTGTAATAACAGTTAAATGTTTTATATACATCTTACACACACATATGCAATAAACTAAAGACACATGTAATAAACTAAAGCTGGCGTGCTTGCTGCCCATGCTGCAACACGTCAGAGCAGTTCATGTCTGCTGTCAGGAATATTGCAGTTGTGCAGTTGATGGAGCAGCAGAGCACATGATGTCTGCTGTCAGGAATATTGCAGTTGTGCAGTTGATGGAGCAGCAGTTGATGGAGCAGATCATGTCTGCTGTCAGGATGGAGCAGATTCCTTAACATAGGGTCCGTAAGTCGGGTATAAGTACCTAACTAGCGTCCGATATGGAATATTGTTGCTCAAGAAAAGCACTTCTAAACATGTTGAAATCTGTATTAAAACGTGCTTTCCATAAAAACATCTTGAATAGCTTATCGAAGAAGCGTCCAAACATGTGCCTCTTCGAAAAGCACTTGTCTAATTGCAAAAAGCACTTGCAATATCTTTTTCTTCCAAAAACAATCTAAAACATGCTTGTATAAGCATTTTTGATACATTCTACCAGACATTGGCAGAGTTCCGCTAACGTTTGGTTCTCTAGAAACACTTTTACTTGTTTTAAAAGCACTTCGAAACAGGAATGTGAGATACAAAACTAGTGCAACAAACCAAAAAGTTCGCGTTGCTTTGTGAATTTGTGTAGACAGACATAATTCACAAGAAACCATACAGAAGTGCATCATTTGAAACGATAGTTTACAACGATATGCATAGACTGACAGTCAGCAAATTATTCTGAATGCTATCAAGAACTGAAATATACATTTTTTTTTTCTAAGGAGGTCTCAAGACATTGTATGTATATATCGATGAAACTCTCGCTTTCTCAGCTTTACGCACAAAAAGCACAAGCGGAAAGCTCAAATTGTTAGTACTGCAAAAAGTATGAACACAAATGATGAGTTGTTGGGTTGCATCTGCAAGTTAAAAAAATTGGCAGAAATGCAACTAGAGCTAATGCATTGCTCTTGTCTATGGAGGAGTCTGGTTTTTGTACTTGACAGCTAAGGCTGCTGCTCTGTACCACGACGCTGCAGCCATCGCACCTGGGTCTGGAACTGAAGCCAGTATATCTCCACAGATATAACTTGAACGACCAGCCTGCACAAAACATCACAGCAGAATTGGATCCCCATAAATACAAAATGACCGAGGAGGATATGATATCAGTGTAATTAGGATTCTACGGGTGAAAAAGAAGAAGATAGAAACGAATTAGTCGGACACCTCTGCCTGCATGTTCTTAGTCGACTCAGCTCCACCTAACGCCGCTTCAGATGAGAGTAGAAAAGCAGTCACAGGATCATCACCAGCCTTTAACCTCTGTTTTCAAAAACAGATATACTGAGTAAGTACAAAAATACGAGCCCACAAAAACAAAGCAGAAGTAACTGATAATTATCTGACCTCCTGAAGAACCGTAGATGCTGGAATAAGGGCATCTAACATTGTCCGGTAACCAGCACTAGCCCCACCATATTTACTGACTGCAGCAATGGAAGCTTCAAGCGCTTCAGCCCAATTCTTTGAGGTGACAACTGATTGGGTGCTTGCTTTCAATTGAGCGTAGGCAGCCTTACAAAATATAACATACCTGTTTCAAGAATAGAGATGTAAAAATTCATGTCAGGGTAAATGCAGGGAAACTTAAAAATTCTGTCTAACTTTATTGAAGAAAAGGGGAAGTTGAATACAGGATCCCACTTGTGCCCCCCATATCTCTTCTGATAGATGATCCAATTTCGTTTACTGTTTCGGTTGCATCATTCAGAGGATAACTGCAATACAATAATAAGTATAAAACCTTTTATTATTACTGATAAATTGTCGAAATGCTTGTGAAAAACCTTTTTAAGTTGTCTTCTATTGAAAGAAGATGATAACCACTTAACAAGATTTTTCATAAGCATATCAATAATCAAATAAGAAACAAAACTGAAAATCAAACGTACTTTTTCATGTCTTCCAAAACTGCTGTTGCACCTCTATACATCTGCAATTGAACACATAAGATGTAACACGTTATATCATTTGAGCAGGAAATGACGAGAGAATTAGGAGCCAGATTTAGCACGCATCGTATCATCAAGAAGTAAATAGAGATCAAGACTAGGACTTACTGTTGACCCACAGTCACCATCACCTACTTTGCCATCCCAATCATTCAAATTGTCCTTAAGTTTTTTAATTGCATTTGCAGCTGCTTCAATGGCCACCTCAAGAATCTGGCCTTGTTCGTTAAGTTGTGCTGGCCGACCTAATGGCTATTGAAAGCATACAAAGTCAAACAATATGATTGTACATGCCTAACTGTACAAACAAAGGTTTGAACATACCTCATCAGACTTTGTTGAACGAGATGGAGGTAATGGAACAGGAATCTTTGCAGGTGGGTGATTGCCTGCAAGGGACAACCACTGAGTTCAACATGCCAAATTTTGACGAAACTTTTAGTTTTTGATAAGTATATATGTTATTAAAGAAGTGTAGTATGTATTAACTGTACTTTAAAACAGCAGAAATATGACTTGTTCATGAAACCAATGTCACTAGACTTTCATGAAAGCAATTTCTATTCACAAAGAAATACAAACACAAGAAGATGCGTTCAAACACCATAATCAAATACCATCAACACCAACAGGCCAATATGGCGCCTTTGTTACAGCATCCAGACGTTGCAAAATAGTTTGATCAGCCTTCATGATAGAAATCGAAAAACCTGAAGAAACATAATATTAAGAATGTTTAAATTATTAATATAACTAATTAACTCTTGTCATGTAGCAGAGCCTAGAGGACAAACCTGCCATATCAAGAGAAGTCATAAACGACCCAGTATACACTCTATCCACTGCCAATCCATGTTCCAGCTGCAACTTAGGTACTGCTTTACCAGATGCAATCATCAGTTCCATTCCCGGAGTCGCACCTAACCTGCCATAAGGGAAAAAAGCACAAGATTACAAATATTTTCTCTTGCACATAATAAAAATCCCCATAATTGGAATATTCATCGAACATGTAAAGTAAAATCTCCCACGTACCCGTTTACCATAAGCACCACTCTACTACCCCGAGTAATTGGAACATAATTAGTTTCCTGCAAAGATTAGTAATTAAATCTTTTACAAATTTGGAGCTTGATTCAATAGGTTGTAGGGAAAAAACACAAAATGTAACATAGTTAAAATGCTAAGTTCATAATAAGAAAGTATGGAGCTATACTGGAGACAATATCTGCTTAAGAACGTGAGAAACTATAACATCCACCGGTTGAAGATCAGCTACAGCAGCACCAGGTTCTCCATGCTGTAAAAGTAATCAAGTTTTAGCCAGTTTGTCAGAGTATTTAAAAAGTAAATATAAGTACCAGGCCATATGTGCAAAAAGCTGGAAATTACAACAAAAAACAATCAAATGAGGATATGGTTGGAAGAATTTAATCAGATAAAATGAGTTCCAATTTATGGTATGCAAACCAGAGATAGAGTTGGTGTTTTAACATGATTAGAAAACTAGAGCTTGACCTTTTAATTTATAATCAAGGTCGCTTATAGAAAGTAACTTACAATTCCAAGACCAACTTCCATCTTTCCTGGACCCAAACGGTCTGGTGTAACCTGACCAGGCAATGTGCAAATAGATAGTGCAACGCCCATTGTTCCAACCATTTCAGATGCTCGTCTTGCTTCTGCAGCAACATCAGCAAGTGAAAGGCCAGCAGCAGCAGCAGCTCCAGCAATCTATTTCACAGAGATCACAGACTTCAATTAACCATTTAGCCAAAATAATGGAAAATACTGATACTATTAACAGTTGATACTATGGACCATGTTTTAATTAGGATGTGAAGACATGGGTGAAAAGGCTTCCAACCCTTCATACACAAAACACTCCATTTCTAACATCCTTCACAATAAGCCCACATGCAGACATGAAATGACAAATATCTAACACAAAGACAATGTTTAACTGGCTGCATACAATAGTTAATGAAAGTACTTATAAATGGAAGGTGTTGAGACAAAAAAGAAGAGAGAGGGAGAGAACCTTATGAACAAGAATGGTCCCGGCCAAACCCCTTCGACCAGCTATTCCTCGAGGTGGGGGTAATGCACAATCATCTCCAACAATTACAGTCTGCACCATTAAACGGCAGTCTCATTGTTTTCATTTAATCTAACCATGCTTCAGAGGGTTTGAACTGAAAATATATAAGGAAATATGCAAATTAATGTATACCTCTACTTTATAACCTTCTGATTTTGCTTGCTCTGCAGCTAAACCAAAATTTAAACGGTCCCCAGTATAATTCTGTCAACAACCAGATAGCAATATCCACATATCAGGGATAATATATGTGAATATATAAAGAAAAGAAAGAAAAAAAAAGCCACATTCCCGAAATCACTGCTTTCCACCATATATGTTTATGAAGCTGGGAAGCAATTCCAGAATTTAATATGTATTAAGGTGCAATTTTCCATTTTCTATTATTGTTATATTTTGTTTGTACTTGTTATCAGTAATGGTCTTTCAGAATACTCCAAAACTTTTGCCATGGCTGTCATTTAGCATCCCGACTATACACAGAACAACCCAACAAACTAACTTCAAAGCAGAAATTATACCGTAACAATCAGAAGACAACCCGAAGGACCAGTCACAGCTCGGATGCCCTAAAGTACAATTATATCAGATCAGAGTCGCCTCATGTAACAAAGTACATAAATCAATAGGGTGTGTTCCCTTCCAATTAAAAGCAATAAATTGCAGGACCATACTGCTAGAATTGAATCAACTTGTGGTGAGGTAAAAACATCCCCGCAAATAGCTGCAGTTAGCATCCCTTCTCCAACAAATCCAGATTGTGCAGGCTCATGCCCACTTCCACCTCCTGTATCATCAATTTATTTGAATCAGAAAGCCCCATATGTTACATAGTTTACAATTCCATTAACTCCAAAATCTTTAATTGGCATCCGCTCGGTACTTGGTAGATGGATTCTAGTGATAGCTACAATCTACTTCAACTTCATCAAAGCACCTATCGATTATACTAATTGATAAGTAATACACTTCCAATTATCTACTTCAGCAATGCACTAATTTTATTTGGTTTTCCATAGGCAGGTTTGACACACAATGTAGTTGAAGCACCTATTGATTGGACTAGTTGATAAGTAAACTATTTATCGACTGCTCTACATTATCTCATTCTCTTAGCAATTGAATGGACGAAGCCCCGCCTATAAAGTCCACGATGCACACTGTCCGACACTAATCTAAAAAGTTTCTATCTTGAAGTGAAAACAGTGTCTTCTAAATTCTAATACCGTAAACAAATTGCAATGCAGGCTTCCATAGCAACAATAAAAACGTAAAATGCAGGCTAGCGAACCTGATATAATCGCAACTTTGTCATACGTCCCACCAGAGACATCAGCACGCAACACAACCTTCACCTGCAATCCCGATATACGAAATTTCGGAACTCAAATTAAATAAATTTACACATAAAGCTACGGCAGCGACAAATTAACACAACGAACAGAACAGAAGGAAAACAAAATAAAGACCTGAGGAAAACCATCCAAGTACTGCAGCCCAGGATACGTTTCGACAAGCCCCTCGATGAACTCAGTCACCACATCTGCAACCAATACCAAAAATTCACAACTCCCTCAGTGAAAGAAAAAAAAAATTCAATTTTTCTTCACATTTCATCTGATTTAACTCGGAAAGTACTCAAAAATTTAAAAAATAATAATAATTAATCAAGCGGTAATCACAAGGAACAGCAGAGAATAATCGGAGGAGAAAATGCAAGAGCGAGGGGGCGAATTGGCGTACCGTTGGGGTCGTTGATGAGCTTCTTGCCTTGAAAAGCCATGGCGATGAATTGAGGGAGGAGGATTAAACCCTACCTATGTATCAGTGGTTTGCATGAGAGAGAGAGAGAGAGAGAGAGAGTAAGAGAGAGAGTAGTGGTACTGGCGGAGTGGGGCTCTCTATATCTGTGTCTGGGAATATGGAAGAGAGAGAGAGAGAGAGAGAGAGACTTGATGAGTTGATGGTTGCTTTGCTTGTCCGAGCAAGAAGTTTCCTTGCGTTGTAGTTCCCATTTTGCCCTTCCTTTTACTCGAAAATTCCTATCTGCCACTCAAAGTTTTATCCACTTTAAGCAGTAATATCTGAATTTCGGATCTTGTTCTACTTTATTCCGCGACTTTAGTTGTGTTGGAAGAAAAAAGTTTTAAACTTGAAAATTAATATCCAGCAAAAATAAACTTTAAATTTAATAGAAAATAAAAAGTTGTCAGCTTGATTTGGCGGAGTCCCGAACGGAGAGAGTGAAGAGCGATGATTGGAGCGCCAATGGAGACCAAGGGGATCAATGCTAACGGAGAAAGCAAGGCCAAGCCGAGCCGCAAAGCGGTAGAATCGCACTCTTTCCCTACACTTTGAAGCAATCGCAACCGTTAATTGTACATGTTTGTTTTGGATTTCCAGATAATCGAGAAGAAGAAGGCCATGGATGCACTGTTGAAAGCAGCTTCTTCCGAAAGGGACAATCTTTCCGCTTTCCCTGCCTTTCGCCGTTACCAAGCAAACGGTAGTTTTAATCTCACAGCTTATCTGTTATGCCACTTTTTTCACAATTCGTTTTGAAGATTTTGTTAATTTGCTGCAGTACCTCCCATTTTTCTGGGAATTGAAACGGAACACTGTTGCGATTTCATGTTTTTTTTATGCTTTTGGCAACATTTCCTTTTCGGGTTTTTCGATTTTTGTATGAAAGTGATGAGCTTGTGGTCCTCTCAGTGTAGATGGTTAGGAAGTTTCTTGGTGATAATGCAGTCAGTCTTGCTTTGTTTCGAGTTTAAATCCCTCGCGATTTTATTTGGAAGACAAAATTTCGTGTAATGCTTAATGCCATATTGGATGGTTAGGCCTGTCTGCATTGTTGGAATCAGGACGAGGGGACAAGCTTTCGTCTACCCTAAAGCATTACATTCAAAATCTTCTTAAGGTATTTGAAGTCGTCTGTCTGGTTTTTTTTTCCGTAACTCCATCAAATTCTGCAATGTCCAAGTGCTCTCATTTGATTTATTTACTCTTTGCGGGCAAAAGTAATTCAAGTTTTGGGAAATGATTAGGCAAATATGGAGGGGCTTTATGGATCTGAGTGGCTGGTGGAAGAGAAGGTGAAGCGCAGGGAGATAGTTGCACCTGAAGCACGATATATATTTGTACGCGAGGCTTCAAATGCAAGTGCTGGTGAAATGTTAACAATGTCAGAGCAGGAAAGGACCTCAGCTAGTTGTGAGGAGAGGGGGCCCATGGTTGGGTTTGTACATTTTCGATTTGTCATAGAGGAAGAATTGCCTGTTCTTTATGTGTATGAATTGCAGCTTGAGCCTCGCGTACAAGGGAAAGGTCTGGGGAAGTTCCTAATGCAACTAATTGAGCTAATTGCTCGCAAGGTGTTGATTATGTCCCATCGCCCATTTTAAGCATGTATTTAAAAGACAGCTGAATAAAAATCTAGTTGGAAGGAGAATGTCTGATGGCTTGACAAAATGATTCTTAAATAAACTTATCTGCATTCATTGTTTATTTTTCTTAGCGTCATCTTGGCAATTAATCTAGCATTTTCAATCTTTGTAGAACCACATGGGCGCTGTCGTTCTAACTGTCCAAAAGTCAAACTCAGTAGCCATGAATTTATATTTAAGTAAGATGAGGTAAACTTTTTGCCTGTATATAACTACTTGAAGGACTTAAAAACAATGAAACCTGTAAAAGAGTTCTTCATCCATGATGTGTCAGTTTCAGTTTTCTAGAGCGATGCTGCTGATAAAAGGAAGAGAATTAAATTTCACTTTCATGCTTACCAGCTTTTACATTTGGAAGAACTGTAGCGCCTATATACTTTTCTTTTCCATGTAGTATTAGTCATAACAATTATTCAATAGCAGATTGATGAAGTGTATTACCAATAATTTGTGGATCCTAGGAGGCATGTTTGTAAGATGCATATGTTGTTCATTTTGATGCAACTATATTAGTAACCGCTACAGAAGGCCATGTTGATTGGCTGGTTTGCTGAAAAGCTGACAGACAAGTTTTATGTTGTTGAAAACATACAATTTTGCTTCATTTTGAAGTTTAGTTCGTGATGATATCATGGTGCTTTGTTCAATAAATTTATAATGATGCTTTTTTATTTCCCTTGCATCGAATGATCAGATTTCTTTTCCTTTCAACAGATACATCATATCAACTATATCACCATCACGAGTTGATCCATTGGTAAGGGATTATTGGCAACCTATCTACAGTGGCTGAATTATGTAGAAGACTAGGACCATTTTGTTCACTATGTCTTCTTAAGAAGTCTATTGTTTGTGCAGATAGGGATTGAGAAGAGTTATGAAATTCTTTGCAAAGCGTTCAGTAATGAGGCTAAAGCTATCTTGGAGGTACGTGTCTGTTACAACCAGATCAGAATAAGCTCCATTTGTAATGGGATATAAGCATTTTCAAAGATATCCTGTTTTAAGCAAAAATACTCTGCATTGCATCTTATTTCTATTGGCTTTTGTGTCCATTTGCAGGATGGGTTTTTTGTACTTTGTTTCGTATATACATACGCACTATCATTCATCTATTTTTCTTTTTTTATCATTATGAATATCAGGAACCACTTGAGAAGGTTCATCTGGCTTAACATGATGTTAAACTCAGCGCTCCACCAAAGGGCAGAATCCAGCTATTGAGGTACCAGATAATACAATTCCAGCAGAATGCATTAACTATAATAAGTTAGTTGCTGCAATATGTTCAGTATTATTACTCTTCAACTCACAGAATCACTAGCATGCTTTTCCCACTGCTGTACAAAACCACCTGCAATCGCACAATGTAGAAAGAAACTATTGCGTTTGGTTCTTCTGATCGCAGCATAGTAATTGCAATTCGTACTCGACAATTGAAGGTATTTGCCATTAGCTAAGTTTGCTGCATGACGGTTGTGATAACATCTCATTTTATGTACAAACAAACTTATTTTGTCCCTACATGCTTCTTCATTTGTTAAGTTTACCGCTCTCTTGCATTTGCTGTTAGTGTTGGTGCACATTGATATGAAAACCTGCGGCATTCGTTTTGTTGAAACTCAAATATTGGCTGAATACCATCAACATGTGCTACTCATTTGATACTATCATGCATAGGGGAGCTTAAACCGCAATTAGCTACGTATTTTCCTTTAAATACACACCAAGTGACACTGTAATGGCAGCTTGAGAAATGAGAATTTTATTACTTTCCTTTTGTTTGGTTTGATTTTGTTTTAGATTTGAATCTTCTTGTGATCAAAGCGGAGTAATTGCAGTTTATGCTCAATAATGGAAGCTTGACCCCCATTTACATGAATATTTGTCATCGAAACATTCTTCGAAATCATTTGGCAAGCAAATAAATCTGTCCGACATAAAGCTGTGAAATCCTTTAGGAGCTCTCAGCTGTGAATTCCTTTAGGAGCTCTCAAGACCTCAGTTTCTGCCATAAAAATCGCTCGGATGGGTCTATGGTCTGATAATCTTGATTCGACTCTTTCATACTGCTTTTGCTTGAGTCCCTTACCGAACCATAGTATTCGATCACACCTACAAAACCATCACTTAGCACATTAATTAATCTGGTTTTGCAGTCGTTTCATTGATTAATGGGCAGTTTATGATGCTTAATTACCATGCCGGAGCACGCCTTTTGTATTTACTCTTCTGATCACAGCCAAAGTAAAGCCCCGAATTTGGGTAATATTTGTAGCTTGGAGCAAAGTTTATTACTCCTTCATGCCAACCTTCGAATGCACGTCCTTCCATGAGCTCCACCTTAAGCTTTAAGAAAAAATCAAAATAATTATCTATATCATTCATAAAATCTTAAACCAACAAACACTCAAGAAAGACATTCATGAAACAGGCACTCCGTTACCGTGGCGTCTTAATGAGCGTCCCGTGCTTATAACTCTGTCATGCAAAAGTCTCTCTACATAACATGGTATAATTTGTCTGAAACTCCAAGATGACGGTTGAAATGCGAGTTAAGTACCTGATCATATTCCAACAAAAGGTTCCACTTTTGCTTCTCCACAAGATATTGCGTTGTGGCATCAGGCAAGCAGATTCTGTAGTTTAGGTCTCCAAGCCAAATTACCCTACTGCACGTATATATTACTTAGTATTCAATAGTTTTAGAAACAACAAAGTAAATTAAAAATTGCTATCAAACAGCCCCTTCTGCATGCACATACGTACTCGTGATCAAGAATTTTTGTGGAGAAATTAGTGAAAGGTCCTGGAGGAAAGGTGGTTCGAGACAAAATCTCAGCGACGTCTGCATTTCTTCGTCTCTCATCGCCTTTCTTACCACCAGAAGCTAGATGGCTACACACAAAACAAAAGCTTGTTTCATGTAACCAAAATCTTACTGACACCGAACCCTACATATACGTATACGTGACAATATGTTAATTCACAATATATATGTATAGAAATTGTAGAAGTAAAAATTTAATTTGAATAATTGATCTAAATTCATTCATAATAAATTACAGTGAATGGATGATAATTATTACTTAATATTCTGTACCTTGTTCCCTAGGCAACCCATGATACCACAGCCAACACATGAGACACTGAGATGTCTTATGTATTGGCTGAGATCACTTGAAACCCAAACAGATATAAATATTCCAACCATTTGCTTACTAATGATGCATCGGAAATCATCTTCATCTTCTCCTCCTTCTTCTTCGTCTTCTGTAATCTCATTCTTCTTATCATTAAGAGCAGCTCCGATCAACGAATTCCATTTCTCACAAACTTTGCGGTTTTCGGATCGCACAACATTTCCCACATTCAGTGGTACAATTTCTTGGAACCTGAAATTCGTCAATTCATTAATTCAGAACTAGTGATCGTATTGTATGAATCAATCTGCGGTGCGTGCATGGAGACATGCACGTATGATTATATAATTACCGTATAGATAGGGAAATAAATAAGATTAATTACCCAAGGACGTAGATATTAGCAGGAGGGTTAATATTATTAGGTCGGAGCCAACCTTGTATGTCCAAATACTCTGGAGGTGAAACACCTCCAACATTCCAGGAACCCGCGAAGATCCTGATCAGATCCATGCAAAAGTAGAAAACTACGCCATCATCATGTTTTACTACAAATTAATATTCAATATATGAACTAATAGCTAGTTAGGTGAGGTATTGATATATTCATTCTTAAACCTAAGTAGACCAGCTTACCGGTACGTATTTTGAGCAGTGGAAATTATGTTGGAGTTGGAGACCATATTTGCTTGGTTATTATTTGGTCTTTCCGTAGTAGCCTCCATCTCCATGGAGTCTCCTGGATTTATATCCTCCGTGAAATTGTTGATGCAATATCTCGGAATCTTTTCTGCCATTAATCTGGATTATAGTCTAGGGTAGTGTGAATGTCCCCCCACCAAGTTCGAATAACCCTCCCTCAGAGAGAGAGAGTAGTAGTAGTCTAGACTCGACCTTCAAACATTAACTGACACACAAGTATCAACGTAAATAACAGTTAGCGAGCCAGACAAATCATTAATTTGATCAAAGAGTAGACGTGAGTTAGGCCTGTTGGCCATATAGAATAGTGTGACCGCACCTTGTACCAAGTTCAGATCCTCCTCCCGGGAGAGTAGTTGTCTTGCTTGTTTGCCTTGCATGGAGTTAGCAAGGTTTATGTATCACACTAGTGTAGCTTAGGATGAAAGATATTATAGGACTGATATTTTGGGTAGTGGAAAGGGAATGCGACCCTCAACCCCTCCCGTGAATAAAAAGTGTAAAAAGATTCCAATTTCCCAATATTTGGAAGGAGATAAGCATAATTAAGGCTGGGTGGCGAAGGAGATGATGCAAGTAAGAGACCATATTGTAATGGGATTAATTCATGATTAGTGGGAGGTGCGGGATTAATTAAAAATTGGACAATTTGCTCAAGAGAAAAATATCTCGCTCTCTGTCTCATATTTATTTAGTTGCACATGGTACCGTTTTCTAATTTGATTTATCTGTGTTTTTATGTGTTTTTTGTGTGGATAGGAGGCCTAGCTAGCTTATAGAATATTATGAGAATTAACAGTCGATGCATGGTCTAGTTTAATTCATGGTGGTTAAGTTCGAAAAATGGATGGAATCGCAGTAATTTCTTGTGACGTGTACGAGTAATATATGGGTACGTGCATGGTAGTAATTAATAATATAAAGAAGCAGTGAAATCAATTAGTTGGTTTCGACAAAAAAAAAAAAAAAAAAAAAATCAATTAGTTGGTTCGCTATAAAGATGATAATATTGTCCATTAATTTGATATATAAATGACTAAATTATTTATATGTGGATTGATTTTTATGTATATATAATCTTTAAATAATGTTATTTAAAAAAAATAGATTTTAATTCTTAAATAAGATGAAGTTTAAATAAATGTATCATATAAAATTGAACATTGTCCCTAGACTCTACTAAATGTGACCGTATACTTTTAATGTCATTTTTTTCTTTTATAATTTCTTGGTGTTCTTGAATTAAAGTTTTTTTATGAAAAATATTGTAGGATTTTAATACTTGTTTGAAATCGTCATTTAGTACTACGGTCTAGTGATATTTCTCTTTACTTGTAAGTGAGAAGTCTTAGATTCAATTCTCGCTAAAGGAAAATTTAAACCACATTATTATGGCTAGCCAAGTGTGAAGCTTAGCACTCGCCCACTCCCCTTAATGTAGGTATTATTGTTTGTTCAAAAAAAAAAGTACTCATTTAAAATCCAGATGAATTTTCATTTGTTTCGTTAATAAAAAGGAACGATTGGATGGACGGCAAAAGAGCTAAGATAACTACTACGCAATCAGATTAGCTAGTTAATTAATTAGTTTTTTAGTTAATCAAATCAAATAACAAAAAATATAGTCATTGGTCAAGCTAGTTAGTATAGTATTGGGTTAAGTAGACTGCAATATATATATATATATATATATATATATATATATATATATATAAAGTTGGGGCTTTTAGATCCAGGTCCAAAAACATAGATGATTTTTAGGAGTGAGTCCAATTACTTAATTATATGTATTTATTTTTTTAATGCTCATTTTATATTTTCTAAAAATATTAAAAATCAATTAAAATCTTCTAATATCATGAATTTTCAACCCCAAAAAATATAATTAATATCTTATAACAAAAAAAATAATATATTGACATAAATCTATCTGCAAATCATTATACCCTAACTCAAGTAGCAAATATATGAATGTATATCATACCTATAAGTAAGATATGAAACTTAACTAAAAGGTAGAAAAAAACATAATATATCTACAAGCAAGACACATGAATCTTACTTGATTATAAAAAATAATCTATCATATAGGTAGATAAATATAATTAACCTGTGATATAGGTTGATTATAAAAATAAAAAATAAAATCTATAAATGGGGTTTAAAACGGGATAAAGAACAAGAAAGAACAAAAAAAAAAAATCACAGAGATAATTAGGAAGAAATTTTATTTTTATAATAAATCTTATCATTTAAGAGATAATTATTGATAATAAAATAATAATATTTAAAGAATTGGATTTATTTTAATTAGATTATTCCTACTATTGGCTCAAAAAATTGAACCTATATCAAATTTCTCATATAAAGTTATACCCTTCCTCCTCCTAGTGCTAGTGCTAGTGTGCCCAATTGCTTGCCTTTTGGAGCTGAATATATAGTCTACACGCGACCGTCCAACCCCACTACCATTTCTTCTTGTTTCTATATTGCGTGTATCACAAACGATTGGTTGGTTTTTATCATGGTGGCAAATTTAATATGTATTTAAATACTGGAAATATTAATTATTCATAAACATATACAGATTAGTTGAATTGATTAATTATATATGCGTTTTATCTGTTCCTTTGCAATGGCTTTCAACCTCAATGTCAGTTGGCGTTTTGTCTGTTGTCCCAATTGAGAGAGGCAACAAAATCTTGATGGGATGAGGATTGAGGATGACAGGTTCATTGAAAAAGAATGAGAACAAATAAAGCCTATGAATTAACAATGGGTGTTGTCTGCATAATATATAACAATTTAACTGCAGATTTCAACATTATCTTTTTCTAATAAAGTTCATGGACAAATTGTACCCAACACTTTTTCATTATAATTTTCAAAGGAGCACTAGAGAGCATATAATTTGAAAAAGAAGTAAATATAATATACATGAAGCTTATTAAGTAATTCCTTTTAATGTTCATTGTTCATGCAGAGAGTTATTGACAACATATTGAGAATCATATATCGTAAGAATATATATTATATCTACACCTACACCTATATATGAATCTCATAAAATCTTAAACCGCTATATTCGTATAGCAGACGAGCTTCATATATATATATATATATATATATATATATATATATATATATATATATATATATATATATATATATCAAGCATCACGCTCAACTATCCATGTAGGGGTTTAGGAGAGACTGGATAGTGCCATTTATATTGACCATTTCATGACCACATATCGTGTATCCCATGAAACGGAATCCCGTCTAAAAAGCTAAGTACATAAATATTCATATATATATATATATATATATATATATAGGAGAAGCTCCATATATAACATGTATTCATTTCACGTTTTACTATTCATTTAGTGAGTCATAATAGTGTCATTCTATTAACCGTTTCGTGATCACATATTGTTTAATGTTGAATATGATTGACATTTCTAAATATTATTTATGTTGTCCCATGTTAAAAGTACTAAATGATTAATATGTAGTGACGAAACAATCAATACGAGGGCACTATCAATCCTATTCCATGTACAGTGGATGGGATATTATATATATTGTATTGGTCTTTCGGTTATCATAGACAGATAGGTTAATATAATCCAAGAGGGTGGCCGTGAAAGCGTACAAATGAGCAGTTCATAACGGGAATAAAACGGAAATTAGAAAACAACAGTTTCCACTAGAAGTGTAGAACGTAAGCCACTTTCGTAAAACGAATATCTCTACGGTCGCCTACTTGTATTGCTCAGCTCACTGCGGCATTTGCAACATCAGATTATGTTAATTAATGAAACATCAGAATAATCTTAATTCCTTCATTTCTTTCACTCGATTAATTATCATATAATTGTCCGTGTTTCCTCCATGTAAAAGCGTGGTTAATTATTCTTCTTTAACTTTAATTTATCATACGCTAAAGCGAATTAACGTCCACAAAACTCCAAAAAAATTATAAAAATTTCTTTGATCGCAGGTTCATAAATCATCCTTCACCACCTTGACAAATAATTGACAATATTGTTGAGAGTATCGATTCCACATCGGAGAAATAAAAGAAGTATGTGTTTATAAGTAATTGAATTACTCTCTGTATTGCCAATTGGTTTCTTTTTATGGTATCAAAGCCGGTTGCCCCTTATGTGAAACTCAACGGCTATACGTGCTCCACGTCACTCAATTTGTATTTTCCTAGAAATGAGAGACCTTGCATGTGCTTATAAGTAATTAACTACTTCTTACATTGCTCTTGGTTTTATGGTAGAACGTCAACTTTTTTCCTTGTTTGTAAACCTCTATCGAAATCGGAAGTTAAAAAAATACACGAGTTTTCCTTCACCTGTTAAAACTAGGTAAAGAAAACAACAGAAAATATATACTTACGATTACTGTGGGGAGTTTGCTATCGGGTGAGCCAGGAATTCTGTTTGAAATGTGGAAAACCCACCGGCTTAAATTCTTCAGCAGGCAAGTTTTCAAGCAACATATGGATTAGGAGATGAAGCATTTTACAATTGCAGATGATCTTTCCAATACCGAACAAGAAAACAATGTCACGATGCTTCAAGTTTCAATATAATACGCTGAGTTTTTATCCAGCCACATCAATTTTGGTTTTTCTATCTCCTGCTTCCACAAAAATGGTCATTCGTATCGAACGATCCATTTTCTTTTTGTCCCATGACTTATCAATCTTTATCTCCCACTGTTGCACTGCCTAGCTGCTTCATATTCTACGATTCAACCACTCAATGATGCCCTTCGTAATGGCTTCTCGCTCTGGCTCAAAGAGAAGGTCATGTAACAACCCGTCAAACAGTTTGATGGTTTTGTCAGTTGAGGAGCCTTCATCGTACAGTTTCTGGGAGGCCTCAGGGTCAGTAACAGTATCAGCTGTGCCGTGGAGAACAAAGAAGGGGACCCTCAATTTGGTTAGGTTCTGCTGCAAGTAGGATGTGATTCGGAGAATCTCATAACCAGTCCTTACGCGGATGGATCCAGTGTACACTAGAGGGTCCGAATACTTGGCAACTAGAGCCGCTGGGTCACGAGAGACAGGCATGCCCTTTTTATTTGCTGCACTGATTTGGTATCTTGGCAGCAAAAATGAGAGCAATGGAGCAATTACCTGGCATGATAAACGGAGGAAAGCGTGTAGGGGGTTAGGGTTTAGGGTGCATTCGAAAACTTGTAATTGAGTATATAATATATTCAAGAGTGCATAAAAATTAGTTGTAACAAAAGCTGGTTTTCTGACCACAAATATTGGATGCGCAGGCTGAACCCCAACTGCTGGTGATGTGAGCACTACACCGTCTATGCGGGACTCAAATTTTGGGTCAAGCATTACCTAAAATCATTTTTGCGATATAGAGTAAGCTCAGATTAAATTCCAGGCCAATGAAGCTAATGAATAGATAGAAGACAACAAAACTGTGACTACGAAAAAGTCATTCATGCAATTCCAAGAAAATAAAGACTTCCGACAACCCATACCTTAAGGACAATGGCTGCACCTGTGGAATGCCCAAAACAGAAACACGGTAGGCCAGGATTTTCAGCTAAAACCTTTTCGAGAAATAATTTCTGCATAAAAATAAAAGAGCGAAGAACATATGTAAACGTTTAATCAAAGCAGAGTTCCTAGGTTTTTCAGGTGAATTAAGAACCGGATTCAATTGTTAATTAGCCTTGAAACTTACCATATCAGTAACAGCATAATCGAGAGAAGGAACATATGCATGAAGCCCATCACTCCCACCATGACCTAAGACAGATAAATCAACGAGAACAATTATATGAGATATATAAACAATTAACTACTAAATCAGAAGATTTAGAGATTTAGTGCAAGTAACAGGGATGGAGTAACCCAAGGTCCACAATTTATGACTTATCCTTTGACACAAAGAAAACTCGAGATACTATTTTTTTTATTGCTGTGTTAAACAAAAAAAAAGCAGAGACTCTTCCTTCAAATCATAATAAGACTTGAACCCCCGACAACATATAGCCATTACACACCAGAAAACAATCCAAAAGCATCTTAAACAAGAAACAAAGTACAGAGAAAATAGAACTAATGACATTCAGTCCCAATTAGAAGCCTAGAAATTGCAAAGGTTTCCAAATGAATTTCGAGTCAAACGCAAGAAAGTTTTAATCTTAATCCAATTCTGATAAATACAACTGGAAGGACACCCCACCATACACGGTGGCACACTTTAGACTGGATGCTTGTGTTGGGATGTAACTAAGTTCAACTTTAGCTTAAACCATTCTAAATATTTTTCACTCGATAGAAGCATCAGAAGCGTAACTTATGAGAAACATACAAGGTTAGACCCAAACATACAAGCTTACTTATAAAGGGAGCTTCAAAGGTTTACTTTTTCACACCAATGGGCGTCCTAATTACTCAATTCCCGCAACATCCAAATATATATGCATTGTTGAAGAGAGTGATCTCTAGGCTATGCAAACCGTAATTAAATAAAAAAAGAAGAATGCCTCTAATACAAGTGTGAGATTTTAAATTTTTGAGAGACATCTTCCCCCTTATCTAAAAAGTTAAGGCTCTTCCCCTTCCACAGCAAATATAAAAGTAATCTTTCAGCCATTTTCTTAAGCGTTGCATTATATAGATCAATCTCGTATTTCAATCTGTTGTATAGCATCCAAAATGCTTGCCTAGAAACTTGGTCATTATGACACAAGATGAGACAAGCTTGTGGCATAAACAATATGCACAATTACAAACAAAAAGAAATGTTGATAGGAAACTAGTGAGTGCACGCAAACATTAAAATTAGGTCAGTACACAACTACACATTGATAATGACATACACAGGAAACTGTCATTAATTGGCTTAGACTTTAGGTATCATTTTTTAGAACGAAAACAGAAACCATTTAGACTAGTTAGAAGTTTAAATGCAATGGTAAAGGGTCAAAATGGTGTTGACTTACCAATCCAATCCATTCCGTAAACCTTAAATCCATTAGCATTCAGTTGCTTTGCAAAGTAGTCGTATCTTCCACTGGTGAAATTGTACAAATGTCTTAATAGATATATCAAGGCCCTTAACCTTATAATCAGCTGAAATAGCATTTAAGTGAGAATTATGTAGAAATGACAAACCTGTGTTCATTCAGACCATGCATAAGAATGACTACGCCCCTGCAAAGTGTACATATTAGAAACTTACAACTTGGACTCCATGACTTTGCAAACAAAACTGTGGATAAAGTATATACGTGTTTGAATATAAAACCCAAATAATATAACAGTCTAATAACATAACTTGTCAGATATATGATAGGAGAAGGTTACTCTTCTTTAGCAATTATTCCAACTTACATATTCGCAGCAACGGAAATGTTCTCCTACCAATTAGTATGTCATGTTACAAGAATAGGGTTCAGGGTATGGACTATGTAAGTTAACAGAAACTTCTGATAAAACCAGGCACTGCTTAGAGGATCTGTCGTCAAGAACAGCTTAATTGCCCTGATGTTTCATGGCATTATCATTCAACATTTTAATAGAATAGCCCACATACAAGAGTTTCTAAGTGGTGAACCTTAGCTAAAATGATTCATCAGAAATTTGTGTAAAGTCCACTGTGGAACCGACCACAAGAAAATTTGCCTGACTTTCCCACACACTATCAATTTTAAAACTGGTTACACCATCTGTAGCTACTCTTAATAGATTTCCGAAAAATAGGCAATGCCCTAAATGGTCTCAGCAATATGATACAACTTATTATGCCAGTAAGCAGAGGAGTGGAAAATGAACAAGATGTGCATTTTCCGTAAATCCAGGTGCACTGCACAATCATTGAAATTATCATGTGGGTCTAAGGACAAGAGATTAGAGATGGGACCTCAAGAAAGCGAAGGATCCTCATGAAAGCAATATTTGGCTAACAAACAACCACAAAAAGATTGCCAATTTTACTCGGGTATTGCAATCCTTGAGCACCGGTCCTTATCAGTATGGTATGCGTAAGTAATACGCAGTTTCTAATGGAAGGTTGATACTGATGGTACAAGCATATGTTAGAATATGCATGACTATTAGCATACTTAGTGAACACAAACTGACAAAGTAATGAAATTATTTAACATGAACCTAACTACTTCAAAACGACGACGATGTAATCAAGAAGATAAACACATATGTCCAAACTGTTCATTCATTAAACTAGATTAACAATGCCACTTTTCGAGCACCAAAATCCGACGATAATAGATTACTCCTTGAAAAACGAGGTGTAGTCAACCTTAATTAAGATTGAAAAGAAAAAAGATTAAAACTTTCAATCCCAGATAGCATATTTCTTCTGCATTTAGATTGCCGCCGGAAATCTCATCATTTTCTTCAAGAAGTAATGAAAAATTCACACCTTTTTGCAGTAATTCAAAATAAACAATCTAATCCAATCCAATGCAATCCAGTCCAATCCAAGGGGATAATATAATACAGAGGCATTTGATTTACCTGATGTTAACGGAAACGGGAGTCCAACTTTGCGTGAAGAGAGTTTCACCTCTCGCAGTCGCAAAGAGCGAATATCGCCGGACCGAATTCACATCATCATCTTGTACAACTCTTAGCTTCGCTAACGCTCTCCTCGCCGCCACCTCCATGTCCACCGGCAACGACGAGCTGCTCTTCCAGGGAACAATCGTTGTTGGCACCCGGACCACCGGCCCCCTAGGCTGCCTCTCGTCCTTGGCCGACTTCTCCGCCAAGACCGGCGAAGCCGCCGCCGCAGACGACGACGGCGCTCGCTTGCGGCCGCGAAATGGGAGCAGGAGGAGCAGGAAGAAGGCGTTAATCAGCATCATCAGACTCCGCAGCAACCGCAGCGAGAGGAGGGCGTTTATGCGGCCGCTCGCTCCAGAAGTCAGCATCAACGACGACGACGACAAATCGCTGCCTCTCTCCGTCGCCATTTTCTGCTGCTTCTTCGGCGGTGGTCTTGTGGGTTGAAAGAACAATGCTGATGACGCCGGCGGCGGTGGAGATAATGACTTGAAATGGAATTGGAGCTCCCCCAATCCAATCAACGGCCGGATTGGTTGTTTCCTGTTGAGGTTGTTGTTTGGCTCCTTCTTCTTCTCCCCATGAAAAAACAGAATTCTACTATCTATAATCCCTGCTTTTCCCAAACAGATCATAAAAAAATTGTGCGTTTTTTACTCAATTCTCGGTGGGAAAAAGTGCTTTTTTTGCCAATTTTAGACCTCGCAAGCTGCTTTTCTCTAATCTCACAAAAATCGCTAATTATCCAAAATTAAAAATAAAAATAAAAATGTTTGAAAAGAATCGGGAAAAATGGACAGCAAAAATATAGGTGGATTCAAAGCCAGCCACTTGCCACAGCGCAGGAGAAGGCGGGCGGCTTAAATTAGAATTTTAATTAATTTAATTTAATTTAATTTTTGAGTTTTCGAGTTTTCGAGTGTTTTCGGAATTGGAAACTGAAATTTCGAGAGACGGTCCATTTTCAAGTTTCCGTTTTTGGGATTTTTTTCTGAGGAGAGAAGCAACCACCAGCTCTCACTGGTTGGCGCCCTAATCCAATCTGTTTCCCGGGTTTTTCTCGCTCCGACGCGTGTCCTTGCGCTGTAATATTATACTTTTTTTAACATTATATCTAACACGTGCCGCGCGGTGAGTGAAGTTGTGTCGGATGTGCGCTGATATGGAAGGGATGAGATCCTCTCTGAATCTTTTCTTCCAAAGCCTGCGAATTAAATGATTCGGAACTTTAAAATTTGATTCAACAATTCTTGAAATTTTATCGTTAGATTAAATTTCAAAAATCTAAATCACTTGATTCACAAACTTTTGAGGAGGAGGGATCTCTTTCCGATATGGAAGATAGGAAGTGTAGAGTTTTGGTTTGAAGTGGTCGCAGGAACACGTGGAGTGGTGCCATCAAATTTGTTTACGTTCTCCCGTGCTACATGGCGACGGCTTTAGGGGAAGGAAGGATCGTGGTTGAGTTGAGTCTGTCAAGTGTTGACACGTGTAAAGCGTCAGCTCCTGGTTTGGAGATTGGAACTAGTGGAGCTGGTTTGGACCCTACTATTCACTGGGCCGAATATGATATTTTTAGGGGTGTACTATCGACCCACATCCCATTTTATTTCTTACGTACTCTTTGATAATTTTTGTCCGTTGATCTTCTTCGATTCATCTGATATGACGGTCAAAAATTAAAAGGTGTGTGAGAAGTAAAATGGGGTGTGTGGATATCACATCCCTATTTTTAAAGGAGGTTTAACAAAACACTTCCGGTACTGTTCACTTTTAACGAAAAATCTCATTTATATATTTTCCTGATACTATTCACTATAGCTTTAAAAAGAATTTTTCATTAAAAGGAAAGTTTTTTTAGACTTTTCATTAATTTTCCTTTTTTTTAAAGAAAATTGGGCCGATGGCAAATGCATTCATTCAAACTACACCCAACCCAAAACGATGATTTCTAACAGGTCTTAGATCAACTCTATCCCTGTCTTAATACCGATAAATTTAGACATTTACCTTGGAAAATGGGTTTCCGATGGGCAAAATATTGGCCCAAGAAATAGGCCTAGAGATTGGCCCCGCCAAAACAATGAGACCCACAAGTGCGTGTGGGATTCGGATGTAAAATGGCAAGAAAATGAGGAAATTCTTATGTGTGCGGTTCTTTTATTAGTCCTAACTAATTCAAATTATCTTGACCGTTAAATATGTCATATAACATTTGTGGGGTTACATGATGACATTCTTGTTAATAGGCTTGGCAATTTCTTGTATGCTCCGTTAATTCGATAAACGACATAAAAATAACAGGTTATAGATCAACCTGTTAATAAGTCAAGTCGTTATTAAGTCACCCGTTAACAAATCTAAAATACGTCTTGTTACAATGAGGTTACTATCCAACGTTAAATACTTCTTGTTACAATGAGTATGTCTTGTTAAGTATATATAGACGCAAGATATGAGTGGACATCATGGAATAACACAAAATCATAATCCACTATTGTGCCCATAATCTTCACATGAAGTCTATTACGTGACGTTTAGTTTCAACAAGATTCAACATCTTAATTACAAGAAACGTGAGGTTAAATTATAATCCTCAAAGTACTATCCAACATTAAATAAAGGTTACATAATAATATTAATTGTTACTACACTAATGACGTTGGCTGTTACAGCGTGAATGTTTTTGTCATAGTATAAATGTAAGATACGTGAATAGACATATAAACTAATCATATTTTAATTAGGATCAGAAAATGGGTCATGGTGCAATCCACAATGGTAACATCATTTTAGTCACGTACGGTACCAAGCGAAGTAGAATCAACAGCCCCTAAAAGCAGATTAATAGTCGATTATACCTGAAATCTAAGATTTGGTTAAGGGCCGGGCAAACACAACTTTTCTGCATGAAGGAATGATGCTAGATAAGTAGATATAAATGCATGCCGGCATGCTTGTTAAATTTGTCAATCAATATTCCCCCACCTCTTAAAATAATATAAAACTAACAGAAAAAGTGCTTTTAATTAGCTTTTCTGAGAGGCAAATCAGGCTCCAAATCTAACAAATCAACGTACTAAATAAAGACAGAGAGAGATATTTCAAAGTCAAGGTTTCACAACCTAATCACTTAAAAGTGATCCCATTTAAAAGGGACGATGGGAAAAGGTTCCTTGGAAAATGTAACTTGTTCCGAAAGAGAGCGAGCAAAAGAGGGAATATTAATCCAGCAGATAATGCACCACTAAAACTGATTCCATCTCTTTTCTTTCTGCTTTTAACTTTTGATTCAATTCATGCTTCTACGCAATGGCAAAACATCATACATCAACATCACTAATTATATAGCAACTTTAACCTAATTTTTTATTGAATAATATGTTTTTATTAAACATCGCATGAGAGATAGTAAAAGCTACTTCCAAAACCATGTTTAAAAGAACATGTTATACATACACCAGCATATATAACGAATTATAAAAAACAGAGCCTTCCAAGAAAAAGACGTCAGGCTTGAAGACGTGCATGGCAACTCCTACATATATACATATTTCGTATTTGTGTCGAGATGTGTTTTTTTGCTTCTTTCTTTTTTTAAGAGCATAATTCAGCAGTAGTAGCCAGGCAATTTTAAATTCATAAGCTAGAGTTATGTTCTTTTACGTGAAGCTGAACTCCATAAGCTTGGATTCTTGAGGTTTCATCATTTGATTCTATAAAACTCTGCGACTGAAAACATTAGCTTAATTATTATTAAGTTGATAAACTTGCCTAAAACTTTTGACAAGAAATGTGATAATTAAATAGTAAAGAGGGTACATGGTAACATAAAAAAGGTGTTTTTGTTATATCACGCCCACTGTCGAAATCCCTATCAAACTTGTACTTCATATTTCCCCCCCTAAATTTTAGTTCTAAAAAATTAGGGGAATTTCAGCAGTTTGCTCTAGATTTTTCTGTAGTTTGATGAACTATAGGGTGGAAGAGAGTCAGATAGAAAGGTAAAAGTATAAGCTAGGGGAGAAAGTTTCAAACCCAAAAATTTTCAAATTCTAATATTTTTGAAAAACTGGAATGGAAAGGGGAATGCATTCATAGATTCCAACAATTCTGAAATTTTTTGAAGTGTTTTGAACTTATCCGATCAAAAAATTTCTAATTTTTTATAGTTATTTATTAAAACTTATATACTTTGTAATCATCTTTTGTATTTCATCGTTAATTTCGGTCTTTTTGGATGCATTTTGTTCATTTTTTTTTTGGTAATCAAAATGAATTTGATATATGCATAAGTAAATATCAAATATTAAGAGAGAACAATAAATTTCATGTATTGGATTATATTATGAAATTTTTTAGATTACATTGCCTCCAAAAATTACAAAAAATTGTGATCCGCTTTGATTCCAAAATTTTGGAATAAAAATTGGAAACCTTGTTTCCGATATGATCCGTTCGAAAATAACCCCCAAGTGTAATGGAGCTTGTGGACTTATGTGTGTAACTATAAGCTTGCAGTTCATAACTCAAATTAATTTCCAGTTTTTCGATACGTATAATGTAAGTAGAGACACATACATGATTGCTAGATTGCTAGATCACTAAAGTCAATAGACCATTCAATCAAAAGAAGGATTCTCTGTATCCATATAATTAAAAAGATACGTTTCATGCAAGACTTGGTAATTAATAAAACCTAGATAATTGCAGGTCACTACCTCAAATTGGTTTCCAGTAGTAATTCTATGTTGAGAGAGCATTTCTGGTCTAAGCACATTTTAGAAACCTTTAACTGGCTTGCAGCCATCCTCCTCTACTGCAACCATGCTTGCATATATTATCCTAAAATATAAGTACCAGCAATTTTCTACATCTTCTGTTGGTTCCAAAATCCTATTCAGCTTCTAAGATACGTACTCAAACTCGATGCAGATCACAAATGAAGATCATACCTGCAACATTGAAAAAAAGAAGAAGAATAGACTAAGTAGCTAGTCAGTAAGGAACATGCAGAAGGAGGATTTATGCCATGATTAATGGCATGAAGGTCCGAGAAGACGGAAAAGCAAATACAAAAAGTTGAAATGTACTACTAGATATTTATTGCATTCTCTGATCTTATTCTTTCATACATACATACATACATACATACATACATATAAATAATTTTTTTGAAAACTTGATGTTACCCCTTGAAACAATATTCTCCTCTACTAAAACCCATCACGTTTTTGTTTTCTTGAATAAAACCCATTGACTAGCCTCAAACTAAAAAAATTCTTTAATTAAGTTTGACTTTTCAAATTGTGTATTTTCAGAATGCCTAGATTACCCCTATTAATACTTGGATAGAGTTTTTGGATTAGTTACTTGTTATATAAATAATTCATGTCATTCATTGTATATTCAATGTATTAACTTTCAAATTGTTATACCATGCCGATTGAAAAATAATAATACTAATTTCATAATTTTGTGCATTAAATATATAAGTTAATTTACCTACCAACACAACAATAAACCTAAAACAACTTCTGCAAATACTCCAATTCCTAATACACAAAACAAAAGCTATATGTTCCATGCAATTTTTACCTACAAAATAGTCTAATTTTCCTATTCCATCAAACAAAAATTTAAAGGGTCTAATCTACTTTCAAAATGGTCTAATTGACCTACATTATTTATGTGTATTACATTACAAGTTTATTTAATTGCCTACAAGCAGAAAGCCACAACATTTGAACATTATCTGCCCATCCTAGGAAGTTTTGCTCGAGTGAGTTCCCAGAAACAAAACCGTGAGGGAGTGGTAGGGGCCCAAAGCGGACAATATCATGCTACAGTGGAGTCGAGCCCAGGATATGGTGGGGGCCCGGGCCGGGATGTGACATTATCTAATATCACTATTTTTTTTTTTGGAATACGTAAATTAATTTAAATGTAGGTAAATCAATATAATATTAATAAGTAAGTAAATTAATTTAAATGTAGGTAAATTAGTATAATATTTGTATGTAGGTAATTACATGATTCAAACAATATTATTTTTTCCGTACAAGATATGTCTTTTCTTTTTTCAATTTGGTAAATTAATTTATATATGTTGCTAATATTTATGATACAAGAAAGGTAAAATATCCATATGGATTTAATTGCTCATCATAATTAGGATGAGTAATAACATTTATTGACCAAATTAGAATTTTGTGGCATAAGTTGTCAATGTATTGTAATAGTTGGTCATATATTTGTCTACATGGCAGTCTATTTGAAATTTGGGTTTTATTTGATTATTCAAATTTAGGTGGGTTTTTATTTAAAAAATAGGTGTTTCAAGGGTCTATATCTAAAGAACTCATAATTTTTCATGCCCTCAAGTTCGAGATTTTATTTTTGGTTACCATTGGCAATGCAAGTTAGATTGGTGATACAAGAACGAGGCCACCGCATAGATTATTAGAAAGAAAACATAAAAAGGAAACAAATGGAAAGCAAAAGCTGGAAAAAGAAGTACTTTTTAGTTTCAGAAAAGGAAGGACGTGGATTCTGATTTCCCAAGCAAAAGCTACCCATAACCATGCATAGGAAAAGAAAGGCAAAGCAATCACTCGAAAGTACCACCATTAACCAATAATAACACAAATTAATATACTAATGAAGGTTCATTAGTTAGTCAGTCCACAAAGAGAAAGTTAAATATTAATTACCTGGAGGAGTTGCCCCATAGATTGTTAGAAGGGTGGTGTTCCATATGATCATGCTCTAAGTTTAAAGTTGCATTTGAGGCTCCTCTTTGGTTAAGTAAACCATTTGAATTTGAATTATGATGATGGTTTGTTGTAGACAAAAGATCTTCATCCCCAGATCCGTCTGTTGCATATCAGCCAACCAAATGTTCATATCGATGTTCATGACACTAAACAAAAATGGTCGTGACGACGTAACTTGTTAATGTTGTCTCTTTCTACATCGTATAGATAATAAAATCAAGTGTAATCTTTCTTTTGGTCATATACATTATAAGTTATAACATGCCAACAGTCTTAAAAAGAGTAAATTAAAAAAGGTACATTTTTGTTTCGTTCATGCTTAATCTGAATTCTACACATGTGCATATATATATATATATATATATATATATATATATATATATTGTTGTCAAACGTACTAGCTAGTTGTTTGTTGGGATGCAAATGAAAAATGTGTGGATGTACGACTTTATGTATTATGTGCATGAATACAATAGTACATATATGTTGGGTTGGAGGTAGCCAGTGCAGAGGAATGGTTGTAAGAATTTCACAATTCAAAAGGGTACGTCGTAGTAGCAGATATATTCATGGGAATAATTAATAATACTAATTAGGGAAGTCCTAGTGAAGCAAAATAAGAATTACCAGAGGAAGCTAGAGGTTTGTCAGTGTTCTTAACGGTTCTATACATCTGCAAATCCAAAAAGAACAAGATATTTAAAAAGAGAATGAGAGAAATAATTGATTAATATATAAAATCTCACTCAGTCGAAAAAGCAAAATAAAATAAAATAAACAAAACAAAATCAAAGGAGATGCTGCATAATTCACTTTGTGGGATTTTTTTTTGTTTGTTTAATAACCACGAGGCTGATGTTTGGTAAGGTCAGTAAATGCTTTTGCATTATTGAGAAATGATGGCTTGGCTACTTTCTTTCTCTCTCATCTTCTCTCTCTCTCCCTCTCTCTAAAAGTAGAACTTGTCCGGTGTGTATCAGTCACAAGAACAGAAACAGACTCAACTGTTCATGAAAATGGAGTATGATTTTTTTTCTTCTATTTCAATTCCCTTCACTCGCCTCCTATCATACTTTGTTTTTTATCTTATTATTTTTATAAAAAATCAACATTTAACATGTTAACGTGGCCGTAACCATTCAAGTAAGAGAAAAGGGGAAAGAAGGAGAAAGAGATTAGAGAGAATCCTCTTCCACTGTTCATTCATCCATTTATTGATGGATCACTAATTCATCACAGTACCGGTGATAGTGCTGCTGCGTGTCCCTTGGCTGTTGTGCCACTTGGATAGCCAAAGTGTCCAGTGTCCAGTCTCTCCCCCTCCCCCAAACACATAAACAAACACACTACGCAGTGAAAGTCGACAGAAAAAATTAAAAGGAAGAAATTTAGAGAAAAGTATAGGGCTTGAATCTGAAATCTTAATGTGGTCAATGCATCAAACATTTCAGAATGCTAACTTTTTTCCTTTAGAAAATAACATAACAAAAAAGTCACTGATTTAGCGTAGGGTGAGGTGGGTAGAGATGATTAAGACTAGCATAGGTCCCGGCTTCTAAACTCTCAAATGTAATCGAAGAAGTGATGAGATGAAGCTAGATGTACCTGCAAATGGCTCTTAACATGAGCAAGTGTGAGATCCTTCACATCCATGAGCTCCAACACGGACTTTGGAGTAGCCCCTATATATACACAAAATTACAAAATAATTTATAATTAACTACATATATATTCAAGAGTTCCCAGGGAAAATTATGTACATATAATTCAATTCAAACTAATTAAAAAGAAAGAAATACAGAAATTAATAATATTACGCAACTATGTAGGGTAAGCAGTGCCGAGATTTTCCGGCCGCTGCCCACCCTTGCCCTAACGTGCGTCCGCCCGTGAGAGTAAGAGAGAGAGTAGGAGGGGCTTACTTTCATGACCACCAAGGAGCTCGACAGCATGAACAAAACGGGCGTGAAGAGAAGTAGTCCATCGCATCCTGGGAGCTCTCATGTTCCTCTTGTTGATATTCTGCCCTATGAGCTTTGGAGGCGTAAATCTAGATCTCATGATGAAACCATTGGACGACAAGTCGGCGTTGTAATTCCCACCTCCCCCTACACAATGATGCTGCTGAGGGTAATGAGGATTCAAATTATAGGACGGAAAATAGTGTTGCCGTTGATGCTGCGGCTGTTGTGGTTGCACTCCTCCTACTCCTAGGCTTAAACTGTCCATCGTTATCCCGTTAAACCCTCCCAATCCCATTCCAATTCCCATGCCCATGCCACTACAATTCCCAGCAGGTGCTGCCGGTCTGAAGGAATTAGACAGATACGGCGCCGTTTGGTACACAGGATTAGGCGAAAACGTAGGAGGAAACGAGCAATTAGTACTACTAGTACTGTAAACAGGAATCCCTTTGATGGGGTTGAGTCTCTCAAGCAACGGAATCTTATTGCTACTACTTACAATATTACTACTGTTCTTCCCTTCGTCATGGTAAACGTCTCCGCCGCCGAAATAGTTCTTCTTCCATGCGCTTTCGGCCTCTGAGGCCGAGGGATTGGCGAGGGAGAGCTCAGTATCGGCATCAGCGGCTACTGGGGAAGAACTGGTGTGACTGGCCCTAATACAGCTGTCGCTGTGGGATTTGTTGGTTAGGGCGCCGCCGTTGGTATCTTCCTCGTCGGTGTCTCTTCGCCATATGTTGAAGCAGCTGGCAGAGTCGTGATCGGGCGTTGCTCGGTCGGTGCAAATGGAGGATGGAGCACTATTTGTGTTTGTGTCTGGAGGGCTTATGTGGAGTGAAAGATCAGGAATCGGATTCAAAGATAGGCAGCTTCTGCCGCCTGCAGCTGCTTCTGATGAAAACCCTTTTTCGTGAAGCATATTTTAAACCCTTTTGTATATATTCCCAGCTTCTAGCAGTATCTAAATCTACGGCTACAAACCCAGCAATTTTGGGTTCTGAAAACAAAGTTGAAAAAACACACTTCTTCTCCTGACAGATTTCAGAAACTAAACCACACACTCATAGCCAATCCAGATGTGATTGTGAGAAGTGGGTCTAATTTCATCCATCTTCTTGCTCCAAAACTAAAAACACACTCATATATAGATATATAATTTAGTAGAGAAGTAGTGCTGATGGTTTTGCAGCCTAGGAGGAGTATGGAGGACAAATTAAGAAAGTAAAGCCCTTCAAAAGAAAATTGGAAAAGGGAGATAGAAAGAAAGAAAGTGAAAGTGTGCTGTAAAGAAAGAAAGGCTGAATGAAAAAAAGGAAGACTTTTCTCTTGCTCAAAAAACAGTTTCTCGTGCTCAAGAAACAGACATCCTCATCAGGAGAGAGAGAGAGAGAGATGGGTTTGGTATTTTGCCAAATATATAATAATTAGTAGTAGAAAATAAAATAAAATAAAATGGGGAAGGGATATTGGGAAGGAGAAAGAAGATGTGGGTCTGAGTTTCTAATGCCTCGAGAGTATATATAGGAAAAGGACACTCCAACAAAGCCTGTCCCTCTCACTCTGCTTTAGTCAAATATATAAACTCAGCACGCAAAAATGCAGCGAAGTTTTTAGCAAATTTTCTTAATTATTGGTTTCTAAAATTCTTTGGTATTTTTATCTTCCCCGGAGACGACGGGTCAAAAGTTAAGAGGGGACAGTGTTAGAGAGAGAGAGAGAGACAGAGAGAGAGAGAGAGAGAGAGATAATCTATAATTCTTTTCCCCCCATCCTCTTCGCTACAAACCCTCCCTTCCTATAGTCCTTTCTCTCTCTCACTCTCTGCTACACATGCAATGCCATATGAATTATTAGTCGACTAATCGACCTCGCCAGCTACATCCATTCATCGTTGTATATATTGCTGACAGTCATACATTGACCGACAGTGTACGTGTACTATACATCTATATGCTTTGTTTTTCTTAATTTCCTTTTATCTTTGTCTGGTGCAATAGTAAATGTCTCCGTGTCTTAATATATATCATACCCTAAACCCTATTGTGATCAGTTTTGTGTTCCTCGGACCTCATTATTGTTTAGACTAGTTTGTTAAGAGCAATATACTCGTCGAATGAGTTAAGGTTTTACTATTAAACCAATTGGTAATGGCCATCTTCTTATATACACATGAAAAGTTTGGTAATCTTTCAATGTAAGACATCTTTTCATCCTCACACCCGCACCCTTAGATCCAAGTTCAAATCCTTTTCGTTTTAGATTTAAGTAGTTAAATTCGAATATCATTTTGTGAAACAAAAATATCTCTTGTATATGTAAAACAAAAGGATTACATATTTAGTTGTGCTAACAAATAAGCACGTTAATTATCACTTAATAATAATTTAATCATCAATTTCATTTCATTTAGTTTACATACCTTTTTTCCATATCTAGAACCCTTAAGTGAAGATACTCAATACGAGTACCCATATCATTAATCGGTGAGTTCGTTACTGCAACATATGTAGAAAGCTAAATGATGATTAGCCCCCAAATTGAGATAATTACACAAAATCGATCGTTTTAGGGTTATATCAAAAAACAGAAGCTCTTTTAATTGTTTCTTCTTTTGTGGAAGAAAAATTGCATCCAACCAAAAGAAAGCTGCAAAACAGCATAAAACAAGCCCAAAGAGAGCTGCAGAAAGTAACGCAACATGCACAAATTCTGTGGTACATGGTATATATCCTATCATCATGTGTACATCCATCCATGACCTGACCCTTTCTCAATAATTCCCCTTCATTTCATTTATCACTTTAAAACGTGTTGTGATTTTTGTTATGCCATCTCTGTGGCAACGTGGCAGTGATATCACAAGAATTGAAGTTCCAATAATGCTAAGCAGTGTCATTGTTGTACTTGTCACGTAATTTGTTTCTTTACATGTTATAAGACGAGTAGATGATAAAATGGATATGTTTCAAATTAAATTATATTAAAAAAAAATCAAATACATATTTATAATTAGAGCAAAATTATAACATCACGTAACGCTAGTCTGAATTGACAAAAAATCTTGATCAGATAGGGTATGTATCTTGGCAGATGAATGAATGATGGAACTGGGTGGGTGTTGTAATAGTCAAGAAATATTGATTAATTAGGTGGACCCTTTGACCTTAAAGTTTTTATTTCGCGGACCCTCTAAAGTGTTGTTTGTTTGCTTTCATATGGTTGTCATCGTAAACCCTAATTCCACATACCTTTGTTAGTTTTCTTATATTCCTTTTCATCCTCCAAAATATTCCCTTCTAATCCTCCAACAATTTTGTCCAGCATTTTGCGTGTATTATGTCATCCCACATGACCTTCGAGCCTTCACCACGCCCTCCCCTCATTGACTCGTACACATCTTAATCAATTCCAGAAACCTAGGCGAAATCAACTTACTAAACATATATAAAAACTAATCATGATCAATTTCTCCCTACTAATTCATTTTTCTAATGCTCATCTCTTTAATGCATTCACCAGATTTAGATTTAAACATGTCCTCGACTGCTACACTAACGAGTTACAAGGCCCTATATATGCCCCCATGTCTTAATTAATTTAACTAATTAGTTAACAAGTAATTAAACTAGCTCAGCTGAGGCAAGTGTATTACATTGAAAAGGTGAAATATTTAATGCATTTAATGCTTCAAATTAGTTTAGTTAAATTTCACTTATTTCCATACGCATAAATAAATGTCAAAATTTGAACCATGCATCCTTTGTTTCCGATGCAATTAAGCTTGGAGTCTTGGACAAATATATATATGCAACACCTTGTCGTGGAATAATAATAGAACAGTGTTTTCACACACTCTTTTTAATCTTCTAAGCACTCTTGTTAATTGTTTGATTTTGATCTTCTTCAATTTATTCGATTTGACGGTCAAAAATTGAAAGAAGTTTGTGAGAAGTAAAAATAAATGTATGGATAACACTATCCTAACAATATTTGTTGCTCAAACACTCATTCATCGGCATTCTTAAACCAAATACTTATACTCTACTTCTGCTCGTAGGTATGTTTTTCTTTTGGGTAATGCTAGAGAGACTAAATGTATAGACTAAATTTTATAAACTAAATGACTGAAAGTTGATGGTTGAATTATTACTTAAATATTGATTAATGTGATTATTTCTTATTCGTGACATATCATTTAGGTTGTAAATTTAGTCTACAAATTTAGTTTACCTAGCATTGCTCTTTTCTTTTTCTAATTCGAAATAAGTATTCTCATCAATCGTTGCTAATCATAACATCAGGCAACAGTATTTGGCATTATTCCATTGACAAGTAGTAATGCTGAAGCCTTCCATTCGAGATAATTTATTGTCTCACCGATATATCTCTAATTACAAATTCTCTCCGTCGGTTATTAAGAACCAACAAAATTTCCTACTCAATAAATATGAAATTTTAATAGCTCGAGAGCAACTAATGGGTTAAATCCCTTTAGTATGGAAATTGAAATAACCCCCAAGTATGAAATTTGATATATTCCTTTGAAAAAAAAAAAAAAAAAAAAAAAGCTTTGAAGCCTTCCATTAAAAAAAATTTGTTGTCTCATCATTAGGATTTATCTTTAGTTGTAAGGTAGATATTCCCTTAGTCGTAGGCCAGATTATCTCTCGGTCCGTTTAGAATCCACAAAAATTCTAACTCAAAAATATAAATTTTTTATACCTCTCGACAGCAAGAGGCAACTTAACTAACTGGTTATAAACTCGTATTTCTTTGGTATGGAATTGGAAATGAACTTTGAGTATGAAATATATATATATATATATATTTGGCAGTTGCTACTACTATAATTATTAAACTTCATATTGTTCCGGGATACATACTCATTACTGTCTGCCCATGTAGTGAGAGGGTAGAGTCAAATCATTCATGCCTGCATAAATAGTACATTGGTGTATGAACAGAAGAAGTGAGGTTCTGTCGGTTCTGATTACCAAGTATTTTGCCACGCATTTAAGTAGTTAGTATTAGGGCTTGTTTAAAAGTGTTTTTAAAATCACTGAAGTGTTTTTTAGAAAATTGTTTTTGGATTTCAAAATGACTTAAAGTGCTTCTTGTAAGAAGCATCATGATTCACTTGCATTTTTACTAATATTAGTTTCAAAAACGTTTTCACAAAAAAATCACTTTTAACCATTTTAAAAACATTTCCAAATGATTCCTTAATCTTTCGATTTTTGCATCCTATCAGGTAAACAGTAGATATCTTTAAAAACAAGGAAAGGGATCATCTCTGGATCCCTTCCTCCGAATCCACAAAATCAGGGGATCCGTGCTATTGACATTTGATCCAAAAACTACAAGCAGAGATCCACTTTAAAAGTTATAATAACTTAAGCTATTTGATCAAATTTTAACGGCTCGGATTCCTTTATTTAGTGGGTTAAGAGGAAGAGATCTGGAGAGGATCCCTCTCCTAAAAACAAACATATATGTCGTAACAATGTCGGCAAGCAGTGGATCTAATAGTAGATTAACATGATGAGTTTGTACTCTTCCCTTCATTGGATGGAATGCATAATTAATACTGAAATTTTTCATAGCACTTTTCTTTAGTAGAAGTGTGAATGGGTTAAATAGTTAGTTGTTAGAAGAAAGGGAATCGATGAGAATCCAACTTGCACCAGAATGCATAATCATAATTGTTTTTCGTAACTGCAATAAAACACAATTTGCTTTCAGAGCATTTTTTTTAATTGCTCGACAATTGTCAGTGCATATGTAAATTTAAGGCTGTTTTTAATAAATTATAATAAGATGGTAAATTCATCGATTTGTTACCAAAATGGTCACAATTACTGTTCAACTTCAAAATTTCCATCAACGCACCAGACAAGTTTAGGTAAAGAAAAACAGGTACTGTTGATGGGGACTTTGCTTTTTCATATAATAAGTAACAAAATTGACTAATTAAACACCCTTTAACACAGAAATCAAGGAGATTTGGTTTCCATAGTTAACTAACGACATCCATATTTTGCAAATGGAATGATTAGCCAGCTTCTATTTCTACCTACTGAGATAATACACATTCACTTTCCAAAAACCGAGATGCACACAATGAACCTTGTATATTTGGTCAACACTACTGGTCAGGGTGGTCACCCAAAACCCAACCCTACACATTAATTTGTTTTTATAAATTAAATTAAACGATACTTTGTTCTTCAAAATTAGTAATTATTCTTCAATTATTCTCTATTATTTTCTACTCCTCCATTTTGCTCTTGAGAAAATCACATATATAAAGAGTGTCACTTTCCAGTTCTTAATTAATACAGAAAAAGGCATCTCTAGCTATAGATTAGACATTCTATATGCATTGAACAGCTCAAGCGACTCATATAACTAAACGCTTGACTAATGAAATGTTGGAGTGGAGTTTGAGACCCTCTTGTCCCACATTGGTCAACAGTATTTTTTCATTAGCCTTTATATAGACTTATTCCTTTTTCTTAGTAATTAGAACTTGGACCGTTTGGAAATGGATTGAAGGCTTGGGCCTTATGGTTGTGTGGATTAGGCTTGATGATTATACTATAATATTAATATAATTAATATTAATTAATCAAGACAAGGGCCTTGGGTCTTATGGCACTTGGGGCCAAGGAATTAAAATTAATCTGATCAATTAGTTTTAATTTCAAATTAAGTTTTTAATTAAATTAATTAAAAACGTTTTGATTAATAGACACAACTCTTTGGAAAGAGTTGTATAGATACATCCAAAAGGTATTTGAAGAGGTATGAAAGAGCCTATATAACTGGAGTCCTCAGTTCCATCAAAAATCATCTTTTCTTCCTCCTTATCTTCCGTACAAACTTTCCAGAGAGTAAACACACAAAGCAATTCGCTAGAGTTCTATAATCCAGTGCGGGTTGTAGAATTAGGTAGTTGTATCCTGGTCGAGCAGACGTTGTAGAACCACAAGCACACGAGTGGGACGGAAATACTGTTCGAAGGACATAGCGTTTGCACTAGCCTCTACCTTCAATTCATTCAAGTTAGTATCATATTAATTTTTTGTAATTATTGTGTTATTGCATTCTGTATTGCAAGTATTTTTGAATAATAAAGTATAAGTATTTCAGTTCTGTATTTCTGTTATTTTATTGTTTCTAAATTGTTCTCCAACATGAAAATCATATTAGATATCACTTTCAATGTGTAGATCTCTATCATAAACTTCAAAAACTCTACCAACTCACATGTACTGAATCCCGTCAGATTTCTCATGCAATACTGATTCATCTTCAGGTCCTTGTAGCTTACGATTGGTAGCAAGGTACGTACTTCATCTTGAGGTCATTAATCATGACAAGGGCAGAAGGAGGAGGAAAGCTGGTGTTGGAAATTACGTGCTGAGACCTACAACTGAATGTTGCCCTGCTTCTTACAATCTTACCTTTCTTAGAAGCTCCCTCAGCCAGCCTTTCTTAGGCAACAGGTCCACCATCTAATGATAATTAGATAGCTAGCCATGGACCCTTTCGGCAAAACAACAGGGCAGCCGGATATGTAATTTCAATTTTAATTTGGGGGCATGTTCCAACGAGAGACATTCAAAGTCCTAAGAAAAATACAGAAGCTAATACTAAAACAGTACAAATACGCTACACAAATGACTCTCAAGTTTATTGTATCTAATGATTTTGCAAGTCCCTCTTCTATATCAAGGTCGATCTATTTGAACATATGGATGACAACTTCCAGATTTTGTTCAAGTTAAAAATTACCTTTAATTTGGACAAAATAAACATCAATTTCTTTCTTTAAAATGCCTCATCACAGTAATAATCCTATCTAAGACAATCTTCTCTGACAAATGAGGGCATTATTTAAAAAAAAAAAAAATTGTTTACATTCCAAGCTCTCTCGACCTCACTTTTCTCTCTCATCCATTCAAGTAGATAGGATTTGATTGAACCGCAGAAATTCTGTGCTGTTTGAGTTTGTTTTATGTGTTCAATTGATCTTGGTTTATGCAAGTTCACGGTTGACTCAAAACTCAAGACACACATAGTTAGAATGCAATCTACAACCACTCCACATCGAATATTAGTTTCAATACTTTATAGGCTTAATTAACAGGAAAACTAATAAAAATGACTTGAAAACTTAGTTTTAACAATAAGGATAAAATAAAAGGTAAAGTGAATAGTACCATGATTGATCTTTTAGTGTAAAAATATGGTTTTTCGTTAAAGTGAACAGTACCGTAGGTTTTTCGTTACAACTTCTCATTAATTTGTTTCTTTTTATCACGCGATATTTTAAAGCTCTAATTTATAAGAAGAGTATTTATATTCAGTGCAAAGCCTAAGTACAATTTAACTAAAGCCTAGCAATTGTTCTTATATATAAATGTCGATTGAGATCGATCAGATATTCATTTCTACTTGGATACTTTTACACAAACTTGTTCAATTATGCAGTACTGTTAAAGTTAGGGATGTGCTTTCTATACACCTTTTTACTTCTCACACATCCATTGTTAACTTTTATCCTTTGATCTTTTTCAATTTATTTGTTCCAACAACTGAAAATTGAGAGGAGTATGTAAAAAGTAACAAGGGATGTGTAGATAGCACACCCCTAGCTAGAGTAATTGTGATTGCAACACTCCACTCAACATCCCAATAGACTATCTTTTTACTTTTTTTCTTTTCTTTAAAAGTGTTTCCTATGGTTAGATTTAGAAGTTTAGTAGAGGATGCACATGCACTCAAAACGACTCTTCATATTACTATACAACAGTTAATGTAGAGAAATGTTCTCTTTGGCCACTTAGTGATCAAAACATTCGGTCACTCACTTATAAATTTTATATGATTAGAAGTTGAGATTAACAATACATGTTAAGTGGCTGATATACTTGATTACTAGGTGATTAAGAGAACATGAATTCATCAATGTATAATTACCAGTACATGTTAAGTGGCTGATATGAGTCATATCAATCCTGAATTTTCTTGGATTCTTCAGCGAACAATTAAATTCTGCAATGTATGTATGACATAGGTGTACTTAAAAAACTTTCGCATATACACAACTAACTTGCATACATATGTTTTTCTAGATAAAAGTGGTATTGGAGAAAAGGGTGAATCAAGCTCAATACCTCTGTTGCATGTGATGAATGATCGAGCTAAATACTACTAATTAAACACTGAAGAATAAAAACTCGACATCCACAATTAGAGTTAAAAATTAATGATCATAAGAGCATTAGCACAATTTAGTTCAGTTTTGTGCTAGAAAGGCATGTCTATACTGACTTGAGTCAAGTGGGGGGATACAGTGGGGCTAGTATAAGTATTGGCCAATTAGTTTATTTATTAACTGGGAACTGGAGATTAAAGTTACAAATGGGGAAGGTGGGAGAACAACTTGCATAATATTAACATGAGAAATGCTAAGGAAATTCTCAAAAGTATGACTCTCCGTGGATTCTCCTCCACCTTATGTTTTTGGCACAATTCCCCCACCAACATTATAAGAAGTTGTGCAAAAAATATGAGGTGATAGAAAGTTCATAGAGAGTCTTATTTTGAGAGAGTCTTTTTAGAATTTCTCATATATCGTTACGCAAAGTTTTGTGTCAATAAATAAGGAAAATGATCCTCGTTGGATCCTTTTCCTAAGAATCCTAGAGATCGTGTAATCATGTCCGTGAATTGTACATCGTGCGGTCAGTTTTCGTTAAGTACTATTTATATTTAATTTTAAAATAATTTTTTACCACACGATGTACGATGAACGGACATGATTACATAATCCCCAAGATCCTTAAGAATGATACTCGTGTCATAATAACGATGTACTCGTGTTATCTAAATATTTTTAATTAAAAAAGGAAGGGTACGTAGGACGTCAGTTTCAAGGGAAACAGTAGTAGAATTGATTTGAGTGGGCACAGGAAACAAAAGAAAAGAAAAGATGCACGAGAAATGATTTTGCAATCGATTGCTTTATGATTGATGGAGAGGAGAGAGAAACCACACACAAAGACAACACTTTATACAGCAATTCCAACGCTTTATTGACAAAATAAAAAAGAAGGGCTACCTGTAGCTATCTAGGCTCCTGTGAATTATGTCTGTCTTTCTTTATGGTGAAATTATGAAAATTAGGGTTTTGCCACTGCGCCCCTCCCCTTTGAATTTGTTTGGGATTTGAGTTCTTTTGACTTTTTCTTGTTTCTCTTTCTTTCTTCTGCTTCTTATTATTCACACACAGCCCCCCGACCCCGAGGCAAATATTGAAATCAACCACCGCCCCATTGGGTTGGTCATAAATCAACAAGAGAGAGAAACAAACTAGAGAGAGAGAGAGAGAGAGAGAGAGAGAGAGAGAGAGAGAGAGAGAGAGTTGATAGCAGCATAAACTGGATGTCACTGAGCTTTCACATCTCATGGAATACCGAGAAGGGATGTAGACGTTCCTCTGCTTTATAGCAAGTTATGTGTATACATGCATACATGCATACTGGGAACCTGTCTTTCTCTCTTTCTTGCCTGCCTGCCTTCTCCTTCTCCTTCTTCTCCTTCAGTCCTGCAACTTCCCTCAGTTTCTCCAGCTGACACCAAAATTAACTCCTTGCAGTCTTGTAACTCACATAATTTTAACATAATGAATATCACACAATAGTTAGCCTACAACGTAATAACCAAATTGGTACCTTTAATCTGTTCCTCCATATCATTCTACTTTGACAGTGTAATGTAATATGACATCTACAACATAAAATCCAAACTTGTTAAATTATTCATTAAGTCATTTTGTGTTATTAATTATAACTTTATCATTATTTTGTTGCTTTAGACTATAAACTTTGACAACTATGGCTTGATTTTATCTTTACTTGTAATTCACATTGAATGTTAATGTTATGTTGTAAGATCATTAAACGCAAAAAAAGTAGCGCAAATATAAATAACGATAATGGATAATTCTTATTATTGTGTTGCTTTATACTATATCAAGATGTTCAAAATGTAACAATCAACCTTAATGGTGTTACAAACAAATACCATTTTCTAACCTCACCATATATAGTTAATATTGGACACCAATACCGTCTTTTTAAAAGGTACAGTAGAATTCCCATACAAAAAATAAGAATCAAATTGTTATTATTATCTTCTCTTGTACTAGTTAGTTCTAATTGTTCCCGGACAGATTAAACCAAAATTTTCTTTATTATTAAGAGGTGTCAGTCTGTCAGGTCAGGTTTGAATTGAGGAGTAACATTCGGGAGAGTGGCTGGAACCACCAGGTCCTCCCTTTTCCTTCCACAGGCTATACAGGGCGGGACCGCTACACCTACACACATAATTACTACTCGGACCCATCACTTATTCACATACACACCCATATTGAATTGCATGTTGTTGTTAATTTTATGAGGGCTGCTTCTTTTGGGGTCCAGATTCTCTTCAGATCTCCCTCATTATAATTCTTTACAAAACTCAATCCTAACCGTTCACGAAAAGATCATTTTGCGTGTAGCGTGAAAAAGAAGAAGAAATTAAAATTGATTCGTGGCCTGACAAATTGCATGAACGATTAGCATTAGAGTTTAGAAAATGATTTGAAAAGGGAGATCCGAAGAGAGAATCCAAGTCCTTGTTGTACACTTTGGTAAGCATGTTTTTTTTTTTTTTAAGGTATAAATTTCACTAAACAATAGAATAAGATACATCATCGTTCATGAATTTATACACTCATGAGGGCAAAACCTTTGCAACACTTTCTGATAAACTTTCACACGACGTTACACCTTAGCAAAGAAGCCCTGCTATGAGACAACACAGAGAAGTCGACATAGTCCTTTGCCAGGCACATACAACAAAACCACAACCTAAACAAAATAAACCAAAAAAAAAGGTAGAGTTGGGCTATATGCTCAACTTAATTTAATTCATGTATAGAGTGAAGAATATAAGTATATATGGTTGGATAAGACATTAGACATGCGTGTTTGAATCCTTCTCCAATACAATTACAAACAGTTTCTTTCTTGTATTATTAATTAATTGCAAGGGAACAGGAACTGATTAAAGAAAACTAAATTCTAAGGAGAATAGGAGTACGAGATTCCGTGAGTGTCTGTTTAGCCATTAAACAATTTTAACATGCACTTAGTTTGCCAAAATTTCTTAATTGATGTTTCAATTAAAAAACAATAAGAAGATGCATCGATAAGATCAACCCTTAACAAGATCGAGCCTGGAGCGTACAGGTTGAGAAGTTATGGCTTACAGGCGCATAGGTAGAGAAATTCTGGCATGTGTCCGTATGCTAGAACTTCTCGTATAGGCCAAGGTCGGACCAAATTCAAATGGACAAATAAAAATATTGGACCAGATCGATGCTAAGCCTGCCTAAGACATGAGCCAAGACCAACGGGCTAGACAGGTCCATGTGAGTAGGTTAGGTGCTTCCTTGCACCCTAATTAATGTGTCTAATGTCTCAATCGCTCGCCTAACCAAAAATTGCTGACTGGTAGGTTAATTATTCAAGTTTCAATGTACATATTGAAGAGAAAAATTAGCTACACATTTTAGATCAAGTTGAACTTGAAGTAGAAATAAGCATAGTACTCACCAAGAAATGAGAAAATCAATTCACCAAAACAGTGAAGCATATATTCACTCAAACTTTTTAATCATCATTAGGTCATTCAACAGTCTCTCAATGGCTTCATCATCGTGCCCACGTCCTTTCGTCTGCAGTTTGATCAGACAGGAAATTCATCACAATTTAGTTTTTGCAGACATACACCATATTAACATAAGAAGAAAAGTAAAGATAAACAAAGTTGCCATATAACGCCAAATACTGAAAACTAATTAAAAACCAAAAGATCATCAAATGGGCACACGAAGGCTGGTTTGGTATTGCTGTGCTTTGAAAAAAAGCTGCTTCTACTGTGCTGTGAGAATAAGCAGCTGTGAAATAAAGCAGCAGAGTGTTTGGTAAACTTTTTTGTAAAAGTGCTTTTGAAAAAAAAAAGCAGTATTAGAGTGTTTGGTAAACTTTTATGTAAAACAGATGTGAAAAAAAGCCAGTTTTTCAAAGCTAGGTTTTGCAGCTTCTTGTTTTTGGCTTTTTTTCATCCAAAACTGTGAAAAAAAGCTGAAGCTGAGTGTTTACCAAACACAAAAACAGCTCCCAGCTTTTTTTGATAGCAGCTTTTTTCAGAATCACCTCAGTACCAAACCAGGTCGAAGTGGTGCGATGCTGAGATATAAATATTTGCCTTGTTGTAACCTGAGATATGTAGACATGAAATATGAGATATACAACACTACCTTGAGGGAAGGCACAACTGCCTTGGCTTCCTCCACAGTTTCAGGACAAAGATTTCCAATCACAGCAAGCTGCGGAGTAGAGAAAATATGAAGGCTATTATCTAAAACGAAGCGTAATTTGTTCTTTTGATTATTCGTCCATTACCTCGAATTCAGCCAACTGGTATCTACTGAGAACTCTGAATAATACTTAAGGATTGAACATGTATAAATGATATATAGTGAAAAGAAGAACACTATAATTAAATTAAGAAGTGCAGTTAGATAACCTATATCAATATTAAGTTTCTCCATTATAAAGGCATTGCATGCTTGTATTGAACCAACATGAATCCTAAAGATTTCACCAGACCATACATAAGCTAATTCAACAGCGTGACGATATCTGAAATTACATCATCAATGAAGGATACTCTCGAACTTGCTTCACAGAGCCCTGATTCGAGAAGCGACTGAAGCGCTTAACATACTGCAGTGATTTCTCCAGCACTCTGGCCATGAAAATAACAAGTGATCAGTAAATTTATAAGCCTGGACAAACAAAAAAATTGACGAGCACCCTTTCTATCTACCAGCTAACTATATATGAACTGATAATCCAGAATTTTGTACAAGATTTTGGTGTCAAAGAGTACTAGAATTAAATCTTACTGGGGAAGTTGGTGCATTGATTCGCCTGACATATGCTTCATCTGATCACATCTGTGCTCAAGAAGAATGGCAACCTCACTATTCATCAGACACTTCGCCTTCAAAAAATCTGACAACCACAATCTCAATGTTACTAATCAATTATTCGCAACGCAAAACAAATCATGACCAGATATTACCATAAAATTGAATATTCAAACTAGCTTTACAATTGAATCCGGTGGTAAGTTAGAGAAATTGAGTGCTTGAAGGTCCAAAAGTGATGCTCTAACGTGTTTTCTTCGAAAAAAGATAATAATTTCACGGAATAATGTTCATCTTTGCGCAAATTCAATTAATGTGCACAAATCATAGATAAAAATATATATTCCATATCCTTCGTTTCACATCTTAAATTATGAAGGCCATTGTTGTACAATGTCATGTTTACAGTGCCTATTGGTTTTGTGCCCCTTTGATTTTGATACACAAAAGTTTATGCCTAGGTCATGATCGAAAGAAATTGATAATAATTAATCAGATACCGTCTCCAAGTTTGAGTTCTGAAGCGTCTTCATCTTCTGCTCTTAGCATTTTTGAGAGAGCTATGGACGTTTGTTTCTTGACAATCAACGTGACCCCAATTAGATATGCTTTCTGGAACGTAAGCAAATCCCTAATGAGAAATTGAATTATGTATTTGGGGCTTTCAGCTGTTATATAAAGCTCTCGAGTGTCCGAACCGACCTCAGTTTTGGGCCGACTAAAAAAATAATAATTCGATTTTGGGTTTTAATGGCTGACGAAGGCCTACTTTAGCTCACATATTAGATTTTGGGCACCCAAACCATTAACCCTTTAGCTTATGACACAACGTCACAACCCAAGTTTGGTTTTAGGTTTATAATCGAATTATAGGTTAGGTCCAGTTGATTAGAACAATATGTCTTTCTTTAACATCTAATTTTGTGTACCCGTCCTTTAGATTAAATAGTTCTTTACTTTCATTACACGCGATATTCTTACCCTAAGATAGATTAATGGGAGAGTGGTGAGCTTTTAACACGGAACATAATAGGTTGAAGAAGAACTTATCAAGTAATAGAAAAAGTTAACCAGATTCTTATGTAATGACATAAATGTATAGACTAGAGTTACTACAACACATGTTCTTATTGCTTTTCGATTTTCGTAATCTTGAAAGTGTGAAAAAAAATTTGAAAAACAAAACGTCATGTGTTGCTGTTTTATTATCGCGCTTCGCTAATTAACCATATGAGTTTCTGACTGGTCCGGACATAAATATTCATCCATCCAAGGACCAATGTCACCAATCCAACAAGTGAAGGATATTTTGGCTAACTACTTTGGAGACGATGACATCTGCCCTGCCTGCCATACTACGAGTGGGGAGGCAAACTGGTTCTTTCCGATCTTGGATTTGGATCCTCCGAATATTCGAACGGTTCCAACATAGATGCCCGCGCATATTCGCATCTCGTCATCCTACCTTTGCTGTGACGTCTGGATCGTTATCAATTCCTTCTCTGTTTTGGTGTAATGATTCACTCAAGTTGCAAAACCCTGACATTATCTTAGAACTGCCAACCATTTAGAATCCATGAAACTAAATATTCTCACGTTCTCCCTGCCAAACCCAATCAAATTTAACCAATATTTTATACACAAAGAATCTTAAAAAACTAACAAATATTTTAAATTAACTAACATTTACGTGACAAACTGTATTTATTTTCACCAATTCACGCGCCAGTGAAAATATATTCCATGTTCAAGTTTCTTGAGCATGACTGGAGAATATTCTTCAGTATTCCTCACGTCGCATCGCGGAGTTGAAAGTTAGTTGGAAACTAATCCCAACCCTTATGCATCATCATCTTCATAATTATAATTAAGCATCTTTGTCCCCTACTTAATTATCAACCTTGTTGTATTTAAAGGCAGTGGGCTGTGACACTTTAATACGAGGAAGAAGATTACCTCCAAATATTCATCGAGTCTATACTTTTTGCCTCGTTCATTATACACTTGGTTCGATTTTTCTCATAAACTCCATAGCCATCCATGGCTATTCCTTTTAAAAACTCTAGGACCTCTATTTTTTTCTTGATCCTCAGTTTTGCCCTACGTCTGGTACTTGCATCTGCAGAACTGCAGAGATTCGACCACCCCACCAAACCAGATGGATCACTCAGTTTCTTGGTGATTGGGGACTGGGGAAGAAGAGGAGATTTCAACCAGTCTCAAGTTGCCCTTCAGGTTTCTTTCCACAATTTCCAAACCTTGTTCTCATTCGTATAACATTCTTCTCATGATTTTCGACGGAATCAACCTTTTTGGAGTGCTAATAATAATTCGCTTTGGCACATGCACAACTACTTTTGTTGCAGATGGGAAAGATTGGAGAGAAACTTGACATAGATTTCGTGGTGTCGACGGGAGATAACTTTTACGACAACGGGCTCATCAGCGAGCATGACACAGAATTTGAAGAGTCATTTACCAATATCTATACAGAAAAGAGCCTGCAAAAGCAGTGGTATAGCGGTAAATGTCTCCTGCGATGATGTGAAGAGTTGTCCTACGTTCGAAAGTTAATGAAAAATGCTTATTATTGATTACATTAATCTTAATTAATTTTTTACCCCGATAATAATTATCCTTGGTTTACTTTGAATGCCAGTGTTGGGGAACCATGATTACAGGGGAGATGCAGAGGCTCAACTGAGCCCCCTCCTCCGGAAAATCGATAGCAGATGGCTTTGCTTGAGGTCTTTCATTGTGAATACAGGTGTGCATAACATAAGAGCTCTTGAGTTTCCATCTTTTCTATACAATGAATTGAAATCCCTTGAAACTCGATCAAAACTTCATAAGCAATTGCTTCCTATATCCGTTTTCCTCCAGAACTAGCAGAGATTTTCTTCGTGGACACCACGCCTTTGGTGGATATGTACTTCACAAACGCAGACGAACATACTTACGATTGGCGTGGCATTGTCCCTCGAAAGGCTTATATTGCAAACTTGTTGAAGGTATAATCAATTTTCTGCTACAATTTTTAATTTGAATGTTGCCTAAAATGTGAGAAACTTAAAACGCATGGCAGTGCGTATTTAGCATGGGATACCGCCAGATTGACATCTTCATGAAAACCATTAAGCATATTGATATATCTGATGTGGTAATAGGATGTGGAGTTGGCATTGAAGAAATCCTCTGCAAAGTGGAAGATTGTTGTTGGACACCATGCAATTAGAAGTGTAGGGCATCATGGTGACACACAGGAGCTTATAAACCAGCTTCTCCCAATTCTTCGGGTATGTGTATCTATAAATCTTCGATACGAATAAGTTGTGATGAAACAATGTCATATGAAGAAAGCTAACTCTGCTAAATCCTTCATAAATCTCAGGCCAATGACGTTGATTTTTACATGAACGGGCACGATCATTGCCTAGAACACGTTAGTGACTTAGAAAGGTACAGAAGTTTAATTTAGGTTGTTTTCATGGTGTTGCTTAAAATTGGAAAGCCTTGTTTGGTACCTTGGACTGGATATTGGATAACTCACTAGCTTTGGAAGTTAACATTCGTTTCTTGCTTCAACACATTGAATCTGGTGGTGATTATCCCATACAATCCAATCCTAAACACTAAACGAGAGTTGTGAAGTATAAGCTTAAGTTGTATGTGATGCCATGACGATGATGCTGATTGAAACTCCATTGTAAATGCAGCCCGATACAGTTTCTAACAAGCGGAGCAGGGTCTAAAGCATGGAGGGGAGATGTTAAGGAGCTGAACAAAGAAGGGCTCAACTTCTTTTATGATGGTCAAGGCTTTATGTCTGTGAAGTTGAATCCCACAGATGCAGAGATTGCATTTTATGATGTTTTCGGCAAGGTTTTACATAGACTGAATGCTTCCAAGCAGCTTCACCCCTCGATATAAATTAAGTTTTGTAGCTAGATGCTAGAGGGAATGTACTACAGCCGTATAGATTGTTGTTGCAAGGACGAAAATTGTAGTTGAATTCAATTCCCAAATTGTTCTTATTCTTAAATATGTACCTTATTTAGTGCATTGATCCTTATCAAATTCATCGGTTTTTCTTTTTAACAAGACGATATTTAAAATTATTTTAGGGTATATTTGGATGAGGGTTTAACAAGAACCAAGGGATTGATACCAAGCTATGAATAAATAGCAGGGGAGTAGAGACACTCTCCACGAGCATTACAAAAAGCATGTGAGAGGAATTCACAAAATCGTACTTGGGAGGTGTCATCTACGAAACCCTCATATATGATCTTGTAGTGCTCATGGAGAGTTTCTCTAATTCCCTCCATGTTACATTTTATGATTTATTTCTTTATAATTTGACATCAATCCCTTGTGTCCTGTAAAACCTGTTGAATATCTGATATGTATTATGTATGAGTCTCAACTAACTTTATGTATTATTATACCGTTATTTTCTGCTATCATGTGCCAATTTTGGGCATATGTCAGAATCGAAGTGTGACTTGATTAGAAACTAAAAACACAAAATCAAGACATCATTTCAATTCTTCCTGGCTCTATCACAAAATATACTAAGACGTGTAAGATATTTTTAGTATTTGTATGACTCAGTATAAGTTATGGATGTGGACGAACTTAGGTGCTTAAGTTGATGTCGAATTATTAAGTTTGAAACAATATCAGTACTAAATCGAATATTATAATAAATTTACGTTGATTTGTAGCACAACTTACTTAAGTATTAAAATGATTGTTTTATCATCAAAAGACAATTACACACCTAGTGATTTGTAGAAAAGCTTATGCATCATGCATTCATTTTCTTCTGTATATTTGGACTTGAGCTAGCAAGTGATCGGTGTAGGACTGTCACTTGATTGCCAAACTATGATTCCAAAACCTGAAAGTGAGAGAGAGAGAAAAAACAAGATATAGGAAGTTGCTAGGAAATTGGGAAGGTAGGAAGTTGCTGGGAAATTGGGAAGGAAAGCAACCCTAGGAGGCTAGAACCTAGACTTGTCGATGGGACCCAGCATCATCACATTTTGCACTGCAGATGCCGACTGGACTTGGAGTAACTTTATACGGATTCGTAGTGGGTCTACGTAGCATTCACTTTCCGATTTGTGCCTACATTTAATTCAGAATCCAATTGCGTTACGAATAGTGTATCGTACACTCATTTTTAATTTTTTCAATCTTCTTTTAATTTTTGACTGTCGGATAAAATGAATTGAAGAAAATCAATGATAAAAAATTAATAAAGACGAATGGAAGGTAAATGGGTGTGTGAATAGTACTATCCTATGAATAATACTTGTGTGTTTTGACGAGGAATGCACATATACACGTTTTACAAATAACATAATTTAATTATATAAACTCTACAATCAGAATCGTTTATCTTCTTAATCTTCATTTGAATATCATTCCTACAAAAAAAAAATTGAAATCAAAGATCGGTTAGTCAATTACATGTATCAAATAATTAGACGGCTCATATTGAATATGTTTCTTGGTACTCACATCATCGTTCTATTCCATACATTTGAATGATTAAATGATTTCTGATTCGAATACTTTTTGTAGGAATGATAGTTAAATAAAGATTAAGCAATCCAATGATTCTAATTATAAAATTTATATAGTAGATATACGTTATTCGAGATAAATGGGATATGTATATTATAAAAGAACGCATGTATTATCCTTGCATTATTACATTGGTGAGAGAGTGTTTAGTGTATCGAGAGCATGGTCTGATAAACTAAGTGTTATGATACAAGTGATTGGATACTTACAAAAAGGAAAATTCCAATATCTTATGTTATATACTTAATGGCAATCCCCATTTTCTCCCAACCATGTTCCCATTTACAACAACGGATTTTCCTACCAATATGCATCAGGTAAAGACGAATAAGCAGTTTTAAAGTTAACTTTATGGATGAAAAGAATCTGTTAAAAATCACCAATTTTGTGCGCACAGCCAAATCCAGTTCTTGACCAGCGGTGGTGGGTCGAAGGCAAGGACAGGCGACGTTAAAGCGAAACGAAATGAATTCAAGTTCTACTATGACGGGCAAGGCTTCTTACTGCACACCTTACAGAGATTGATGCAGAACTTGCATTCTTTGACATGTTCGGCACAGTTCTGCATCGTCTGAATCTTTCCAAGCCTAACAAATTTCTTTACAGTTCCATGTAGACGTGCAACAAAAGGAAAGACTCAAAAATAAAATGATCAAATGTTGTTCTTTTAATCCGTTGTATCGGTAAGAAATGGTTGTCAGCGCCAATATATCAAAATTACAGGAAGTTTGACAATCCTACAAAGCCTTATTATTACACGGACAAAAGAAATTTTTTAACTGTTTATACACAGCAATTAGCACCAAAGATTTGGTATTTTTCACTAGGTCTACCCTCAATTATCCCATTTGAGAAGGGCAGTTGGGGCTCCAATGCACCACCGAGTTTTACCATGGCAGGAACGATCTTTAACTTGATATAACTCAGTTTGCAACAAAATGATACCTGGAATCCACATAGCTCTCGACGTCCCAAAGAAAAGAGCCAAAAGTCACAGATTCCAAAACAAGTCTCCTCAAACCACCAAAGCTAATCTTGATGAGATCATCCTTGGAGGAATCAACAGTCCCCTGAGGTGTGATGACAATATCGGGTCTCCCAAACAATGCCTCGGTGTGCTTTTCAATGATGCTAATGGCCTCTCTCGATCTAATTGTTGCATACCTATGAAGGGTCTCTCCATCAAATGACATCACATAGGTCCGTAAGCGGGAATGCTTGAGCGCATTGCCAAAACCCCCAGGACTAATGCCTCCGGCCAAGGAAGGGACTTCAGGATGGGAAGACACCCCTGCTTGCAAAGTCTCCCCTCCACTGCCAGGCCTCATGTCCTCCCCCACTGATTTGTGAATATCACTGTCTTCGGCACCCATTGCACCTGGAAGGATCTTCATTGTCTTCTCAAGCTGAAACCTCTGGTCAACCCGTTTGAGGAAGTACCCATACATGACAGAGGCTGCATAAACCTGCCCGATTTTGAGTTTGCTAATCTTTGCTAAAGAGGACGAGTCACCCAACCGATTTCCTAGGATGAGAGACAGGTGGTTTTGAATCATCTCGTATGCTTCAGGAGAGTGAAGCTGCTCGAGCTTCTCATCTTGAGTTGGCCATGAATCAACTTGGCCAGAAGGGTCTGAAGTTGGGCTAATGGCAGGTACTAGGGAAACCTTAGCATCCATGAATTTCTGCACCACCAAAGCATACAAAATTTCTTCAAGAGCCTTTCTCCTTTCAGTAGCCTTAACCTCGGCGATCCTCCTGATATTGCAGAAGAAGTTAATAATATCTCACTCCAAAACTACAATTCTCCATTTAGTTGCACATACCAAATGGTGGCAAAGTCAAACTTTTTCATTCATTTATTCTGATTTTACCAAGGAAAACAGCATTAAAATTATGGTTCATTTACGCAGCTTAACTTGACTTAATGTAAACATAACTGGCTATTAGCTTATCACTCAATCTAGATTGCAACTAACCTGTACAAAACGAGGTCGGTACCAGAAGCGGAAGGCTCTTCCTTCTGTTCCTTCTTTTGCTCAGCATCGCGGTCGGTTTGAAGCTGTTCAAGCTGCTGGTCCACTGCACTAGGCACAAGGTGTGGGTGACTAATCATTATCTGAGAGAGGAACTGCCCAATTGGAGACTCCAGCTGAAGTGGGGCGATTGGAGAAGCAGAACCAGCTGAGTCCGGAGACGAAGATGCAGCTGCCGCCCTAACCACGAAGCCTCTCCTACTTCCATATCCCATTCTCCTATGCCCCACCTTCGGTTGACAGATTGAAAACTGATGCAGCTAAACATGAAATCAGATCAATTATTACTCAACTACTACTCCAAATATTGCCACGGCTACAAATATTCAGAAAAAAATCGGATGAAATATCGACTAAAAATTGATTTTTGCATAGACATTTAAGTCATATGCTATAAACAGCACAATTGAACTGCACCAACTAAAACCCCTAAAATCCCAATAAAATTGAATCTTTCTCAATTTAACAGAAACCCTAGAATTCTCATCAATTACAAGAGGAACTCATTACTCGCAAACTATTCGGGATCATGCAAAATTGAAAAGTAACAAGAACCCACGAATTCTCATCAATACCTTGATTGGCGAGTGAGTTTTGGGACCCAAACGCAGAAATCCGGGTCCATTGGCCGTCAAAATCCCCGGTCGGGCAATCAAATTGGAAGGCCTGTAGGCGGCGATTGATGATTGAAAAACACTCGATGTTGCTGCTGCTTCCATCTTTCAGCTCTGCGAACCCGAAACCCTATAATTTACAATTCGAACTGATAAAATTCCGCACAAGACAAATGAAATTCTTTTTCTATTTAGACAAATGAGTTATGCTGTCCAATTATTACCGTCTAATTTAAGTAACAAAATAAAGATGAATAAAGAGTGAGTAAAAGCTTATTTTTAGCTACATTTCTGAAACTTTAAAATTTAATCTTATTTTGCTTTTTAAAATTTAAAAGTTGTCATTTTATTTTTTTAAGTTAAAAGTTACTTTATTTTGCTTTCGAAACTCGATTTTGATCTCATTGTGCATCCTCAAACTTAAAAATCATCTTTATAAAACTCAACTTTATTCCACGATGACTTAGATATGTTAATCTCGTACGTAGGTAGGTGCATCGGGCTAATTAACTTTTTTATTCAATGCTTTTTAAACTTAATATTCTACATGTTGACGTATAATAAAAAATTATAATCAAATTTACTGCATATACAACACAATCTTTTTGAATATTGGTCTCACGTATATTTTAGGATGCGTCCTATAAATTAAAGTAAAATTGACTTTTGAATTCTAAGACTTACTCTAACCCTTAGAGTAAAACTCAAATGTTAAGTTCTAAACTTACTCAATTTGCTCTAACTCTTGGGGCAAATATGAATTAAAACTCAAAACTCATTTATGGGTCAAATTTGGGCCATGATTGTTCCTGGGTTAGTGAGGTTGGTCCACCATATATGTATATTTTTTTTTAGTTTTATATTTATAAATTCATTGAATTCAACGGTTAAGATCTAATTTGATGAAATTCAACTATAAAAAAAAAAAAAATCTAACTGTTTAAGTCTAACGGCTAAAGTAATTAAAAAAAAAAATCTTTTATGTGTTTCATATTCTTTCATAATGTTTCACGAGTTTCATAGTGTCAGTTAGTGATTTTTCAATATTTGCCGGAATCAAAATCTTTTTAGATTAACATATTCATAAAATTAAATTAAGATAGTCTACATAATTTTTTGTTTTAAAGTTACTTTAACAAAAAAATTAACCTAAATTTATTTTTTAATAATTTGAGGTTAAAATTTTAACCCAGCTAAAAAGCTACTTTTAGATTAAAACTAAATTTTTTAGGTTTTAACAAAAGATTGAAGATGGTATAATGGAGCTTACCTAAAAATAAGTAAGTGAAAGAAAAAAGAAATTGACTAATTTGTGGTAAACAAGTGAAAAGCCCAGCCGCCCCAAGGGACGTATTGTGATCTGTGAATCAGACAGAGACGGTGGAATTCAGTTAGCCATGAAGTTCCGGTACGCCATGGTGTGTTCGTCGAACCAGAACCGGAGCATGGAGGCTCACTCGCTCCTCAAGCGGCAGGGCTTCGACGTCGCGTCGTACGGCACCGGAGCCCACGTCAAGCTCCCTGGTCCCTCCCTCAGAGAACCCAATGTCTACGACTTTGGCACACCTTACAAGCAGATGTTCGACGATCTCCGGCGAAAAGACCCCGAACTGTATCCTCCTCCTCTAAACTTGTTCTTCTCTGGATTTTGTTCAATTGGGGTTTTCAAATTATGTATCTTTCTTGTTTCAATTGGGTTTTTCGAATTCTGGGTTTTGGGGAATATGATATTTTGGTGATGAAATAGATTCGTATAAATCCAGAAAATAGTACGAACAAAAGGTTTTGGTAGGAGCAAATTGGTTAACAGGAAAGAAAAAGAAGAACTTTGAGACTGTTGATATATGCAACTGAGATTGTAGGATATAAGCTTCAATATTTGGAAATTAAGTGGGCAGTCTGATAGATTTTGTGTATGAACGTACCCTTGTGGCTTTTAAGAGTAAATTCGATATTTGTGGATTCGAGGTGTTTAGCGAAGAGTATAGAATAGTTGATGACGACGACTATTGATTGGTAGCTCTGTGTAGCAATGCTCGAGTATTGTGGGATGTATGAACTGGAATTTATGTGCGTACTTTGCGTTCTGAACTGTGTTGTTTTTTATGCAAAGTGTAACCTTGACGATAAGTACAGGTACAAGCGTAATGGCATCTTGCCTATGCTTAAAAGAAACTTGGGAGTCAAACTGGCACCTCAGCGATGGCAGGACAATGCTGCCGACGGTTCCTTTGATGTGGTGTTAACATTCGAAGAAAAGGTTTTTGACATGGTTATTGAAGGTTGGTTTCAACTCCCTTCTCCTAATTTCGGCTTGTATCTTCTGGATTTCAATAGTCCACAGTCATTCGATAATCAATTAATCGAATGCTCTTCTTTGTGTTGTTAGCGTCTTGGCAATCTCTTTCTGTCAAGCTGTTGGAATATAACTTGCTGGTAGAGTTTGAGCTCTTAAGTTATAGGCATGCAATTTCTTTCAGCTTAACGTAATCATTGGAGATGGTAACAAACAACGATTGATATTTGAAATGGATTCTTTTTCCATTTGGGAAAAATAAGAAAGTAAGAAACCTTGAGTTTATAGGTTCCTAGGATTATTAGAACTTATACATACAACAGAGATGCTGGTTCTAGGAACTTGTGGTAAATGAATCTCAAGGAAAAGATAAAGTTTAAACCTCAAGAGAGTTTTTGATAAAAAAAAAAAAAAAAAAAAAAAAAAAAACATACTGGATGGTTGAAAGTTTCTGTTTAGTTGAGCATGTGGAAGAATTTATTTTGAACTGGAAAATTTTGAACTTTTGGGACACTGTTAAAACCTGAGTTGGACGGTATGGGAGAATGCCGAAATTTGTTGGCTTGAGTCTGCCTGCTTTATACGTGGTGATATTTTTCGCAGAGAAGGCTGTAGGTGGGAGAGACTCTTCTAATGCCTAAAAGACGGAAATTGAATAACTTAACTGGGTTTTGATCAGATTTCTCTATGGATTTGATTTCATAATCTTTCGCTTGATATAACTCGCAAAACCAAATGAATCATACGGACTTATATTTGAACTTTGAACTTTGAACTTATAGTCCAAACTTTAACAGAAGCTTCAAAAGTATTAGCACCATCTACTTTTGTTCATCTTTTAGTTTTATGAAAACTAAAAGAAGATTTGTGCAGTTAATCTGTAACTTGAAGATGCTATCCTTGTTTGTTTGTCTGACCCGTGTGCAACAATGTATAGATCTCAACAACCGGGACCATGTTCTTAGGAAATGTGTGCTGATAATCAACTTGGAGGTGAAAGATAACCACGAGGAGGCGGCTGTAGGAGCTCGTCTTGCTTTAGATCTTTGCCAAGAGGTCTGTATTTATGATTGCATCGACACCCCATAATCTGTAATGCAAAACTGTAATGCTGACGGGTACATTATCGTTAATTTTTTTCCAGATTGAAGCAGCCGATTCGTGGGAGGAATCAATTGATGATATTGTATCTGGTTTTGAGAAACAGCAGCGACGGAAGTTAATGTATAGCATCTCATTTTATTGAAACTGTACTAGTAGTCTGTTAGGGAGATTTCGAAAAACCAAGACCCGGTGTTGCTGATAACTTATGTGCACCGACTGTTCTCCCTAAATGTAATTCTTGCTTAAGCACCAGTTTCGATAATATCTTGATTAGAGCGACTCTCCTACCGTACAGTTACTAATAAAAATAACGTTGTCGTGACGTCTCGTGCCAAATTTATCTCGACCATCTGACATTAGTAAGTCAATGTATAATCGCATTTACTTTGGTTTCACCGAAAATAATCAACTGTCAGTTTCCAATGATACTTATTTTTAATTATTTGTAAACTCCAAAAACATCAATTTGAAATGTAAAAAAATTGTCAACGATGACGTTGACATCTCTCAACTCTTCTCCCCCACTCTCTAGCTTCCCCCCAACTGCTTTGTACAGCAAAGCAATTACTTTTCATTTCATTTTCTCGAGCTTTTTTTCTCGGGAACCAAACACCCTGTGCCCCGCCATGGCTTCCGAACCGGAGGACGGGAAGAGCTGGGAGGACCTCCTCAGAAAGATGCTGCCTGCCGGCGCATCATTACCCGACGAAGAGCACCTCGACTACTCCATCGCCGTCGAATACGAAGGCTCTCCTCTGCCCTACGACCCGCCCAAGGTTGATCCGGTTAACCTCGGCTCTCTCAATCTTTACTCTTCTTCCGTGACCGCTGGTTCGGTTCAAGCCCCGTCTTCGATTCCGGTGGCGTCGCCGGTCGGTCAGAAGGTCTCGCGGTTCAGTCGGATGAGGAACGGCGGCGTTGTGAAGGAGACGAGTAGAACGACGTCGTCTTCGACTCCGAGGACGCAACCGGAGCTGCGAAACAGCAGGGAAGGGTCGGAATTTGAAGGAGCTGAGGAAGGTTTCAGCTCTGAGTTGCCGGCTCAAGACTCGGACTTGGAGCACAAACCGATCGGCGGCGCCACCGGAGGAAAGAGGGCGGCTGTCGTGACTTTCAATGAACCAAGAGATTCGGAGAACGAGGACGAGGGTGAAGATAACGACTCGTCCCCGCAATCGAGCGCGGCCACCGAACAGGTGGGATCGCCGGTTGTAGGGGCCTCTTCGCCAGGGAGGCGATCGAGTAAGAGAGGGATTTGCAGCAGGTGCGGGAAAGGGAACAGATTGAAGGAGAGAGAGTGGTGTTTGGTGTGCGACGCCAAGTATTGCAGCAATTGCTTGCTGAAGGCGATGGGGTCGATGCCGGAGGGGAGGAAATGTGTGAGCTGCATTGGGCAGCCAATAGACGAGTCCAAGAGGTCAAACTTGGGGAAGTGTTCGAGGATCCTGTCGAGGGTTTGCAGCCCTTTGGAGATTCGGCAGATAATGAGGGGCGAGAAGGAGTGCCCCGCCAATCAGCTTCGGCCGGAGCAGTTGGTTGTGAATGGAAGCAAGCTGAGGGAAGAAGAACTGGCTGAGATTTTGGGATGTGAATTGCCTCCTCAGAAGTTGAAACCTGGGAGGTATTGGTACGATAAGGATTCCGGTCTTTGGGGAAAGGTGAGCTTTTTTTTTTTTTTTTTTGCAAATGGATGAGCATTTGCAGTAGGGTTTTTTGTGCTTTGTATGTTTATAGTCCTGTGTGCTTGATTTCAGGAGGGTGAGAAGCCGGATAGGATTATTAGCTCGAAACTCAATGTTGGGGGTAAGATTCGGTTTGATGCAAGCAATGGGAACACCAAAGTGTTCATGAATGGCCGAGAGATCACAAAGATTGAGCTGAGGGTGTTGAAGGTATTACCTAAATGTCCATAATGAATGAGTATGTCGGTAGTAGAGCTCCGTATTCAATACAAACAAATGCAACTATAATTTGGAAATCTAAACCCTAAACCCCTGGTATGAAAAAGTGAATCCGTCAATCCAACGGTTGCAAATGTGAATTCCTACTATAGGATTTTCCATAATAAGTAAGTTTGTAAGATGATCATCTGTCTAGTTGAAAGTCTTCTAATGAAAGTTAACAATAAGAAGAAGCTTCTTCAAATTTTTTGGTGATTGCATAAATCATTTGATTACATAACACAAAGCGTATCATTTTCCTTTTCACTTGCTTCTCAGCTGGCCAAAGTGCAGTGCCCTCCGGATACTCATTTTTGGGTGTATGATGATGGTTCTTATGAGGAGGAAGGTCAGAATAACATTAAAGGGAATATATGGGGAAAGGTTCTTTCGTACCTTGAATGTTGGTTAATTGTTGTTTGGTGCATGTTTGAAATTGTGACAGATTATTGTGAGTCAAATTTTTATTCTCTTGCAGTTTGGTTTTTGGTAGGCAGGCATCCACTCGTTTCATTTGTTCATTATTCTCATTGCCTGTACCACCTGGTAATCAAAATGGGGCACAAGAAGATCCGATGACACCTTCAAGCAGGTCAGTCCGGGAATTCTGGGAACAGGGAAGAGTTCAGAAACTTCTGTTATTTGGCTCGGAGGGATCTGGAACTAGCACCATCTTCAAGCAGGTATTGCCCCCCTTCTCTTCAGGGTGCCTTGCATGGTACACGTCTTTTTGAGTTTACGTGTTTCCTAGTTTCTGCTCTAGTCAAGCAAGACTTGAATAGACTTGCTCTATCCGGTGTCTGGTTCCTCGTTGGTTTACAGTTATGCAACTACAAAATATTTAAAACTGCTTTCGCTAAATGCAAAGATCTTAGTAGTTGCATTTACCTTGTTTTCAATTCGACTCGTGACATATTTCATCAATTGACAATTAAAATGTGTTTCCTTTACCGTGATAGTGAACTTACCTTATCTTTCCATATGTCATTACATGGTTTGCAATCCTTACTGAAACCATTGGCTCTTTTTGACTGAACAACCCCAACTAGGAGTCTAGGAATTTAGCATGGTAAAACCATAGAAGTAGCCAAGATGCTGCATGTTTTAATGGATCAAGAACATTATTGGAAGCAGGGGAAATCCAATTAGCTCAGTCGCTGATATATTGCAAGTATGGTAAATGTGGGCATTCACCTTGGAAAACATTAATTTAAACATTTAACGTAGATGTGCTAACATGTAGCATTGTGAGTCATTAGGTTTTGTGTGAATCATTTAGATTCAAAACCAAGGGAAAACAAGGATATTAAAATAGGATTGGAGTCCATTTAATGTACTAACTTACCTTTTGTGGATAATCAAACTGCATGATACCTTGAAGACCACTTAGCGAAAAGCCCCTAGGGCTTGGTGCTTTTGTTTTTGTTGTTTATTATTTCATTCGCTTTTTTTTGGTATCAGAACTTTGGAAGCTTTATTTCTTGGACAGTACAACATCTTAAAAATGCTTATGTCATCCTTCTTTTTCCCATGGAACAGGCTAAGCTCTTATATGGGAACAAGTTCACTTCCGAAGAGCTGCAGAACATCAAACTCATGATTCAGAGCAATATGTATAAGTATCTAAGTATATTACTTGAGGGCCGAGAACGTTTTGAAGAGGAAGCGTTGACGGAGAATAGGATATCTTTGTTGGCTGCTCATGAGTCCCCTTCAGGTCAACATGACCTTTTACTTTTTCTGTTTACAAAAAGACGGTAGCTGCTTGCTATGTCCATGTCCATCTTTGCAACAAAACTCTAGATCCATGATTGTTGTAGTTGTTTCTAACATAGATACATTGCATTATGGTGGTCATGATGGATGGTGGTCATGTCTGTTTTGTTTTTGCGTTAAATACTACTTCAAATACAGCTACCTGGACAGGGCTGGTAGTTTTTTTTATTGATAGATGGGTCAACCTTCTCTTAGTCTGATTCTCTGCTGCTGCTGGTGGTCAAATTTTGTTTGTTTGTTTGTTAGAATCAAGTAGAACAGTGGCGTTGGCATCTCATTTTTTTTGTCTGTCCAAAAAGGAACAAATGCTTTCCCTTTTGTTGTTATTTACCCAAGGGAGTGGAAGTTTGGTGCTATTGGTTTCATCTTATGTCTAACATAATTTAAACTCATGATTGTCCCGTTGTCATTAATATTGAAGAAATGTTATACTGGTTGAAGAGGAAAATGTTTACATCTTAAGAGAGAGAATATTTTGCTTATTTGGTTCTCTGCTTGTAGGCATGAATGAACCTTAAGTCAGTGGTTGACTGTGAAATGAATTTATGTGAAACAGTAGTTGATGAAAGAGAGCAGTGCATCTATGCAATCAACCAAAGGTTCAAGCACTTTTCTGACTGGTTACTGGATATCATGGCAACCGGAGACTTGGATGCATTCTTTCCTGCTGCGACACGTGAGTATGCTCCTATTGTGGATGAATTGTGGAGAGATTCTGCCATCCAGGAAACATACAAAAGGAGGGAGGAACTAGACTGCCTTCCTGAAGTTGCCAAATATTTCTTAGATCGGGTTAGTCATTACTCGTTTTCGCCTAACTCTTTCGGCTCCAAATTGCATGCCTGTTAAAACTTTATTTGGAAGATCAAGGTTTGTTAATCACAGAATTGATAGTATTCCTTTTATGGTATTTTCATATTTAGTTTATGATCTTTCACATTTACTTTGAATTAATATTAAGACTATGTTTGGATTGAATATGGTTTAATTGGTTGATATATACGTGGGTGACATTTTAAGCAGGCTTGGATGCTTTGTCGCTAGCTAAACTAAATTTGCAATATTCATGTTTTATTCTTGTGCACGCTTGGTGTTTCATTTCTAACAGGCTATAGAAATATCAAGTAACGAGTATGAGCCCTCCGAGAAAGACATTTTATATGCTGAGGGCGTTACACAGAGCAATGGGCTTGCCTCTATGGAATTTTCATTTGATGACAGAAGTGCCACGTCTGAGCTATACAAAGAAAACTATGAATGTCCCCTTCCCTTGACTAAGTAATACCTTGATTCTTTCATCGTCAGTCGAGCTTCCCATCTTGTGCTCATACTGTTATCTTTTTTTCTGTTTCCAATGAGACCATCAGTCTGTTGCTCACTGGATTTTATTGTCTCAGGTATCAACTAATTCGCATTAATTCCAAGGGACTGAGTGATGGTTGCAAATGGCTGGAAATGTTTGAAGATGTGAGGGCAGTGATTTTTTGTGTTGTGTTGAGTGACTATGATCAAATGTGGGCCCACGGTAATGGTCTTCTTCGTAATAAAATGCTGGCAAGCAGAGATTTGTTTGAGAGTTTGGTACGGCACCCTTGTTTCAGAGACACTCCGTTTGTGCTCTTTCTGAACAAATACGATGCCTTTGAAGGCAAGATAAACCAGGTTCCGTTGTCTGCCTGCGAGTGGCTAAAGGACTTCAGTCCTGTTAAGCGTCATGGTAATAGTCAGTCTCTGGCACAGCAAGCATATTATTACGTGGCGGTGAAATTCAAAGAGCTGTATTCATCCATAAGCGGCGAAAAGTTGTTTGTGGCGCAGACCCGAGCTCGGGAGGCTGCCTCAGTTGACGAGGCATTCAAGTACGTACGGGAGGTCCTCAAGTGGGATGAAGAAAAGAATGATAATTTCTTTGCAGTAAATGGGGACGACTCATTTTACAGCACGGAGATGAGTTCTTCTCCATATGTCAGGCAGGAATAGACCACGCTTCTCCAGGGCTCTGCAGGTGAGCACCATGTGAAGTGAAAAGTTGGACGGCGTGAACTTGTCACTGGGGAAACACCGAAACAGCTCCAACGAACATGGGGGGCTACTTGCTGCCGTTTGATTAGCTTATGGAAGGATGAGTAGCGAAGACAGTTCGGCTGCATTTCTTTGTTTCTTTGTTCTTTTCCTTCTTCTTTCCCAGGCCGGACCTGTTATTAACGTAGGCCGGATTTGTTTTCAACTTAGGCCGGATTTGTTTTCGTCTTAGGCCGGATTTGGTTTCAAGGTTCATTCACAATGTTGCTGGTTATGTACAGGATTAAAAATTGATTTGTAACGTAAGCTCATTTTTAAAGGGGTGGTATTTTTCTGTACAGCAAATTCAAAAGTGAATAAAAAGCCACTTTCATAAGGTTTTCTGTTTTTAGGTTAAAATTTCTATTTGCTTAATTCGAATTGAATGAGGACTCTCTCTAGATCATTTTTGTGAGAATCCTTTAATTACGTCTGTTTATCGTATATTGTACGGTCAGTTTTCGTCCAGTACTGTTTATATTTAATTTTAAATAAAAAAATTAATAAAATTTCTGACCGCATGATATACGATTAATGGACGTTATTGAAGGATCTTGGAGATCCGAATTAACCTGGTTTAATTTTTTATTTATATTTTATGGGGTGGGAGTTTGAAATTGAATGGCCTATGACTCTGTCAAAGTCAAAACTGCTGTGAAGAAGGCAGCTGACACCTTTAGCCTGATATAGAGGAACCTAGCTAGGCTAGGAGGACCCGTTCTTACATAGTTAAGCTGACCGACTTTGTGTTCCTTTACATCACAGAGACCTAAAGAAAGACTCAAAAAATGAATAGAATAATAACCAATAATTCCAGTTATTACCATATTTATTGCCCAACTTGATCATTTTTGTAATAGATGGGATCTTGAGAGGAGAGAAACTTAACTTACAACAAAATATGTTATTGTGTTAGTATTTTTCTTTCGGTTAGAGTCTTTGTTCGGAGAAAAATTTCAGTCGGAGAAGTTTTGTTGGGAGAAAGTTTTTCAATAGGACAGCCTGACCAACAACTCTCAGAAGGGTGTGTAGTGAGAATTGTACTTATGTGAGGTCTAATGGGATGAGGAGTTCGTTCTGTCGTGAGAGTTTTAACCATCTAACTAGTATGATTGTTTAAATGTCTTGTTTGTTAATTTTTCTAAACAAATGATAGAATAATTATACTAAATTCATTTGAACCATAAAAATAAAAAAAATAAAAAAACTACACTCAGTCATATTCCAAAGGGTCAAAAAAGAAAAAGAAAAGAGAACAACTAATTTGTTTGCTTGGTACAGTTTGATCCCGTGAGGAGTTAACTTTTACCGCTTCCTCCTTTGACGATTTACGGATTAAAAAACATTGAAAGCTTCAACGGTCAACATTCAAATACTATTACCAAAAAAGAGAAAAAAAGAAAACCTATTCCTCCTCCTACATCTTGAATTTCCTTTCTTTCTTTTTCAATTCTTTCCCACTTCTCGTACTTTGAACGCCGCGTGCGAAAGCCTCAAACTTGTAGTTCGGACAACAAATTTTGGTATATAAACTCCATCTCCTCCCTCCTATTTTTCCACAACCAAAAAAACCAACACCAACAAAACCAAAAGAAACAACTTCTCTAGTTTTCTGAATTTTCCTTCGTTATCTCTCTAACCTATAACTTCTGTTGTGTCAGTAAACTAGCTTGTACCAATGGTTTTAGGCTGGGGAAGGAGGAGAACCGGCCACCGTGCAGCGAAAAACCAGCCGGGGGACCTCGACATGGAAGCCCTGATCCCGAACCATTTCCTCTGCCCGATATCGCTTGACTTGATGAAGGATCCGGTCACATTGTCATCCGGAATAACCTACGATAGACAGAGCATCGACAAGTGGCTCGAAGGCGGGAACTTCACTTGCCCTGTGACAAATCAGTTGTTGAGAAGCTTTGATCAGATTCCCAACCATAGTCTCAGAAAAATGATTCAAGAATGGTGCACCGAAAACAAGCGCTATGGAATTGAACGTGTTCCAACTCCGCGAATTCCCGTCATGCCAATTGAGGTCTCCGAGATTCTTTTCAGTTTAGCGGACTCAGCTCGACGTTTGGATCACCAAGGGTGCGTCGAATGTGTGCGCAGAATCAAGAAATGGGCGGCCGAGAGCGAGCGAAACAAGCGCTGTATATTGGAGAATGGGGCTGCATCTGTACTCGCTGCAGCCTTTGATTCTTTCGCAAGTGATTGCGAAAGGAGAAATGCAACTGTGTGTGAAGAATTACTGTCTGCGCTGAGTTGGATGCTTCCGGCTTTCGATGAAGAGTCACACAAACACTTGGGATCCAAGGCATCGTTGCATTGCATGGTTTGGTTTCTCAAGGAAAGTGATGATCTTTCGGTGAAGCAAAACTCCATTCTAGCATTGAAAGAGCTTCTTTCTTGCGCTGATCGCACAAAACATGTTGAAGCGTTGGTGGAGATTGGTGGGGTGAATGACATTCTTTTCGAGCTCATCAGAGAGAAAATTTCGCCGGCGATTACCAAGGCATCTCTGACGGTAGTTTTGTACTTGATTTCATCATCTTCTTCCGCCGGTGAAAAGATCGAGTTAGCATTTTTGGAGATGGGATTGGTTTCGGTATTGCTGGAAATGCTTGTGGACTCGGAAAAGGGCGTAAGCGAGAGGGCATTGGCGGTTATCGACAGTCTTTGTGATTGCGAAGAAGGGAGGGAAAAGGCGTATGCTGATGCGCTAACTATACCAGTTTTAGTGAAGAAAATTTTAAGAATATCGGAAATGGCAACTGAGTATTCGATTTCAGCGATTTGGAAGCTGTGTAAATGTGCAAGCAGGCAAGATGAAAGAGTGCTGGTTGAGGCCCTTCAAGTCGGTACATTTCAGAAGCTCTTGTTGGTTTTACAGGTTCGTTGCGGGGATGATCACACGAAGGAGAAGACGAACGAGCTTCTGAAGCTCTTGAATCCTTACAGAGCTGGATTGGAATGCATAGAGTCCGTAGATTTTAAGAGTATTAGAAGGTCGTTTTGATGAACATTTTCAAAAGAAAACATACATATTCTTTGTGTTAATTAGTTCTTAGTTTTAGTTCCATCAATTGATGAGCTTTTGAAATGGTAAACATTGATTACTTTATTCTCCAGATTTGTTAATGCAATATGCTGCAAGTTGAATTGGAAAGTAAAATAGACTTTCAATCTCTTCTTTTCACATGTCACCGTATTATATCAATGATTATTGTTTCTGAAACACATGCTCGTTAGCCCTTTTGAAAGTACTTTTGTGATATCGAAATACTAAAGACACTATCGTGGGACTCTCTATAGATTCTCTGCTTGTTAGAGTATGAGTGTGATTCATAAGGTTGGGTAATAATCATTGTTGTCTCAGATTGCTATAGAGAAGTCTTAATATGTTTATGAGAGTTAATTAGACTTTGGTTTGGATTGAAACTCTATGTTGATAAGCTTAAGAATAGAACTCGTACAAGGATTTTGTCTTGTATTCCTTGTAGGATTGTAATAGGGCAATCTATGTTTAGTATAAAAACATAAGCCACTGCTCTCATAAAACATACGCTCAATATTGAACTAAGACCTATTGTTAGTTTGAGTACTTTTGGTTTTGCAAGAGAGGAGAAAGTGCACTGTTTGAAGTCTGATTTGGCTTCTTCTTCTGCTACTTTTATGGGTTAGTTTGTCATTATGTTTATCGAATTGTGATTTTAATACTTGTATAAATTTGTGGTTTATGAGCTTAATCTCTTAACTTGTAATTTTTGATAAGTTTAGTCTTACATGTGGTATCAAAGCCTAAGATTATTGCTCTTGAATTCAAGTTGAAAGTTTTAAAACTAAAACAGTAAAAGACGTGATGTTAATTAGCAAAGATCGAATTTTGTTTGTGAAGAAATCTGTAGGGCTTTTTCTAGAAAACCTTTCTTCACGGTTACGATCATTTTTGATACCATGTTACTTTGTTTGGGATCTATAAAGATTTCATGAATTTTCTTCTGCTTCCTTATCTGGAATTATACTGGTATAATATGTCAAACTCCTAAATTTTCATCTTGGTATGAGTTTGAGTTTTCTAGGTTCACAAGAGTCAATTATCACAACAAATTGAACATTGTGCTTTTGTGGGTCAATTGGTCAATATTGTCTTTTTGAAATCTTGATCATCCAATTATAATTGAGATAAAGAAATAATAGAGAGGACGACTTTATGCAAAAGATTAGGTAGTGTTGTTTTCAAAATTATTTTGACGATTTCAATTTTGAAAAAGGGGGAAAATCGTGTTCTATCTAAACCATCTTTCTGCAAAAGATCAAGGGATTGTTAAGGTTTGTGAATATATGACTAAACTGAGATTATGCAATTGGTGAGGAATCGGGAACCAATTGGTTCATATCTCCGGTTTCTTTATCGGCTGTGCAGTACATTATGCTTATGCTTAAGTGGGATAATCATATGTTTGAATGTAAGCATAAGGCAAAGAGTTAGGCCGGCCATTATAATTCATTTGGTTGAATTATTTGTGTTACTTAATTTGTTTAAGTAATGAGAAGGATCCTAATATGTCGGTTAGCATTCAAAAGGAAACGAATTAGGTTTCCATATGGATTCTGATTAGTCATTCATTGTATTGGAATGATTTTTTTTTAGTTAATATAGTTGCTATACCACATCTTTTACTTAACTTGGTTGTGTTAAGTATAGCGCCTAGATAAGTGGGAGCAAATTAGTTTGGTTTTGCTATATTGGTTCACATAATTACAAAGTGTAAATTAAGTATTGTGACTTTTGAGTTAATTCTGCGATGTAACAAAAAAGATTCTTAAGTTCAATACTTTAAAATGCATAGGTAAGTTATATGTGAGGTTAAGCTTTTGTTCTCCAAAAGATTTGGTGGCTATATGAGTGGGAGTAGACGTCTTGGTTTACTTTTGAGCTTAGATACATTGCTATGAACATGAACTGGACATTGTGATTTGTAAATTAAATATGTATTTTGTGTTGCAGAGGCAATTATAAATTCATTGTTTTGGTTTATGTAAGCTGGTTGTGTCTATGTACTAGTGTGTTGATGAATGACTTATGTGATCACCTTTATATTGAATTTGAGATGATTATTCACTGTTATGAATCATACTCAAGTGGGAGAATGTTAGAGTATGAGTGTGATTCAATCCTTGTTGTCTCAGATTGCTATAGAGAAGTCTTAATATGTTAATTCGACTTTGGTTTGGATTGAAACTCTATGTTGATAAGCTTAAGAATAGAGTTCGTACAAGGATTTTGTCTTGTATTCCTTGTAGGATTGTAATAGGGCAATCTATGTTTAGTATAAAAACATAAGCCATTGCTCTCACAAAACATACGCTCAATATTGAACTAAGACCTATTGTTAGTTTGAGTACTTTTGGTTTTGCAAGAGAGGAGAAGGTGCACTGTTTGAAGTTTGATTTGGCTTCTTCTTCTACTGCTTTTACGGGTTAGTTTGTCATTATGTTTATTGAATTGTGATTTTAATATTTGTATAACTTTGTGGTTCATGAGCTTAATCTCTTAACTTGTAATTTTTGATAAGTTTAGTCTTACACTGCCATCTCACAATTTAACGTTATTCTCGTGCCAACATTGTAAAACTTGTGTAAAAAAATATAGGGTGATAGAGAGTCCTACTTTAAAAGTCTCTTTAACATTTCTCTTTTTAATAAATATTACAGTTCTACATTGAGAAGTTCAAGTGCTTATAAAACACTTCTCCACAAAAGTGCTTGTACGGCCCAAAAATGCTAATAAGTTTTTGGCCAAATATTTTTCAGAAGCACTTTCGAATGCCAAAAACACTTTTAGCTATTTTAAAATCCGTTCAAAACATGTGTTATTCATTTAAGATGTTATATCAGCAGATCATAAGGACATGGTTTTTATATCAATTTAAGTTACCTCTTGTACGAAACATGTGTTATTCATTTAAAATCCGTTCAAAACATGTGTTATTCACTTTTATATCAATTTAAATCACCTCTCGTATGAAAACGAAACTCGAAACACATCCTTTTTGTGTGTCTAGTTGTTGGCGCCGACTGATGAACCTGAATTTTTATGTACCTGTTTAAACTAAACCAAAACTTGTTTGGATAATAAGGACATGGTTTCATACCTACCAAAAGAAAGAAGATTGGAACACTTTTTATGATGTGAGTTGGGAACGACAAGGATGTCAATAATGTACTGCACATTTGTAATGTGTTTTCAATCTTTTCAACTTGTTAGCTGTTAGTGTTTTAGCCCCTCCTCTCCTCCGAGTGGGAATTCTGCACATGGTACAGTCACATTCTTAAAGACATGGAGAGCCCACAAAATCTGGCTAAAATAATATTTTCTCAGTTAACATAAAATCTCGTAAAACATATCATTAGCTCAGTAAATATACTAAATAATTAAAAATTGGAGGAAAATAGTTGCCAAGAAACCATTATCAAGCAGCAGGCATGTCTGTAAAAAAATTATGATTGTCAAGTTTTTTCAAGATATTTTGCGTATTTAATAAGATGAAGTATTATAAGTTATTAGAAAGGTGATGGTACAACAAAAATGATACAAAATAGTTTTTGTGATGGTTTTTATAAAAACTCGCAAAGCCGATAAAAACCTTGAATTATAGTTAAGTGTTTGTGAAAAACAAAATTGGTGGAAATTCACAAGATCGTTTCCATAAGTAAAATGTTATAAACTTATAAGCCTATGCATAATATAATGTCCTGCATTAATTTTGAATGTTGTGCAAATTTTAAATCAAATCCTAATTGTTAAATTGGTCAGAATAAAATACCGTATCGATTAAGCATTGACAACCATCATAGAATGACGATATAGCAATTATAGTGATTAACTCAACAAATTTGGCCAATTGTCAAGAAATTAAAGCGTGTCATGGGTCAATGTAGACTCTGTGAAAACCAAGTCTGCATACGTTGGAAGACCTCGTTTGAACATTTCAATTGAATTATTTGATTTTCTCTGCCACGAAGTGTAAACGAAACTTGCAGCATAACATACGCCGATGAAACGAAGACCATGCCGAAATGCATCTGATGGTTCCATCAACGAAATTTAAAATTCAACTCTGAGCTAGACGGGGCGCCGCCTGTTCCTACTGCCCCGTCACGCTCACGATCTTTTGATCCTCAACGAATCGCGGGAGATTAGAATTCATATACTCAAACAAACGATCAATGCCATAGTTTTCATATAATGTGGAAAACAAAGTATATTTCAGCTACACGAACAATGTATCAACAACATACACGACGGCTACAAATTACGCACACAAATTCAAGACATTACAGTATCACTAAAAGCAACATCGGTTTCTCATTTATGATGAAAAAATATTAACTCGGTTGTTTCCACTGCCAACGAAGGGCCTATATCCGAAAACCTACTTGTCCTTGTACCTCTTCTCCACTTCCTCCAAGTTCTGAATGTCCTTGCACAATTTACAGATGCGAAATAGACACCTGCGCCCAAAATTTGTAGATTGCTATCAAATGACAAGACATATATCAGAGGCCTTAAGTTTACCTTCTTCCTTTTTTCTTTTATGAATTAAAAACAAAAAGAAGGGGGCATTTCATATCTGGCTGACGTACCAGTAAAGCAGACATGCTGAAGCACAAAGAATTACATTCCTTTGAGCCTTGTACATCTGCATGGCATATTATTCGCAACAAAGGAAATGAGTCGAGAACAATTGAATATAACACGGATATAGAAAGAACTTGACTTTTGTATCTCTTTATTGGCAGAGGGGTAAATATGCAATCACTAGACTAGGCTGATCAGCTCTTTTGTCACCTAACCGAATCAAATATGATAAGACTAAACTACGTGCATCAAGTAAAAGTTCAAATAACTTTCCACGCATGAATGGTTCAAAGACAATGCACGAATGGAACCAATTTCCCTAATAAACAAAGAAATCCGCAAATTCCATCTTCTAAACCTTAAAAAAAGAAGGATGATGAACTTGGCTTTGAAACCTTTGTATCTTGATACCTAGAAATCCAAAACAATGGCAACTGTCGTTTTAGACGCGAGCATTATGTTGAGAAATTGTCAAACACTCATTTGCATGGACATATCTATTCTCAATCACTCTAAAGACATCCCAAAGCTGAATGTGCAACAAATTGCAACGCAAGAATTGGACCACATATCAAAATTTTCATGAAATGTACAGCCCAAATGTAGAGATATCTCGTACTAGAATATTTCCAAAAGCATAACCCTTTCTTCCCCCCCTCATCCACAAATTCCCACAAACAAAGAAAGTCCAACAAATGATAAAGAAGCAGGATTCAAGTTACCATCCTATTCCAAAACAACCTAACAATTTAATTCCCTACATTTCTGTATTCGGAGGACTAATTTAAGAAACAGATATGCATTATTGAGCATTTTGATTTTGAGTAAAACTAAGCACGAATATGTGATTATCTCGAAGGTTCCTAAATAAAAAATGCGGTTAATTATAATAAAGCTGCCAGGCAGCATTAGTGAATGGGGAGATCAAAATGTAATTTTCCTTTTTTGTTACAAGATTTCTACTTCAATAAGTTAATTTAGCTGGTTGATCAAGTTCAAGACCAGAAGGCATCATCTGATCAATTTGATCAAATATTAGAGCTTTAAAAGCAATGAAAACCACGGGGAGAGAGAGAGAGAGAGAGAGAGAGAGAGAGAGAGAGAGAGAGAGAGAGTAATGGGAAACTGACCGATTTCTCATAGCGGTCACGCTCAGAGGCAGTGCAGATATCAGAGGTGCAGGCCAACCGGTGCTCATTCTTCCAGTATATATCTACACATAATCAAACGAAACAATTGCAAAATCAAACATCAATGGGAACCCATTGTTACCAAAAATCAAACAAAAAAAGAAGATAAATTGGGAAATCCAAAGCTATATAATGCCCTAAGAACGAGAAATTCGAAACCCCATTTCAAATGAGAGGCCAGATCGCAGACATAATTACAATTAAGGACAATATCAGTGTGATTGGAACGGAAACGGGAGCGAAATCGAGAAAAGAAACGAACCCAGGAGCTGAAATCCGGCGAAGGGGACGATGAAGAGGGCGGGTTGGAGGATTAGAGAGACCAGCGACACGAATCGATTCTTCAACAGCTTGGGCGCCGGAATGGTTAGGAGGAAGGCCAACGCCGCCTCTGCCGCCACCACGTACGTCAATATCATCCACTGCAACCCCATCTTCGCCTCCAATTCCTCTGCCTTTGCTTGCTTCGCTGTTACTTGCTCTACTTCTTCTGATTTTGCAGCTGCCTGAGGGCTTAATCACCAAGTAAAGCATATAGGAAAGAAGGAAGATTAGAAAAGTATCTCCCTCCCTCGCTATGGTTTGGTTTGGTTTGGTTTGGTTTGTGTCTGATCGGATCGGTTGGGTTGGCCCAAAACCAACATCGTTTGGGCCACAGCCATTAGGCAGTTTTATGGTCCACTCCAAGCCCAAGCTATATTTTCAACTATAAATGGGCCTGATGCCCAAATTTGCAGTAAATCGAGAATGTAGTCTTGTCTATTGTTTGTGATGCTGTGCTATTTCTCATAGAGGTGATCAAGGAACATTAAACGTACATTAGTTGATATAAAATTTAAAGGTAAAGGCCTATGAAATCTTAATTAGTCACTCAAGTGATAAAGAGAACGAGACTCTATAAGAACGAGACTCAAGTGATAAAGAGAACGAGACTCTATAAAGTCACACCTGGAAGGTGACGAAAGCCATAAAGTGTGATGATGAGGATACTCACGTCCGTTTATCGTATATCGTACGGTCAAAAATCATTTTAAATATTTTTATTTTAAATTAAACATAAACAGTACTTGATGAAAACTGACCACACGATATATGATGAACAGACACGATTTAAGGATCTCTGGCATCCTCACAAAGAGGATCCAGAGAGGATCCTCATTCCAATTTTTATTGGTAGAGTACGTAGCACTCAGTGGCGGAGCTAGTGTAGGGTCCTCGGTTGCCTTGACTCCAACAACTTGAAAAGCCATATGTATATTTGTTTTGTTTTGTATTTGGCTCCTATAAACACCTAAGACAAACTAAATTACAACCTCCTCTTCTTACTTCTTATATTTTCTTCTATCATATTTATCTTCCTTTTCTCTCTTCTTGTATGAAATACTTTAGTTGAAAAGCCTTGGCATCCTTCAACATTACTCTATAGGATCCTACATCTATCCTCGACAAACCTTTACAAATAATAGTAATTGTCGACATATGTTGACATAAACTTTTAGCATATGTTGATAGGAATTGTTATGTGCTTACTAAGTGGTCGACGAAATGATCCAATAAAATTTTTTTGATTGATATTATAATCTCATTATTTAAAAATTCTGACCACACCACTGTTTACGCTTGCACTTGCATGAGCAAGCAAATCACACGTGAAAACCATTAGAGAAGAGACAACAGAGAGAGATCAGCCCAATTAACATGGCAGCGGTATTACCAAACCCCTTCGGGCTGAAATCAAACAACCACAGTCACCATCATCAATTATCTCTTTTTCCATACTTTTTTTTTTTTTTTTCCTTCTCAAACTCATAATCAAACTAAACTAAGAAGAAGAATAAAATAAAACATAAATTCTCCAAAATAAAAAATAAAAAATAAAACATAAAAGCCTTCATGATAAGAAACGGACCTAGCATAACAAAGAAAAACTTTTTTTTAATTAATCTCATTTCTCCAAGGCAACGACTACACATACTTTTTCCTCTTTTATTTCATTCTAACAGTTGTAGACAATTTTCATCTCAGGTTTAAGGCTTGTGGGTGTACAATGAAAATTAGCTTCATCCACAGCAAGGAAGTGTTCACAACAGAGTTCAATCAAGAATCGAACTACCAAGTTGAAAATAAGAATTTATAATGAATATAAGAATTCTTCAACAATCTTGAAAACTCTTATCCATAAGGAGATATTTATAAAAATACAAAAAAAGCAATAATAAAAAATAAATCAAATAAAATCTCTAATTAAATAAAATCTCAAAAATATTTTCTTTTATATTTTCCAACATAAGGCACTGTTAAAAATCCTTACTCCATCAATCAAACAATAAAACAACGTGCTTGGATCTCCATTTATTAATTTCTTCTTTTTACCTAGCCAAGCTATACTTTTGGCCCGCAGTGGCTGGTCTCGTGTAGCACATTAGCATGTTGAATTGTGCTACATTCACATTCCAGCTGGTCCCGCCTTATCGCAAATACTTTTGGCCCGCAGTGGCTGGTCTCGTGTAGCACATTAGCATGTTGAATTTGTGCTACATACACATTCCAGCTGGTCTGCCTTATCGCAAATATTTTTGGCATATAGTTCATTACTGAAGAATCGAAGACGGTCCATTTGCATTCTAGACTTCTCCCTGCGCTACAAGCCAACAGACCTTGGATATCATACCATGCGGTGACTGGGACACTTTTCAATTGGAATTTTACATACAACAGGTGAGTTCAGTAGTAATTTTTCTATATATTCTCAATAGGTTTTCACACACATGCACACAAGATAATGGAATAGATGATTTAGGACACTGCTGTAGCTCCTTATATGAGCTAATCCAAATTAAGGAACTAATCTAGATCGTTTATTCTTTTAATCATCATTCAAAGATTCTCTTTGGAAACTTTTTCGATTTGGAGACCGCTTATAGTGAAATGAGAAGTCTAGAATGCAAATGTATCATGTTCATTGTAGATGCAAATTTCTTCCTCCTTGTTTTCGGACAAAATTGCACCTACAAAACAAACAACACAGGTCAAGGCCAAGAGCCTCACGCGTCCATGATGAATGGGGGGGCTTTGGCCGAAGAACCTCCGATGCCAAAGTTAGAATTTTGAGGGAAAAATGTTTAGAGAATTTAGCAAGAGAATTGGAATTGAGTTTTGGAGAAAATGAGGTGGTTTATATAGGGGTGTGGCCGGCTCCTTTGGGAGGAGGAGGACCGGCCACTTGGATGGTTTTTTGGGTGAGATTCATGATTTGTAGCTAATTAATAAATTAATTGAATAATAAATCAATTAATTAGTTAATTAATATAATTTGAAAGCAAAGATTTGGGGGTTACCTTGTGGAGAAGATTTGATGAGGATGGATGAAATAGGTTATAAATAAATATCTATTTTGGGCACTTTTGACTTGATTAAGGGATGATTGTCCATTGCTCGCGTGTAGGAGTTCCGGTATTTCTCGAGGGTAATTTTGTCATTTGCATCTTAAAATCCACGTGTCATCTTCATATTCTTCTTGATTATTTTTTGCTCCACATTCATATTTTTCCATAATCGATTATGTCAAAAGAAAAAAACAGTGAAAAAAAAAATGTTCGATGCAAATCTTTACCTGCCAATATAACTTATATAAGCATCGGAACAACGGGTCGAGACACATGAACCACGTTTAACATTATTATTTGAGGAATAGTACTCGTATCTTGTAATTAAAGAGAAGAGGATATTTAAAAAAAAAGAAAAAAAAAAGAAAAAGAAAAAAAAAAGAGAGGATAATAGTGCATCACCAATAAATGAAAGACAGGACATCAAAGATGAGATTACAGTTAAAAACAGCAGGTTCACGTGCTGCCTTTGATTTGCCTATAAATACCATATACCATGTTGGAGTTCGGCAAATCATCAAACATCCAATAGAAAGAGCAAAAGAGAGAGATTGAAAGTGAGAGATCAGAAATGGCATCACAATTGCCAAGCACTCTTGCCCTGAAATCAAACAGTAACAACAAATACTTGCGCTACATACACGAAGGTGACTTCCAAGGGTTTCTCCAATTCTCCGGAGACGATGTTGTGAGCCCATACACAAAATTGCACGTGGAGCCGGCCTCAAATGGTGGCAACAACGGCGGCCTAGGGCTGGTGAATATAAGATTCGCTTACAACAACAAATACTTGAGAAGACAAGACAAAGACCACTGGTGGATTGTAGCCGGGGCTGATGAACCAGTGGAAGATAAATCCCTTTGGTCATGCACACTCTGGGAGCCTCAGGTTGTCGTAGTAGACCACAACAACAACAACAAAGTCCTCCTCCGACTGCGCCACGTGCAACTGGGACACTACGCAAGGCCACTCTCGGCAAATGCCTTCCATTCGTGCCTGTTCGCATCCCAAAAGAATCCCGACACTCAAACCTATGAGGATGTCTTTTCAGTCACCGACTGGGAATCCTTGGTGATTTTCCCCAAACTTGTTGCCTTCAAAGGCGACAATGACCAATTCCTCACCCCCAAATCCATCGATGGACACCCCCATCTGCAGTTCTCAGCCTCTGGTCTCATTGATACGTCGGTGGGGCACGAGGTCTTCACCGCAGGTGATGGAAGCGTTCGCATAAAGTCCACTCACACTCAAAATTTCTGGAGGCGTACTAGCACTAAAGATTGGATCTGGACCGCCACAAACGACGCCACCAACAAGGACTCTGACATGCTGTTTTGGCCAGTCAAACTCGAGGCTGCCGACCACAACAATACTGACAATATTAATGTTGTAGCTCTCCGCAACTTGGGCAACAACAACTACAGCAAGAGATTCACTACCGGGTCCAAGATTAGTTGTCTCTGTGCGAACGTGCCTACAATTACCGTAGAGGCGCACCTGGCAGTTGAAGAGCCTGTTCTGTCCAGAAAAATCTCTGATATCGGTTTCCGTCTCACCGATGCTAGGATCTATGATAAAAGCGAGATCGTCGTGGCCACTGGAATAGCCGAAAACCGCACCAAAGAACCCACATATGCAATCATCCCGCTGGTCTACATGGACACTAGGGCTAGTACTTGGAATTCCATTGTCGATCAGGTCTCATTCACGTCCCTCATCCCAACCACCATAACTTCCGCCACTCTATTCATCGTAGACGAAAAGGACAACGTTAAACTAGTGGGTGATCAGTTTACTGGAGTCTATGAGTGGGGAAAAGCTCGCACATCACAAACTACAATTGTGACTGAATTTCCGGTTGTTGTGAAGCCAATGACTCGGGTGAAGGTGAGCCTGATAGCAACAAAGGGTTCATGCGATGTTCCCTTCTTCTACTCTCAGAAAGACACTCTTGTTAGCACTGAGAAGAAAATCGTTACCTACTCCAAGGAGGGTGGCGTTTATACGGGTGTCTGTTTCTACAACTTGAAGCACAAGGAAGAAGAAGAACCACTGTGATCATATATAATTTGATCGATACTTGTGGGTAGCATCTCTAAAAGTATCACGCTTTGCATGCTTTGATGTGGATTCAATAAAACTGCATGCATGAATGCATATGTAAGCTAGCTACGATAAGTTATTTAATATCTATTACCAGAATAAATAAAACTGCATGCATGAATGCATATGTAAGTTATTTAATATCTATTACCAGAATAAATAAAACTGCATGCATGAATGCATATGTAAGTTATTTAATATCTATTACGAGAATAAATAAAACTGCATGCATGAATGCATATGTAAGCTAGCTACGATACGTTATTTAATATCTATTACGAGAATAAATAAAAGGGTGTGCTTCTCTTTCCTTTTACTATTGAGAGTCCTAGTCAGGTTTCACTTCCATGATTCAAGGGCTTTAATTAAATTGATCTGTCAAAACACAAATCAAACATATATATGTGCTTTACCCTCGCCATGTATGTTTCATTAGTTCTGAAACAACAAAGTTAAGAAACTGATGAGAAGGAGCTAGTGATTCACTACTAATTAGCGAGACACTCTTATTGTATTTAAGTTTCATGTGCTTAATGTTAATATGCTTATGTTGAGAGTACAAATCTCACATTCACATAGGAGAATTGAAGTATTTTCTAATAGTTTAAATGATTTTGGGCGGTCTCTCTCGTTGTCAATTGATTTTGGTACATGCATACATAGATTCATGGATTATTTATGCTGAAAATATGCTTTGTAAGCAGTAAGCACCACATTTGCTGAATATATATCTCTCTCAAAAAGCCAAACAAAAGCACTATAGTTTGGGGTTCACAATACTTATGCAGACTCTTCTCCCTTTATTAAGCAATTTGATATGTTACATGTGGATAACATAATAGGTTGTTAAAAAGAAACAGCTATTATGTTCAATTTGTCTCTTCTACTAAGCAGTTTGTTGATATCTTAACAAGGGTCTGTCTACACTCTATTTCAATCTCAATAACATAATCTTAGGCTTGAATCCCCTGAGCTTTAGAGGGATGTCAAGTCTATAAATCCTATGGATGTAATCATGCCAAGTGGCATTAGATTATAGAGCTTATTGTAACTAATTCTAGAAGCTGTTAGTAGTGGTTGTACATCAGTGTATCTATAACAAACATATTGATTGTAATCGTTCTGTCATTACTGAACAGATTAGTTGCTTCATGTTTTCTCTCTAAAACTCTTTGTTTTGTATTATTACATCCTCATCCAAAGGACATGTCAACTTTGTTTATATAGAAACCTCTTACACTCACAATTACAACATTACCCCTTAACCAACTCAATCCTTGTAACTACCTTAACTAATACTAACATGAACACCCAACCCAACCCCCACCCCCCCCCCCCCCCCCCCCAAACACCACAAAAAAAAAACGAAGCTGGGAACTTCCAAGCTGAGATTGCTACAATGTCGAAGAAACATTGGGCTATGCAGTCCTTTAGTAAGAACATCTGCAAATTGTTCTTCTGTAGGAATATATTGCACAATTAGGTTCTTTTTTTTAACTTTCTCTCGAACAAAATGATAATATGTGTCTACGTGTTTCATTTGAGAATTAAAAACATGATTAGAACTTAAGGCTAATGCAAACATGGAGGTACTAAGATGTATTGATGAACATTCTTGAGCAGATATCGAATCCAAAACACATCATCTGCACAATGTGCTAGAGCCTTGTACTCCACCTCTGTCGAGTTTCTAGAAACTGTAGATTGTTTCTTAGACTGCCAAGAGATTGAATTGGAACCCAAACCACATATCCAGTAATTGATCTTTCAGTATTGATATCAGCCACTTAATCAGAATCAGAATAGTCAGTTATATGAAAGTCAGTTGACTCTGTGTATTTTGATCCACATTGCATTGTCCCTCGCAAGTATCTCAAAATTCTCTTAAAGAAATGTAAATGTAACTTTGAAGGATGTGTCATGAATTGGCATACTATATTAACAGAAAGAGCAATATCAAGCATAGTGAAGGTTAATTACTGAAAAGCACCTACAAGGCTTCTATGGTGACGTGGATCAGATAAAGGAGGACTTTCGGCCACAAGCAATTGTGTATGAGCCTTGGAAGGTATAGAAGTTGGTTTACAATGCTTAATTCTTGCATTTTTCAACAACTCCTTGGCATACTTGGATTGATTAACAAACATGGATCAATCTTGTTGGTATTAAATCAGCAATCCTAAGAAGTATGTAAGTCTGCCTATATTTTTTAGATCAAACACTCAACAAGGCTTGTAATCACTGATTAAACCTTTATAGGACTTGAACCAGTAGGGATTATATTATCAACATATAACAAAAGAAGTATAACATCTTCATCATCAATTTTAATAAACAAACTAGTACTAGACAATGATGCTTTGAAACCAAGTACAGGTAGATAACTTGTAAACTTGGAATTTCAAGTTTTAGGAGCTTGTTTGAGCCCGTAAAGTGACTTAACAAGTCTGTAAACATGATTTGGATATTTAGAATCCGTAAAGCCCTATCGTTGCTTCATTTAGACCTTCCTCAAGACCCACGAGGTTTTGAGAATTCATGTAAGACTTTTTATTGATATTCTTGAGGGTAAGCCCTCGTTTAGGCAATTTTTTGGGCCCCAATGTTATTTTTTTGAGTAAATTACACAAAACTACCTCAACTATGAGTCGAACGACACTATCATACCTCATTTTTTAAAATGACAATGTCATACCTCATCTTACAAATTTGTTCCAATGTTAGACCTCCCTCAGTTTTTCTGTTAATTTCTCTGTTAAATGTTGACGTGGCTAGAAGCGGAGCCCACTCACTAATTCAACTGGATTAAAAAATAATTAAATATATTTTTAATAATTAAATATTATAAAATTAAAATTATTTTTTATATAAAATTAAAATCCAACCTTCCCCACCCGTCCCACCAGTTGGATTAGTGAGTGGGCCTCGCTTCTAGCCATATCAACATTTAACAGAGAAGTTAACAGAAAAACTGACGGAGGTCTAACATTGGAACAACTTCGTAAGATGAGGTATGATATTGTCATTTTTAAAAGATGAGGAATGATAGTGTCGTTCGACCCATAGTTGAGATAGTTTTGTGTAATTTATCCTATTTTTTTCCTCACTTATTTTTACGTTTTTTGTTTAAATATTGCATTTTATTTTTGTTGGAGATTCAAATATTCTATGAAAATACATATGTGGCTCAATTAATAGAATTTGCTTTCAAATGCCTTATAAAGTTTTCATTAATGCTTACCAAAAATATTTTGTGAAAATAATAAATTTTCATTTTTGACAATAAACGCGGGTACGTTGGTACAAAATTCATTATAAAATCTATTTGCTTTCAAATATCAACAGAAAGCAACAAGCCTCTATGTACATTCCTCATATATAACAATAACTCATGTTGTCCCATAGTTCGGGTCTTACTACTTTGCCTGAAGTATGTGAATGGGGAGGAAAACCGTTGTCCTATAAAAGAGATCCCTCCCTCATTTAGAGAAAGGCAACCCTAGCTTCTCTACTATTTCAAAGTAACATGCCACTATGTAACTCACATTTACATAGTGAAACTGGATATGCACCAGTGTTGACATACCTCAACTTAAGGTGAACCACGATATATCCTGTATTCTTTCTGTTTGTGTAATTTACGATTGGATCCAAGTTTGTCCAAGATCCCACTCACTCAATTTTGTGCATTATATGTTACAAAGTTTCAAACAAAATACTCTGCAGTCATCGATTATATATGAAGGTTAGACAAACGCTTATTCATACCGTGCATGTAAAAATAAAATAACTATCTCTATAAAGTATAAACAAGGCTATAACTGGAACAAAAAAGTTTGAAAAATATATTGTTGACCCTAGAAATTATAAAGCCTACATGGTGCACATGTCGAGTAATTACGAGCTAGCTACGTTCTTCTTGCGAATATGAGCGTGCCAACTCGCAACCGATCTTGGTCGGGTGACTAAAATAGATGTGGTGACGGTGGTATCGAATGCGTTGCTGACTTCTGTATTGAAGGAATACGGCTAAGGAAAGATCATGTTTCAACCTTGAGTTCTAAAACCTGAAGACAAGGTTGCTTACATCACTGCAAAGCTCAGGATCTCCTGCACCAGGTTCAGCTCATCGACTATATTCGTGAGAATACAGGTCCATCAAATCGATATCAGGCTATAAAGACATGGGTACTCAAAGGAGATGAGTGTCTTTATGGTGAACGTGGTTCAACAATCTATATGCCGAGCTGCAAAATGCACATGAGAGTAACTAATCATAGAACACTTCACTTCATTAGGAAGCTAATGAAGTGACCCTTTTCGGTGAAAAAGTTAGAAACTCTTCATCGGCCAAGACTTGGATAGATGACCAATTAACGAGTAGAAGTGCTGTTTACTGATCTGAATTGAAGGTGCTTCTGATTTGCTTAGTTATACGGCTCTAGTGTTGTTCACTTATCTGAACTAGTTAAAGATGTTGCCGGTTGTCAACATAGTGTTGTTTACTTGTTCAAACTGAAGATGTGCTGGTGGGAGAGTTAGGATAGTGTTTTTCTCAAAGGGTATGATAAGGGTTTCGTATAGAGCAAGGGTTTTCGCATAGAGTGTTTTGAGTTGTTTGTTAAATTGAGTTGAATGGGCATTTTCTATTGCAGAACCTTCTATATTTATAGGTAACGCACCTGGGATAAACAAGCCTGCCTAAGTTGAGTTCTAAGAGGACTGTATTTGCTTGACATCTGCTTGAATATTCTCCTTATCCTTTTGTGGCCAAAACCCCATCTTCATCCAGTCTCAGCCTTTTTAGTTCCAAACTAGGACTCTAAATCTAATGTCATTATTACACTCATCCATCTTTATCTATCACACATACATTTTGATCATTTGGATAATTCGTATTTATCCAAGCTGAATCTGATATCTGGCAATTTCAATTCGTATAAGACTCGACTAGCCACCCACACTTGATCTCTTCATAATCCTTCCTTCATAAAGACTTGATCAAATTGATCTTATTTCAGGGCTAAAAGCCCACTGGCCTAGAAGATACACATTGAGTAGAGGTTCAAGATTCTCAGAAGGATCTTCTCAGCTCAAATTATTATTTCAGACCGAACATATACAAACAGATGAATGAGATTAATTATAAGTAAAAATACAAAAACTCACATTGGGAGTTATGGATAATCAAGCTCGAACTGATGAGTTCCACCACGTCAGGGTATTTTACCATTTCTTGCGTCAGTCCAATGAGGTCTCAGCCATCCCTGTTCATATTAATTAAAGAGAGAAACAAGGAGAAATGCTAATAACAAATAAGAACTATTGTTACTGTCTTATTGATTGATCATAAAGAAAATTGATCTTTTATAGTAAAGGATAATTTCCATTTTGTGACTCTAAAGTTATTCAATTTTCGGCTTTTTGTATCTAAATTTCTTTTCGTCTAACAATGAACTGCTGTACTGGTACGGTTATGAAAAAAAGGAAAAACATTTGCATTTGCCAAATGACTTATCCATGTGGATAACATATTATTATCATATAAATTTTTTTATTAAAATCGTTCAATTTATTAATTTTTATTTAAAGATCATTGTTACGTGAATTATTTGAATCGAAAATGATTTAATCTTCAAAACAACCTGTTGATCTGGCCGTGGCTGACCAGCGGGACGAAGGTAAAAGCAGTTGGTTTGCACATTGTTCAAGCCTGAGCTTGTTGGACCTGCAGACAAAGACAACAACAATGTGCTCTGCTAACTACGCCACGTGCAAACCGGTCTCTGTACAAGGTCATTCGTTGAAAACAGATTAGAACTACGCCTGAAAGAATTAAGTCCTGATCCCCAACAAGTGGATGTCTACAAGCCAGTCCCGTGCAAGAAGCCGTGTTGTAGAGGTTCAATAATATATGGTGGACGAATGTATTAATTCATGCGTATAATGATCTAGCTAGCAAGGTTATTAATTTGTAATTTTGGCCTCGCGACTTTTTCAATTTTTCCTCAGTATACCGAAGGCCATTCATTTGTCATAATATTTTCTATAGAGTAATGATATTCATACCATATTTTTGTATCACATTTTTATACCATATTATGTGATATTTGATGTGAACAGCCACATCATTTGAATTAATCAAAATTTTAAATTTAATTCATTATTTAATAAACTAATAATTAAGAAAAACTAGTTAATTAAATGATGATTGTGGTATACGAGGAGTCTTTCTCCTTCATTTCCTTGAGTTTTGCAAAATTTTCAAATAATGTGGTTGTCCACGTCAGATACCACCTAAGATGGTATAAAAACATGGTATGAATATCATTACTCTTTTCCATACGTTTCAACTTTTCAAATCAAACAAAATGGTTGACTACCCATTACGTACCATTACTCGACCAAGATAAGTTTTCCATGATTTGCATATAATATTCAAAGTGTATCTTTTCAACCTTGGACAGTTTCAGCAAATATTACGTTAGTTTCTTTCTTTTGTCAGTTAAATAAGCAGGCCAAAAGTTGGAAAAAAAAAAAAAAAAAAAAGGCAGGCCAAAATGGGAGAGGGCAATGTTCGCACTCTTGGCTCAGGTCACATATCAAACATGCATTTGTTTTATCTGCGTACGTGACATTGTCCCTGAGAGAAATGGTCAGTTGTCCAACCAAATCTGGCGTCAGTTTAATGACTTGAGCTAATTAAACAACTCGCTGTTGAAAGCTTGCACATAATACATATATACCTCATCAACTTTTGATTTGTATTTTGTGGAAGGAGAGAAACTGAGAGAAAGATTAGTTAAAGACTAAGAGAGCGATAATTAAAGACCAAAAGAAGCTATTACACTTGCATAATCCAAAGTAACTCTTTTCCCCGATCGAGTTTCTTTTCAAGATCCGGTGTTGCATATAGAAACTTTCTAAGTTTCACTACAGGATCTACCTTTAAAAAACTACTAGAAGGGAAAGCATCTATATTCGAGTCCTTATTAATCACACAGTCGCAGAATCCCCCACCGATATTACCTTCCTTCTCATGGCCAGGCAGCCATGGCTGTCTTCACTACCATCTTCCATCCCCACTTTTAACTTCCTTCTCATGGCTAGGCAGCGATAGCTGTCTTCACCACCATCTTCCATCCCCACTTTTAACCAAGTCCGTTACCATCGTCTACTATAAATCCGTCACTATTTCTAAGGCTCCACTGTATTTTCTAACAAGTAATCCCCAGACTTTTATTTCTCGTCATAACCATAAGCACTTGTTAAGAAAAATTTTAACAAAATATTCTACACTAATCATGTGTTTTATGAAAGTTGACAATCACTTACTTAATTCTTAGAAATACATGCTATTCCGATAAACAAGGCTGGAAACTAATGAACAAGGCAATGACATCAGTTATTTACCAAATCTTTCGTCACTGGCCTGGGTGCCCATATCAATTAAATACTAAGAATAAATATTACTCTCTAATAGTTTATCGTATCGAAACAGATAAAAAAAAAATTATATAAGCAGATCAGGAAAAAAATGACCATAAATAGGATAGCTGGCTTATAAATAGTTTACCATATGCTCTCATATGATCATATGATCATAAAACAAAAAAAAATAAAAAAATAAAAAATTATTATTGGTATTTCAAATTCTCGTTATGCACTACAAATTTTTATATTTAAAAAAAAAATACACACTTGTGAAGAGTGCACAAGGAAAATTTTGGAATGTCAATAAAAGTTTTTTAAAAAAATATACATAATTTGAAGAGTGCTACTAATCTCACCCCATTGTCCTATTTTCCCACCCACCTTTTATAAAATAGTAATAACATCTTTAATTTTCTAGAAAAAGACTTTTCAACCCCTATTTTGTTTCTCTCTCCCTCTTTCTTCTCTCTTTGGTTTATCTCTTATCGCCTTCTACATCGACTGCTATGGCTTCTCCACCAACCGGCACCGTCTCTCTCTCGCCCCATGTTTACCATTTTAGTACATAAGTTCTCTCTCTTTGTCCCTAATAAGCGCCATGCACATGATGACACTTTTTAGGCGTCATAGAATTGTTTTTTATGGCATTTGACCAATATAACATCCCACATCGCCCAGGGGAGTGGATCTTGTAAGCCTTATATGTATATTCTCATCTCTACCTAGCACAAGGCCTTTTGGGAGCTCACTGGCTTCGGGTTCCATTGGAACTCCAAAGTTAAGCGAGTAGCGTGCGAGAGCAATCCCATGATGGGTGACCCACTAGGAAGTTCTCATGTGAGTTCCTAAAAACAAAATCGTGAGGGCGTGATCAGGGCCCAAAGCGGACAATATTGTGCTACAGCGGAGTCAAGCCCGGAATGTGGTGGGGACCCGGGCCGAGATGTGACAACCAACGCTATGAATCTCTCTCTCTTTGAATCTAGCGTTCATCCTATCTCACTCTCTTCGAATCTGGAATTTTTCTTTGGAGTTCATTCGTACCTGTCTTCATAAATTCTTGCCATCTTCTGCAAAGGAACTGAAATGTAGAGGAATTGAAATTTTGCACTCTCTGAATTGAAATTCCTTTATTCTTTGAATTTGAAATCCCGACTGTGGTGGCCATTTTTTCCCCAAAATCAATTTAAATAAGCTAGCTTGAATTTACCTGATTAGGGTTTGATTACTCTACATATTATTCTATGCAAATGATATCGTCTAATATTGGAGTACGATCATGGTGATTGCAAATTTTGGGTTTGTTTTATTAGATTAGGTCTCATCCAATTTTCAAGGCATCTCATTGTAGTGCCTTCAGAATTTTTCAGAAATTTTTGGAATTTGGATATAGAAAATTTTTACAAAAATTTTGTTTTATTAGGTTAAGTTCCATCCAATCATCTATTTTGTCCTCTTTGTTATGAAAACGGAATAATGGAGATGTGGTGAAGGTTATTTTAGGAATTATGGTGGGTGGAAAAATAGGATTTCAAAATTTTAAACCTTTATAGTGGGTGAGTTTATAACGTGGATGAGGAAATAAGATAATGGGGTGAGTCTATCAACACTCAATTTGAATCATTAGTGTGGACACATTATGTGAACATAGAAAAAAAAAACCTATATACTAAACCATCATCTAACTTATGTAAACAACAAAAAAAAAAAGGCAAACTGCAGCTGGTAGCAATTTGCTTTTATAAATAGAACTAATATAGGTGGTTCCGAGAAGAGTAGATGAGAGAATTAAGAGGGATGGAAGAGAAAAATACATCATACCCCAATTAACATGGCAGCGCAAGTGGCCTTCTATCACATTAGTGGAGCAGAGTGTGACCCTGCACTACCGTGTGAGTTCGAACCCCATCGACTTCTTAATTTAACATCTAATCAAACAATTCTATCGTTCGACAAAAAAAAATTAACATGGCTCATAAAATTTCTACTAAAATCAAACAACAACAAAAAATACTTGCTCCGAAATTGAATAGTTTCGATTATAAAATTTCTACTATGAAAATATGTTTGTAAGTGGAGGAATGAGCTCATCTTATGCCGGCACTTCAAGTATTATCTTGCTCCAGAATTGAACAGTTACAATTATAAAATTTCTACTATTAAAATATGTTTGTAAGTGGAGGAATTCTTGTATTATTCTTTGGATAATACTTGTATCCCCCACGACACCCTTTGCAAATAATGTATTTTCACTGGATAGTTTTAGAATTGAAGTTCAATTTTTTAATCTTCATTTGATGATTATCTCTCCAAAAAATCATTTGAATTAGAGATTGTTTATGCAGCCAAGTGTATGGAACAAAATCGACGGTATAAGTATCAAGTTTATAATTATGATGAACCGTCCATTTATTTAGTACTTTTGAATGACTAAACCATCTTCAATTCAAATGATTATATATAAATATTATCTTCAAAAATTGGGAAATATAAAGATTTTGATATAAATTTATATAATAAAGATACATTATTCATAGAGGTGAAATATGCGTCTTCCCTAAAAGAAATGCAAGTATTATCCTTATTCTTTTACCAAATCGTTCGTCACTAAAATGAAATCAGCCATGTTTATATTAATTAAAGACTAAACCATTACTACTTTCCTAATAGCTAATAGTTGATAACCAATTTGTTCCCCCCTCCACACCCCCACACCACCCCCTCCCTCTCTATCCAAAATAAAAAATCAAAATCAAAATCAAAAACCAAAAAAGGATAGCTGACAACTGGTATCGATTTTCTTTTCAACAGTTAGGTGTGGGCTTTATAAGCAAGATAACAGCTGAAGAAGAGCAGTTGAAGAAATTAAGAGAGAAGAGAGAAAGAGATCATCCCAACTAAATTATAATTGAGGGAGAAAGGAGAAAGATATCTTTGCAAATAACATGGCAACTATACTACCAAGATCTTTTGCACTGAAATCAAACAACAACAAAAAATACTTGCGCTACATACATCAACGTATCGTGAATCTTGATGGGCTTGTCCAACTCTCCGAAGAGGATGTTAAAAGCGAGTACGCAAAGTTCCAAATGGAGCCGGCAGACAGCGATTACGGAGGACTCGTGCATATCAAATGCTGTTTCAACAACAAGTACTTGAGAAGGGCGAACGATCACCAGTACTGGATTGTAGCTGGAGCTTGTGAACCAGAAGAAGATAAAAAACATTGGTCCTGCACATTGTTCGAGCCTGTGGTTGTCCATTCAGACAACAAGGCAGTCTTCCGATTACTCCACGTGCAACTCGGGCACTTTGTGACGTCATTCACTGTTAACGACTTCAACCAGTGCCTCTTCGCAGAGACAAATACCCCCAACCTCCACAACGACATGGATGTGTACACAGTCGTCGACTTGGAACCGCTTGTACTACCGAGCCCTTTTTGTGATGAAATCAAACAACAATAACAGGTACTTGCGCTACATGCTTGATCAAGAAAACAACATTCATCAGATTCTCCAATTCTCCACACAGGATCGTACAAGCGAGTTCGCACAGTTCCAAGTGGAGCGGGCAAACAGTAGGGACCACCAAAATAACCATTACATTCATATCAAATGCTTGTACAACAACAAATACTTGAGAAGGATGGACATAAACAGGCCATTGATCCTTGCTGCGGCTGACGATGGAGACGAAAACACAGGCAGATGGACTTGCACATTGTTCAAGCCTGAGAGTGTCGGACCAACCAGCAACAACCACAACAACGTGCTCTGCCGACTACGCCATGTGGCAACTGGCCTCTATACAAAGCCATTTGTTGACAACAGATTAGAATTACGCCTGGGCGAAGAAAACCCTGACCCCCAAGAAGTTGATGTCTACACAGCCATTCGCACCCATACATGATATGATCATGTGACGTTTGTGCATAGTGTCTCAAGAAATCCTCATGAAACTTCACTCATTCTATCTTAAAAAATTTGTTGCATGAGCTAAAAATAATAGTGTATCTAGAAAAAGTGTAATTTTGATTTCCTTTATAGTTTTTAATTATTTCACTGTAATATGTGTGCGCTAAAGCAATAAACACGAATCCTATCTTTGTGAAAATGTACGTTTTTAGTAGTGGGTTTAATAATAGTTCATGCATTCATTCATTATCTTCTATTTATATATCTCTACTATTATAAAGCCGAGTGCTCATTTTGGTGAAACAAGCTTCGACAAAAAAATTTGGACTAACACCCCCCCCCCCCCCCTCCCCCTCTTCCTCTCCTCTTCTTCCTAAAACAAAAAAAATTCACAACTGCAAAGGAAAAAAAAAAGAATATAATCTTCAAGGGAGTTTTCTTCGTACAAAAACATATCAAATAATTAAAGAAAAAAAATTAAAGAGATAAAAACTGGTGGCAGTTAACCGAAGCCAATCCTGCGACTTCACAGGAGGGGAGGATGAAGCACAGCGCAATTGTGCTTCTCTAGAGAAAAACAAACCAGCCCTCGCGTTACTCCGGAGGAAGAACCCACACAATCCTCTTATTAGATTATGATTATGTTGCCTAATCACCAAGATATCTCAATTTGACATGAACTAGGGTTTTCCTAGTTTAGAGACAAGTAACATCTATAATGGGCATAAGCCTAGTCTTACTGATTAAGGCTGTCTGACTACACTTGGTGTTATGGCTAGTCATTCCCTGATAGTAGCCTAACTACTCTGATCAGACTAACTTGCTCTTATCTAAACAAAGTATTCTAACTACTCCGATCAGAGTAGCTTACTCCGACCAGACTAAATTCATTAGAGTAGCTTACTCCAATATGAATTCGATCAAGGATAATGTAATATTACAGATAACACATTGGCTAGCGGCTAGTAATAAAATGTGTACTACATATTCGAGAAATGTATAAAAATTAATGTTAACCAGTTTCTTGAGAATGATCGGAGAACTCTGACAACTGAGAAGCTCTGGCGACTTCAAGCAATTTGATCAGTTTCTTATTTCCACCTATGTGGGCTTCATCAAGTGGAGTTCAAAAACAACCTGTTGATCTGGCCGTGGCTAACCAGCGGGACGAAGGCAAAAGCAGTTGGTTTTGCACATTGTTAAAGTCTGAGCTTGTTGGACCCGCAGACAAAGACAACAACAATGTGCTCTGCTAACTACGCCACGTGCAAATCGGTCTCTGTACAAGGTCATTCGTTGAAAACAGATTAGAACTACGCCTGAAAGAATTAAGTCCTGATCCCCAATATGTGGATGTCTACACAGCCAGTCCCGTGCAAGAAGCCACTAGCCTTCCAGGACCATCATGATTTAATGTTTGTGGGTAGCGTTTCTAGAAATTCTTATGAGACTCCCAATAAACAGACATATCCTATCTATGTGGAATGGTATTTGTGTTGTAGAGGTTCAATAATGTATAGTGGACGAATGTATTAATTCATGCATATAATGATCTACCTAGTAAGGTTCTTAATTTGTAATTTTGAACTCGCGACTTTTTCAATTTTTCCTCAGTATACCGAAGGCCATTCATTTGTCATAATATTTCCATACATTTCAACTTTTCAAATCAAACTAAATGGTTGATTACCCATTACGTACACCATTACTCGACCAAGATTAGTTTTCCATGATTTGCATATAATATTCAATGTGTGTCTTTACAACCTTAGACAGTTTCAGCAAATATTACGTTAGATTCTTTCTTTTGTCAGTTAAATAAGCAGGCCAAAAGTTGACCAAAAAACCAAAAAAAGCAGGCCAAAATGGGAGAGGGAAATGTTCGCACTCTTGGCTCAGATTTTCGGATAAAAGCTCATTACCCATTTCATGAGGAGCCGAGGGCTCATATATATATATATATATCATCATCATCATCATCATCATCATCATCATTTATAAAAAGATTCTCACAATCAGCAAGAAGCTGTTTGAGAGCTCGAATGCGTCTCTGCGTATGCCGTATCTGAAAATAAAAAAGGGAATAAAAAAGTCCTAACAAAAAATATTTGAAGACACGAGTGTATCAGAACTCTTGTTCCCAAAACCCATTAACATGAACCATTCGATCAAGGATAATGCAAAATACATAGTTGTTCGAGAAATGCAAATTAACGTTAACTAGTTTCTGGAGAGTGATCATAGTACTGTCGCAACTGGGAAGATCTGGTGTTATAATAAAAAATAGTTTGAAGAAGACCATAAGATGATCCGGCCTAAACAAGTCAGGTCGAGAACATTCAAATCGTACACCTGTCCTCTGAATCTTTAATAAAACACTTTCACGTTATACCAAACATGCATTTGTTTTATCTGCGTACGTGGCATTAAGGTGAAATATGCGTCTTCCCTAAAAGAATCTCCTTATTCTTTTACCAAACAGTTCGTCACTAAAATGAAATCAGCCACGTTTATATTATTAATTAAAGACTAACCATTACTACTTTCCTAATAGCTAATGGTTGACAATCACTCTTGAAAAGTACATATTAAATGAGTGTGGACACAAGTTGTGAACAGATGGAAACCATATAATTATAAACAATCTTTATCAGCTGCTTGCTGGCTTCATGGGAAAAAAAAGGGAACGCAACAAAATATAGGATAACTACCATTTAATGTTAATGTGCTCAAATTTTATGGATAACAAGATTAAAACCAATTTGTTTTCCCCTCTCTTATTTATCTTTGTATCAAAATAAAAAATAAGAATAAAATACAAAAGGAAAATTTTATTCAAATCCGTTTGTTGTATCTCTACACGCAACTTGTAAAATTTCTCCATCACATTTTCAAATTTGCCCTTAAATAAGTAATAATAAAATTATATTAAAACCCAAAACCCATGAACAACAAAACACTATTTTTATCTCTACACCCATCCATTTATTCATGTAAACTCAACTCAGACGTCAGTTACACTTTCACCGACGTTGTCGACGGCCACCATTCCCTTTCACCTTTTTTTCCTTTTCTTTTGTTTCTTGAATTTCCTTCGGTTTTTGGGGATTCAATCAACTCGTGTTCATGAATATGCTTAACTTCTATCTCACCCTTGTTTTTCAAGGACCTCAGACGAAGAGTATTTGCGGACAAAATTTCTTGTCTGGAGTCAAGATCTTCTCGTTCTATTCAATATAATCATCATCATCATCATACCTAGCCTTTATGAATCTTCCCTTGCTGTTTGACATGTGAAATTTAGCCCTACCAGCAGGTTTAGCTCGTCTTGCACAAATGCTTCCCATCCCCATGCTTGATTTACTCTATGATCATAGTGGAGAGGTATGGTGGCTGTCGAAAACATCGGGGAATTATCGCCGGCTCTGTTGGTATTTGACAGTTTACTAACTCAATACCAAAATATGTGGGTGATAAGTTTACAAACTCTATCACACCTCTTTCACTTTGCACTCTCAAATAAAATCGGACAAAGAAAGAAATAGAGAAAGGAGGGAAGCAACAAGCTTTGGCAAAACACTTGGACTTTGATATATGAAAAGGTTTACAAACTATTGGAATAAGAAAGCTTACAAGCTTCTTCACAATTGGAAGTGGGATGGGATGGGATGATTTACAATGCTTGAGAACTTGGGTATTTATAGCAAACCAAATGATTAAACTAAGATTATTTATTACCACACAAAACACATTAATTGCACCTAATAATTTTTATTCAACCATACCTAACATTGCCTAACTTTCAATGCCTAACTTTGACATTGATTTTCAACAATAGCAACCTATTTTGATTTGAATTTCCAACACACCTCCTCAAATCAAAACGCCTTCATTCCTAGCATTTCACGCAGTAGCCGGAATGTTTCAATTGGCAATGGCTTTGTGAAGATGTCTGCCACTTGTTCCTTGGTGTGACAGTAGACAAGTTCAATTGTCTTTTGCTTCACATGGTCCCTTAGAAAATGGAACCTGGTATCAATGTGCTTGCTCCTTCCATGTTGAACAGGATTCTTTGCAAGTTTGATTGCAGACACGTTATCTACGTGAATCACAGTCGATTCCACTTGTGGATGACACACTGACTTCAACAGATTTCTTAACCAAATTGCCTCACACACGGTTGAGGCTACAACAACATACTCGGCTTCACATGATGACAAAGCAACAATTGATTGCTTCTTTGAAGTCCATGAGAAAGCTGTTGATCCTAGAAAAAACACATAGCCAGTTGTGCTTTTCCTTTCATCTTGGTCACCTCCCCAATCACTATCTGAATAACCAAATAATTTTGCATCTTCACCAAAATTATAAAATAGACCATAGTTTAGAGTACCTCTTATGTACCTTAAAATTCTCTTGGCGGCCAGCCAATGAGACTCCCTTGGTGTTTCCATGTATCGACTCACGAGTCCAACACCATAAACTATATCAGGTCTTGTGATTGTAAGGTACCTTAGGCTTCCAACGAGGCTTTTGTACACTATTGAGTTTACAAACTCACCCTCTCCTCCTTTGGACAGCTTCAATCCAGTTGCGACTGGGGTATTGACAGTGTTGCACTTGTCCATATTGAACTTCTTCAATATGTCTCTCATGTACCTTTGTTGAGAGATGTAGATACCATCACTTTCTTGCTTCACTTCTATGCCAAGAAAGTATGACATTAATCCATTGTCAGTCATCTTGAATTCACTGAACATGGATTGCTTGAACTCATGGAACATTGCCTCATTGTTTCCTGTAAACAATAAATCATCTACATAGAGACAAATAATTAAGAACTCCCATTTTCACCATTCTTCATGTAAACTGAATGCTCGTATGGACATTTCTGAAATCCATTTTGGTGAAGGTAGTTGTCGATCCTTGAGTTCCAAGCTCGTGGTGCTTGCTTGAGGCCGTACAAAGCCTTCTTCAAACGATACACCTTATCTTCTTCTCCTTGTACTTGGAAGCCTTCCGGTTGTTCCACGTACACTTCTTCCTCAAGTACTCCATTAAGGAAGGCTGACTTGACATCTAGTTGATAAATTTTCCATTTATGATGTGCGGCAAGAGAGATTAGCAATCTTACCGTGTCAAGTCTCGCAATTGGAGCATAGACTTCATCATAGTCCACTCCATACTTCTGTTTGTAGCCCTTTGCTACAAGCCTTGATTTGTATCGATCCACACTCCCATCTGCAGTGCGTTTGATCTTGTAAACCCACTTGACACCAATAGCCTTCTGATTTGGTGGGAGCTTTGTCAGCTCCCAAGTGTCATTCTTCTCGATGGCATGGATCTCTTCTTCCATGGCTTTCTTCCAACAATCTTCTTCCACAGCTTCATTGAATGAGAAAGGCTCGTGGTCTGCATACAAGCAGAAAAGGTTGGTTTCTTCTTCTTCTTCTTGTCCATAAATCTCTGTGAGACTCCTTAACCTCACTGGAGTTGAGGAGCTGCTTTCCTCACTAGATGTAGGACCACTCCTTGCAATTCTGTGCACTGGAGTTGTTGTGATTGTTTGAGCAGGCTGTTGCTCAATCGGTGGTACAACTTCTGGTTCTTCAAAATCAGTGGAGACGATCTTCTCTTTACTGACTTCTTTGTTGTTCCACGTCCATGTCTCTTCCTCACTGAAGATGACATCTCTACTAACCACTAGTTTGCCAGTTAGTGGGTTGTAGAGCTTGTATGCCTTGGACTCTTCACTATAGCCCACAAACACACACTTCTCACCTCTATCATCAAGTTTCCTCCTCTTGGCTTCTGGAACTTGAGCATATGCAATACACCCAAAAATTCTTAGGTGTGTAACATTCGGCTTGTATCCACTCCAAGCCTCTTGTGGTGTCATCCTCTTGACACTCTTTGTTGGACATCGATTCAACAAATAAATCGAACAAGCTACAGCTTCTGCCCATAACTCTTTTGGCAAATTCTTCTCCTTAAGCATGTACCTTGTCATGTCAAGGATGGTTCGATTCTTTCTTTCGGCTATCCCATTTTGCTGTGGGGTATAGGCAGCAGTAAGTTGATGCCTAATTCCTTGCTCCTTGCAGTATGCTTGGAAAGCATTGGAGGTGTACTCTCCACCTCTATCTGATCTCATAGCCACAAGCTTGTGGTTACTTTCTGCCTCTGTGAGTGCCTTGAACTCCTTGAAAATTTTTAGGGCAGCTGACTTCTCCTTGAGAAAATAGACCCAAGTCTTTCTACTGAAATCATCAATGAAGGTAATAAAATATCTATTACCTCCATAAGACATGGGATCCAATGGACCACATATATCTGTGTGCACCAACTGCAGTGGTGCCTTTGCTCTCCATGTATCACCAACAGGGAACGATAGTCGTGCTTGCTTGCCAAGCACACAACCTTCACATACTTGGCGTGTGGCTTCAATCTGGGGTAGACCACGAACCATTCCTCCACTTGACAGCAACTTTAGGCCATTGAAATTAAGATGGCCAAATCGAAGATGCCATTTCCATGACTCATCTTCCATTACACCGATGTTGCAGCTTCCAATCTTTGTGTTCAAATTCAACGGAAACATCCGGGTCTTTGACATTCGAACACGTGCAATAAGCTTTCTCCTTGCATTCCTGAGAGTGAGAAGCATGTTCTCCATATGTATAATGTACCCTTTCTGGAGCAGTTGACCAATGCTCAGAATGTTGCTCTTCATACCTGGTATGTAGTAGGTATCGGAGATGTATTCTTCTCTTCCATCCTTCTGGATGATCTTGATCTTCCCTTTGCCTTCAACTGGCAACTTTGAGGAGTCACCAAGACTTACAGATCCATAGGCCCCTTTTTTGAGTTCGGCAAAAAACTCCTTCTTTCCACACATGTGATTGCTTGCACCAGAGTCCAAATACCAAACATCTTGTTGGCTACTGGAATCATGGTGTGCTAGTAAGACTGTAAGTTCTTCATCAGTATTTCCACTTGATTCTGCCATGTTGACATGCTCACCATTTTTATGTGAACATTCATTGGCATAATGTCCATATTGCTTACAGTTGTGACACTGGATATGCGCCTTTCCTCGAGTAGATCTCCACTCCTGAGACTGACCTTGATTTTGTGCATAGCCTCGACCTCTTCCTCGGGCTCGTCCTCGGCTACGGTTGGATGAGCTCCCACGACGTGAGTTCCACTGCCCACGACCTTTATTTGGTTTGTCAATATTCAACTTTGACTCCAAAGCTTGCTCTAGCGTTGTGGGGCTTGCATTCTTCTGAATGCGTTGCTCGTGAACTAGGAGGGATCCTAGTAGCTCTTCTGCGCTCATCACCTCCAAATCCTTGGATTCCTCAATGGCAGTCCCCACATGCTCAAACTTAGATGTGAGTGACCGGAGTATCTTCTCCACAACTCGTACTTCATCGAGTCTCTCGCTATTTCTCCTCATCTGATTTACTATCACAATGAGCCTTGAGTGATAGTCGGAGATGCTCTCCCCTTCATTCATATGAGCAGTTTCAAAATCTGCTCGAAGTGATTGTAACCTCACTTTCTTGACTCGATCTACTCCTTTGTAGATTGTACTGAGTGTATCCCATACTTGCTTGCTCGTTGTTGCTTCTGCAACCTTCTCAAACGTTGAATCTTCCAAACCCTGGTATAGAAGATACAGCGCCTTTTGGTCCTTCTTTCGTAAGTCCTTGAGAGTGTTCCTTTGATCCGCAGTATATACGGCTTCTTGCTCGGCAGTGGGTACAACATACCCACTACTGACAACTTCCCATAGCTCCTGTGATCCAAACAATGCTTTGAATTGGATGCACCATCTTTCATAATTTTCTTTCTTCAATGTGGGAACTTGGAGTTGCACTAAGTTGGACGCCATAACTGCTGCACCTGCCAGAATGGTATTCTGGCTCTGATACCAATTGTTGGTATTTGACAGTTTACTAACTCAATACCAAAATATGTGGGTGATAAGTTTACAAACTCTATCACACCTCTTTCACTTTGCACTCTCAAATAAAATCGGACAAAGAAAGAAATAGAGAAAGGAGGGAAGCAACAAGCTTTGGCAAAACACTTGGACTTTGATATATGAAAAGGTTTACAAACTATTGGAATAAGAAAGCTTACAAGCTTCTTCACAATTGGAAGTGGGATGGGATGGGATGATTTACAATGCTTGAGAACTTGGGTATTTATAGCAAACCAAATGATTAAACTAAGATTATTTATTACCACACAAAACACATTAATTGCACCTAATAATTTTTATTCAACCATACCTAACATTGCCTAACTTTCAATGCCTAACTTTGACATTGATTTTCAACAATAGCAACCTATTTTGATTTGAATTTCCAACAGGCTCTTGGGCTAGGTTCACCGGAATGTATGGAAGGGGTGTAGAGATAGGAATAAAGAACTTTTTTGATGTTCATGAGTTTTAGGTCTTATCTAAATTTTATCTGCTATTAATTAAGGGCATAACTGGAAGTTTGGTGAAGAAAATTTATAAGTTGGGTGTAGAGATACATAAATAGGGTTCGAATAAAATTTCTCTTACTTTGATTTTCTGTTACAGGTGGTTATAGGACAGTTAGATTCACTAGTCTTGCCTTTGAACTTATCGCTCGGGTGATGCCAAACTATCTTCTGGGGGTTAATGCTAGTACATGGGCTTGGGGTTTTCCATGCTTTCCAACGGGTATTTTTCGATGGTTAGCTCAACTACTTCAACCATTTTCAAACACCTCATAGCATCTTCCGGAAGTTCGAGGGCGGACAAAATGTTGAAGAGTGCAGGGTGCTTCAAAAAGAATTTTAATGAAATGTGCTTCTATCGAAAGTGCTTAGAAACACAAGTGTTGTTTAAGTATACACTTGCGCTTGAAATTTGGCTGTGATGTATTTCAGCTAAGTACTTTTCCTTAAGGTTAATTGCACAGAGAGTTGCAAACTAACTTATTTTTCTTAGACAAAGAACTCCAACGGAAGAGTAGTAGTATTAGAGAAAATAGATAAAGATTTATAATTACGATTTGTTGTAAATCATAAGAAGATAAAATATTTAAAACAAAAAAATCATTGGCGACCGGCAAAAATATATTTAGATTCTTTGTTTTCGTCTTTTCTTAATTACAAAGAATTTTTTATTTTATAATGACGACTTTAAAAGTGTTTTTGAAACATAAATAACAGATCTCGTGTCTTGATAACAAAATTAAAGCACCTAAAAGAAATGAAATGCTTTAATCCTCCAGATTATCGACGGTGTCGGTCTGTTTTAATATCAAATTATTATGGTTACTATAGGGTTAAAAATTAAAATTACCACATAGAAGGTCAAGTTTTTTGGGCTGATATGGGCGGGTCGGGCCTTATATCCAGCATGCCCAGCCCAAAGCAGTGAAGATAACAACCGAGTACCATCTCTTCCACAACGACTTGTGGATTCTGGTAGTCGTGGTGGCTGATCGAGCAGGGGTAAAAACGAACGACAGTGGAAGAGGGAGGCGGAGGAGAAGCGAGAGATGGCCGGTCCCGGAAAGTGGTTGCTGGTGACTGGACCTCCGGTAAGCTATTCAACTTCCAGTCACTCTCAACTTTTGATTTCATATTTCTACTTGGTCAATGCATTTCTCAAAAGTGCTTTTGGGTGCTGCTGCTGCAGCTGATTTCGGGTGCAGGGTGTCGGAAAGGGATCATCTCCGGATCCTTTCCACCAAATCCAACTAAACCACCAATTCAGCCTTTAAAATTTGATTAAACAGTTAAAAATAAGGAATTCTATTAAAATTATAAGGGTAAATAACAAAAAACTACCTCAACTATATATCTCACGACACTATCATACCTCATCTTTTAAAATTAAAAATGTCATACCTCATTTTTAGAATTTGGTCCAATGTTATACATTATGTTAGCTTGGTGTGAATTTCTCGGTTAAATGTTAACTTGGCTTGATTTGAGACTCACTTTTTATTAAAAAATTATTAAAAATTAAAAAAAATCATTCAATATTTTTTAAATATTAAAATAATCATGAAAAGTTAAAAATAAATATAATAAAAAACCCTCAGTTCGTCCCCTTCCTCCCTTCTCTCTCCTCTTCTCCATCTTCATCTTCTTCCCCCTTCCTGCAGACCAAAAAAACAAAAAAAAAAAAAAGAAGGAAAAAAAAAAAAAAACCAATATGTCTTTCCCCGCACCCACCCTCAGTTTGTCTTCCCCCACCCCCACCCCCACCCCCACCCCTACCTCCTTTTCTCCCCCACCTGAACCTAACCTGCAACCCAAAAAAAAAAAAAAAAAAAACAAAAAACCATCTTCATCTTCCCCGACCCCTTTTCTTTCTTCCCCCTCCCGTCTTCCCTAAACCCTCCGCACCCACCCTGCCACCGACTACCTGCAACCCAAAAAAGAAAAAAGAAAAAAGAAAAAAAAAATGAAAAAAACCCAGATCTCGTTAAGGTGGAATCAGGAAACTTTCGCCAGGCCGATTCTGCGGGTGGAGAACCTGGGCACGGAGAAAATGGGGGGAATGGGTGTGGAGGGAAGAGGGTGGATGCAAGGGTGGGTGCGGGGAGAAAAAAAAAAGGGGGGGGGGGTTGGGAGGAGGGAAGACAAATTGTATATATTTTTTTTTCTTCTTTCTGGATTGCGGGAAGGAGGAAGAAGATGAAGATGGAGGAGAAGAGAGAGAAGGGGGGAAGAGGATGAACTGAGGGTTTAAAAAAAAAAAAAAAAATTCTTTATTATTTTAATATTTAAAAAATATTAAATGATTTTTTTAGTTTTTAATAATATTTTATTAATTTTTTAATAGAAAGTGGGCCCTGGATCAAGCTACGTCAGCATTTAACTGAGAAATTCAGGCCAAGCTAACAGAAGGTATAATAACATTGGACCAAATTCTAAAGATGAGGTATGATATTGTCAATTTTAAAAGATGAGGTATGATAGCGTCGTGATACCAATAATTGAGGTAGTTTTGTGTAATTTACCCAAATTATAATAATTTAAACCGTTTGATCAAATTTCAAATATCCGAATTTGTAACTCAGGTGGATTTGATGGAAAAGATTCGGAGATAATTCCTTTCCAGAGTGTCGGCAAAAGAATTGTTGCTGAATTCAAATTTCCACTAAAGTTCCTGTCCACATTGAAAAGTAGGTAAGAGTGGTAGAAATCACTTTTGAAAGTAGTCAAGAAAGTTGCTCTTTCAACTTGACCAAATAAGGTTGGAAGAAAAGTACGAGGATTGATATAACAAGGGAGAGTCCTTTGTCTGTACCATATTGCATATTCCAATCCTCTTAGAGACTCTTTTCTTTAGCTTACCATGTTTTAATTCTCCTATGGCCAACCAACTTGTCGCTTCTTCTTCCTTGCCTCCTTCATGGAGATATCATGTGTTTTTGAGTTTTAGAGGAGAGGATACACGCACCAATTTTACAGATCATTTATACCACGCTTTGGTTGGTAAGGAAATCAAGACCTTCATTGATCGTGATCTTCCAAGAGGAGAAGAAATATCACTATCGCTCCTTAAAACAATTGAAGAGTCAAGAATTTCTCTTGTCATATTCTCTCAAAACTATGCATTTTCAAGGTGATGTTTGGAAGAGCTCGTCAAGATCCATCAATGTAGAGAATCAAAGCAACAAATAGTTTTGCCAGTTTTTTACAAGGAGGATCCGTCCCATGTACGAAATCAAAGGGGTCGTTATGGTGACGCCTTTATAGGCCATGAGAGAAAATTCGAAGACAAGGAGATGGTGCTTAGGTGGAAAAGAGCTCTTACAAAAGTAGCAAATTTGTCAGGATATCATGTCAAGGAGGAAGAGTAAGTACATTTCTTCCCCCTTACCGTGTATTTATATAGTTAATTTCCTACCATAATGTCATCAATTTAGTTTTGTGTTTAATTTTTACTCTTTAGATCTTTAGCAAGCGACACATACTGGACTTTATTAGTAATTACTAGTGCATTTTGGATAGAAACAGAGAAAAAATTTCAAGTACACTTTTTGTTAATATCGTGTAATATTTCTCTCTGTTTGTTTTTACATTTCTGAAGTATAGCAAAAAAGATAGTTCACTGATTAAATGTGTTATTTGTTTTGAACTGCTAGCTACGAAGCTACAATAATCAACAACATTGTTAAGGATATCTTAGTCCGAGTCCGAGTACTTGATGGCCCATATTTAAAAGGTTATGATGTCTGGGATGATGAGATCGAACAACAAAAAATACTTGTGCTGAGATCAAACAGCAACAAAAAATACTTGCGCTACATACATCAACGTATCGAGAATCTTGATGGGCTTGTCCAATTCTCCGAAGAAGATATTAAGAGCGAGTACGCAAAGTTCCAAATAGAGCCGGCAGACAGCGGTTACGGAGGACTCGTGCATATCAAATGCTGTTTCAACATGTACTTGAGAAAGGCGAACCACTAGCAGTGTTGGATTGTAGCTGGGGCTTACGAGCCAGAGGAAGTACAAGTCATTGGTCCAGCACATTGTTCAAGCATGTGGTTGTCCATTCAGACAACAAGGTAGTCTTCCGATTATTCCACGTGCAACTCAGGCACTTTGTGACGTCATTCACTGTTAACGACTTCAACCAGTGCCTCTTTGCAGGGAGCAACACCCCCAACCTCCACGACGACTTGGATGTGTACACATTCATCGACTTGGAACTGCTCGTACTACCAAGGTCTTTTGCGCTGAAATCAAACAACAACAAAAAATACTTGCGCTACATACATCAACGTATCCAGAATCTTGATGAGCTTGTCCAACTCTCCGAAGAGGATGTTAAGAGCGAGTACGCAAAGTTCCAAATGGAGCCGGCAGACAGCGGTTACGGAGGACTCGTGCATATCAAATGCTGTTTCAACAACAATTACTTGAGAAGGGCGAACGATCACCAGTACTGGATTGTAGCTGGAGCTGACGAACCAAAGGAAGATAAAAGACATTGGTCCTGCACATTGTTCCAGCCTGTGGTTGTCCATTCAAACAACAAGGCAGTCTTCCGATTACTCCACGTGCAACTCGGGCACTTTGTGAGGTCATTCACTATTAACGACTTCAACCAGTGCCTCTTCGCAAAGAGAAACACCCCCAACCTCCACAACGACATGGATGTGTACACGGTCATCAACTTGGAACCGCTTGTACTACCAAGGTCTTTTGCGCTGATATCAAACAACAACAAAAAATACTTGCACTACATACATCAACGTATCGAGAATCTTGATGAGCTTGTCCAACTCTCCGAAGAGTATGTCAAAAGCGAGTACGCAAAGTTCCAAATGGAGCCAGCAGACAGCGGTTACGGAGGACTCGTGCATATCAAATGCTGGTTCAACAACAAGTACTTGAGAAGAGCAAACAATCACCAGTACTGGATTGTAGCTGGAGCTAACGAACCAGAGGAAGATAAAAAAACATTGGTCCTGCACATTGTTCAAGCATGTGGTTGTCCATTCATGTTAGTGAAACTCGATTTGATGGATTTGATACGAAGAGGAAGAACTGAACAGAAAACGAAAACAGAGAGGGAAGAAGCTGAAACGAAAACTTTCTTTCTTGTTCTCTCTTGCAAAATGTTGCAGAGGAATAATTTTCTGTACCACACGAAAAGTGAGCACTAACACTCCTTTACATTAACTGATGGCCTTAGCTTTTAGGACCACACAAGACTCTACTTTTAATCTTAGTCACTCATCTACCTAATTACATGGATCACACACCATATGGCACTCATGGCCTTACATCTTGTAACATTACACTTGACAAATATGCTCAAGTGAATACACACATTAAACTCATCTTATTTCTAATACTCAATCAGCTAGAGACTTATAATTCAACACTCCCTTTTAAGTCTTGAGCTGATTTCACTCCAAGCATGCTCCTGAGATAATTAAACCGATCTTTAGCCAAAGGTTTTGTGAAAATGTCTGCCATCTGTTCTTCTGTGGGACAATAGATCAAATCAATGATTCCTTCTTGCAGTGCATCTTTAATGAAGTGATATCTTCTGTCTATATGTTTGGTCTTCTGATGAAAGACAGAATTCTTGGTGATTGCAATTGCTGAGGTGTTGTCACAGTGCAATGGAGTTGCTTCAGTTTGAAGTTCCCCAAAATCTTCTAGGACGAATCTAAGCCAGATTGCTTGTGCAGTAGCATTTGATGCACTTATGTACTCTGCTTCTGCAGTGGATAATGCCACGCAACTCTGCTTAACTGAAGCCCAAGAAAAAACTCCACTTCCAAATGAAAAAGCATATCCAGATGTACTTTTGCTATCATCTGGTGATCCACCCCAGTCACTGTCGCAATAGCCAATCAACATTGCCTCCTTGCCTTTTGTATACTCCAAACCATAATCTAGAGTCCCTTTGATGTATCTGAGCACACGTTTGGCAGTTCCAAAATGCTTGCTGGTGGGACAGTGCATAAATCTGGCAAGCAAACTGGATGCATACATGATGTCAGGCCTAGTAGCTGTGAGATATAGAAGACTTCCCACAATGCTTCTGTACAGCTCTTCACTTACTGCACCACTTCCATCATCTTTAGTTAATTTCTCAGTTGCCACAAGTGGTGTGATCACAAATTTGCACTCATTCAGACCAAACTTGCTTAGTAAAGAACTTGCATATTTTTTCTGAAGAATGAAAATGCTAGAATTGGTCTGAATTACCCCCATTCCAAGAAAATGATGGAGAAGACCCAAGTCTGTCATTTCATATTTTCTCTTCATGTTTTCTTTGAATTCATCAAGCATCAGTCTATCACTTCCAGTATAAACTATGTCATCCACGTAAATAGAGACAATTAGAATGTCTTGCCCCTTGCTTTGATGTACAGTGTTGGTTCACTCAAACTTTTCTCAAAACCACACTGTGAGAAGTATGTATCGATTTCTCCATACCAAGCCCTTGGAGCCTGCTTTAATCCGTACAAGGCTTTATGCAATCGATAGACTTTATCTTCCTTTCCCTTGACTACATATCCTTCAGGCTGATCCACATAAACCTCTTCTTCCAATACACCATTCAGAAAAGCTGATTTTACATCAAGTTGATATAATTTCCAGTTCTTATGTGCTGCCAAGGCTACAAGGGTCCTGATAGTATCCAATCTTGCCACTGAAGCATACGTTTCATTGTAGTCTAGACCTGGCTTTTGAGCATAACCATTTGCCACTAATCTAGCTTTGTTTTTTAAAACTGATCCATCAAGATTCAACTTGGTCTTATAGACCCATTTAACTCCAATAACAGGCTGTTCAGTTGGTCTATCCACAAGCTTCCAGGTACCATTCTTCTCAATCATAGCTAATTCATCTTCCATTGCTTTTAACCATGATTCATCCTGAGCTGCATCTGCATATCTTTCTGGTTCCAGAATGCATGAGTTGCATTGAGCAAGGACATCATTCAAATTTCTCCATTTTAGAGGTGAGTGATCATAAGTTTCTGGAATCTGTGCAGACTCAGGAGTGCAACTTTCTTGTTCTTGTGCATGAGAAGAAGAACTAGGACTGAGAGAACTTCCTTCAATCACACTCATCTCATATGGACTCCCACAAACTACATTCTCAGGTTGATCCTGAATGTAAGTTGCAGCAGCTGAACTTTGTGAACTTTCTTTCCAATTCCAGGTCATAGATTCATCAAAAACCACATCTCTTGACAAGATTAACTTGTTGGTACATGGATCAAATATTCTGTATCCCTTCTCACATGTAGCATAACCCACAAATACACCTTTAACACTCTTAGCATCTAGCTTCTGTCTTGTCTCAGTAGGTATATGAACATAGCACAGGGAACCAAAAATCTTGAGATGTGCAAGACCTGGTTTTCTGCCACTATAGGCTTCAAAGGGGGTTGTATTTCCTAGTGCCTTTGTAGGACACCTATTTAGAATATATACAGCTGTGTGTACAGCTTCAGCCCAAAGAACATATGGCATATCTCTATCATGAAGCATGGTCTTTGCCATTTCTACCACAGTTCGATTTTTTCTCTCCACTACTCCATTCTGTTGAGGAGTATAAGCCATGGTGAGTTGCCTTTGAATGCCTTCAGTTTCACAGAATTTAGTGAACTCAGAAGATAAGAACTCTCCACCTCTGTCACTCCTTAGACTTTTAACTTTGAAACCACTCTGCAGCTCCACCATTGACTTAAATTTTTTTGAAATAATTGAGTGCATCAGATTTGTATCTGAGAAAATACACCCAAATCATCCTTGTACAATCATCGATTAATAACATGAAGTATTTGTTTCCAGCCAAGGAGGCATTCTGCATAGGACCACAGAGATCAACATGTATAAGTTCCAGAGGACAGCTTGCTCTCCAGGCTTGATCTTTTGGAAACCATTCTCTGTGTTGTTTTCCAAATTGACATCCTTGACATACATCTTTGGTTGCATCTAGATATGGAAGACCATGCACCATATTCTTTTCACTGAGTTGTAGAAGCCCTCTGAAATTCAAGTGGCCTAGTCTTCTGTGCCAAAACTGAGTAGAATGCTCCAAACTAGCCTTCAAAACCAACTGATTATTTTTCACCAGAGAAAAAGGATAGCATCGATTTTCCTTCTTCTTAACCTTGATGATAAGGTTTTCAAGTGAAGGTCCATCATATATGCTGCACAAACCTCCTCCAAACACTAGATAATACCCATTCTCATCCATTTGCCCAACACTCAATAAGTTCTCTTTTAAACCTGGCAGATGCATGACTTCCCTGATATACCTTTTACCTCTGTTAGTGTCAATCTGCAATGAACCCATTCCAGCCACATTTACTAACACACCAGTAGGCATTTGCACCTTTCCAGCAACATTTGTATTTATGTCAACAAGGAGATCAGCATTCCCTGTCATGTGGTTACTACAACCACTGTCAACATACCAATTTCCATTGATATTTGATTCTGAAATTGCACTATTAGCATAAAACAGGTTTCCTGACACTTCCACCTGATTTGCAGAGTTTGCCTTTTGCACAATCTTCCCTACAGTACATTCTCTAGCCCAATGACCAAACTTATCACAATTATAACACTTAGGCTTCCCCTTATATCGACATTCACCAAAATGATACTTAGAACACACTCTACACTGTGGTTTGACAGTCTCTTGACTCATTGACTGTGACTGATATGGATTTGGTGCAGGACTAGTGAAAGGTTTCTGTTGGAATCGAGGTTTCGAATCCCATTTCTTTCCCTTAGCATTCCAATTCTTCTGGAATTTTGATGAGCCAGATTGACTTCCACTTCTGTTTTGCCCCTTTGGACTTAATGAGAATGATGCAAAAGCTTTCTCAGTGGTATCAACATTATGCAAGTCAAATCGTTGTTCCTGACTCTTCAAAATCGCAACAACTTCTTGCAACTCAACAGACTCTAGACACTTTGTGTTTTCTATAACTAAACAGATGGAATCATAAGGCTTACTTAGACTAATCAGAACCTTCTGCACAAGTCTCTCATTAGAAAGGGATTCACCAAATGTTCTCATCTGATTAATTAACTCATTCAATCTTGTAAGATAACTAGACAGGGATTCATCATCTCGCATTCTAGCATACTCAAATTCTCTTCTAAGATTCTGAAGTTTTACGGATCTAACCTGATCACCACCATGATATTCTCCATACAGTAGATCCCATGCCACCTTAGCTGAGTCGGCGTTGGCGATCCTAGGAAAAATCTGATCAGAAACCGCATTTTGTATAATACCTAGAGCCTTTGCATCTTGCATATATGCTGCGACCATTTTCTCATCGTCTCCTTCTTCCTCTGAGCTTCCTTCAGCCTTCTTCTTCTTTGACTCTGAGATCGTAACCCCTTTTTCAACCAATCTCCATAACCCATGAGATTTGAAAATCGTCATCATCTTAATCCTCCAGAACTCGTAGTTCTCACCGGAGAAGATCGGAGTTCTCACCTCAGATCTTCCAGACCCAGCCATCTCTTAGCTTAGACAAGACGAACACAAATCGAAATCGGAATCTATGGAGTTTCGATAACTCCGCTTGAACCGGAACGAGCTCAAGTGTAGCTCAAAAATGCTTCACAGTTTACGCCCAGATCTCAAATGATCAAACTAGGCTCTGAGGCCATGTTAGTGAAACTCGATTTGATGGATTTGATACGAAGAGGAAGAACTGAACAGAAAACGAAAACAGAGAGGGAAGAAGCTGAAACGAAAACTTTCTTTCTTGTTCTCTCTTGCAAAATGTTGCAGAGGAATAATTTTCTGTACCACACGAAAAGTGAGCACTAACACTCCTTTACATTAACTGATGGCCTTAGCTTTTAGGACCACACAAGACTCTTACTTTTAATCTTAGTCACTCATCTACCTAATTACATGGATCACACACCACATGGCACTCATGGCCTTACATCTTGTAACATTACACTTGACAAATATGCTCAAGTGAATACACACATTAAACTCATCTTATTTCTAATACTCAATCAGCTAGAGACTTATAATTCAACAATTCAGACAACAAGGCAGTCTTCTGATTACCCCACGTGCAACTCGGGCACTCTGTGACGTCATTCACTGTTAACGACTTCAACCAGTGCCTCTTTGCAGAGAGCAACACCCCCAACCTCCACAACGACATGGATGTGTACACAGTCGTCGACTTGGAACCGCTTGTACTACCAAGGTCTTTTGCGCAGAAATCAAACAACAACAAAAAAATACTTGCACTTCATACATCAAAATGGTGGTTCCACAAAGCCTGCAAAGTTTACGTCATGTTGCTTGCAGCAGTAGACTTGTTTTTTCTTATTTAATTTGTAATTTCTCTTTCAAGTTTGTTCAATGAAATCAAAGCTTCTTAGCCATCACTTTGGCAGCAAACTTAAGTTTACAGTGTAAAAGTTAAACCAACATTTGGTATCAGAGCCCCCCACTGGGCCTGGTCAAAAAATCTCACATAGAAGCGGCAACTTTTGTCCTTGCAGTAGCTAGCATCCATGGCGTCTGGCAAGCTAGCAGAGAACTTCGTTCAGCCAGCAATACCACGCTTTGATGGTCATCACGATCATTGGAGCATGTTGATGGAGAATTTCCTAAGGTCCAAAGAGTACTGGGATCTTGTGGAAACGGGATATACTATACCCAAAGAAAGTACGATTACAGTTGCGCAGCAACAGAAGCTTGAAGAAATGAAGTTGAAGGATTTAAAGGTAAAAAATTACCTATTCCAATCAATTGATCGTACGATTTTAGAGACTAATCTCCAGAAGGATACTTCCAAGCACATTTGGGACTCCATGAAGAAAAAATACCAAGGGTCAGCAAGAGTGAAGCGTGCACAGCTTCAGGCCCTAAAACGTGACTTTGAGAGTCTTCAAATGAAGAATGGAGAGTCTGTCATGGAGTATTTCGCAAGGACCATGGGGATTGCAAACAAAATGCGAATCTATGGTGACATGCTTGATGATGGCTCCATTGTAGAGAAGATCCTGAGATCTATGGCTCCAAAGTTCAACTACATAGTTTGCTCTATTGAAGAGTCAAACGGCACTACAAAGATGTCGATTGATGAGCTTCAAAGCTCTTTGTTGGTCCATGAGCAGCAATTTGTGTTATCCCTTGTTTGGTTGCTCAGAAACGCTTGTCCCCAGCCCTCCAAGTTTCCATCTTTCTTTCTTACCTTGCAATTTGTGTTATCCCCTGTTTGGTTGCTCAGAAATGAAAGAAAATTGAAAGAAGCATCAAAGTAATTAAATTTTAGTTAAAGAGAGTGAGTGAAAGAGGGAATTAGCATTTTTGTTAGTTAATGTGTTTGTTTGTATCATAAGTAATTGGAAATTCCTCTGCTTTCGTAATAATGTGTTATAGGTTGCGGATTTCAGAGTGGATGAATCAGAAGGGGATATGCATAATTTCACCGGTTGAGCATGCCGTGCAGCTAGATTTGATTGGGAAGGAAGAATTTTGCACAAATTGCTGTGAAATAAAGCCAGTTTGAGTCTGTGGGTCGAATTGTATTGGATATTGTTGCATCATGGAGCATGTGATTGCTGGGAAGCTGGGGAGGAAGATTGAGAGTGGGTCTTTCGGAGAACTCTATTTAGGTATGGTAATCAGTGCTTGATATCCCATGTTCCTAAGAAAATTATTCATTGTGTTAATTTAATGTGTTGTGTAATGAAATTGCTCTTCTGGTGTTAGGTGTAAATATACACAGTGGGGAGGAGATGGTTGTTAAGCTGGTATGTGATCGATCCTCAAATCGTAGTGTTAATTTATAACAAATTCACCATTTGAATTGGGTTGGTGTGTAGGTGTGGATTTTCAAGCTAAAAGATTTATGTGGACCAGTTTATCTTTTTTTTCTTTGCAAAAATAAAATTTGAATGTCGTCATTGAATTGTATTACTCATCAAGTTTCAGGGCATTTTGCGTTTGAAGGTTTCGAAACTGCTGTAAGCTAAATGGGTGTGAAACAAGATGGTGGCACTATTGACACTGTGCAATGAAACAAGTACGCCTGAAAATCAATTGAATATATTTTATTACGGAAATCAACTGGTTTATATTTTTTGTAGCAGTCCCACAAGATCTGCTTGCAGTCATGATTCTACTCAAATCTCATTGAAAATATGTTTTTTAGATGTTTTGTTAGGTGGAGATTTTCGAGTTTTGATATTTTGGTATTTTAGTTATGATAGCTCTGGATTAAGCTCTCACCTTTTGTACATTGCACCATTTAACTCACCAACATGAGAGCCGAACTTTAGGCTCTTATGTGCACACAATTTTCTTAAAAAGGGAATGAGAAAATGAAATGGGTAGTACCTTAATTTGCAGGAGAAGATTTCTGACGAGTTAGATAAGAGAGTGAAGAAGTTTCTTAGAGGAGCAGAAGCAAATTTGAAGGTATGGCCTAAAAACTTTGAGTTTTCATGAAACTTACACATGTTTATTTGTCACTGCATCTTGGATTTTGTGTTTTCAGGGCTTGAAAGATAAGAAATTGAAGGGTCAACTTGCTGTTAAAGAAGAATTGTATGCAAAATCTGCACAAGCTGCTGCCAAGGCTGAGAAGGTGATTTGTTTTCCTTAATGTGATATGTTGGTTTGTTCAAACTTTAACGGAAGGGAAAATAATCTTACATAGAGTCATGCTTAAGCAGTAGACTGGATTTTGTACTCTCTTTTCCAGTCGTGTACTGTTGTATTGCATTTTTCTCTGATTTACTGGATTTAGTTTATACAAGCGATCTTCTACATGAAATCTTACTTCTCCTGTTCTTTTAGTCCATCTAATACTGATAACAATTGAAAAGTTGACGTTTTCAGTCATTTGTCTTAATTAATCAATGAATTAGTTTTTTACCGTACACAAAATTTTTAATTATAATTTTTGTGCCTTGATTTCATATTAGGCGCTTTATCTTCGAATGAAAACCACCATTTTCAACTTTTTTGGTAATGTTAGCCGGTGCTTCTCGAATTCTCTCTCTCTCTCTCTCTCTCTCTCTCTCTCTCTCTCTCTCATTTACCATCTTTTGATTCATAGGGTTGCGGATCATAGCAACACTTTGTTTTGATTCGTAAACAAACTGTATAATTTTATCTTTGTCTTGGGTTATAGTATAACATTTAACGATTGAATTTGTAAGATGGTTTAGCAATTTTTTTCAAAAACTTACTATTCCTGCCAGATGCCCAAGTATTATGTCTTCTACTTTTCTGCTTCCCTTTTCTGTGTTTTTCCTCCAAGCAGTAGACTGATTACTTGAAACTATGATATTGATGACATATTACAATCTACAAATGGATGTTTCTTATAGCATGCATATCCATATATAGCAAGCAAAATTTGACTTCATTGGATCAGCTTCCGTTTTGTGCGGACGGTTAAAGCTGACATGCTTGGTGCTTCAAGTAAAGGTAGAGTTGTTTCAACTATAATGCATGTTTTCTTTTTCACATGAATGATAGAATTCCTAATTACTCAATCCTCTCATCTATGTCTATTGTATTACATTCAATTATTTGCTTAATCCTCTCATCTATGTCTATTGTATTACATTCAATTATTTGCTGAAACTTTTCTGTTCTTAATATGGTCATTAATTTTAAATGATTGTTACTCCATACAAGCTTACTTTCCTTTGATATTAACATTTTCTAATAAAATGGTAGAAATCCACTTGCATTTGACAAATAATTGTCATCATTATAGCAGTACAATGCACATCCACATAATTGAGCATGGTAAAGAAAAAATTGATTACTTCTTATAGACAATTTTTTTCAATACTCCCAAACCTTCTTGCATTGTACAAAAGGTGCGGAATTTCTTTTTAAATGTGTCAATACATTATTATTATTTTTTCTTTTGTGCTTTGGCAATATGACTTATCTTGCCAAAAGATGTATGTGGGTTTTGAAGGTTCAGGGATCCCATTTTCTCAAGATTACTGGATTGGTCCTTACCTCCATGTGTTGTTGAGTCTATTGAGAGCTGGTATGCATGAGAACCTTAAGTAATCACTGCCATAAAAAGTAGAAGTGATGACTCACACCAAGAATCAGTTATCTCATCAGCAACTTTATTTTTATCTAAGATTGAATTTGATACATGTAGGTGTATATAGGTTAAATCGATTGTTAAGATGGCAATTTAATCATTTTTGAACGTCCGATATCTCCATCTCCTTGTTCTGGATTTTTACTTACTTGAAATGAATAGATTCTAGGCATTTCATTTAGCAAAATGAGCAGTGGATAGTGCTATTCACAGCAATATGGGCACTTTTCTTGGCAATATAGTGCTTAGCTTAAAATTAGAATGTGATTCAGTTGTATTGAATTTGTTCGATTAACCATTGGTCCATTTGTAGTTCATTTAATCTTTTGAATTAGTAAGCTACTGTGTTGTGTCCTTTAGATTTCTTAGTATGCTATTGATATGGAAAACATCATCTATTTATCGCCTGATATAAGAATAAAAGTAGACTTGGCATCCCTTTTGTGGCCTTTTTTGTGTTAGCAGATGCCATCAGATAGGCAAAAACATATTGGCTACAAAGTGCAATGAATGCTACAGGTTACTAAGTTTCACCATATGCCTTCATTGTGGCATTGCCCCTTCTGCGACAAGTAAGCATTATAATTTCACTTTGTGGAACTATATTAAGTTGACTTATGGAATAATATAGGGTTGTGTCATGCATGAAAACTATGAATCCATTTCATCATGCATTTCTTAGTTAAACTACTATGTTTTTGTTCAATTGACTGCAACTCATGCCGCGGTTTGCTTCACAAACCTCTACGATTAGTTTCCATACAGTATGTTGCAAGTTTGAGGATCTCTCTGCATCTTAATTTCTGCTCTCTCTAGTTGCTTCAAGTTTGTAATTTTATGTGCTACATTGCTACTTGATTTGATTATAAAAATATAAAACAAAATTCGTCCATGATTTACAAATTTGATTTCGATTTTTGATGTTTTTCCAGTGTAAGGCATATGTTGCACAAGCATGTAAATGGTACAAGTTATTTGGTTTTGGATAGTAAGCTTTGAGTTTTATAATCCTTGCAAGGGGATTGTGACTCAGGTGAACAAATTTACTGTAGGGGAAGTTATGCATGCATTCATTTAGGTACTTGTAGGAGAAGTTATGCATGCATTCTTTTGGCAATCCTTTCTTAGAGCATGTAGTGATCCTGATATGAGCCTAACTTTGCCAGCAGAAGCATGACATTCATGAACTATTTTATTTCAATTGCTCCTTAAACATAAGAAGGCATACTAGCATAAACTCTTTGGCACAAGGTAGCATAAACTGCTTATCTTATCGACCTCATTCACTCATGTATCCCTCTATTTGTTCATAATTGTGTGGAATTTATTCAACTTAAATCTTCATTCATTCAATTACGCCTAAAACAAATGGTTCTCGTAGCAACGCGCGGGCATATTTTCTAATCTATACTATTATAAAGTCGAGTGCTCAATTTGGTGAAACAAGCTTGGACAAAAAAATTTGGACTAAAACCCCCTTAAAACAAAAAAATTCACAACTGCAAAGGAAAAAAAGGAATATAATCTTCAAGGGAGTTTTCGTCAAATAATTAAAGAAAATAAAAATTAAAGAGATAAAAACCGGTGGCAGTTAATCGAAGCCAATCTTGCGACTCCACAGGAGGGGATGTGAAGCACAGAGCTATTGTGCTTCTCTAGAGAAAAACAAACCAGCCCTTGCGTTTCTCCGGAGGAAGAGCCCACCATTATTTAGGGAAGATGGGTCCCAGATAACTCCATTTTTTCCAAAAAAAAGAGAAAAGAAAAGATCATCCCCCTTTTTCAAGAGATCGGTGGTTTCACTATGTAGTTACAATCCTTTTAGATTATGATTACGTTGTCTAATTGTATTGAGAATTGAGAATGATTGCATATACCCAAACTAAGGTATTCGTAGAGATCTTGAGAGTATTTGTAGAGGAAGTAACCGTATTAAATCGAGAGAGTATCTAGAAGGGAATCTAGGATAAGACACAATCATCTTAGATTATAATTATGTTGCTTAATCGCCAAGATATCTTAATTTAACATGAACTAGGGCTTTCCTAGTTGGGAGACAAGTAACATCTATAATGGGCATAAGCTTAGTCTTACTGACTAAGATTGTACACTTAGTGTTCTGACTAGTCATTCCCTCATAGTAGCCTAACTACTATGATTAACTAGCTTGCTCTTATCTAAACTAAGTATTCTGACTGCTCCGATTAGACTAGCTTACTTCGACCAGACTAAGGGCTAGTTTGGGATTGCTGTGCTTTTTTTCAAAACTGCCTTTGCTGTGCTGTGAGAATAAACATTTATGAAAAAAAAAACAAGTAAGTGTTTGGTAAACTATAATACTAAAAGTGCTTTTAGAAAAAGAAAAAAAAAACAATGTCTGAGCGTTTGGTAAATTTTTTTTTTTATAAAACTGTTATGACTGTGTAAAATGACTAATAAGGACATTAATCATTCATACAAGAATGTCTAATTTATCAGCAAATCACACAGAAAACTCATCAATCATTCATAGAAAAATAATAGATTGCAAAAACACAAACTAAAATCCATATGTTTATATATCCAATTTTTCAAAATAATAGAGAGGAATGTGACTTCGCTTGCTGGTTCAGTTGATGTTGGTGTCACCGAAATCATCCTCGAAGCAGGTGAAGAAGTCAGCATCGACTAGCTTGCTTTCACCCATCTGGGTCTCACGAAACGCCTCCAGTTGGTTGACGAGACGTCCATGGCCATGGTAGAGCCGTGGTCTTCCATGCCTTTGAAGAAGTCCATCATCGTCGGCCTCATCACTTTGAAACCCAGATCACCAAGAAACCCAGATTACCCAGAATCAGATCACTCAGATTACCTAGAAATCTAAATCTTCCAATTATACCTTCCAATTATTCAATTTCAATATTCCAACTATCCAGAAATAGAGGTTGAGAAAAGGAAATATACCTGCTTTTTTTTTTTTTTTGGTGAAGAGTGCTTGAACAAGATGAGAGGGAGAGATCGAGCTTGGACAGAGAGAGAGAGAGCTGGAGAGTGGAAGTGAGCGAGAGACAATAGCGAAGGAGAGTTTTAGGAGAAAGATGCAAAAGAGTAGGTTTGGAAATTTGAAAGTTTCATTTAATGAACATTGTTCATCCGTGTTTTGGCAATAAAAAGCCGGTCTTGTGAAGCTCAATTTTGCTGCTTCTACTTTTCAACTTTTTTTCATCCAAAACTGTAAAAATAAGCTGTTTTAAAATGTTTAGCAAACACATTTTAGGGCTCAAGATTTCTTGGTACCCTTTTTTTTTTTAGAATTTAAGCTAAGCCAAACTGGTACTAAGTTCATTAGAGTAGCTTACTTCGATATGAATTCAAAGGATAATGTAATATTACAAATAATACATATTGGCTAGTGATGCAGGGCGCAGCAGATAAAAACGAAATAAAATGACAGATAGAATGGATAGGTAGAGTCCATTATCTCCTAATGCGAGGAGAGGTCTAAAAATCCTATAAACTTTGGTTCTAGTACCAGCCTACAACGTAGACACTAGAAAGAACAAAGCAGCAGACTCTTACAAAGAGAAAGGCACATAAAAACAAGTTTACAACTCAAATATCAATATGATAATTCAAACAACTTCTCTCATTCTTCTTTACAAATACAAGTATTTATAGGCTAACAACTTAAAGATTAAAATATGAAAAGACATAAAAAAATAAAGGCTTACAATATAACTCCTAAAAAACTAAATGATTTCATAAAATGGCATTAACCTAGGAATTCCATAAGCCACAAATTTTAAGCTAGATACGTGCATTATAACTCTAAAAAAATGCATGTATTATATAATAAAACTTAAATCCCAGCTGCCAGTAATTTTATATAATAACGCTTTTAGTCCTTGGCCTACATCAGCTAGCAGATAGTAATAAAATGTGTGCTACATGTTCGAGAAATGTATAAAAATTAATGTTAACCAGTTTCTTGAGAATGATCGGAGAAATCTGACAACTGAGAAGCTCTGGCGACTTCAAGCAATTTGATCAGTTTCTTATTTCCACCTATGCGGGCTTCATCAAGTGGAGTTCTTCCCCATCTGCAATCAAGAAGTAGACTAGTTATATTTACAAATGGATTCAAGGAGACCATAAGATGTCGTCCTTGCCTAGGAAGAGAGACTTATGGATCAAATTCACTACCATTGTTGCGCAATGGGCCACCAATACAAGGCCATGTGGAGAGAGCCGTGCATATGCTCTTGTATTAGTGGCTCAAGAAGCCACTTTGGCGATGAACCCATTCATATAACTCCTCCGGCCTAACAAGCCAGATGAGGTACATTCAGACCTTACCTGTCCTTTGATAGAACACTTGCTCCTGCTTCTAAAAGGAATTCTGCCATTGGATATAAGCCTTCTGAAGCAGCTACATGAAGTGGTGACCGCTGATCATAATTTTTCGCATTCGGGTTTATGTCATTGGCTAAAAGCCTTTTCAGAAGCTCCATATTCCTCCTTGCTGCCGTAGTACAGAGAAAATCACCGGCATCATCAACAGCGAGTGATGCCCCCGCCTTAACAAGTAAAGAAGCTACTTCATCGTGCCCATTTTTAATGGCTTCAAGTAAAGGAGTGTTCCCATATTTATCTAATATTACGTACAGTACACACAAATTAATCAACAATAATTGTAATAACTAGGAAGATTTATTCACAACATGATCCGGTTAAAAAAGTTCTTGTAGAGCTCCTTAGAATATCACCTGACATCTCAGCGGCCGCTCCTTCTTCAATAAGGAAACGAGTGATATCAACAAACCCTTTTGATGCAGCAACATGCTGTGGAAACAAAATATATAGATAAATATGTACATATATTTAATAATGTTACAGATAAGAAAACATAGTAGTAAAGTTGATTATATTATGCTAAAATTTCCAGTTTATAAAGATCAAATTATAGCTTAAGCTTAGGCATCTAAATACGTACCAAAGGCGACCTTCCATCATAGTCCATCTTGTTGGGATCAGCTCCAGCTCCAATCAAACATTTTACTCGATAAAAATCTCCATCATAGGCAGCAGAATTTACTTTCATAACTAACTCCATTTCATGCTTTCCAATATATAGGATGATATCTGATTCCAAAAGCTTGTTCCGGGTATTCACGTCTTTTCCCTAGAAGATGAGAAGTGATTAGCAGGTGGAATTTAAATTTTCATTGCAAATTGCCTGGGCATAAGCACTATCTTTTTGTGAAAGAAGCAAGAAAGCAAAAAAAGACCACGAAAGTTTTCAAGTCTATTTACCTCGAGGAGGTTGTTTAGGATAATCCGCCCATCTAAGAAATGTATATCCAGGATTTCCCTAAAAGATTGTTTATCAAGTCGCAAGACCCTGCACAGTTGACTAGCCCGAACAGAATATGGCTGGGGAGTATTACAAAGAAAAGAAACCTCGCCAAACGGGCTATAGGTTTGCAGGCGCTCAAGGAGCTCTTCACTTTCACTGTCTTCATGCCTTCTCACCTTCGCCTGTAGATAATATCAAAACAAATCCGTTAGGATTTAGGAATAATAATTAAACATATATTCTGGTATACAATAGACTACATAGAGTAACTATTAATTTACCCTTGAGGGGTCAACAAATAATATGAACTTGCAAACCTGAAAAAGTAAACAGAGAAAAAGGTGCTTCATTTGTGCGTGCAGCCGCGCAGGCTTTCGCATAAACAACAAATGAAATAGATTTGTGTGTGTGTGTGTGTGTGTGTGTATGTGTGTGTGTATGTGTGTGTGTGTACTACTAGTAGCCAGCACCAATCATGGGGTTTGAGGATTTCACGCATGCAACAAATCAAATAATTAACAGTATGAGTTATAGTAAGTGCAGAGGAACACAAAGATCAATGTTTGAGTAGCTAAAACAATTTCAGGATTAATTTTGATTAGGGAAGAATAAGCAAGTAATCTTGAAATGTCAAACTCATACCAGCTCCCCATGGCATACTATGTATAATTGATCCACTGCTTGTCCCTGCTCTATGATCACTTCTCCTGGAAGGAAAAACTCCTCATGAATTTTGGTTGCCTGATAAACGCAAAACATAGGTTAAATTTCTTCCTATGGAAGAAGTAGTTCTAGAATTCTAATCATTTTGGAACTGAGCACTATACACCCCTTTTATTTCTCCCCCTACACACCCTTTTATATTTCTGGTATTCAGTTTGAATAAATTAAAAGGAATCAAGGGACATAAATAAATAGGAGTGAGTACGCATAAGGAGAAAAAAATGTGTGCGGAAATCATTTCCCTGTGTTGAGGGTAAACAAAGGTGATGCACATATCAAATGATGACAGCATTTTGTTCATTTGACCAAATGCAAATACTGAATAAAATGGCTTACAATCTGCTTTATGAATCCTAAAGAGCATCCCTTAAAAAGAGAAACTTCTTTGATGTATGGTTCATATAATTTCTGTGAAATCTGCAAAGTAGAAACAAATAGATTAATTTTAGTAGATTTCAGAAATATCAGTACAGCAGTACCAAAAACTTGTCAAATAGGATAATCGAATGTAAGATCCCAATTATTTGATACGTACTAAAATTTATTGGATAATCAAAAATAATTTTTCAGGAAAATGTACTAAAATTTATTGGACATTTTCATGATTCAGGAAATGGTTCAAACCGGAAGAACAGTCAAGAACAAGAAACGTATTATTTGATCAAACTCCCAATTCACAGATTTCGGCCTGACTTTAAAATTAGGCAGTGATCAGTACCTTGCTGCGAATGGAGGCTGGAATATCCTGAAGAACAGCCGCTTCGGTGTAGCTACGATCATACTGTAACCTCAAATGATTTTTGATATCCTTACTTATCCCCCTATCAAGCCTGTTTTTTTTCATGTATTTTATAAGTTCGGCCATCTTGTCCCTAAACTTTTCAGTTTTTGATCCTTTTACTATCAGTGCGGTAATGTTACCCAGCAGATAAGCACCCAAAAGCATGTCAAAAGACACATAAATCATGATGAATATCATTTCCCTCACATTCACTGCATGTATCTCTCCATATCCTATAAAAGATACAAAAACAAAAGAAGAAAAAGCATACATTAATTAACCATCTCTAAAATGAATTGGCGTATGTATGGTAAAAGAGAAGAATTTAGTTGCAACGGGATCCCAAACCAATCACGGATTATCACATGAGAAAGTTAAAACATATGACAATACATGATTTATGTGATTAACTTGGAATATTACCACAATGACAACCTAGTGTAAGGAAATTATGAAGCTTAAATTAATGAACAAATGAGTGAGATAATTACCAACGGTTGCCATGGTAACAACGGCGAAATAGAGTGAGGTAATGTAACGCTTCCAAAGGTCAATTTCTCTAAAATGGGAATAGCTATAGTCACCCATCTTCAAACTTCCAATCCATGTGTATCCTTCCCGTGACGGAGGCATGGTAGTAGCAAGGTAATAAAAGATGCAGGCAGCCGTGTGTGTGCTATAAAGTTCCACAACAAAAAGTTTGGCAATTCTTGTAAAAAGGTAGTTGATCCTTATATCTTTCTCCAACTTCTCAAAAAACTCTGTTACTCTACGTGCTCGACTTAGTCTTATCCATAACAGGTACCTCACTCCCTCTTCTTTCCCAGAAGCCTACACATCACAATCAATCTATTACTTACTTAATTAAGAATAACTAGATCTGGATTCAGTTGGACAAAGACTTAGGGCATGTTTGAGATTATTTCTCTATAAATATTATATAAGTTGAAATTCTTTTTTATAAACCCAAGTGCTTCCTATAGAAGTATCTGACATATGCTTATTCAAAAAATGTTTCTATGAGCTAAAAGTGCTTCTTATTTTTTTAACAAACACAAAATGTTTTTAGACCTTTCAAAAATCCCAAAGAAGCCATATATTGTGCCAATTTTCCAAACTAATAATTCAGATATGTTTTCAAATTCAATGGCGTCAAATTTAGTCTTTTTAGTTTGCAAATCTCAATTATAGAATATCCATTAACATATTTTAATTTCTTGTATGAAACTCATTAATCACTCTCCCATGTGCATGCACGAGACAATTTTGTATAAATTAATAGGACTTAAGAGTTTGGGGTTTAACGGATGCCCTCGGACTGGGTCACTGGAACAGTTTGCAAACAACATAACCAAATTCGATGCAACTGGAATACATGAAACGAAAATGGAACTTTTTTTAGAAACTACATAACTGAAAAGGTGTTTTTGCCTACAATTAGTTAAGAGTAATACTACCTTGTAGATGGCGTCCCAAGGCAGACAACCGAGCAAATCAACGAGAAATCGAGACTTCAAGTAGCGGAGAGCGATGAGGTTGCGGTTGTAGACAATACGGTGCGAGTGAAAGTCTCGGTAGGCCACGAAGAAGCGTACGACGATGTCGACAAGGAAGGCCAACTGGCCGGCGATGTCGAGCAGGAACAGATTCTGGGGCAGACCCCGGAAGAAGCCGAACTCCAAAGGCGTGAAGAAGGACGAATAGACTGCCCATAGCAGAATGAAATGCGTCCACCCCACGTACAACCTGCATTTTCCAATATTTAGGGTTATGTTTTGGCGCCAACTTACAGCTTTGGGCTATTGGGCCGGTTCTAAACCCGACCCAACTTTTTGTCAAAACTAATATTCATAAAGTTCATTTTTCCCCTCTTTTCTTGAGTACTATATATCGAAAAGGTTTTGCTTGCAAGTTCTATATAATATCATGAATTCCGTGAATTTTCTTTTCTCTCACTTTCCCAAATGTGTGAATACAAAGACATTCTAGCTAGAAGGTTCCCACTTTGACCTACAATCTTCAAGAAAGTACAATCAGATCTCTACTTGTAGTTGTAGGGTAGATATATACAATTAAGAGACTCACATTCTCGTTTAGGTAAAAGACGTACTATATGTATCTATATATCATGTGTATTAACTTTCTATATACTTTTTTTGTATCCAACTTTCTATATAATTATAAGTGATAAATACAAGATTGTTGAAACAGGTGTCGTAACAACCTTTATCAAGTCTGAACAATTGTAGATCACTAGATCTGCTGGCCTGCAAGCTAACGCCTTACAACTAATTAATACTTTGAAAATGATATATAAGTAGGTTTCTCACAACTAATTAACCCTGGACCTACATAGTCCGTTCATGATTTTTATTTATTTATTATAATCAATATTATTACTCAAAGGCATTGTACTTAGAACACAATAGCTTGTAAATGAAAATGAAGATACTATTCACGAGAAGAATCTATCACTTACTAACCCATCTATAATTATGATTGATGATCCTAATGTACTAATTAAATTACCATTATGTGTTAACTGCAACTCATTACAACGCAGATTCTCTCCAGCCATGAACACAAAGAAAACACATCTCATACATATATTAGCCAGACAAAAAATTGAAGGTACATGTACTTACCAGTTTTCAGGATGAATAACGAGTCGATCAAGAAATGAAGATGCAGACGATGATCTGCTTCCAGTACTTGTACTGCCAGGAGTAGTAGTAAGAGTGGTGGAGTCGCCGGCAGTCGTACAAGCGATAAAACGCCCTAATTTCCACAGCCACTGTTTCTTAGAATCATCATTAATATGCTCCTCCTCATAATCATCATCATCCTCAAACGTCGACCCCTCATCTTCGTACTGATCATGAGCACCTCCTCCTGACGACTTTCTCCTTTCAGCTCCATGCATTTTTTATCTTCCTCAGATCGGCCTCTTTCAATAATAACAAACTTGTGAATAAAGTTAAATGGGAGCCAAGCCAATTTATATTTAATGCCAATGATACTGTTGTTGTTTGATACCAAGTAATAACTTTTTTGTGTGGTGACAGATAGAATCCAGGCACTACTACTTTTTCCCTTCTTTTTATCAGATAAGTAAAAGCTATTTTGGGCCACTCATAAGTGTTTTTCCATATCTAAGAACAATCTTCTAGAGCATCCAATTAATAAAAATTCATCCAATAAAGAGAAAAGAGAAATGCTAATAAGACTCTTTTAAGGTGAGATTTTTTATGAATTTTTTACCACCTTACAGTTTAACATAATTTCTCCGTCAACGTTATAAAGATTGTGTCAAAAACATGAAGTGACGAGAATATGGAGAATCCCACTTTTTATAAAGTCTCCTTAACATTTTTCAAGGGGAAACTTTATATAGCTATGTAAATATTAATTAGGTTACAAATATTTATTGACTAGACGATTGATATTTTAAACTATTCTAATTACATATATAATGATTAAAATTTGAGCTCATATACGCTGCCCTAGCTAATTGACGTCCGCATTACGTAACATATATAAACGAAGAAAAAGAAAAGGGATCCTTTCCAGATCCCTTCCACCTAATCTTCTTCATCAAACAATTCGAGTCCTTAAATTTTGATCTAACGGCTAAAAACATGGACCAACTTTAAAAGTTATAATAATTTTAGCCGTTGGATCAAATTTTAAGGGCCCAGATTATTTGATGAGTAGGATTAGGTGGAAGGGATTCAGAGAGGATCCCTTTCCGAAGAAAAATATAATTGTAGTCCTATATCAATAGTAAGATGTTAATATTCTTGGTGTTTTATTTTTTATTGTAAGATGCTTCGAAATTAATTAACAAAAGTTGAAGACTGATAGAGAAACATGGAATCTATACCGACCCTTAATTCAAATGGATGGGACACCACCTCATATCGCATTGCACGCGCTCATGCGCGTACAGAATGCATTTTTTGAATTAATGTGTGCTACGTATGACTTACACGTTTTAAATATATTTATATGTGTACATTGACAAAAGGAAAGTCAAATATAAGTAAATGAATAATCTTAAATCATACTAGAAGAAAACCCTCATAAACCAATTAAAGCAGCTGAATTCACATAATAAAATTGGTCTCTATAGAATTTACAATAAGAATAGAGAAAATAATATTTAATGAACAATTGATTGAATCACATTATTGCTAACCCATTGTGAGACTAAATCCACCTTCTTCACCTTAGTGTAGATAATATCGTTTGTTAAAAAAAAAAAATCAATCATTTTACGACTAATTTAATCACATTATTAGCTACGTGCGAAAGACCTTTTTTATAACCGGCATTACACATCTCTTAAGATGTTTTGAACGTGTTTAAAAAATAGAGAAAATAATATTGAATGAACAACTGATTGAATCACATTATTACTAGCCCATTATGAATCTAAGCTCACCCCCCCTCCCCCTTAGTGTAGATAATATTGTTTATTAAAAATAAAAATAAAAAAAACAATCATTTAACAATTAATTTAATCACATTATTGATAGCCCTTTGTGAGGCTAAGCCCATCCCCCCTCCCCCTTAGTATATATAATATCGTTTGTTAAAAAAAATCACTTGAGAACTAATTTAATCACTTTACTATCCGCGAAAGACCTTTTTTTATAATTGGCATTACACGTCTCTTAAGATGTTTTGAACGTGTTTAAAAATAGAGAAATTGAATCATATTATTGCTAACCTATTGTGAGGCACTAATTAAAAAGATAATAATAATAATAATTAAAAATATTGTTAAAATAACGAAAATACTGACACACCCCGACCGAGATCAGGGCGTGCTGGCCGTCACACGAAGGTGACGTAACCATGTGCGCGTGCGGAAGCTAATTAAGAAGGTAATATAAAAGTACGAATAGTTAAAAACCTAATAACATACAAAGTACTAGTGTATGTGAGACACAATTCAGAGCAAGTCTACAACAGTCCAAAAGGAAAAGATACGACATATGTACACCCGAAGGTGACCCTACAATGGTGAGTGTCTGTCAGAAATTGCCGGGACGCCCTCTGGGGAAAACCACCGAACCTTCTAGACCACTAGAACCTGGAGGGGCGCAAAAACAAAAGCGTGAGTGGGCAAAAACAAAGTTCTTTGAAAACTCTTTAGCAAAACACATTCTAACCCCTCGCCGTAAAACCTGTATACTTCCCAGAAAATGAACATATATACGTATGTATAGATATGTCAATCATGCTCCATGATATGCCATTCATGCTCCATAATATGCCACAACATAATCTCATAATCAAATATAAATACTCAAGCGTAATTCACATCAAGAACATATAATCTGGCAGCCGGGAGTCACCTAACGTGACATGTACCGCTGCATATAGAGCTCTAATCTCAACTCAACATCTGAATCTGCACACAAGTCGGAGCCACCTAACGTGGTCTGTACGACAAGACTGGGTGTAATATATACGCTCTAGTGCTACGATCACGTGAAGACTGTGCGAATAATCGCGGGTCACCTACGAGTCGGAGCCACCTAATGTGGTCTGTACGACAAGGCTTGCACCTAACTTGGATCCAAGGCGAGCGTGTGGTGCTGGTGAACATACACGTGAAGGACTCTGCCCCTCTCTGGGCGGGAGCACTAACACCGGGGGTGCAGATATGAGCTCTTTAAACATTTCATCTACTATTGCATAATAAACAGGAATGCATAACCACGTGAATACCGCTTACCTGGCACTTACCTGTGCGTCCACAGCACCAAATACACATTTATATATATGTATGCCTCTACTAATACATGCGATGATGCGTAAACAACATTCTTATGATGCATGGCATAAAACAAATAACCTTTTCTATTCTATTTCTGGGAATTTAGATGTATATAGGTATATACGGAAAACAAAAGCCCACTCACTGATAATTAGAAGGGTCGTAGCCCCCCTGCCTCGAGTGCGTACGCTCGTCTTCGGAAAACGAATCACCTATACGCGACAAAGTTACGAAAACATTAATTTAAAAGCACCTAAGCAACTTCTCGTAATAACTTCTCATACATTGCTCAAATTGGACAATTGAATATACCAATGTGATCTACACAACCTCAGGATCACACACATATTTTTAGAAAAAATTTTGGACCACGCACGCGCCCCCACGCGCCTGACCCCGCACGGACCTACGCGCCCCCACGCGCGGCCCACGTGCACTGCACACTGACGGCGTCAGTTGACGCCGTCAGGAATATTCCGTTAACTGACGGAATATTCCGTCAAATCTAACCGGATTCTGTCACTGCCGTTAGGAATATTCCGTTAGACTTAACGGAATATTCTCCTTTCTTCTCCGGCGAGACGCCGGCGCCGGCGACGGCGCCGGAAAACTGGGTAAAATTCTAACTTTGTTTTCTCCTTCGTTTTTCAACCATTTTTCACGATCTTTATACCAAAATGAAGCTTAGAACTAGTAGAACAACGTTAGACTAGTTTTAAGGCCTAAAAATCAAAGAATCTCACCTGCAACAACGATCCAAGTTCGGCCAACTTCGAACCTAGCCTTCCCAACGTCCAAATTCACCCAACGAACCACTCCGAGGCTCCTTGGGACCTCACAAACACATCTACAAGCTTAGAATCTCCTAAAACAAGCTAGATTAGGTTTGCATGAACAGTGCAATAATTCGGCCATTGTGATATCGACGTGAAAACATCTATATTCTTACCTGAAAATGGCACCTTTGAACTCCTCTCAGCTCCACGAACACGATGGTGGTCTTGGTTTCTTGTTTGGTGAAGATTTGAGTAGGTTTGTATGTGTGTCCGTGTGTAGAGGAAGAAGAAGAACTCGGGGAGAGTGAGAGAGAGAGAGAGAAAGAAAGAAAGGAGAGACAGAGAAGAGACAGGAATGAGGGAAAAGAGGGAGGGAATCCCGGGAGAGTGAAACGAGGTGTATGAGTGTGTGTGTGGTCCTACACACCACACCATACTACACAAAACTAATCTGATAAAAACGAATTAGGGGGTAAAATCGTAATTTCCCATGTACGTTAAAATGAAATTTGGGACGGGATGTTACAACCTACCCTCCTTAATAGAATTTCGTCCCGAAATTCAAAATAACTAATTACACCCCTAACGGTCAAAGAACAATCTAGGATACAAATCCCTCATCCTATTTTCTGTCTCCCATGTCGCTTCTTCAACCGAGTGATTCCTCCACAGAACTTTCACCAAATTCACCGTTTTGTTTCTCAGAACCTTCTCTTTCCAATCCAAGATCGTTAACGGTTCCTCGTCGTACGTCAAATCTGGATTTATCTCTAACGGTTGAGGAGGTATCACATGCAATGGATCAGCAACGTAATGTCGGAGCATAGACACGTGAAAAACGTTATGCACTTTAGCCAACTCCGGAGGCAACTCCAACCTGTAAGCTACCTCACCAACTCTTTCTGTGACTATGTACGGTCCGATGTATCTGGGACTCAACTTCCCCTTCTTTCCAAACCGCACCACACCTCTCCACGGTGAAAGCTTCAGAAATACCCAATCTCCGACCTCATACGTTCTGTCCGTAGCATGTCGATCTGCTAAACTTTTCTGTCTGTCCTGAGCTGCTTTCAGGTTAGACCTAATTACCTGAACATTTTGAGTAGTCTCCTCGACAATCTCCGGACCTACCAAAACTCTTTCGCCAACCTCTGACCAACATAACGGAGTGCGACAAGATCTACCATACAAAGCCTCAAATGGCGCCATGCTAATGCTCGAATGGAAACTGTTGTTGTAAGCAAATTCCATCAAATCTAATCGCTGGTGCCAAGCATCACTGAACTGTAACACCGAAGCTCGCAGCATATCTTCCAAAGTCTGAATAGTTCTCTCAGACTGTCCGTCCGTCTGTGGATGATATGCCGTACTGTAGAGTAGTCTCGTACCCAAAGCTTCTTGAAAAGCTACCCAAAACTTCGATGTGAATCGTGGATCACGATCCGAGACAATACTTACAGGGACACCATGGTACTTCACAACCTTTGAGATAAACAACTCTGCTAACCGGCTCAAAGAGTACTTCTCTCTCACTGGAATGAAATGTGCCAACTTAGTGAGTCGATCAACGATCACCCAAATGCCATCAAAACCATTATGTGTACGCGGCAACTTGTACACAAAATCCATAGTGATATTTTCCCACTTCCACTCTGGAACGGGAAGCGGCTGTAACAATCCAAACGGCTTCTTTCTTTCTGCTTTAACCTGTTGACAAACAGCGCAACTACTCACATACTCAGCTATCTCCCTTTTTATACCCGGCCAATAGTAAAATGGTCGAATAGTATGATACATTTTAGTTGCCCCTGGGTGCATGGCATAAGCCGAGATATGTGCTTCATCTAGAATTTCCTTTTTCAGCTCCACTTTACTAGGCACGAACATTCTACCTTCTAACATCAACATGCCATCAGAATCACGAACTCTGAGATCTCGCCTCCTTCCTTGATCTCGAGCTCGAATTAGTTCTTGAATCTGTTCATCAGCTACCTGAGCTTCAAGCACCCGATCAACTAAGATTGGCCTAACTTGAAAATTAGCAAGTAATGCCACTTCTCGATCTTCTGCTTCTAACCTTACTCCTGTAGCACGCAAGTCTACCAAAAGAGGAATACGACTAGCGTACAACGCATTGATACGGCCATGTGACTTCCTGCTAAGTGCATCGGCTACTACGTTCGCACGACCAGGGTGATAGTCAATCGTGCAATCGTAATCGCTGAGCAACTCTAACCACCTCCGTTGACGAAGATTAAGTTCCTTCTGGGTGAAGAGATACTGAAGACTCTTGTGATCTGTGAAGATTCTACACTTCTCTCCGTAAAGATAATGTCTCCACAACTTCAACGCAAAGATAATAGCAGCTAACTCCAAATCGTGTGTAGGGTAATTCATCTCATGGGTTTTCAACTGCCGCGAAGCATACGCAATCACCCTACCATGCTGCATCAATACACATCCCAGACCATTCAAGGAAGCATCGCTATAAACCTCGAAATCACCACTATCGTCCGGGAGTGCCAACACATGTGCATTAGTAAGACAATGCTTCAACTGCTGGAAACTCTGCTCACACTTATCATTCCACTCAAACTTAACGTCTTTCCTTGTTAACCTCGTCAATGGCAAGGCAATCACCGAAAAATCCTTAACGAATCTCCGATAATATCCCGCCAAACCAATGAAACTTCTCACCTCAGTGACAGTTCGTGGTTGCTCCCAACTCTCCACAGCTGCAACCTTTTGAGGATCAACCAGAATACCTTGAGCAGAAATGATGTGCCCCAAAAACGCGACTTGATCTAACCAGAACTGGCACTTGCTAAACTTAGCATACAATTGGTGTTCCCTCAACCTTTTCAACACCAATGTAAGATGTCAGACATGCTCTGCTTTGGACTTAGAATACACCAGAATATCGTCAATGAAGACAATAACAAATCTATCCAGGTAAGGCTGAAATACCCGGTTCATTAAATCCATAAAAGCTGCTGGTGCATTCGTCAACCCAAATGGCATAACCAGAAACTCGTAATGACCGTAACGAGTCCTGAACGCCGTCTTAGGAACATCATCCCTACTAATCTTCAGCTGATAGTACCCAGACCTCAAGTCTATCTTAGAAAATACACAAGCACCTCTCAGCTGATCAAACAAATCGTCAATACGAGGCAATGGATAACGGTTTTTAATCGTCACCCGATTCAATTGCCTGTAGTCGATACACAGCCTCAAAGTCCCATCTTTCTTTTTCACAAACAACACTGGAGCGCCCCAAGGTGAAGTACTAGGCTGGATGAATCCCTTATCCACTAATTCCTGTAACTGCACTTTCAATTCCCTTAACTCAGCAGGAGCCATACGATAAGGAGTTAAAGAAATAGGATTGGTACCTGGAAGCAACTCAACATTGAAATCCACGTCTCGATCCGGGGGTAAACCAGGTAAATCCTCAGGAAAAACATCAGGGAAGTGTCTGACCACTCTCACATCCTCAATTCTACTAGGAACGGTCTCCTCTAGCACCACATGAGCTAGATACCCCTGACAACCTTTAGTCAACAACTTCTTCGCTCGCAAAGCCGAAATAACACCATGTCTTACTCCACTCTGCTCACCCACAAAAGTAACCTCGGGTAATCCAGGGCGGTGAAACGTAACTACTTTCCCGTAACAATCAATGTTGGCACGATAGAAGTGCAACCAATCGTTGCCCAAAATCACATCAAAATCGACAATATCTAACGGGATAAGATCGGCGGGCATAACAACACCCTCTACTAACACTGGACATCCTGGGTACATACAATCTACAACACACCTCTCTCCTCTAGGCATAGCGAATTCTAGGTCGTACCCTAGAGGTGTGGGGCGAGGTTGCGTTACTTGAGCAAATGTATGAGAAATAACGGAATGTGTAGCTCCACAATCAATTAAGACTCTAGCAAAATAACCAATAATGTTTAACGTACCCATTATCAAGTCCGGGTTGTTCTGAGCATCCTGCAGGGAAATATTGTGAATACACCCCTGGCCCTGCTGTCGTCCGCCACGACCTCTGCTCGCTTGAACACCGCGACCTTGAGCTCCACGCCCCTGACTGGGCTGACCCATTTGTCTCGAAGACCCTGCACTACTAGTAGCATTCTCATTCAGCTGATACTGTCCTCCTTGGTACCACTGAGAACCACCCGTTGGAGCTGGAGGATACGGCATGTAATTGCTGGGATACGAGGGATAACCACCTTGTGAATACGGGTCCTGGGGGTACTGATACGGTCCCGGAGCATAGGGAACAACATCACCCTGATAGTGATAGGCACCACCTCTACCTGCTTGCCCATAAGTACTCGGACCTTGGATTTGTCGAATTGGTGCAGGTGGCGGCATAAAGGTCTGCTGTGGCTTCTGCTGCTGACCCTGGGGACAATTCACCGCTATATGTCCCATCTGTCCACATGTGAAACAAACACCGCTGCCACGTCTGCACTCGCCGAAATGTCGGTTATTACATCTACGGCAAAATGGGATTCGGTTTCGGCCACCATCACCTTGTCTCTGGCCTCGAGCACTTCCATAAAACCTACCTCCACGTCCTTGTCCAGAGGCACTGAAACCACCGCTAGACGAACTCGAACTGGCACCACCCCTTTTAAAGTTCTGAGTTTGGCGAGGCCCAAGCGACACTTGACTTTTCCCTCTGTCATCTTTCTTTTCGTCACTGTCACTAGACATATTCTCAGAGTCCTCTATCCTCAACAGTATCTCATAAAAATCCTGGTAGGACTCACAGTGAGTAGTAGTGGCCATAGAACGCCATCTCTTCCTAGTGCCCAAGCGAAAACGACGAAGCATCTCCGCCGGATTACCAGCGACATCAGGATAGTAACGAGATAAATCGGTGAACTTACGATAATACTCGTTAGCCGTCATTTTTCGCTGTTTTAACTCAGTGAATTCCTGTTTCTTACGGTCGATATACTCAGGGGGTACAAATCTCCTTTGAAACACGTCTTTGAAAACATTCCAATCGGTCCTCTGAGCTGGAGTCAACCTCCGAAGTTCTTGTTCCCACCAAGCTGCAGACTCCATCTCCAGAAACCAAGAGGTTGTCTCAACCCACCTATCCATAGGAAGGTTCCCCTGGTTATGTAACACACGGAAAGTCTTCTCTATGTGTTCCAACCAACGTTCTGCGCCTTCGTGACCCTCATTACCTTTAAACTTATCCAACTTCAGGTTATACATAGTCTCCAGAGGAGTCCTCTGGGGAGGGCGCATCACTGTTTGAAGGGCTGTAGCAATCACTTCCCCCAACTGAGTAAGATCAGGGAAGCTAGACTCATCTGAGCGACGTGGTTCCCGACGAGGCGGCATGATTCTGACAGAAGACACCAACTATTAGAATACTCACAAAGACACAGGACTGCTAAAACCTAGGCTCTGATACCAAGCTGACACACCCCGACCGAGATCAGGGCGTGCTGGCCGTCACACGAAGGTGACGTAACCATGTGCGCGTGCGGAAGCTAATTAAGAAGGTAATATAAAAGTACGAATAGTTAAAAACCTAATAACATACAAAGTACTAGTGTATGTGAGACACAATTCAGAGCAAGTCTACAACAGTCCAAAAGGAAAAGATACGACATATGTACACCCGAAGGTGACCCTACAATGGTGAGTGTCTGTCAGAAATTGCCGGGACGCCCTCTGGGGAAAACCACCGAACCTTCTAGACCACTAGAACCTGGAGGGGCGCAAAAACAAAAGCGTGAGTGGGCAAAAACAAAGTTCTTTGAAAACTCTTTAGCAAAACACATTCTAACCCCTCGCCGTAAAACCTGTATACTTCCCAGAAAATGAACATATATACGTATGTATAGATATGTCAATCATGCTCCATGATATGCCATTCATGCTCCATAATATGCCACAACATAATCTCATAATCAAATATAAATACTCAAGCGTAATTCACATCAAGAACATATAATCTGGCAGCCGGGAGTCACCTAACGTGACATGTACCGCTGCATATAGAGCTCTAATCTCAACTCAACATCTGAATCTGCACACAAGTCGGAGCCACCTAACGTGGTCTGTACGACAAGACTGGGTGTAATATATACGCTCTAGTGCTACGATCACGTGAAGACTGTGCGAATAATCGCGGGTCACCTACGAGTCGGAGCCACCTAATGTGGTCTGTACGACAAGGCTTGCACCTAACTTGGATCCAAGGCGAGCGTGTGGTGCTGGTGAACATACACGTGAAGGACTCTGCCCCTCTCTGGGCGGGAGCACTAACACCGGGGGTGCAGATATGAGCTCTTTAAACATTTCATCTACTATTGCATAATAAACAGGAATGCATAACCACGTGAATACCGCTTACCTGGCACTTACCTGTGCGTCCACAGCACCAAATACACATTTATATATATGTATGCCTCTACTAATACATGCGATGATGCGTAAACAACATTCTTATGATGCATGGCATAAAACAAATAACCTTTTCTATTCTATTTCTGGGAATTTAGATGTATATAGGTATATACGGAAAACAAAAGCCCACTCACTGATAATTAGAAGGGTCGTAGCCCCCCTGCCTCGAGTGCGTACGCTCGTCTTCGGAAAACGAATCACCTATACGCGACAAAGTTACGAAAACATTAATTTAAAAGCACCTAAGCAACTTCTCGTAATAACTTCTCATACATTGCTCAAATTGGACAATTGAATATACCAATGTGATCTACACAACCTCAGGATCACACACATATTTTTAGAAAAAATTTTGGACCACGCACGCGCCCCCACGCGCCTGACCCCGCACGGACCTACGCGCCCCCACGCGCGGCCCACGTGCACTGCACACTGACGGCGTCAGTTGACGCCGTCAGGAATATTCCGTTAACTGACGGAATATTCCGTCAAATCTAACCGGATTCTGTCACTGCCGTTAGGAATATTCCGTTAGACTTAACGGAATATTCTCCTTTCTTCTCCGGCGAGACGCCGGCGCCGGCGACGGCGCCGGAAAACTGGGTAAAATTCTAACTTTGTTTTCTCCTTCGTTTTTCAACCATTTTTCACGATCTTTATACCAAAATGAAGCTTAGAACTAGTAGAACAACGTTAGACTAGTTTTAAGGCCTAAAAATCAAAGAATCTCACCTGCAACAACGATCCAAGTTCGGCCAACTTCGAACCTAGCCTTCCCAACGTCCAAATTCACCCAACGAACCACTCCGAGGCTCCTTGGGACCTCACAAACACATCTACAAGCTTAGAATCTCCTAAAACAAGCTAGATTAGGTTTGCATGAACAGTGCAATAATTCGGCCATTGTGATATCGACGTGAAAACATCTATATTCTTACCTGAAAATGGCACCTTTGAACTCCTCTCAGCTCCACGAACACGATGGTGGTCTTGGTTTCTTGTTTGGTGAAGATTTGAGTAGGTTTGTATGTGTGTCCGTGTGTAGAGGAAGAAGAAGAACTCGGGGAGAGTGAGAGAGAGAGAGAGAAAGAAAGAAAGGAGAGACAGAGAAGAGACAGGAATGAGGGAAAAGAGGGAGGGAATCCCGGGAGAGTGAAACGAGGTGTATGAGTGTGTGTGTGGTCCTACACACCACACCATACTACACAAAACTAATCTGATAAAAACGAATTAGGGGGTAAAATCGTAATTTCCCATGTACGTTAAAATGAAATTTGGGACGGGATGTTACAAATACCCCTGCCTTATTTGATGCATTATTTTGGGTTTGTCTTAGGGGCATTTTTGCCCAAATATTTTTGTTGAAGCTTGGTGACACCAAAATCATTATTCACTTTTCCATTGGCTTTATATAGACTAGCATTCATGCACACGTGTGACTTTTCCATTGGCTTTATATAGACTAGCCTTCATGCACGCGCTCACGCGCGTACAGAAGGCATGTTTTGAATCACAACATGCTACAGCGACTTACACGTTTTAAATGTATTTAGCGTAAATTGACAAAAGGAAAGTCAAATATTTGAATTAAATGAATATCTTAGATCATGCTAAAAGAAAGCTTTCATAAACCAATTAAAACAGCTGAATTCACGTTAATAAAATCGGTCTCTATAGAATTTAAATTAAGAATAGATAAAATAGTATTTAATAAACAATTGATCGAATCACATTATTGCTAGCCTATTGCGAGACTAAGCCCAACCTCTTCCCCCTTAGTACAAATAATATCGTTTGTTAAAAAAAAAAAAAAAAAAATTGTTATTCGCACTCCAAAAATCTTATTTGGCACTCCAAACTTTCTATGATTAGAAAGAAAAATACACTTGTAAGGAGTGTAGAATAAGATTTTTGGAGTGCTAATAACAGTTCCTAAAAAAAATCATTTAACAACTAATTTAATCACATTATTATCTGCGTACGAAAGACCTTTTTTATAACCGGCATTACACGTGTCTTAAGATGTTTTGAACGTGTTTAAAAATAGAGAAAATAATATTTAATAAACAACTGATTCAATCACATTATTGCTAGCCCATTGTGAGGCTAGACCCACCCCTCCCCCTTAGCGTAGATAATATCGTTTCTTAAAATAAAATAAAAAATAATAATCATTTGACAACTAATTTAATCATATTATTATCCGTGTGCGAAAGACTTTTTTTACTGGCATTACATACCTCCTAAGATGTTTGAACATGTTTAAAAAAATAAAGAAATTGAATCACATTATTGCTAGCCTATTGTGAGGCACTAATTTAAAAATATATATATATATATATATATATAAATTTAAAAAAAAATTATTAAAAAAATATTGTTAAAATGATGAAAATGCCCCTGCTTTATTTGATGCATTATTTTGGGATGTCTTTAAAGATTTTGTCTTGAGGGCATTTTTGTCCAAATATTTTTGTTGAAGCTTGGTGACACTAAAATCACTATTCACTTTCCATTGGATTTATATATTGAAGATAAAGCAAGGGAAATATATAGTCATCAGGAGATAATACGTTACCATCTATACGTTTATATACAGAGTTGTAACAATCATGAGCTTAATTAATTACCAAACCCAGCTCATCCTGCTAAACACAGATTTTATTAGCAAGATTCTAATTAACCCTCTCTTCTAAAAACTGCACGCACTTAGTTACAGGTATTCAGTTCTCAAATTCTTGGTGAACCCAGCACACATGATATGTGACAGCCCGTCCCATAAATATTACAACGTACGTGTGAAAAGACAAAATTGCCCCTAGTTCGATTTCTGTACGTTTATTGGTTGTTTTTTAGTTTGGTTGGCATGTTGTAGGCCACACACACTTTCCCACACACCACAACCTTTCCTCTTGTTTCCTGCACCCTGTCCCGAGCCCCATTCCTTCCCATTTCCTTTGAAACGTACGGACATACCCACAAACCCTACCAACCTCCACAGATCGAAGAAACCAAGGCCATATTCATGTTCGTGAAGCTTGTAGGAGTCCAACCATACCTTTTTCAGGTGAGAATACCCCCGTTTTCACGTTGAACTCACGATGCCCAATTTTGATATTGTTCATGCTCACGTGATTTCTCACGTTTTAGGGAATTTCAAGCTTGTAGGTAGCTTGGTGAGGTCCCTAGGAGGCTTGGGGTGGTTCGTTTGAAGGTTTTGGACGTCGGGATCACTAGGTTCGAAGTTGGCCGGAGTTGGGTTGATTTTGCAGGTGAGATTTTGTGGATTTTAGCCCTTGAAAGTAGTATGATTGTGTTCCTCTCGTTGTAAGCTTCATTTTGGTACCAATTTTGTGAAATTTGGTTGAAAAACAAAGAAGATATCGAAGTTTGAAATTTTCCCGATTTTCCGGCACCGGCGACGGCGCCAGAGGCTCGCCGGAGAAAACGACAGAATATTCCGTCAAGTCTGACGGAATATTCCTGACGCCGTTGACGGAAACTGTTAGGGATAACAAAATATTCCCTTACGGCGTCAGTTGATGCCGTCAGCGTGCCAGGCACGTGCCTGCGCGTGGCCGGCGCGTGGGGGCGCGTGCGGCGGTGAAAAAATATTTTAAAAATATGGGGATGTTCCTGAGGTTGAGTAGATCACGTTGGTGTATTCATACACCCCATTTGAGCATTGTATGAGAAGTTATTTCAAAAGGTTGGTTATGTGCTTTAAAATTAAGGTTTTCGTAGTTGTTTCGCATATAGGTGATACCTATCCCGAGGACGAGCGTGGTCACTCGAGGCAGGGGGCTACGACCCTTCCACATACCAGTGAGTGGGCTTTTGGTTTTCCGTATATACCTATATACTTATATTTTCCCAGAAATTGATTTGAATTGTCATTTGCCATATGCCATGCATTAGATTATCGTTATTTATGCATCATTATTAGTTGTATATATATACATATGCATATTGGGTGATGTGGACGCACAGGTAAGTGCCAGGTAAGTGTTATTCATGTTTACATTCAGTGGCGATTTGAGATGCTTAGAGAGCTCATAACCTGCACCCCCAGTGTTAGTGCTCCCGCCCAGAGTAAGGCACAGTCCTTCACGTGATGTTCACCTCCCGCACCACACGCTCAGCTTGGATCCAAGTTAGGTGCACAGTCCTGTCGTACAGACCACATTAGGTGGTTCCGACTCGTAGGTGACCCACGATTATTCGCACAGCCTTCACGTGATCGTAGCACTAGAGCGTTTATATGTATTACACCCAGGCCTGTCGTACAGACCACTTTAGGTGGTTCCGACTCGTGGGCAGGTTTAGTTATTGAGATTGAGATTTAAACTCTAGATTCAGCCGTACAGGTCACGTTAGGTGACTCCGGCTGCCAGACTATATGATATTGATATGATTTTCACCTGAGCACTTGCATTTCATGGTGAGATTTGGCATGGCATATCCTGGAGCATGATTGGTATATATATATATATATATATATATATATATATATATATATATATATGTACATATGTCTATTTTTCTGGGAAGTATACAGGTTTTACGGTGAGGGGTTAGAAGTTATTTATTAAATGGTTTTCGAAAAGCTTTGTTTTTGCCCACTCACGCTTTTGTTTTGCGCCCCTCCAGGTTCTAGTTGACTAGCAGGTTTGGTGGTTTCCCAGAGGACTTTTCCGGCATTTCTGACAGACGATCACTAGCGTAGGGCCACCTTCGGGTGTACTGTTGTCGCATCATTTTCTTTTGGACTGCTTAGGCTTTATGCTCTGAACTTGTGTCTCACTTACGCTAGCACTTGTTTCTCTTGCCTTATGTATGCTAGTTTTTATTCATTCGTAATATTTACATTACTATTTTATTAGCTTCTGCACTGTGCACATGGCTACGTCTCTTCCATGTGACGGCCAGCATGCTCTGATCTCAATCGAGGTGTGTCATGATAACACTACTACAAAATTGGCTTATTGTGTCGATTAGTGGTGGCAGTTTTATATTGTTACTGTCGGATAAAATGTTTTCCTACAACATGTTTAAAAAGTGTCAGAAAATAAAGTATTATTGTCAGCTATATCCGACAAGAATAATGAAGTGGGCCCTTAACTACATTAGATACATTTTTTAAATAATTTTAACCAATTTTTACGGATATATCAGACATGAGTAAGTAATGTGTCAAATCTGTCAATTATTTTCGAATTTTTATACTAAATCTAGCGGTTATAACCGACACAAATCTTTTCAAATTTTTTATACTAATTATGGCGGTTATATCCTATACAAATTGTGTCAAAATATTATATTATTTTCATTTTTTTAAAAACCATTACTTTTGATTAAACTTTCTTAAAAAATGTTATATTATATTAAACAAATAGTGATTTTATTGTTTATAACCGTTAAAATTTTGGGTCCCGTTACCTAATCTCTAAATGTTTTTTTTTTCTTTTTGCGATTTTTTACTCATGCTATCTATTTGACGGTTGGATCATTGAAACTAGTTTTGTAGAATACATATCCTATCAAATTGATAGATTTAACAAACACATAAGAGTTAATGTTATACTTTCATTAAGTATAAAATAATACTAGTGTAAATCTTTTAAATTGAAGATCGAATTCATTCATTGCATTCTTATAGGGTCGAGGAGTGTAGCTGTAAAAAAATCATCAAAATCGGAGCTAAAATAACCGTTAAATTGTGATTTTTTATTTATAACCATCGAAAACTTTTGTTTTGTTACCTAATATCTGAATATTTGTTTTTTGCGATTTTTTATGTATGCGATCTCGGAGTGTGTGCAAACAAGTTTGACGGTTGGATTGTTGAAAAACATTTTGTAGAATGCGTATCGAATCAAAATGGTAGATTAAACAAACACTTAGAATTAATGTTATACTTCCCCATCAAGTATTAAATAAGATTTTGTGGTATCCACTAGTGTAAATATTTTAAATTGAAGATCGAATTCATTCAATGCATTCTTATAGGGTCGAGGAGTGTAGCTATAAAAAATCATCAAAATCAAAGCTAAAATAACCGTTAAATTATGATTTTTCATTTATAACCATCGAAAACTTTTATTCTGTTACCTAATCTCTGAAAGTTTTTTTTTTGTGATTTTTTACGTATGCGATCTCGGAGTGTGTACAAACAAGTTTGACGGTTAGATCATTAAAAAAAGTTTTGTAGAATGTGTATCGCGTCAAAACGGTAGATTAAATAAACACTTCAGAGTTAATGTTATACTTCCATTAAGTATAAAATAAGATTTTGTGGTATCCACTAGTGTAAATATTTTAAATTGAAGATCAAATTCGTTTATTGCATTCTTATAGGGTCGAGGAGTGTAGCTGTAAAAATCATCAAAACCGGAGCTAAAATAATCGTTAAATTGTGATTTTTCGTTTATAACCGTCGAAAACTTTTGTTCCGTTACCTAATCTCTGAATTTTATTTTTTTACGATTTCTTATGTAGGTGATATTGTAGTATCTTCAAACAAGTTTGACGATTAGATCTTTGAAACTAATTTCGTAGAATGCATATATCCATTAAATTTGCCTAAATTTTGAAGTGGGAAAAGTAATTTGTGCTAAATTTTTATTTATGTTTTTCAAGTATTGATTAGACAATATTTAGTTTGTGTGATGACATTTTCATTGTACAATTATCTTTTTGTTTCTTTATCGCATATTTTACATAGGTTATTATCTATTAAACCAAACAATTATTTATTTAATTTTTAAAAATGTATTCTAAATACATATTATTTATTTATTAAACCAAACAATCATTATTTTATTTTTTTAAATTGTAACAAAATCTTGGGGGGATTTTTGCCGCCATTTTTTTCTATCGATCATAACCGACAGTAATGAAAATTTTATGTCGGTTTATATTTAAAAAATGTTTCTATCGGTTTTAACCGACAATAATGAAAATTTTCCAAAATAAAATGTAACATCTCACATCGACCAACGGAGAGGGGGTGACGTGCCTTATATGTACATGCCCACCTCCTATAACATAAGGCCTTTTGTGAACTCACTGGCTTCGGATTCCATCAGAACTCCGAAGTTAAGCAAGTTTGGGCAAGGGCATTCCTAGGATGGGTGATATACTGGGAAGTTCTCGTGAGTTCTCAGAAACAAAACCGTGGGGGAATGGTAAGCCCAAAGTGGACAATATCGTGCTACGATGAAGCTGGACTGGGATGTGACATAATTTACTCATTGTCTTCGGATTCCATCGGAACTCTGAAGTTAAGAGAGTTTGGGCGAAGGCATTCTTAAGATGGGTGACCTACTAGGAAGTTATCGTGAGTTCCTAGAAAGCCTCATGCTATAGGAGGTGGGTAGACACATATAAGGCACATCACCCCCTCTTCGTTGGTCGATGTGGGATGTCACAATCCACCCCCCTTAGGAGCCCGACGTCATCGTCGGCACACTCACATCGAACGGCAAAGTGGCTCTGATACCAAATTTTGTCATATCCCAGTCCAGCTCCGCCGTAGCATGATATTGTCCGTTTTGGGCTTACCATTCCTTCACGGTTTTGTTTATAGGAACTCACGAGAACTTCCCAGCAAATCACCCATCCTAGGAATGCCTTCGCCCAAACTCGCTTAACTTCGGAGTTCCGATGGAATCCGAAGTCAGTCAGTTTCCAAAATGCCTCGTGCTATAGGAGGTGGGCATGTACATATAAGACACATCACCCCCTCTTCGTTGGTTGATGTGGGATCTTAGATAAAACCCCTCCATCTCATCCTTGCACCGGTGCTTTCTCCCTTCCCCTTTCCTTCCCTTTTTCCTCTTCTCCTCATTTCGTGCTCCTTCTCTTCTCCCCTTCTCCTCCTTGCTTCAATCACCATGGATGAACAATTCGAGGAGCAACATTCTAAAACCAATACATTTTAAATTATTTGTATCACGTTCAGTTTGTGTTTTAAATTTTGATTATGTTATTAAATCGAGTTTGTATTTTGAATCTTGACTTGAGATACCTTATCAAATATTATGCATAAATTAAAAATTGGTCTTTGTTTAGATCTTTTATGTAGGTTTTGTTTTTGTAAATACGCATCACCAATGTTTTTTTGTTATTAACAAGGAGCAATGCCTCAACGGAGAACTCGGAGCTGTGGAATCCCAGATTGTATATTTTTTCTCTGACGAAGGATTGGTGCTTGATTAAGGAAGATGAAAATGAAGTCGAATGTAGGTATATTTTTTTATTTTTTTTTACAAATTGTATAATTAGTAAAAGATTATAAACATAATTAACGAACTTATATATATATATATATATATATATATGTATGTATGTATGTTTTATTTTTAGTATTATTTATACAATTATTAGTTTTGTTTATGTTTATTTAAATTGTCCTTTTTATATATTTTTTTATTATTAATATATTTGCTATCAGTTTTATTAGACAGAGAATGCTCTTATTTATTCATTATTAAAAAATTATCTGTCAGTTATATCCGACACAAGTTTTGTCGGTTTTAGAGTATTTTCTGTCGGTTTTATCCAACAGAGAATGCTCTTATTTATTCATTATTAATATATTCTCTATCAGTTATATCCGACACAAATTATGTCGATTTTAGAGTATTTTATGTCGAAAAATTTATTTCCTGACACTGGCAATTCTGTCGCTTATTATATCTGCCACTGCATCCATTTTCTATCGGATTTTGCTTAATATCCAACAGTAATATACGTTTCTTGTCGGTTATTATAGCGATACTAATAAATGGTTTTGTAGTAATTACTATTCTTTTCTTTTAAAGGGAATGGCTACACTTTTTCAACAAAATTGGATAATTAACTTTAATTCAGTTTTAGTTAAAGATAATCGGAACTTAATCAAGATCATATTATTGACCATTTTATAACCAAGACGAAAAGCGTACAACTTTCCTTCAATCTATCTTTTAAGAGAGAAATTGACCGCTTGATTAAAGCAACTCTAACACCGGATAGGAGAATAGAGTCGAGCGTGACAAAATGCGTAGCGTCACATAATTTTATAACAACTACCATAGGAATGATGTTATCCGGATGCATCTAGACAAGTATATCTCCCCTTTTAGAGGTTCTATTGAGCAAGTTACAAGAGAAATACATGTTTGGTCCCAAACTCTCAATACCGATATAAGTTTTAGGATTTTGATTATTTGTTTGTGATGTCCGAGTTTGGCTGGGCTCCTAACACTCTCAAGTCTTTGGACTTCATGAATGAAAACATTGTAGAGTATTTTATCTCTAATTTCTGCTGGCCCAAAGCTTGGTGGTTCAAAAATTTCAATCAATTTATTTTAGTTTAAATCCCTAGAATGTCTAACGATAAAAAAAGGTCCCTAAAAATTGCAAGAGTGTGGGTAACCAAAGGGTGGGCACGATTCGGTACAGCCTGATTTCACCCTCAAATCAGAATCGGAATTCAAAAATATCAACGGTTCGGTTCAGTGTGGTTCCGTTTAAAATTATTGAAAAAAATCGTACGTTTCGGTTTATGACGGTTCTGGTTTGGTTCATGCCGGTTCACAGTTCCAAATAATAAATCATTTGAATCTTGGCAATATATATTTAGAGCACATAAAAAAGTCAAAGCAATTTTATGGTAAAGGATAGTAATTGGATTACACAACGAAGAACATGCATGACCAATCATAAAGAATGATGAACTACAATAGAAGATTTAAAATTTTATGGCACCAAAACCTTACAAAGTTAATGAATATTATTCATATCAACAATTCACAAAACACAGACACATAACTAACAAATTTAGCTTACCAAACTCATTATGGTTATTAACTTAACAATTTAGAAATGAAAAACGCACTCTTATTAAGAAACATAATCAAACGGTTGAAAATCCGAATTTTCAAAACCCAATTAATTAATTTTATTCACGTTTGGTTTGGTTCTAAGGGTTCCGCCAACATGAAAATCAAAACCAAAACTGGAACCGGTTCGGTCCGATTCTTAAACCTATATTAACTTTTTTTGTCAACATAATTTTTTACAATTTACTTTATTGCAGTTTGATTCGATTTTATGATTCCACAATTTTTATGCCCCCTTAGCCAATTAGCCCAGTTCAAAAGAACAAAATTACAAGAGCCAATTAGCCCAGTTCAAAAGAACAAAATTACAAGAAAGACGAATCCTATGGGAGAGCATCAAAGCACTATTCCGTGCTTAACATGCTTAATTAAAACAAAAGAAAATCAACCTCATTACTAATAATTTTTTCTTAAATTTAGCTCGTTCATGCTCATACATGTATGTGTAGTAAATGGCAGTTAAAAAAGTCAATGAAATTCTCTCAAAATTAGAATTTTCAAATGCTCTCTATCACCTCATGTATTTTTGAACAATATTTTATAATTTTAACCTACTTTAAAAATATTATCTACTTCCCTACAAATAACTTTTAATTTCTATACGTCACGTTTTTTGTTTGATCGATTCATTTTATACTACAAGTTCCACACATTTGAAACTTCTCTTTGGAGATATCTGTATGCATATTAAATAAAGTTAAGCCACTCTTTTGAAAATTCTTATTTCTGCCTTGCTCACTCACCGGATTATTCTCATATACAAAATTCATCGATTAAACAAGTTTTCATATTTGATAATAAATAAATGAACTTGAAAAAAATGGAAAAGACGACAATTATAGGTTTCAACGTGGACTTGATTGGCATAATTAAGCAGCCCCAATGTAGGACGACACTCACAGTCATGCATGGTAATCAAAACACAATTTGGTACAGACGTTGATTAAGGAAGCAGTGAGCGAAGCAAGCTCACAGTACGTGACAAACAAAACCCTAGGCCCCCATCATCTTATTCAGGCACTGATGTTACGTGCAACTTGCTGCTTAGGCCATCTACAGTGAGCTATTAATATATTAAATTTATACAAGAATTACATTATAGTAAGAAAAAAAATTTGAGTGCTATATCAATATATTGAATTCATAAATTCAATGTATTAAGCTCAAGAATGCGAAAATCAATGTAACTGTAGCGTTATAAGTATCAAATTCAAATTATCTTATTTTTTATATATAGTTATCACAATCATTCAAAAGTATTGTGAAAACATTAGAGTTATTTATTTCTTAATTATTATTATTATGGATGAAGTTGCTTTCGTGCACTTAATGTTGACGTCACAAAGTTATAAGATAATAGCCAAATTGGCATCATTTAAAAAAGAATAGCCCTCCTTGTCGCCAATCACATCTGCAATTCATTTTTGTCGGCCCCATGTTCTCCATTTCTCAAAATTCAGCTAGAATCTTATGATCGGTCATTAATCATTTTTAACGGTATTATTTATACTAAGAGGGTGGTGATAATATAGTTTAAATTTTCTTTTATTAATCTGTATGCATCAAAATTTCTATGAAATAAATGTTCACCAACGTATTAAAATTTCGCTATGCTAGGGCATACGTGGCATGCGTCATGAGTTTCATAAAAGTCGCTACATGTAAGGGGTGTGTGAGGATGTCAAGGTAAAAGAGTCCAGTGGCGGATCCATAAAATATTATTATGGGGTTAGTAAGAATAGCACACGCAGTTGCAAATTTTTTTAACAGATATAGCATGCATATCGTCATTTCATCGAGTCTTGGTAGGCCTGAAGTCATTTGCAAATGCATAATGCACAACTGTTAATGCCTCATTTACGTGGGTAACTAACATGTTCCAAGGCTACTCTTATATGAATGCTTAACAAAGGAACACACTTATCTTGAACACACTAACAAATTGATTGATATCATTGCATCCCATTAGTATATTTGTCCAAGAATGATGATGTTTTGTTCATTCTCTGAGATTACCATTTCATTTACCTTGCATTTTTTGATAGTTTTTTACTTGGTTTTTTTTTTCTTTTTTTTTCCAACAATTGTAATCACAACCAACAAACAAGCGACATGTAAATTATATTAGTACTAGACTGTAGCATCTCTCTAACGCATTTTATCAGGAGTTGGAGGGCATATATGAAGGACAACTCCAACCTTCAAAAGGGCAACACCCAAGTCATCTATGGAGATTCATCGGAGTACGGAGGGTCAGCTGACTCCCCTTGCTCCTAAGTCGGTCCGCCCCTAAAAGAGTCCCACAATGGTGAATAGAGAAACTTTGCAAGGGCGCTACTCCCCATATAGCCAATTGATTTTAGAATAATGCTAGGGAGATCAAATTATTTTTAAGTCAAATTTGCAAATCAAATGATGTGTCACTACTGAAAAATAAACATGTTAATCAACATTAAGTAATAATCCAATAATCAATGTCCAAATCATTTGATTTACAAAAAAAAAAAAAAATTTAAATTTGGTCCCTAATATTACCCTTTTTCTTAATTTTACAGTTAAACTTCAATTTTCTTCGAACACAAAAGAGTTAAAAAGTAAGAACATAAATATCGTAGCATCAAAATGTGCTGCTTTGTATAATTACATGTAGCAGATGGAATAAGGACACCGCTTAAGACAAGGGACACAAGGGCCACCTCATCAGTTAATTTGAACTTTAAAACCAAGTTCAATGTATACCAATCGCACTCCAACCCAATATGCCCTCTTTCGGCAACTTGATGGGCCAACTTCCTAAATTCTAACCACAGAAAACAACGTAAACTGGCAGTGTTTGTTTAATCTAAACAATCTTAATTAAACCACGTTCCTAATTTTACTAACCATAAAAACAAAAAACGAAACCAACAAAAAAAACCAATTTAATTGATTGTTATGCGACTCAATCGTTACAAAAGGGTAGTGTGATCCGTTAATAATTTATTCAAACATATTGGAATCTTGAAGTCATAGATGACTTCTCAACACCCAACGTACCTAATTAAAAAACGTCCAATAAAGCACATGGTGATTTGGAGATGTACATGATGAATGGTATTCAAACATATATAATCTTCAAATCTACTCAAACCTTGTTTTGTTTTTTTCTTTGGGGCGGTTGCTAGATTGCTCTAACGTACCGCCATTGACATGGCTCTAATTCTCTATACAAGAAGTGTCTCACTCTTTAAGAACGAGATACGGAAGTGAGGTTAATTATTTTCTTGGTTACCCTAATTATTGTTTAAACATGATTTTTTTTTTAACAAATGACATTATCTACATTAAGAGAGTGAGAAAGTGGGCTAAACCTTACAATGAGATAACAATAATGTGGTTTAAATTCGTCATTTGGTGAGAATCAAGCCTAAGATTTCTCACTTACAAGTGAAGATGAATACCGCCAGACTGTAGTACGAAGTAGCTAAACGTGATATTTTTAAATGGGTGTCATGGGTTCCGTGTTTGAAACTCACTCATCTCCTAAATTATTGTTATAGTTTCCAATTATCTCAATGTCCTTAATAATAATAATAATTTTTTTTTTTAATATTAATCTTCACTTATAGGTGGAAGATTTTATGTTCAACATTCTTGGATGGTGAGTTCGAAACTTAATTATTATGACATACTCATTGTGACTTAATCCAAACGATTTATCTCTACATATAAATATGTTGTATAAAAAGCTATTGATTTACATATCCTCTAAACGTGGAATGAAACCTTGGGTTAATTTCCCCCTTTCCATTGATAGGAAACAAGACATTTCTAAAAATAATGAGAATTATTGCAAAGTGATGGAGTAGCTAGCTAGAAGGTGAGCCAAAGGCCACTTGCAATGGTGAGCATTGATTAGTGGTTGGCTGCTTTGGCTTTACATTATCTTCAGATTCATCTGAATATTTCCTAAAATTTTAATTTGATTACTTTTAAAATGATGAGGTGGCATGCTAGCTATCAACTTGCCTTTTAATCACATGTGCATATATCATCTCAACAACAAGTAGCACTAAAAAATTGGACACCCAATTGGACCCCACATCCTCTCTATCCTTCCACCTTCGTACTACTTACTCCCTCCACCCTCTCCCTCCGGCTGCATGGCCCGCACGTGCTTTTTCACTCCCACTTACATTAAAAAATGAAGCCCTTTATATATAAAGGGCAACGGGTCCCTTCATTTCATTTCCATTTCGATACAACTCTCCACTCCGCACTCCACCAACACAACCACCGCAAATCCAAATGGCTCTCATCCGCGAACGCCGCCAGCTCAACCTCCGCCTCCCCTTGCCCGACCTCTCTGAGCGCCGCCCTCGTTTCTCTCTTCCCCTCCCTCCCACCGCTCCCACCACCGCCGTCACCACCAACACCTCCTGCTCCGCTATCTCAGCCGCAGACCTCGAGAGACTCGAAGTCCTCGGCCACGGAAACGGCGGTACCGTCTACAAGGTCCGCCACAAGCGGACTTCAGCCATTTACGCTTACAAACTCGTCCAAGGTGACTCCGACCCCACCGTCCGCCGTCAGCTCTTCCGCGAGATGGAAATCCTCCGCCGCACAGACTCTCCGTACGTCGTCCACTGCCACGCAATCTTCGAGCAGCCCTCCGGCGACATCGGGATTCTCATGGAGTACATGGACTATGGCACCCTCGAGACCTTGCTTAAATCCAACGGCACCTTCTCCGAACCAAAACTTGCCCACGTGGCGCGGCAAGTTCTTAACGGCCTCAACTACCTCCACACCCACAAAATCATCCACCGCGACATCAAACCAACAAATCTTCTAGTAAACAGAAACATGGAAGTAAAAATCGCCGACTTCGGCGTGAGCAAGATCATGTGCCGAACGTTGGACGCCTGCAACTCATACGTCGGAACTTGCGCTTACATGAGCCCGGAAAGATTCGACCCGGATACCTACGGCGGCAATTACAACGGCTACGCCAGTGACATATGGAGTTTGGGGCTGACCCTGATGGAGCTCTACATGGGTCACTTCCCGTTCTTGCCTCCGGGTCAGAGACCCGACTGGGCCACCCTCATGTGTGCCATATGTTTTGGAGAGCCCCCCACCTTGCCGGAGGGGGTGTCCGAGGAGTTTCGGAGCTTCATGGAGTGTTGCTTGCAGAAGGAGTCTGGCAAGAGGTGGTCCGCCGGTCAGCTTCTGACCCACCCCTTCGTCTGTAAAGATAGGTGAGGATGTGAATTCAAGAATCCGTCGCCGGGAAGTTTATAAATCTTCCAAGGGCTACAAGGACGAGTCGGGCAATTAACTTGGTTTATTCTCTTGCTCATCAAATCTTCCCGTGTCGAATATCCGTGCGAGTGGATCCGGCAGTAATTAGGAGTCGGGTCGCCGGGTTTGGCATAAGCCTTTTCGGACACTAGTTACTGTAGGTTTTATGAGCTTTTGTATATACTGGCCGGATTCGGATACTTTGTGGATTATGATGTTAATTAAATTATGATTAAGAGAATCATCATATCAAATTTCCTTTGATTCTATTTCATTGTGGCTCTTAAACATCACGAGATTAATTAAACTTTCCGAGTGACTAAAAGTCAGAATTCAACACTTGAAGTTGACATCGAGGGAACGAACTAGGAAGTGTAAGAAAGGACCACGACGATTAATAATCTCTCTAACTATGAATAGTTTGATGTATCAGTCAATTAAGTAGAGGCTGTACGTAACTGATCAACCCTACTTCCTAGCTGGTGTACAAAGACTAGTCAATTTTTAGGAGGAAAATCAATACTTTCTATGGGTGAATTAGCTTTGTACATAATAGAAATCATTTTTAGGCTTCTTAGTTAAAATAGTCTTTAAAATTGGCATAACTTTTCATTTTGATTCTTAACAATAAAAATCTATCAAAGTGGTTTCTGAGTTTGTCTACTGTAAATCATTTGATCCTTCAGTGAAAAGTCTATCAATATCCTCGTTAAGTGGAGGGCTTGATTTGACAAAAATATCCTTAATAAGTGGTCACGTGTTCGTTCATGTGACAATTTAACGTGGATATTGACATATTTTTCACGAAAGTACCAAAATGATTTATAGTGGACATACTCAAGACCAATTATATCGATTTTCATTGTCAATGACCAAAGTAAGACCTTATGTTAATCTCATAGACTAGCTAAAAAGTCATCCTCTACTTTCTATGTACATTGAAACTATGTTGAGTTTCGACTTTTTGTGTGCTTAGCATAATATTAAAAATCCAAAGACTTAGACATTAGGGTTACATACTAATCGGGTGACATACTAAGTACTAAAATTATGTCGATTTTCGAATTTTTTGTGCGTTTACAAATATATAGTTACCGTCATGAATTAGATTTATGATAGGGTGAGAGTTAACAATAGCATTTGATCAATTTAGTTTCAATTTCCTCAGGGAAGACGCGCCGCCGGGGGGGGGGGGGTGGTGTGGGGGGCGGGGTGGGAATGTTTTAATTTCCAGTAAATAACAAAACTATAGCTTGGATATTCCTTTTTGTCCAATTAACCAAGATCAAGTCTTCTCCTAAAACAAAGATTATGATCAGATAGCTAGGCTAAACCTTGCAAGAAGTAAAGAAATCATGATTAGAAGAAAAATGATGCAGTGACTCCACTTATTCACAAATCCATGTCCAACGTGCATAATTAATTATTGTTTTGTTTAAATTATAAAACGGTACAATCATCGTAGAATTATATTTTTGGTTATCCAATCTTCACGAATATCTTCTAAAGTTGGTTTCTTGCTAGCCTCCACTGGCAAGTGACAAATTTTCAAGTGTTGCAATAAATAAAAATAGGAATGTCCCATTCATGAGCCAAGCAGATATGTCATCATATGTAAAGATTCGAAGCAATTTGCTTCGTTTTTGTTGAAACAATCCTGTCCATTTAAGTCTTTTTGGGTGGAATTACAGTGCATATAAAGGAAGCTCTTGTTAGAGAGTTTTCTGATTAGTGCAACGTTTTTATATCAAGCAAGATAAATGCAATTAATCTTATAGTTTCGTGAAAGCGATTTTACAGATAAGTGATGACGTAGTCTTGATGATCTATACAAGTTTTTCTCTCGGAGTCATATATGATTGGCTGCCAAGTCTGGTGATAACAAATTTGGTGCAAACGAAGGCTATCATGGCACGAAAGTTGGGTGCTTCTTGACAGCTTCGATCGATCCTGAATAATATAGAACATGATGAGTCAGCAAATAGTTCCTCCGTGAGAGAGTTCAGGAAAAGGTAAATAAATATGTCAATATCAAAGCTTGGCCAATTATGTCATGCATGAATCACAACGCTTCATGTGTCGCGACCCAATCCCACCCTACCAGCCAACTTGATCATCCTCGAGAGGTCGTCGATGTCAATCATGCAGCTCTTCAATTGTCACCATCCAAATAGTTAAGTAGGTTTTTGATAAATTGTTAGGCACGTTTTATTTTCAAATATTTCCATTGAAACACGTTTCCTTGTGAACAAGTAAGAACCGTTTGCAAATCAGACTACTGTTGGCTCAATTTTTACATTATCGTCACTTACCATAAATGGAAAAAAAAGAAGAAGAAGAAATCAGAGTATTTAGAAATAGAAAAATGAAGGAAAATCGGATTAACTAGCCATAATATACTTAGTTAATTTGATTCTACTACCTATTCTAATAAACATAGAAAACTTAAGAGTTGAAATGATTCTACTACCTATTAAAAGGAAAACTAATGAAAATGGCTTGAAAACTTTGAGTTTTAATGATAAGAACAAAATAAAGAATAAAGTGAATAGTACCAAAATTCATTTTTTAGTGTAAAAATGTGGTTTTTCGTTAAAATGAACAGTATCGCGAGCTTTTCGTTAAAACTCCCATTAAGAAAACCCTCTTTGTCAACCAAAAGAGGTTAAAAAGAGTATTTAGACTTTTATCACAACAACAAAAAAAATTATAGGTAGTAATTAATGTAATTTCACAAAACCAAATTTTGCTGTTTTGTACTTAAACTTCACATACAGGTGATTTTAGCATATATCTAATATTAAAATATAAAACACAAAAACCTCTCTTCCACTCCTTCGTTCTCTCTCTCCCTCACTCCTTCCCATTTAAAAAATAAAAATAAAACAATGTTCACACACACAACGTGTGTAGCCATATTCACATACACAATGTGTGTAGCCATTTCCTAGTTACAATTAATTAATATGTGTAGCCATATGCTAATAGTCCATAAAATTCGAATGTCGGCCGTCTAGATTACATATTCATCAACACAGTTTTTTTATTCTAGCTTTAAATTGAATAAATCAGGAAAAATTAAAGGACAAATTAAGCAAAGAAGTGCCTAGAATCAAAAGAAAATTAATGAAAATAACTTTAAAACTTTACATTTTAACAAAAAAAACTATCTAATAACTTTATTTAATAATAAAGATAAAAAAAACATAAAATATAAACATGTGTGCGCTGTGTGCACGTCCCCCCCAACCTCCCCCTCCCCCTCCCCCTCCCCCTCCCCCTCCCCCCCTCTTTTCACCCTCCAAATATAACTAAATAAAAAAAAGTACATGAAAATACACATGCATATTATATTATGCATGAATTAGCTAACTGTAACAATGATAACACCCATATTTAGGCCTTTGACAAAGCAAGATAACAAAAACACACATCTGGTATTATAATCTCATAAGGTGTATTTTCATGTATATAATAAATAATATATATATAAGTTATATGTGTAGATTTCACTCGTACCTACTTAAGACAAAAGAAATAATATACATATATAGACAGTGTAGTATCGTTAAATTTCATAAACAATGTAATAAGTTTCATAAACAGTAAGTGTGAGGACGCGCAGATCCCGTGCGTTAGTTTTTTTTTTTTTTTTTTAAAGAATATTAAAATTATGTCTTTTTCATTAAAATTTAAGTTATTTTGTCATTTTTATTAAAATTTAGGAGTTTTTCATTAAAATTTAAGTCTTTTTCATTAATTAAAGTTATAGCATAGTTTTTTGTTAAAATAAACTTAGTCCAAACTATTTCAAAAGTTCCCTATTGGCAATAAAATTAGGTCAGAGAATTGAACCAGCTAGCCAACACAAGTTTCGTTGATTGAAACTTTGATGATAATAGTAATAACATGATGTCAGTATCTCCTGCAAAAGTGACACAGAAAATGAACTAACAGAGTATACCTGCTATGCGTAGCCTATTGTAGAAGACGTGGTATTTGGATCTTCACAGAACACCTAAGAAGCATATGGGGGTAGCAATGCCAGCATCACAAAAAATAAAGCATATAGCAGATCTAACTACACTAACCCAAACCATGCCCTCATCCAGTGGTAACTTTTATATCTTCAACCAAGTTTAATTTCATATTTCACTTTTGATTAAGTGTATTTAATCAAGAGTGGTCATAAGAAGACGTTGGGTTGGAAATATCAAAGTTTTAATGTATGCACTTGACAACTATATGGAAAACATGCATCGCATAGCCGTCAAGTGCATTATGAGTGGTCATAAGAAGACGTTCGGTTGAAAATCATTTTGACATCTCATGGGGAGATTGAGTTTTAGGCTATGGAGGGTGTGCAGTGAGATGATTGAGCAGGGTTTTGAGCCCTAAAAATAGTTGCATAAGGATCTCATTTCGCAGACATCGCTACCCCTGGCATAAGCACAAGCTTGGTGATACAACAGCTACCCCTGGCAAGTCATCTTTGTGATGAAATAAACCACCAACTTCCATAACGAACCAAGTTTGGTGTAATTTCTCAAAACAACCATTCAACCCCAAATTTCTTTGTCATTTTGAAACTCACAAACTAACACAGAAAAAATTTATCTTATAATCTTCTTCAGCCATTGATCAAAAAGTTAAAAAGAAAATCAGATTCTGAGTGAACACCGACGTCGACTCATCGGGGTGATACAGTAAACTGCTTTTACGTCGACTCTTTCACGGTATATTTTTCCTAGGTCTATCTAGGAGGAACCCTAACTCTCTCTCGCTAAACAATTAGGGGTTGATTGAGCTTCTAAGGTCAGACCCAACAGCATTACCAGCCTTAGAATTGCTCTTTTCCTTTTGGGTCTATTAACACAACTAATCTATTTCATACAAGCCATACTGAAGGATTAAAATTTTAAACATTACCAAAAACACAAGATTTCAAGTATAATTAGAATGAACACTCGAAACCATTTGAACTATGTTGAGAAAGTCAAGGATAATCATCAAGATACTTGCCAATATTATTAATATATTGTAATTGATTACATTCTTATCTTGTATTATAAGCTGTCAATTAGTAGCTAGTTAGTAGGAATTGATTGTAAACATATGGCTACATATAGTAGTATTGTACAGAGAATTATTTTAAATGAGAATTGGTAAATTACCACTTTCCAAAATTTACATGGTACCAGAGCCCTTCCTGGGTTCTTAGTTCTTTTGTTTTTTTTCTTGGGTTATGGTGGAGGATTCAACATCTGGCATTGAAAACAAAATCAGCAATGGCCAAACTTGAACCCTCTAGTGATCCTGCTAGTCCTTTCTACGTTCATCATTCCGATCACCCTGGAATGATGCTCGTTTCAACCAAACTTACCGGTGAAAATTATGGCACTTGGTGTCGTTCCATGTCAATTGCACTCAGTGTGAAGAACAAATTAGGGTTTGTTGATGGAAGTGTTGAACAACCATCTGTGAAGACAAAGCCCACAGAATCTGCTCTTTGGCAACGGTGCAACGACATGATCCTTATGTGGATTCTCAATACACTTTCCGGCGACCTGGCCACCAGTGTGGTGTACATGATGACAACCAAAGATGTTTGGGATGATCTTCGAGAACGTTTTTGTCAACAAAACGTGTCTCGTCTCTTTGAAATCCAACATGACCTTGCACCTCTTACGCAGAGTCAACAAACTATCAATGTGTATTTCACCAAGCTTAAAGGTTTGTGGGTTGAGATGGATTCCTACCAAACTTTAAAGCCGTGTTCTTGCGAGGCTATCCAATCCAACAACGAACAAGTGGAGAGAACCAAGGTTTTGTAGATTTTAATGGGGTTGGACGACTCGTATTTTTCGATTTGTGGGCAGATTTTGCTTATTCAACCATTGCTTTCAATTCAATCCATCTATTACATGTTGACACAAGAAGAGAAACAGAGAGGCATGGCTGTTAGGCCTAGCCTCGTTGAACCTGCAGCCATGCTAGTTCAAACAACCCATGGCAACAGTAGCAACAATGGAAAAGAAAGATCATTCGAGAGGAAGCCGTTACATTGCTCGTACTGCGATAAGGATCATCACGTTATTGAAACGTGTTGGAAGCTCCATGGATACCCACCGGGACACCGTCTTTATGGTAAGTCCAGTGGTTCGAGTAGTTCTGGTGGGCGCGACAACAAGCCGAGCGGCAAACTTGCTGTCAACAATGTGGCATCCACCGTTGCACTGTCCATGCCCAACCTTACCACCGAACAATTTCAGCAACTCTTGTCCATGATGAGTCAAAAGATGGGCCTTGATTCCAAGGCAAATATAGCAGGTGGGCCTCCTTCTTTCCAATGGGTTATAGACAGTAGTGTCGCTGACCACATATCTAGTCTTCCATTGACTAATGCAACCTCAAATCCACCTCTACCACCCGTGGCATTACCTAATGGGACTCGGGTTCCCATAAACTCTGTTAGCACCTACAGTTTTGGTTCCAAAATATCTCTTTATAATGTGCTTGGCATAGCTTCATTTTTGATCAACTTAATTTCCGTTAGTCGGATAACTCGATCATTGGGATGCTCAATAACCTTTTATCCTGATTTTTGTATTTTACAGGACCTGGAGACCAGGACGATGATTGGTTGGGGGCGACAACATAATGGGCTTTATTATTTGGTGGACTCCAAAGGGCGGACATCATCGACAACTACCTCATCTCCCAAGGTTTTTTCCGTCACGTGGCACCGACGACTTGGTCACCCTTCACCCTTGAGACTCCAACTGTTAGCTAAACATTTTCCTGAAATTTCCCATTCTGAAAATAAACCTTGTGACATCTGCCCTTTGGCAAAACAAACTCGATTGTCTTTTGGATTAAGTCATATTAATACTAAGCATGCTTTTGAACTTATACATTGTGATATTTGAGGCCCCCATAGAGTAGCATCTCATTCGGATGCTCGTTATTTCCTTACTATTTTGATGATTTTACTCGTTGCACTTGGATTTATCTCATGCGTCATAAATCAGACACTCAATCTTTGCTTAAATCTTTCATTGCCTATGCCGAAACACAATTTCACCACAAAATTAAAACCATTAGAACTGACAATGGTGGCGAATTTGTTTCTGTGCATACTTTCTTTAATGATCATGACATACTTTTTCAACGCACTTGTGTTTCCACCCCTCAACAAAATGGGGTTGTGGAGCGAAAGCATAGATATATTCTTCAAACCGCACGAGCTTTGCATTTTCAGTCACATATTCCCTTGCACTTTTGGGATGAATGCATTCTCACATCCATTTACCTAATTAACCGCATTACTACCCCCCTCTTATCGGGCCTTACGCCGTATGAGAAATTATTTAATCACCCTCATTCATATACCCATTTACGCATTTTTGGGTGTTTAGCATATGCCACTAATCTTCACCCACAACATAAGTTTGATGCTCGGGCTAAAAAATGTGTTTTCATCGGGTATCCTTTCGGGCAAAAATCTTACAGATCTTAATTCCAAACAAATTTTTACACGTCGAGATGTCATATTTCATGAGATTATTTTCCCATTCCACACAACTCCTCAATTCCAAACAGTTACCCCAGACCCAAATATTGGTCTCCTCTCCACCCGCTCCAGTCCAACTCTCTTCCTAATTAAATCACCAAATTACAGACCCAAGCCTTTCTCCAGTCCCTTCTATACCCATCTCTGCCACTAAAGGGCTTGACCAAGTCCCAACCCTTCTTAATGGGCCTGCTATCTCTCTGGACCAGTGTCTAGCATCTGCCCAACCTGCCGCTACTGACTCTCTGGACCCGTGTCCAGCATCTGCAGCTAATGTCTCTTTGCGACATTCCACTCGTATCCGAGTTCCGCCGACCAAGCTCTATGATTATGTTTGCCTGACTATTACGTTGCCCCCCGCCAATTCCTCGTTTTCCGGTCCTAGTACAAGGTATCCTCTTTCTAATTACTTGTCTTATCAAGGGCTCTCTCCCCAGTATTAATCCTTCATTGCACAATTATCTACTGTTTTGGAGCCTAACAGTTATACAGAAGCTGCTAGACATCCCCAGTGGTGCAAGGCCATGGATGAGGAACTCCAAGCGCTTCAGGCTAATGACACTTGGACACTTTCTCCTCTCCCTTTCGGGAAAGTACCAATTGGATGTCGATAGGTTTATAAGATCAAAACAAAATCCGATGGGAATATTGAGTGTTACAAAGCTCGATTGGTTGCTAAAGGTTACACCCAATTGGAAGGTATTGACCATCACGATACTTTTTCCCCCACGGCCAAACTTGTCACTTTCCGCTGCTTACTTGCTCTTGCTGCTACTCACTCATGGTCACTTCATCAACTTGATGTCCATAACGCCTTCCTTCATGGCGATCTCATGGAGGAAATCTACATGCTTCCACCACCCGGTCTTCGACGACAGGGGGAGAATTTAGTGTGTCGCCTTAATAAGTCGCTTTATGGGTTGAAGCAAGCTTCTCGGCAATGGTTTTTCAAGTTCTCACAAGCTATTCAATCAGCTGGTTATGTTCAATCCAAAGCAGACTACTCACTTTTCACTAAGAGAAGAGGAAAGTCATTTACTGTGCTTCTCATCTATGTGGATGACATACTGATAACGGGGAATGACTTGAAAGCAATTGATGATCTCAAATCTTTTTTGAATACCAAGTTTTGTATCAAAGATCTTGGTAATTTGAAATTTTTTTGGGAATTGAGGTGGCACGATGGAAACAAGGCATTTTCATTTCATAAAGAAAGTATTTGTCGGATATCCTAAATGATGTTGGTTTTCTAGGATGATGGCCTGCAAGTTTTCCTATGGAACAAAATCTAAAATTACTCCCTGATGATGGGAATGCATTAAATGATCCAGCCAAGCACAGAAGATTGGTTGGTCGGTTGATATATCTCACTATAACCCGACCAGATATTACATATTCAGTTCATTTATTGAGTAGATTCATGCAATCACCTCAAAATTGTCATTATGAAGATGCCCTATGCATCTTAAAGTATTTGAAAGGCACACCAGGGCAAGGCATGATGTTTCCCTCTCAAAATTCATTAAAGTTAATGGCATATTGTGATTCCGATTGGGCAGGATGTCCTACCACTCGGCGTTCAACTATTGGTTATTGCGTTTTCCTTGGAAATAGTCTTATTTCATGGAAAAGCAAACAACAGAAAACAGTATCCTTATCTTCTATTGAAGCCGAATATAGATCCATGGCAGCAGCATGTTGTGAGCTTGCATGGCTCCAAAGCCTTTTCCGAGATCTTCAAATTCAAGATCAAAGGTCGGCTACCTTGTTTTGCGACAATCAAGCCGCTCTTCATATTGCGGCAAATCCGGAGTTTCATGAACGAACAAGGCACATTGAGATTGATTGTCACTTTTTTCGAGATATGATTATGGAAGGAAAAATTGTGACGGGATTTGTTCCTTCCATATCACAACTTGCTGATTTGTTCACTAAAGCTCTTGGAAAGAAAAGATTTCATTCTTTGCTAGGCAAGTTGGGAGTTCGCAACATTCACTCACCAACTTGAGGGGGAGTGTTGAGAAAGTCAAGGATAATCATCAAGATATTTGCCAATATTATTAATATATTGTAATTGATTACATTCCTATCTTGTATTATAAGCTGTCAATTAGTAGCTAGTTAGTAGGAATTGATTGTAAACATATGGCTACATATAGTAGTATTGTACAGAGAATTATTTTAAATGAGAATTGGTGAATTACCACTTTCCAAAATTTACAAACTAAAACCTAAAACTTCAAATATGATATGTACACTAGTGCAATGAATGAAGCAACAAAGAAAAATCGATTGAAGCTTCTTGACAAATATGATAACCTTTCTTAATACCATAAAATTACAAGATGTCAAATACCAAATGCCAACCTATACTTTCTTTCCTGTTTTTTAATGGTAAATGTAGTGTTACTTCAATTACCATCTATCTATACCATCTTTCAGTTGTTGATCCCACCAACACATGGTGTGTCTTATCTCTATTAAAAAAATGATACAAAACAAATAGATGATAAGAGTATCATTTTTAATAAAAACTATGTATTGTTTCCGAAAAAGAAATTGAAGCACTTTTCAAGTGACATATATTGATTCAATTTGTTTTTAACAACGCATCGCTTAAATTTGTTTTGAAAAATAAGTTTTACACATGTTAATAAATTTAACTCTATGTTATTTTGTTTTTTTTTTATTTATTTAATTTGTTGTTTTATTATTATAAACTGAACACACATTAATCAACTGTTAATGTCACACACGAAACTAACGGAGAAGATTTGACATCCCAAAAATGGTCAAAAAATTCCTGCCAATCCCGTCTGTCGCCGTGCACATGCTTTCTCTCTTCTTCGAATTAGAAAATTCACACCTTCCACCATCAATCCAATTCAATCAAATGCTACAAGACGCAACCGATTCCTCCAACTCCACGTTGTTTTTAGAGTCCGCCCAGCGAATATTTTTAACTCGGATTCAATCTTGATCCTCATCATCATCTTCTTCTTCCTCTGCTCCTTCTAGTTTTTCTGGAGAATTACTTGCCGAAGAGTGACCCAAATTCTTGATCCATGGCGTCTATTAGCTTTACTCAGATCGGAGGCAAAAACCCAGTTGCTGAATTTTCCAGGAGACCTCGTCCTGAGTTGCGTTTAACTCGGCCAAGCCGAGTAGGGTTCAGGGTGTTTGCCTCCGAGAGCAAGGCGGAGCCTGATCTTAGTGTTACTGTTAACGGGTTGCACATGCCCAACCCGTTTGTTATCGGGTCGGGTCCGCCAGGGACTAACTATACGGTGATGAAGAGGGCCTTTGATGAAGGCTGGGGTGCTGTGATTGCCAAAACTGTATGTCTTGTTGCTCTCTTTCTCTCTCGTTTAAATCCCGAGTTTGATTTGGATGAAAAGATTGTGAATTTTTGAGGTTGGGCTGTTTGATTGGCATAATTCAGCTGTTTGGTTACTGAGAAAGTCTAGGGAAAGAAAATTTGGAATGATGTTGAGCAGAGATATTGGGTGGTAGTATGATGAAGTAAAGAATGAAACTTGGATCATTATATGTGTTTGATATCTTTGATTTTGTCTAGTTGGTGCTATTTTAGCGAAAAGCTTAAATGATTTGATAATAATGTTGTATAGAAATGCCAATTGTCCCGTTAGTAGATGTATTCGGCCAAAAAGTCTTCATATTTAGTGATTTTTGTGGCTAAATTGTTGAAAGTGAAAGCCCATTTGCTGATCATCTAACTTTTTTTTTTTTTTTTTTTTCCTTTAAACGAACTATATGGTCATTTCCATAGCTGAATTTCGAGTCTTTGATGCATATGTGACAAACCCTGCTGGAGATCAACAAGTTGGTTTGCAGTAGTTGCCACATTAGGGGCATCTTGGCCGGTCATTCTCTACCCCAATTCTTTTTAGTTGCGGTTTTCTGATTTCCGGCATCTACAATGCCAATGCCAATCTCTGACATAGTTAAATTCATTTACGTAATCTTAGTTTTAAAGAGCAAAAACCAAACTTGATTATAGTAAATTGGACGAATCTGTGAATTTTTTTAGCCTGTTTGTATGAAAAAAAAAATGATCTTTGCACCAGTGGACTGGGTATCTTGCCAAGAAGGAATCTTACAAGATAACAACTCATAATATTCTGTTAAGGTATTTAGTACACTCTGTGTGTGCCAGTGTGTGCCAGTGCGTGCATATGGTTTCCTCTTTACGTTGCAATTTTTGAATTCAATCTTAATTTATGGTTCGATAGGTATCACTAGAGGCAGACAAAGTAAAAAATGTCACTCCTCGATATGCTCGGCTACGAGTAGATGGAAATGGCTCAGCCAAAGGGCAAATTATTGGGTGGGAGAACATAGAACTGATAAGTGATCGACCTCTTGACATTATGTTGAAAGAATTCAAGCAATTAAAGCAAGAGTATCCAGATAGGATTCTGATTGCTTCAATTATGGAGGAATACAACAAAGCTGGCTGGGAGGAACTTATTGACCGTGTCGAGCAAACTGGAGTTGTAAGATGTAGTACTAAACTAAGTTTCTATTATAACTTTTGTACTTTAATCTTGGATCCTCTTGCATCTAACACCACACTTGTTTACCTTAGGATGCTCTTGAAATCAATTTTTCCTGTCCTCATGGTATGCCAGAGCGCAAGATGGGAGCTGCAGTTGGTCAAGACTGTGCACTTCTGGAAGAAGTTTGTGGCTGGATCAATGCCAAAGCCACAGTTCCTGTGTGGGCAAAGATGACTCCTAACATTACTGACATCACACAGGTTAACTTGCTTTCTCCTTCTCTTGCATTGCTAAAGATGTGTTGACTCTTGTTTTCTTGTTGAGAAATTCAGCATGAACGGCTCTAAATAAAAGTAGTTTCTTTTCTTAAATATTTTTTTTCCTATTTGTTTACATTTCCTATTATGTGCATGTTACGAGATGTTTATCACTTTCATGGACGGTTAGTTCTATTGTGATCTTGCTCAATCCGTTATTGTTTTGTTTTGTAGCCAGCTAGAGTCGCTCTGAGCTCAGGATGTGAGGGCGTGTCAGCTATTAATACCATCATGAGTGTAATGGGAATCAATCTAACTACCTTACGGCCTGAGCCTTGTGTGGAGGGGTATGCATGCCAAAACTAGAAATTCATATTATTTGGTTTGAATTGTCATTCATCTCAGCAAAACATGCTTAAATTTTCTCTCAGATACTCAACTCCTGGGGGCTATTCGGCTAAAGCGGTTCATCCAATTGCACTGGCGAAAGTGATGAACATTGCAAAGTTAATGATATCAGAGTTTGGTGATACGGATTACTCGCTTTCTGGTATTGGGGGTGTTGAGTCTGGTGGCGATGCTGCTGAGTTTATTCTTCTTGGAGCAAATACTGTTCAGGTAGGTTGCGAACTAACTGTTGTAGTTTCTGTATATTAAGATTATACGAATTTCTGTAGTTAGGTGGACTGACCGACTCTTTGGACATTCAACTCGCACTGTAGAGTGGATCGTGGGATCTCTCAATTTGAGTTCACAATGAATAATGTATATCTCATAATTGACTTAGAAATTTACATAAACTATAATTTTTTAGGAAAACTAATGAAAAGGGCTTGAAAACTTTGAGTTTTAACGATAAAGACAAAATAAAGGGTAAAGTGAATAGTACCATGTTTGACTTTTTAGTGTAAAAATGTGGTTTTTCATTAAAGTGAACAGTACCATGGGTTTTTCATTAGAACTCCTTAATTTTTTTCTCTCAGAAAATCATTGTTGGTAACATTAGGAAGTGTCTAATGACTACTTCTGGTTCGGGAAACTTAATTTAGTGTGCTGCACATATTATTTAGGCAACGCGCCATGATTACTGATTGCAAAACCATGTGACTGATGTAAGTCACTGGAAAGGTCTTTAGCAAGTACAAAATTGATTGAAATCTCTCGATAGTTGTTCGTTATCTAGAAGGCTCAATATTGACTCAAAACAAAAAAAATTTGGGGTTGCTCATGGTATTCATAGTATTCTATATAATCTAGCTGATGGACTCTGTTCATGTGAACTCTTTTTTTTTTTTTTTTTTTTTTTTTTCTGTGTGTAAATTTCTTTAATGATTTCATTTAATTTGATCTTTTGTTGGCAAAAGTGGAGCTTTAATTTTTTAAGATAGCCCGTATGAAGTTACTGAGTTTCATTTGCAGGTATGCACTGGGGTCATGATGCACGGATATGGTGTTGTGAAGAAACTTTGTTCCGAGCTGCAGGATTTTATGAAACAGCACAATTTTTCATCCATTGAAGATTTCAGGGGGTATGCACTTTATTAAGAACGAATGTTAAATCTAAATAAAACTTTCTGTCGAGGTGAAAACCGAATTGCACTCGTATATTATTTTCGGTCTTTCGATGAATTTGCAGGGCTTCCCTCGAATACTTTACAACACATACAGATTTAGTGAGAAGACAACAGGAAGCAATCAAACAGAGGAAAGCCATCCGAAAAGGATTGCAATCCGATAAGGACTGGACAGGAGACGGCTTCGTGAAAGAGACCGAGAGCATGGTTTCCAACTGAGTTGGGCAACCAAACCAATTGAAATAAAGATGTTCTCAAATATTTGAAGAAATGAGCTGCACTGCTTGAACATCTCAGTTAAAAATAGTAAATATTTGCTGACAAGTAAAGAGGCATGGTATTTGCTGCCAAAGCAGAAGATAGGATGCTTTCTGTCACCCTTTCGTTTATGGGCGTCAAAGATGCTTTCTTTTTATCTGTATCTTCCTTGGGTTGGTTGCTTACTGAGTCATTGTTTTGGGTTCAGGTAATTAAAACTATCGGATTTTCGGTTTTAAGTGAATAAAAAATTTATATTTCCATCCTAGGTCAATAATCATTTTATTTTGGGAATTTTGTGCAAGTACCACTTGAATTTAAAAGCATATGCGTCAATACTACCTGAACTTTCAATTGTAGTTTTTTACCACCGAAATTCTCTTAGTTGTTGGAATCTACTACCTACGTTTACTTTTCATCCATTTTGCCGTTAAAGCATGATTCTTGTGGGTATCTTTGTCAATTAACTTCATAGGGCTGGTTAGAATAAGATAGGGCAAGCCAATTGATGAATAACGTCAGGCCTCTAACTGTGTAGATTAGGGGACAACCTATGAACCAAAATTCTGGTTGCTACTCTTCTTAGAAGGGGCAAAATAATTGGTGTGGTAGGGAAATGATGACTATCCGATGTTTTTCGTGGTATGTAAAACTAGTTTTTTCATCAATTTTTTCTTTAATTCTTCAACAATCCTTGCCAAAATCAAATGTAGTTGTTTTCCTTTCTCTCCATGAAACCCCTTGTATCCCGCAACAACTAGACCCTCCCTCCGGATGTTGGTTTATCAGTTTCCTTTGTATAAAGGGATTTCAGAAAATTTAGAAAGTTAATTGATGAAAATGCCCCCACAAGTGATATGTTTTAATAGCAAAACAGTAGGGGGTAGGTTTCAACAATTGATAAATTTCAGGTGGTAAAAATACAAAATTGAAAGTTTAGGTGGTATTTGCACACATACTTTCAAATTCAGGTGATAGTTGTGCAAAATTCCCTTTAATTTTCAAACATAGGTCAATATTTTATTTTCTGTTCGATTAATATCAAAATAACATGCCAAAATTTACTCTGACTTAATCCGAAAATCGGAAACATATATTGACCTCAAGTGAAATATTTCCTTAAAAATAAAGACTTAAATATTATTTGGGCTATCACCCTCCAAACGTAATAAACAGTTGGTTTAACTTCTAATTGTTTTTCGCACTCTCTTTCTTTGTCGGTGAACTTCTTACTATTTTTTAGATTTTGAATTGAATGAACCAGATCAAGGGACAGAGAAAAAAGTGAAAAAAGAGAAGCAAAGACTGCAAAATAAGAAAACGATTGTGTTTCCTTTTATCGCCCTGCTGGAAATATCAGATAAATTAAAAAGACCCCTTAATAATTAAGTTAACAGAGAACCAAGCAGATTGCAAGGACCAGATAACACAATTTACAGCAGAGGCATAACTAATGTTTGACTATGGACCAGATAACACATGTTTACAGGTTCATGAAAATGCCACAACTCACAGCATGATCAGTGGCAAATACCATTCTGCAATATTCATAGTAATCGTTATGAAGGCATTCTTTAAACTCTGCAGAATTCATCTTGGTCCCATGGCCCTTGTGCTACAGTCACCTCTAGCTTTCACCTGTGATATTAATTTTAAGGTTCAGAACGTGAGTAGTTAATTAGTAATTAGTATTCATGTATTAATTTTGCAAAGCAGTTATTGACATTTCAAAAAGATCATTCAAACGGACCAGAAAGTGAGGCAGGTGCAGGTTGATCAGGTAAATGGGAGTTGTTTGTGATCTCCTCGAGTTGCAGCTGCATGTTACTTATGAAAGCCATGGACTTCTGCTGAGGTTCCTCCATTGCTGCTTTCAGCTTCCCTAGTGCCAAGCAATACGCTTCCTGGCATCGACCACCACCACGTGTCAATCCCACAGACGTAATCAAAATAGAAAGAAATATGCTAATACACACACACACATAAACACGCACAGATAGATATATGCTTCGTCCACATATTGATTGGTCTTTCTTCCGTATATATATTCTGCTGAAGGAAAAGCCTTTATCTGCGGCCTACCATGATTCATGAATAACAGGAAACCAGGAAACTGTGAAATGCATGAGTATTAGCTAATTTGACTGGAACCACTAACAACGCGCGGGAACGGAGATTTGAATTTATGACCACTTCCAGTATTTATTGGAAAAGAGACGTACGTCTAATAGCTAGCTAGAGTTGGTGAATATCAACAAGTAGTACTCTTAGGTCTCGTTTGGTCTCTAAGATTGGAATAGATAGCTCTCAAATTTCAAAGTATGTTGAAGGAGAAGTATGATGTTCCATTTGGAGAGGGTTAGACATGAAGAAAACTCAACCTTCTAATCCTATACCATTTTAGGGGGGCACTGGAAGTCTGGAATAGATAAGTTTCTTTCATGAGTAATTCATCTTTCACCTTCTAGTTCTACATAACATTTCATTTCTCCCTTTAACATGCCGTCAATTTAGTAGTTTATATATCCATGCCAATCCAATCTGAGATACCAATAGCGAGGCCTTGGTGTGCATGCATTAGTTAATTAATTGATTAGTTTTTAAACATGATGCAGAAAAGGAACAAAGGTTATTAGTAATGAATGTGAATAAAATAGCCTTCAGGGATTGATATTAATTACGCACCATGAAGTGATCGAGGTCAGATTGTCCAAACACGCCTAAATTGGCATTGCAGTTGTAGTCAAGCTGTTTCATATCTCTGCAGCCATCGTTTTCCTCTAGTTCACTGATGATTCCACTAACCTGAAAATTTGGAATGAGTAAAGAAGAAGAAGAAGAAGAAGAAGAAGAAGAAGAAGAAGAAGAAGAAGAAGAAGAACCTTCAAGCAGTCCAAATGATTTTCAACCAACAAACCATATAAAGGATGAGTAGAGATTTTCTTTTTGAGGATCTCATTATCTTCAATATTTGCTTCTTTTCCCTTCTCCTTGTGTCTAGTACTACTCAAATCTTCTTCCATATTATAATCTTCCAAAAGTTCCAACCTGCAAATGCAAAGACTAGCTAACTATATAGCTATTAGAGTCAGGCAACTTCTCTGCCCTACCCCAATATTTAAGCACCATCGATCACATCATTTTCTTACTATTTTTGTTCACGTATAAAGAGTCGTACAGAGTACAGAGACGCTCTCATTTTTGGAATTCACCAAATGGAATGACTCATGCATGCATATAAAATTATAAAACTTGATGATTCAAATGCATGAAAGGTATCAATCTCTGGTTTTTTTGGCCTTTTCGCTTCTTCCCCCTCTCTCTTTTTCTGTCTTTATGCACGGAGGAAAGTAACACATCAAGGAGTTTCTCGAGCAATGGGGACCTTGGATGTGCATTTTCTTCCTATTCATCCACAGTGCTATTCTCTGTCTTTAGATGACTTTCCATTTTTACTAGTCAATCTATATCACTTTTTCCAAGCAATACATCCAAAATCCTACTGTTCATAAACAATGGTGCTTTCTTTTATCGATGCTTTCGTACGAAAACGACTCTTCTAATATATTTGGTATCGTAGATTATATGATTATGTATGTACGGACCCAGACAAATCATCCACCAAAACTTTATACATATTTCTCAACAACTAATGCCTACATATAACAAAGAAAATTATTGTACAGTTATAATTTGCGTGATTTTGATAAACTAGGTCGACGACATGCCACATCATATATATAGTTGAAAATTAGAGTATTTAAAATAGACGAACAATCATATTACAAAACTACAAATATTAATTTACTAACTAAAAACGAAGAAACACTGTTGAATTGTCAAGAAGGCTGCATAACTCAAAATACTATATTTTGTGACTTATGTCTTACTAAGTTACAAAACATCTTATAAAAAATCATAATACTCAAAATACCAAATTATCCATAAATAAAAATAAATAAAAAAGCTAACTTATTAACTTTTCCAACATATATAATTTTCACACTCTACATTTTTCTATAAATTTGCAGTACTCCTTCCTATTTTTCTGTCCTTTAGCAATGAGTAAAGAAAAATGGAGAATCAAGGCGTGAAAACGAGAAGAGGAGTGTTAGCGAACAGAGTGAGTGTGAAAATCACAAACCCTAAATCAAACGTTGCTCCGCATCAACCGACAAAATGGGGAGGGAGACGCTACCAAACCCAAAGGTTATTGTTAAGCGTGTATGAATATTAGACTGGCTTACTTATGCGTCCCACGGACAATAGACTGGCCTACCACTGTTACTGGTATATCCTCCTGTGAAATAAGCTTAAGAATCCCAACGTCGCTCAAACCTAGCCCATATATTTGTTGAAGATATTAATCCAGGTCGATCTCTGCTAATCAGATGTCCGGAGGGTTAATTACCAATAATAATATTCCATAATCTGATAATGTATGTGTCGACGTCGCTGCATGGCCGGCCATATACGATCCAAATCTTGCCTACAAACACAACAGATAGTGCCAATAACCAACATAGACATGTGCGTTTCAGCAGTTATACCGCTTCCATGTTGGAAGGTTTAATTTGATCGATTCAAATTTCAACGTACGTACTCTAAATGATTAGACATAAGACAGGAGATGGTCATAAGGAGGCTAAGGCTATAGCCTATTGAGCTAGTAGTTTATTCGGTGGCTCAAAGTGTCAACTAGGTCAACAAATTTATATTCGTAAAATTATTCAGAGTCCATACTCTAAGATGACTAATCAATAAAACTAGACATTATATTTTAGTTTTAGACGCACAAACAGTGTAAGGGAGAAGCCACCCTTGAGATAGAATGGGCTCCAATCTCGTGCAATATTCTACTAATAAATTGGGTGTTGTATTCCTGTGAAATTCATCCGGTTAGCAAAAATTAATTAGCTCACGCCAATTGAAAATTAGTCTACTTCACATTAACAATTCTTAGACGAAATAAGTGACTATAGATAAACAAAAGAATGTTAGCTTAAATTTGTGAAAATTTCTGGTTTCGCACTTGAAATATAGCCTCATGAGATTGCCGCATGCGACCCTTCATTAGGCTAACTATTATAGAAGCGACCTTTCATTATATAGATTAATTATTAGGACCTATTAAGAAACCAAGATGATATTATGTGCTAAGGAAATATATAAATACTTCACGTGATGATCCTGATGAAATTTTTCATTGTGATCGGAACACGAATAATACACCACATGCTTTTATATAAGTGAAAAGAAATTTTGTTTTTTTAAGTTATTAACTTTTTAACACACATATCCCACAATTTGTATAGTAACACGTGATATATTAGCCCGTGTACCGAGCATACTGAAAAATTTCTCATTGATATATATTTAGCTCAGCCGATATGGTCCCACCATGCCTCCCAATTTGTGCCTAAGTGCAAACTTATCAGAAACTTGTTATGAATCTGATAAATATTCGGAAGTCAATCAACATATACCAACTAGCTTTTAGTTTAATAGTAAACCGTATGATTACAGTCCATGTTGGCATATGTTTTGTTCACAACTGCAACCACCTGCAACTACACGTGCATGCTGGCTTATCGCCCTCCTCTAATATTTACTTGCACTATCTCGAATTAATCCTGACTTAATGCATGGAAAAAAATAAGTGTGAAGCAAGTAAGTACAGGCACGTAACTAAGGCCTCAAAGTTTTGGTTATATTGCACATATATCTTATCTTTTTCTTTTAGCCAGTGGCCAGTAGCCACTTAAAAAACAGAAACATAAGGGAGCAACAGGATTTTGCTATATATAGGGAAAACATATATCCTCGATATTCTAATTCAAGAAAACTAGCTATATAGGTACGAGAAAGAAATGAACATTATTACTACTGTTGGGACTATTGTGTCCGTACGAAGATGCGATTGAAATTGATATAATAATTTGACATTTGACACCATATGCTCAAAAACCTCTGGCTTTGCTTATGCCTACGTTAACTTACACTTCAACATCCAGTTGCCCCCACATCTACATATATGTCCAATTAGAATCACGAACTTCACACACATACAATCTATATAAGAGGAAGCAAATTCTTTAAGCCAGTGGAAGAGGAAGCTGCAGTGCAGAAACATCTCTTAATATTGCCAAGAACTTATAAACAAATTCTCATTTCAAATAATTTCCTCGATTTTCGTACAGTAGCAATGGTGGCGTTAGGGCTAAACAAGCTTGTTTTTGCATTTGCGGTGTGCTGATCTTCATTGCCTCAGTCGTTTTTGTTGATGGTAGACGTACGTTCATTTACTCTCATCAAATTCTAGTTTTACTTTCCTGATACTTAATTAATTAAATTATGGTAATTCTCTTTAAATTTCTTTAATTAATGTGTAGTAATATACCCTATGATATGCTTTTTTCTTGCTGTCAACTGTCACGCATCATCAGGAGATATGGAGGTCGACGAAAAAGGTGCAGGTCTTGTTCAAGATGAAGCCGTCAAGACCATTCAAACAAATTCATTCAAAACAAAACGGGAGAAAAATCTCGCAACTGGACAAGATTTGGTGTTGGTGGTCATGGATTACACCCCAGCCAGAAGGAAGACCCCCATTCATAACTAATAGTCGCTTTCATTTGTATTACACTAGTAATATGTATTAATCATCCGTCATATTATTCACCTGGATGCTATCTTGCCAGAATAACAACAGACATGCATGCTATTATAGCGAGGATTAAAATATTCCAAATTTTGAATTCCTGCATATCTTTCTGTATTGTCACCCATATTCATTTGGGACGGCTATATCTCACCTGCATGGATACCTATTTGAATTTCTCTAATGGAAATTTAAACCTTTAAAAGTTATATCTCTTATTATTTTTTAGGATTCTCCGTGTTGAGAGTGATAATTTTATATCAATAATTAAAAGATTTTGCATGTACTTATAAAAATTATATTGTTCTCCATATTACTAATTGGTATATATTCTAGTGGAAATTCAACTTATTTTGTTAATAAAATAATAAAAAGTTATGAAATCAAATTTGTGGATCGTTCAATGACTTTACAGTTTTGTTTAGAAATAATTCATCAAGGTCAATTTTTCATTACTAAAGATGTTTGGCTGTAAATTTGAATCAATTTTCATTATTTAGAGAGAATTAATCAGTTCTCAACTTTTTTGTAATCTTGTGCTGTTTCCAAGCAATGCACTAAGCAGTACTCCTGGACTAATATATGCAATACAGATTTCACTCCTCATATCTTGTAGTAGAAGTTAAAAACTTAAACTAGCTAGCAATATACTGGTTTCTTATATCCCCGATCTCGGATTCTGTCCTCCCCCTTTCTCCTTTCTCCTCTCGCTCGCTGTATAACTCGCTGCTTAGACCCATGCTGCGTTGGCAATACAGTTCATATGCAACAGGCCATGCCAACCTCAACAAGAGCAGCATGAGGAATGTTGAGTGCAACTGGAGGCTCTCTGCAATTTTTATCCAGAAACACATAAGTCATGATCAGCAATTGCTTTTGAATGTTCGATCCGTCACGCACTGCTAAATGCACCTGCCCTAAGAAGTACGCGGTCCCACTCTCCCTTGCATCAATCAGTTCTTGCAGCTCCTCCCTCACAGATATGCGCATTTTCGGACTATTTGGAGGCAACATGAAGCGGACTTTCCTTCTCGTCGCCGGCGTAAAACCACTCTCAATTGCATCACCTAATGGAGACCGAGCTTCGTTGCTCGCATTACTCACACACTCCATCTCATATGAATTTGTATCATTCAAAGGAATCAAAGCACTTCCGGTTCCATCAGCTGGTGCCTTTCCAACAACAACCATTCTTCCTTCGGATGAATTTTGGGAATCTAAATCACTTTCTTCCATGCAAATGAATTCGCCAATCGAACTAATAATATGTTCTTCAAAATTATCAGTGTCCCTTATAGGATCACAATACCCGTATCTCATGACGCAGCGATATCTTAAAATCACTTGGGCCAACCCTGCCAATAAGATACCTCCGACTTGGAGGGACATAAGGCATTGGCAGAGACTTGAAGGATACGAAAATCAAAACTTGGTGAAGCGCTGGAAGATTGGTAATGAAGTGTGAGAAGAAAGCTGGAATTCCTGTCACTATATCGGTATAAATGAAACCAATCCCGGGTACCGTAGTAACTCCTAGGCCGCAGCTAATGCCTGTAAGCCATTCTGCAGAGACCTTGTTTTCTATATCAAATTCGAGCTTCTTCTTGGTTCCGTAATGTCTTGATAGCATGATAGTCAAGGACAATGCCAAAAGGACAACCAAATACCAAGCTCCCTTGTGAAAACTCAACATACAAGCCGATACATACATCACCTCAATCGATCCAAAGAATATTAGACAGCAGACGAACTCAAACAAACTCTTCTCCCAGTATAGCGCAATTACAAGTGACATGAGACAAGTCGTTACAAGCATTCCAGAACTTATAGCCAAACCTATGGAAGATTTAACTAACATCGATTAGATAACCAATTGTTGTTACAAGCATTTCAGGTGAGGAGTGTGTTGGATTTTTGGATCGTCGGGCCCGTCTTACTCTAGCGATACCGATATTGTCCTCAACTTTACCACCTGCCTAATCCGTCAGGTGTGAGGTTTTACCATAAAAGGCCTCGGTATTAGTTAGAGTGGGGTAATCATATTTAAACCTCTTGGTTTCTTTTCACCCCACCGATGTGGAACTTTAACACTCCCCCTCACGTATAACCTCATTTTAGTGGTTCACACATGGAGATCCACATCGGTAATTGAAACTCAGAGGGCGGCTCATGTTGGGCCCACTTGTTTTCAATGGAACTCAACGGTTGTCTTTATGTTAAGAGTTCAAACTTGTTTCCTTAATTCTTAGTGACAAGCTCATTGGTTTGCACGGCCCGAACCTTGGGCTCTGATACCATATTGGATTTTTGGATCGTCGGACCCGCCCCACTCTAACGACACTGATATTGTCCCCAACTTTACCACCTACCCAATCATTCAGGTGTGGGATTTTACCACAAAAGATCTCGGTATTAGTTAGAGTGGGGTAATCATATTTAAACCCCTTGATTTCTTTTCACCCACCGATGTGTGACTTGAACAAGTTGACCATATATTACTCCAAGGCTCTGAAATGACAAAAGAAGTGTGTGCTTCCATGTCTCCTGCATATTAATAACAAAAGAAAACTAATGAAAAGGGTTTGAAAACTTTGAGTTTTAACAATAAGGACAAAATAAAGGGTAAAATGAATAGTACCAGGTTTGACTTTTTAGTGTAAAAATGTGATTTTTCATTAAAATGCACAGTACCGCGAGCTTTTCGTTAAAACTCCCTATTAACAACTCGAAAACTAATTAGGTGAAGGATGTATTTTGATCCCTAAATCGGAAACGGAACTGTAGTTAGATCCAATTGGTCAAATTTAACAAGAGTTTATTTACAACACCAGCCTAAGTGAAATGCCGAATAATAAGGCCATGTCCAATGGCGAGGGGTAAAAGTCTAAAAGTTAAAAGATAATTTGGTTTGCTCAAAAATTCATCTTCAATGGATGGCTGGGCTATAATTCTATGGAGTCTACCAGATCATTATTTAGCCAAAAGGACATCAGACTAGCCAAATGTAGCCCCCTCTTAGCCACTTTTTGTGGCTCAGCTTCTCAGTTGCAATAATTGATTCTAATTCAACTACTAGATGTGAAAACATTCAACAGTAATTCAATTAAATTAACCAATAAATTTAAAGTATAAACTTAAACTAATAAATTGTTGAGGGGACTATGTCCCTTCGGTTGGAGATGGTATATAAGGATGGTCTGACACTGTTCATTTAAAAGTAATTTTAGCAGGGCCATAATTCTAAACAGGGTTATGTTTAGCCTTTTCGGTTGAAGATAATCTAACCCCAATTTGAAAAAATCAACTAGTTATTAGTCTAGTAATATTTCTCTTCTCTTCTCAATGTTGGAAATTGCCCCAAGTGTAAACCTTGAATCCCCATCCCTGTTGATTTAAAAAAAAAAAAAAAAAAAAAAAAAAAACTCCGATTCTGAAAGTAAATGCAGAAGAAAATATACTAAAGCAGTAGTCTGTAGATACCACTAAAGGTTTGGATCTTAGCTATTGGTTTTTTTTTTCTTTTTTTTTCCATTTTTCATTTTAAGGGATAAAAAAAAATACTAGTTACAGAAACATTAGAGCAATGCAAATCAAGTGACTAAAACAACCCAAAACGGAGATGTTAGAGTGAGATCATGGATCAATTCTTCAGCTATTTCATAATTCCATTTAGTTCAAACCAGATAACTTTTTCCACTAAAATTAAGTGAAAGAAAAATTACGTACAAGTTTTGTAGTTAAAAAGAAGGAAGAAAGTTACCTTTAACTGGTTAGGAGGCGTGAGCTGAGGTTCCATGGATGTCTGAGATCAGTAGCCGGATTACAAAAAGTTAAACAGATGAATACTAAATAGATGTTACTGTGCAGATTTTATATATAAGAAACGACTGAGAGATATGGGAATGCCAACCGCCAAGCAGGGCCGGTTCTGAGAATTTGGGAGTCCTAGGTGAGCCTTCAAAATGGGGTCCTAGGATTCTCTGACTCCCGACCCTCTGTACATTGACATGTATAAAAAAATTCACTAAATATATGAAAAGTCTATTTCTACATCAAATATCATTAAAAATTAATATCAAAAGAAGAAAGATATACAAACATTAATCAAATATTAGCATTTATTAAGTTTATATAATCTAATTTTTCAACCAATTCAAACCGAAAGAGAAGTCCCTACCCAATACGCCAAATTCCAATCATTTTTCTATTGTTACAATGTTACTTATTACATTCAATAAATGAATGAATGGTTGGATTATAGAGACAACATCTTACGACTAGGAAAAATATTAGAGTGAAGAGGATAGTAATTTTCGTAAAAACACCTACGCAGACGAAACGGATTTAAATAATTTATTATATATTAGATAAACTAATTAATTTGAACATTTAATAATGTCATTTTTCAAAAAGGTGAGAGTTTTAGCCTTTTAGGTACATAATAAAGATATATGTGGTGTGATATTAAAATAGGGTAATAAAACCCCATAAAAATAAACATATATGTGCTATTTAAGAGAGAAGTAAAAAAGTAAAAATAAGATGGTGGGGACTATTTAAAGGAGAGAAGACGTGCAGATATAAAAAAATAAAAATAAAAAGATGGCGGGATTATCTTAAGTAAAATCATATAATTAAAATGATGTTGGGAATAGGGTTGTCTTCTTCCTCATGTGAGGCCAACCCTGCAACAAAAGATTTCCAAATTCCGACCTTTACATATAAGCCCACATAGCTCTCACCCATTCTAGTCCAAACCCGCCTTAACTTCACCTAAAAATCGGGGGCCCTTCCGAAATGGGGCCCTAGGCGGGCACCTACTCCGACTACCCTTAGGACCGACTCTGCTACCAAGCGACTTACACAATGCTTAATACACGGAGTTCACAAGACAAGATGTAAACTTTCAATTTACAAACAGTGAGAGAGATGTTACATAGTTTTTAGGGGATGATGATATTCCATATTTGTATATATCGATAGTAGATAGGGAATGCTGGGTTGAGAGTGACAAGGAAAGAAGTTGAGGTTCCACCATAAAATTTGTTAGCAATATGGAGAGTAGTTCAATTATTTATAAGCACATATAAAGTCCTTCATTTTTCCGATGCGGAATACATAATCTCAACACGTCCCTTCACGTGTGAGGAGTTTTCAAGTCTAATATTTGGACAACATAAATTAGGTGAAATTGAGTCATGTGGCCGTTGAGCTTCATAACTTGCTCTGATGTCATAAAGGAAGTTGAGGTTACACCATAAAACCAATTGGCAAAATGGAAAGTAACTTAATTATTTATAAGCACATGCAAAGTCTCTTTTTTCTCTGATGTAGGATTCATAATCTCAACAATTTTGAGCAACAAGAATTTTATGATAATAACTTGTGGATTGTTTAATTATATTACTATTTTTAGGATGGATAGGAGATTTGGACTGGGATCACATCTGGATCCCCTCCCCTGCTGGATCAAAAATGGAAGGATATGATGTTTTGCTCAGTTTGCTCAGCAAATGGGGATCCAGAGGTGATCCCAGTCCAGGAGATTTGATCTTAAGCTGCACAATGAAATATTAAGATTAGGGAAAATCGCATCCACATCAACATCTCGCATACCTTTCCGTTTGGGAGTTGGGTTTGGGGTGGGAGGGAGGAACCTCCCCCGTGACATGTTCATGTTGTGTGATTGATTTTGCAACTTCTGTTGGTTATGGGGTGGACCTTGTCCAAATTTGGTTGTTCATCTGCTTCTTCGCTCTATAAACTCCTCGAGATCACAACCAATCAAACGGTCAACATCAGTGATGAAAGTATGCCTATAAGAAGAGTATGGAAATGTACCTGGATCAATGGAATCATGTGAAATGAGAGATATATATCTCAGTTTTATGCTATAACCTCTTTATCAAGGAAGAGATTTCGATAAATCAGTTCTCACATTAGATAGGATCAGCATAAAGTTTGGAGAGATATACATCAGAAACTTCGGTAGAGCTACATTTGCTACCGCAATTCTAACACCATGTAGGATTTTTTGGTGAGAAGTGCCCCACATATAACATGGTCATAGCATTACCACCCAAGTTTTTTTTATTAAGATGTTATCAATCACCCTTCGTTTTGAAAACCAATGCTAGAAGGATTATATGAATTATGTCACATGAAGAAAGAGATAACGAAAGAAGTCTTGTATTAGATCTATGTCATCCGCTTCCACAACTATGCCCAAAACCAAAACGCAACAAGGAGCAACCCACCAAGTCTAACTGGATTCTTCTGGCATTGATATCCATGGAAGCAATAATTAATACAAACCATATCTCAGAAGACAAGTATAAAATGAAAAAGATGGATAAAATTGTGGTGCTAACCAAACATTTCTTTGGGCCAAAAAAAGAAATACCCAAATGCAGCAAAACAAAAAGAAAACAAAGGCAGGGCATCCTACTAGTACTACAAATCCCGCACCACCAGAGGTCCTTAACTTTTCTTTTTTAATCTGTTTCTCGATTCTATCTTCATTCATAAGCCTTCTCCCAGTCATCAACTTCAGGTGTATCTGCAATAACTCCAACTGGCTGCCCAGCCAAAGTGGAACTCGAACTCGAACCGCTTGCTTTCGACTCCAAACCCAAATTTGGTGGACCCAAAGGCTGTTTTCTAGAGTCCTCAACCCTGGGAGATGAAGCGGATGAGCCCAATGCCGTGTCACTGTCTAGTACACTCCATCGATTTACTGAGGCAGCAATTGGTACTTCTTTATTCCACACGTTTGCCTGCGCATCTGTAGAACTGCCTGACCACTCTTCCTCACCCCATGAATCTTCCCTCCAACCGGACTCTCGCGTAACAGCCTTCTTCCACGGATTACCCCTCAGCACTGCAGACGCTCCTCCTTCCTTAGCTGTCCCCAGTCCACCCCAAGCGTTAGAACCTGATGCCGCCATAGATGCACTCCCATTTGAGTGGACAACTATAGCGCCATGATATAGTGCGCCATTATCCAACCTCCTCATTGCAGTTGCTGCTCGAGCAGGATCGTTGAATACAGCTAATGCATTCTTATCGTTCAACCATACTAACTCACACTCCCCACCAAACCTTAATACAAGTGCACTTATATCTGCATCTCTAGGAAGATCTGGGAATGAAACTACAAGCCTGGGATCCATGTCTACTAAATAATCATAAGCTGGAGGCTGGGGTGCACTAACTGTTGTTGTACCCTTAACCCCAAGTATCCGAGTGGGGGCTTTTGATTTTGGTGTAACATGAACCACAATAAATCGCTTGGGCTCCCAACCAGCGGCTTGAACTGCAAGCTTCCATCTTTCAGCGATCATCCGAACTACATCCCTCTTCTCCTTTAGCATTGGACAGAAAACATGAACCTTGAGACCACTTGTAGCACCTCTGCTCTTGCCGAGCACTAAGTACTTGCATCTCTCCTCCACTGATAATACCCACTTGGGATCACGTCTAAGAAGGTCCGAAAGCAACTCAGAAACAGCAGAACTCTCACCAAAATGGAGTGCATCCAAGTTTGGAGGAGCTATATCAAAAGCATCTGCAAGAACCCGTTTTCTCTCCATCTTAGCACATTCATCATCACACATAAGCTTCCTCTGTCCGAGCGGGATCTTCTTGCCAGTTGATTCAATTGGTTGAAGTGGTGCTGGCAACCTTTGAATAACGGAAGCTTCATACACAGTATCGGCCTTGAAACTAGCATTGCTGCCACCAGAATCACAAGGAACAGTTGCTGTCATCCGGCCACAAGAACAAGTGATTGTGACAGGAAAATCACATCTGCTATCAGGACAAGAAGCATAAGGGTGACAAAGTGAAGTACATGTATGCCTGCAATCTCTCCTAGGAGCACCACATATCTGTCCACAAGAAGTTTTTGAACCTTGTTCTGCTGAGCAAGATGTATCACAGGGAGGTGGGTGACAAGTCCTGCCACAAGCATGCATACCACACTGCCTTGTCTTCCCACAGAGCTTGTTACACTTGATGTCCCTCGACCCACAAGGAATGTTCCTGAGGACCACATGCCCACCAATGCACTCCTTTGCCACCGGCACCGAACATGGTGGACAATCTCCAAAGTGGCAGCTGTGAGAAGATGTATGCCCACAAGGCTGAGGGAGTGAACACGGCAGCTGACATGACGGGGGAGGGGTACCGCATGGTAGTGGAGGAGGGATTGAAGTCCTCCCACAGGCACAGGTCAGGTCCGTGAAGATTGTATCAAGGCAGGGAGGGCAATGGCCACTGTGACAAAGCGATTCACAAGAATGCTGACCGCACCTTAACTTCTTCCCACAGGGCATAGAGCAAAAGTGAGGATCCCAATCCCCTGAGAGAGCATTATTTGAATTAGAAAGGGGACAGCACCTCTCACTGCACCGATGTCTTCCACAATTCTTCTTCTGCCCACAAGGCTTGTCACAAGTAAATTTCTCATTCTCCATTGTGGTTTTAAAGCATTCCACTGTCCGAGAAGTTGACCCACAACGACATTTTTGGGTCACTTCAACCAAACAAGGTGGGCAATCCCCAGTATGGCACACCTCTTGACACTGGTGCATCCCACAAGGGAGAGACTTGCCACATAATTGTGAACAGGTTGGAATCGGATCCAAACAACTCTGTCGTTCCTCTTGCAAGCTTGTTTTCCCACAGTGGCATGTCTTAATCTTACTTGGCATTAAATTGCAATCTCCGCATGGCCCTGGATGGCAAACTTCGCTGCAGGAATGATTACCGCAGCTAAGCATTTTTCCACACGTGGAACTGCATGAAAAAACACCATCTTCTGCCTTCACCTCTCCCTTCACAGTCATGTCTCCACAGAGAACAACCTCCACCTTTTTCTTGCAAAAGCAGGACGCATCAACAAGAACCTGACAAGGATCACAAGGACCCACATGGCAAGTCCGCTCACAGCGGTGACGCCAGCAATCAAGAAGCTTATTACAATGCTGACCACAAGTCAGAACAGATGTCCGATCGGAACATCTTGTTGTGATTATTTTCTTTCCACATGGGCATAAACGTGGAGGGGCAAATGCTTTACAAGGAGGGCATGGACCTGGGTGGCACTGCAAGACACAAACGTGAGGGCAAAGATCGTCCTTACTCACACCCTTACCCGGTACCTCCCTCTCGAGTTGCTTCCCGCAAGGCTCGCCACATGAATGTGGTGTCAAATACAAATCTGAAGGTGGGTCCGTCCTCTTGCCACAAAAGCAAACATACCGAATCTCCTTTGACGAAGTGAGCTGTACAGATTGACATCCAGGACACCGCCAATTAAACCCCTGATTCTTCCCCGCTGACATGTCGATAGAAGTGGGAGCTCGAGCCCATTTCTTGATGCAAGCCAGATGGAAAATTGAGTAGCAACTTGAGCAGGACCAAACAGGTGCAGACCTCCTCACCATATCATAACAAATCATACACTCGACAGTGCCCTTCGTCAGCTTATCCTGAATTTCTTGCACAAGCTGGGGCAAATTTGAGTCCTTCAATCCCTTCTCCTCCTGATTGTCATTCCTTCCCCTCTCCCTTCTATGGTTCACCGGCCGACCCTGTCCTCTAACGCCATTATTTCCTCCTCTATGTGGCCGAATCTCTGATGGAACAGAGCTATGATTAGGATGGCTGACATTGCTATTCGGGTTGTCCAGGTTGAATCTTGAAGTAGGCTGGCTGACACTGCCATTCAGGTTGTTCGGATTGAATCTTAGATTAGGCTGGGTGACATTGCCATTCTGGTTGTTTGGATTGAATCTAGAATTAGGCTGGCTGACATTGCCATTCAGGTTGTTTGGATCGACTTGTGGAGGCGGGTTCACGGCAGCAGTGGCAATGGTAGGGTTGGATCCTCTCGGCACCCACTCTCGACGAGCAGGCTGAGTAGGCTGAGCGGCAGGCTGAGCAGGAAACCTGGACCTATCCCTTCGCTCATTTCGGACATGAGAACTCATATTCTGCGAAACCACCAAGCTCTCAAACCTCCTATTCTCCGACAGTGTGCCGAAATAGGCGATCGAATAAGAAAGAAAGAACTCCCCAAAGGAATTCACACACAGAAAAACTGCAATCAATCAAAAGGCAATGAATTCAAATTAGAATTAAATTAATTGACAAAATCCAACAAACTAAGCCCTAAGCATCCACGAGTTCACTAACTAAAATAAATTCACATCTAATTCCAATCAAGCTCAAAACTTTCCAGCATTTTCTGACCAGCCAAACAAGAAAATAAATTCATATCTTATTCCAATCAAGCTCAAGACTTTCCAACAATTTCTGAAACCCCCACAAGAAAAACAGAAACCCTAATCGCAGGAACAACTAAAAATCGGATCCAAATCGACAAAACAAGAGAAACAAAAGATAAATTAATCAAGTAATTACCTGATCGGGTAGTCCCAGATGATCAGAAACGGAGATAAAATTTCCCGCACTTTCAGTGAGAATCTCCCTCTCTCTCTCTCTCTCTCTCTCTTGATTAAATTTCTGGGATTTCAAGTGAAAAACCCAAAAAAAATAAAAAATTGGAAAACTTTACCCTTTGTGTGTGGCTGTGTGGTGGGTCCCTGTTAATCAGTTGGATACTTTACAGATGGGTTTGTATCGGAGGGACACAAACCGACCCGGAGAAGAAACGGGATGAGAGAGACTGGTTTATGTATATTTATAGTGAGGGTGTGGGTTGGGGGTTGGGGGTTGAGGGGAAAGGAAAGGGGAAGGCGGTGAGGGGAGTTCGTCACCGAAATCGCATACTCTGACCGGACCCTTCGTTTACCGCCACTTGTTTAGAGTCCTCTCCAAGTATTTGCGTGCTCACCACGAACCACTCCGGCCGCCAAGCCCACCACCGTCCTCTTTGTGTGCAGGCCTCCCCCCATTTTATTCACTTGACCCAAACATATATTTATTGGGCTACGTCCAATCTCTTTCAATGACCCAATGCAACTAGACAAAATGTAATGAGCCCTTTTAAAGAGTTATCTGATAGGAAATACTTGGTTTTTTGAAAAAGTATTATACAGAGAGAAGTTAAAAGCACATCAAAGCCTTTCATTCTAAAGGCATATTTGGGACTGCTTTCAAATGGTTAAATCTAACAATTAAAAGCTGCTACTAATTGCATTTGGTAAAAAGACATCAAAGTGATTCTGAATTGTAGAAGCGTTGAGTCGCTTCCATTTTACGTGTTTCTAATGTGAAAATGTGAAGGATAATGTCCCGCATAGGTGATGGATTAACATTACAAAGACTTATAATAAGTTGAGCTACTTTTCATATTGCTAATTGGTTTTGTGGTGGAATCTCAACTTCCTTCATAGTATCATAGACAGGTTGGCAAGCGTGTGAAGCAACGGCCACTAGCAGAGCCAAGTGCAAGGCTCGCCTAGGTTATACCATAGGAAGAGCTCTAGTTCTTTAAGCTTAAAATATTAATCTTTTAGTCTATTTTATGATTTTTACTTGTCATATTCCACTTAGCAAATGAAAATTTTGAATCTTAAGGATGCTTTTAAGTAAAATACAAGCTAATAAATGTGAAATAAACTAACCACTTTGACCAATATTATAATTTAATATCACTATATTAAAACTCTCATACCACAAATGGTTCCTTATTTTATTCACTTGAAAATTTGAAGGTTAGAAGCCTAGAAAACAATGTGCAAATTTTTTGCTTCAAATTATTACTTTCAGGTTTACTATTATACAACTTTATGTGGGCAACAAAATATTAAAATTTTTGTTTCGTATTAATAATTTTAGCTTAGCCCCATCAAATAATTTATGGCTACACCATTGGCAACAACCACATGTGCTTTACGTATTTAGCTATATTCGCTACACTACGAGAAGGGGTTGTGAGTTACAATTGATTATCTGCAAGCTTAATTAGCTTCTGAAAAAGAAAAAAAAAACCCCGAAATAGGTTTTCAAGATTATGTTGATGCACTTACATATGGTTGAAATTAGAGTATTGTTGTTGCTATCAAGTTTATTATATTGTTTTGCCTCAAAATATCTGATTAATTCATATTTCCTAATAGTTTGACTACGTTCTTATTTGTAAAACATCTACAAAGGATGTAATTTTCACAGTATTTTTTTTTTTTTTGGTAAACTAATTTTCACATAGTTTTTTTAACTTTTCACATGCACTTTTTTATTGTTACTGTCGGATCTCAAATAAAACCAACCGTTAAAATTAAATAAAAATGTGCGAAATATATGAATATGTGCTTATCACTTCTCATTATTATACAGAGAGAATATATGGAACTAGGGTTTCACACAATTACTTGAAAGAATCAAACTGCATTCCAAACAGACAAGTACATGGAGCTAGGGTTTTGCACCGAGAAATGTGAAAGAAATTCTCAAAAGTGGAATTTTTCATAAATTTCTTTAAATCTCATACTTTTTGCATATATTTATGATATTGACGTTAAACTGTAAAATAATAAAGAATTCATAAAAAATCTCACTTTAAAAGAGTTTCCTTAAACATTTCTCTTTGCACAATTACTTGAAAGAATCAGACTGCATTGCAAACGGACAAGCTTATCTCATTGTTGTCAGCAGCAAGCTCTTTAAATTTGGCACGTATATATATATATATATATTTGCCACCGACTTGTCTATTACCAAAACCAGATCATCAGAATATAAATATAAAAGGGTACTTATGCTTGGCTAATTGAGATTTCCAGGAACTTCAAACAATGGTGTAGCCAGTAGCCACTAGGGACGATTTCAGCAGGCTCCTCGTCAACTAGTACTGCAAAAGGATATGAGGACCAACTCATCATTCATCACCAAATTAACAAGACGCCAAAAATAAGGAAAAGACGAGTATGTCATCATATACCACATCAGATATCAATAAGTGGGATATCTTATGAGGTAACAAACTTTTGATCTTTAGGTGACTAGTTAATGTAAACGTTTGATCTTATAGGTAAACTAGTTTGGCATCCTATGAGGTAGACATTGGATCGTATGGGTAAAAGTAGTTTAGCATCAACCTTTTATGTCAAAAGGTAAAATACCTAACTAGGTTGAAAACCCATCACCTAATAGAACATCATGTAATAGGATAATTTAAATGCAACCGAATGTATATTTTTATGCCTGTTTCATTCAACATGTGGTACATCATAATATAATAAGATCGATTTACATACCGTTACACTTAAGTTTCGCTCCCGTAATATTTTGATTAATTAGAACATCGAAGTGCTTACCTTGTAATATTGGTTCCTACTCATCTAGTTTATATTTATCTATTCCGAAGAGAAATAAACGTAAATGAATATAAAACAAAAACTTTCTTTTTATTTTTTTTAATTTTTAGTCACATAAACAAAAGGCAAGATCAAGACTGTTTTCTATTTTGTTAGGGTAAAGACTAAACCCTACCTACAACAAATAAAACTGTCCCTGCAGCTGCAGGAGAGATATTTTAGTATGCTCAAGAAAAACATCATATGTCATTATACAATTATAGGGATAATTGAAAACAAAAACTTTAAATTGTATAATAACAAGTGGCGTTCCTCCTTGTGTACTGGGCACATTGAAAAATCTCTCCCGTAAGAGTCTTGGTTTGGTTTCAAGTAAAACAAAGCAAAAATACTGTTGTGTATATGCCCATGTTTAGTAAAGAGAATCCTAGCAAACCGAAAGTATTAGAAGTGTGAAATGAATTGAAAAGAAAGTTGTGTGACAAGGGTTGGCTTGTCTTTAATGTTCTTGATTTGGTTTTTAGTCAAACAATGGAAAGGAAGTTGTTTATTTACACATGTTCCATGTTGGTACAGAATTCTAGCAAAAATGAAATGCATGATGATAAGTGTGAGAAGCTATAGCCATTAATTTGCAGCTTTCCTTAAGGGTATCCTTGTTTGTCAAGGATAAAGAAAGTTGTCTAATATGCATGTTTCATGCTTTATTCATGTTTGGCTTAAGATTTTTGCAAAATAAAAAATATTACAACAGTTTCGTTCTTTTGAAAGGTACTCTGAATTCAAACCACGTCATGAACCGTGCTTATTAGAAAGAGAAAAATATGATACAATACAAGTGATTGGAGGCTAAGAGGAGGTTCATTCATTTGCAACTTCCTTTAGCAAGTAAATTGATAATTTGTCTTAAAGAAAGTGAAATGAAACACTTTTTTTCCTTCTTTTTTTTCCGGAATATACATTCTAGGGAGTAGTGTTATTCACACACTGTTTTTTACTTCACACACATTATATATGGATATAATACTTTCATTTACTTTCTAGCTGGCACCAGTTTGCATATAAGATTCACCAAATAATACAATATATGAAATTATTAGAAAAAAAATCATTTAATTTTAAGCTTAATTTGATATCAATATATAATTATATTGGCTTATACAAAATAGTGGTGCAGAATTTTCAATTGTATGCATTGTATTTGGTGGTGTCCAGGTAAATGAATTATAGACAGGGATCAGCAACTGCCGTTCATAATTAATTTTGTTACTTTTTAGTTTTACCCCACTGTTCTCCAAATTTAATTATGTTTCTTTATTTAAATAGAATATTCATTAAATAACAAAGAAAATAACTCTTATTATATTTTTTTTTAGTTTTTCTCTTTGCGGTGATATGTTCTTGATAAAAATAAGAGGTTTTTAGGTATACACCGAGATTTTAGGCGGTTAAATTCTTGATAATAAAAACGATCGTTCAATCACTTCAATGTTCGGTACTTGCAATATTAGAGTATTAGTATAATTTTTAATTTTTGTGCAAGAAAATTGATGGGAAAACTTATATAAAAAGATTTTAAGAATTCACATGTAGCTAAATTCATACATATTAGGGTTAGAAGCTAATTAAATGATAGTTGTTTCGTGAGAAAGGAAAAATAAGGAGTGGAAATCTGATGTATATTTTCCGTCTTATGGACGTAATGAATTTCTGAACAGCAAGAGCGCACTATAAAGTACAAGCCAAGAGTACAACTCAACCACAACTCATATAGTCATATTCCTACACGTATTTCTGAACACTGTGGACTCTCTCTCTCACTCTCTCTCCCTCTCCTGCTATAATTTGTTCCGGTGATAGAAGTTTATCGCCATATCAAAGCTCTGAAACCCTATCTTCTTCGTTTTCTTACTTTGGCTTCCCGTTTGTAACAAAATGTCTCTTCTCACTGATCTTATCAACCTCAACCTTTCTGATTCCACCGAGAAGATTATTGCAGAGTACATATGGTGAGCATGCGTTCTCTCTCTCTCTCTCTCTCTCTCTCTCTCTCTCTCTCTCATTTTCCTGCTGTTTTCGGGATTAAATTTGATTTTTCTGTTTTTTTGTTGAATCATGAAACAGGATTGGTGGGTCTGGTATCGACATCAGAAGCAAAGCCAGGGTAATCTTCTATTTATTCAAATATAATGTGTGCGTATTAATTCTATTTGGAGTACTTATAATTTTTGTATGAGATGAGGCAGACTCTTCCTGGACCAGTGGGTGATCCCTCAAAACTTCCCAAGTGGAACTACGATGGTTCCAGCACTGGCCAAGCTCCTGGCAAAGACAGTGAAGTCATCCTTTAGTGTGCTCTCTTTCTCTGCCCTTTTTTCTCTCTGTTTTTCAAGTCTTATTTATTAATGATTTATTTTTCTTGGCGTTCAAAAAATAGTCCACAAGCAATTTTCAGGGACCCGTTCAGGAGAGGCAACAATATTCTTGTAAGTCTCCGTCGGTTTGAGTGAAGTGATAATGTTTGTTGCAGTGTGCTTACCGAATCTGGCTATAAGCTAGACGTCTGTTCTTTAATCAAACTGACAATATGTCACCAATAACGTATTGTATCATTGTCAAGAAAACTTACTGACATGTTGTCAATGCACATTCATTTTACTTAAACAATATACGTGCTTCACAAAGAATTTATAAGTACTTACCTCTTAACTATTTCTTAGTATTTAGTAGTTCTTCTATTATTTGTAGGTCATATGTGATACTTACACCCCGAGTGGAGAACCAATTCCGACCAATAAGCGGGCTAACGCCGCAAAAATTTTCAGCCATCCTGATGTCGTAGCCGAAGAACCCTGGTAATAAGTTGTACCATTCTTTGATGATGTGATATTCTAAAATACTTTAATTTATTAAAAAAATAGGATTCGAAGTCCCGACGGAAGGGAACATGACCTTAACCATTTATCCTAACTTATATATGTGACATACCTTTTTTTTAACCTCTTACATGTCTCGGGGGAGTTCTGTTTAGGAATTCATTAAATATTTATTTTGATTGAGTGGTTTGATTAAATTTAAATTGGAAAATTTCAGGTTTGGTTTAGAGCAAGAGTACACTTTGTTGCAGAAAGATCTGAAATGGCCAATTGGGTGGCCTCTCGGTGGATTTCCTGGACCACAGGTAACAACACATATAACTCGAAAGAAAAATATACATCTCAAAGTTTAAGAAAAATTAATTTGTAATTACTTTACTATGCGGTGATGTTTTTAGAATAAATTAACTTTTGTATTTCTCGTAAATTAGGGACCATACTACTGTGGTGTTGGAGCTGAGAAGTCTTTTGGGCGTGACATTGTAGATTCTCACTACAAAGCATGTCTATATGCTGGCATCGACATTAGTGGCATCAATGCTGAAGTTATGCCTGGCCAGGTAAATACTAGACACCGAACAAAGCCTAAATATATTACTCTCTTGTTCTTCTGTGCATCGGGATTTTTCTGCTGCAACTATAATGTAATCTTCTCTTAATAATATAGTGGGAATTCCAAATCGGACCAACTGTTGGCATTGCTGCTGGAGATCAGTTATGGGCTGCTCGTCACATTTTGGAGGTAATTTAAACTGATTATATGTGATTTAGTGGAAAATTGAATGACCCTCGGCGAGTCCTTGTGATGAAAATGATCTTGTTTATGTATTAATACAGAGGATTACAGAGATAGCTGGAGTGGTGCTTTCGTTTGATCCCAAACCTATTGAGGTAATTAGAATAATTGGAGATAATCCAATTTATCCCTTGTTAATTATTTGGTTAATTTCGGATTTGAATGGTTTGAGGCGTAATGTGTGTGTGAGCAGGGCGATTGGAATGGGGCTGGTGCTCACACAAACTACAGGTAACAAATGAGTTATGTCTTTCTTCTTGTGGTTTTCATTGATTGGAAACTTCAGAGAATCAAGTGCATTTGATGGTAATTTTTCAGCACCAAGTCGATGAGAAGCGATGGTGGTTATGAAGTGATAAAAAAGGCGATTGAAAAGCTTGGCTTGAGGCACAAGGAACACATTGCTGCTTATGGCGATGGCAATGAACGCCGCCTCACTGGGCGGCACGAAACAGCTGACATCAATAGGTTCTTATGGGTACGTATCCCTTTAATCATTTGAATTCGCATTTCCATATGACTTTCATATACTTGAGAGTGCACTACTGTGATTTTCGCTGACAGGGAGTGGCAAACCGAGGAGCGTCAGTGAGAGTCGGGAGGGACACAGAAAAAGACGGGAAAGGTTACTTTGAGGATAGGAGGCCGGCTTCTAACATGGATCCTTATGTTGTCACCTCCATGATCGCTGAAACTACTATTCTCTGGAAACCCTAATTGGCTACTCCTACTCTGCAACCATTATTTCCAAATATTGAAATAGAATGGTGCATGAATGGGAATGAATGAATAAATCAATTGTATCTTGTCTCAATCGTGGCATTGGACCATTACAACAATAAAATTTGACGCTAAAATTATGGAGATTTAACCATGTATTGGTAATTAGATAAAAGACTTTCCTTCCCTGTGTTGATGGTTTCTCTCTTTTTTTCTTGCTGTTCCTATGAATGATGAAAAATTGGAAACATCTATCGTACGCACTTTTATCCTTAGTTTGAAAGGTTGTAGACGTTCTTCCTTCGACCCTCGGAGTCTTGCTGGCTTGGAATTGCCATTTTTTTTAGTTTTCATTACTGTATAAGTAATAGGCTTTAGTAATTTAGCCTATAACCTAGAAGAACTCAAACTGAAGTATAAAGGGGATGCACACTGATATAACTAGTTTGACTGACAAGCTAATTTGCATCAATAAACTTTAATTACAAAAAGATGAATGCAAAATTAATCGTGAATGACATATTAAGGGATAAATAGTAACTCGTCTTCTTTAATTTTTTTAATCAAACTGTATATGTTGTTTATCAAATCCAAAAAATAAAATTGTAATTTCAAAATATTTTATGTATTATATTGTGATATCTTATGCATACATGTGAGCAGCCGAAATTGCAGGTAAGACGAAAACTAGCACAGAGAAAGTCTTGCAGGCTTGCAGCTATTCAGGGGTGGTGCGCTGTGCGCACATACACATTGATGTGGGTGCATCATGCACATGCACCACTGTTACTTCTGCAGCAGCTCTCGTGCGATGATGAGGAGGAGGAGAAAGGGGATTTGGTTGGTTCTATTGAGATTGGCAATGGCAAATTTGTTTGTTCCCAAAAATAATGAATACACGTTATACAAACTGCAATGTGGTCCGACCATCTGTCATCTGCTATCAGATATCCTGGGGAAGAGAGAATATCCTAGAGTTACTGTGTTATGTTAGATTGGATTAATAATAAATAACTCTATACTTATAAAGCAGCAGAAGTGAATGATTTTCATTTCAATTGGAAGAGGATTAAACATGAAAAAATCTCTCTCTTTTAATTCTATTGTAAAAAGCATTGAAATAAATAAGTTCTTTCACAAGTTATTCATCTTTTATCTTTTAGTTAGACATAATTTACCTTTAAATTAAGAATTTATTCCAATCAAATCCTATATACCAAACGAGACCCTACCTAAATTAGTAAATTATGCAATTTTTTAACACGAACCATATTGGTTAGGGATGAATCAACACAAAACCTCGAGTACATGACAAAACGTCATTATGAGTCATGAAACAGCTTGATCTCAATGAAAAAAAACGTATGCAGGAACACTGAATTACTGACCATACATGTCATCCTCACAAGGGAGCTCTCAAAAGAATATGAGAGTCAAATATTTTGGTCTCACTTGATTCTTTGTTGATTTTGTTTGAGTAAGAGATAACCATGCCATGAAATACTACACAGCTAATCAAGCTATTTTTACAAAGAGCAGGCCGTGTGCATTAGAAGTGGTATTTATGTGAAGTCCAATAGTATCTAAATACAATGGTGGTCCGTTTATTCATAAGAGTTTCTAAACCATCGAGTTATAGTCAAACACGAAGTAATACGAATACACAAACTACACTAGCCCTTTTTTTGACTTTTTTCTACGCTAATTTTTTTAGGGATTACCAATGTAACTGAATATTGCATCACTAATGACAAGGACTAGTAATCCACCAGTGCTTTGTTTCGATCCTTCTCATGGTGCATTCCTTTTGACTGTGAATGGGAAATTGTCAATGTGAATTTGCATATTCATGAGAAACTCTTGCATAATTGAATTCCATTTTTTATAATTTATGAAGTCAATGTGAATGAAAGGGTTTATACTTTATAGGAAGAAAAGGTCCTGGCCCTGAACGCGACTTGTTTAGCCTTGATCATTCAATCCAAAACAATCAAAACATAGAAATATCAACAACTTGCCTTTTCAACTAAAAACGAAGTAAAATATAATGATATATATATATATATATATATATATAAAATAACACATACAAACAATCGAGATTTGCCAAAAGATTAGTCCTTCGACACTTTCCAGATAACTCATGTAATAGCATCCCTTTTAAACCACCAACTTTGGTTGGTAGGAAAACAACAAACACACACCAACCGTGACTCTTCATACAAAGAACTAATTCATACGTAAAACCAATAGAGAACTTTGTATTGCTAATGTGTATCATCACAATACCTCATGTAGTCGCCACACAATCATTTATTTTAAGTTTCGCATGTAACTTTTCGTGATTAACTTAAGTTGCATTTTGTTACACTCTTATTCGGGATACATATAGCATTTCGTGATTCGTGATTGATTTGATAAGTTGCGTTCCGTTATCTAACAGAAGAAGAAAAAAAAGTCGAAACATATCATGATTAGCCGGCTTTTTGGTTCATATTTGATAAAACGATATCTAACAGCAAGACAAGAACCAACGTATCATGGATGACGGATGGATTATATGAAATCAATCAAAACCAGAAAGCCAAATTCCATAGGAGCCGAAAAAGTTTGATTTTCGGACAACATTTTCTTCTTCGACATGATTTTTGGATTGAATCAAACCAAAAAAATTATGAGACAGAAACAAACAAAGAGCACAAAGAAGAATAGAAAAGTATGGAAATCATTTCCGGGAGCAAAACAGCCGTATCATAAACTAAGAAGATGTATTATATTTACACAGAGAACACGTCTAAAAGTACCAAGTCCAAAAAAGGCCAAAAAAAAAAACAGGGGAGCAAGAGCAGAAAGATGCGAAAAAACATCCCAAAAGCCCCATCATCTCCTCTCATCAGTTCCAAGAAATCAAAGCCCTCCTACTTCTAAATCTTAAGAGTCGCCGACAGAGATTGGCCTGCAAGAAATTCCGAGAGGAGACCGAGAGATCTGCCTGGTGATCTCTTTGAAGACAGGTCTTCTCATCTCCGGCTTTCCCGGCAACCAGTCGATCGTTTTTTCGGATTCTTGCTTGATCTTCCTCACTTGGCTGTGAACTGGAAAACCCACTTCCTCGAATCCCTCCTCCATCTTTCTGCTGTTGTTGCTGTTCCTGTTCTCCATCTTCTTCCACTTCCTGTTTTATTTGGTGTATATCTATATGTTTGTGTGTATGTAATTCTAAAGGGCAGATGAGTATGCGGGTATATATAGTAAATTGGGAGCCATGAGACGTAGGATGGAAGGGAGGACGGAAAGGAAGTTTGGTGGAAGAAAAACCAACTTTTGGATTAGTTTGAGTCGACTCTTTTGGACCTTGTTGACGCCTAGGGTTTGATCCTGTGTGTTTCATCACGCCTTGTACACATCATACAAACACTTGATTGGGGTATTTCAAACTAAATCACGAACTGTCCTTAAATCACTTAAAATGTATGACAATGTTTAATTAATTTGGAATATCAACGCACTGGTATCATAAGTCAATTATACGTTATCACGTTACAATTTTAAAATTCATGACAATATCTAATTTACTTAGAAGTCCTCCGCTCACATAGTTACATTCCAATTGTATGTAAATATTTCTGTTTTGACTATCATCCATAGGCCAAGATCAAGTTTAACTAGATTGATCTGACGGTCTTACAAAGTGCATGTTCAAAACTACATCATGAAGTCCTTTTAGCTGATAATATCTCTCTATGTATATTTATTTCAACCCAGTCTTAATTTTATGAATTTCGTTGCTAATCTTGGTATTAAATCCTCATATTGACGGGATAATTAGTATTATCTAAAATTTGATGGCTCTCCAAATGGGAAGGCATATCAATTTATGATCTGGATTTCCCCATGATATCTGCATTAACCCCACCAGGATTTTGTTTTGCGGTGCAACTTCAATGCGTATCAGATATTTTGCTTTTGGGATTTTTTTAGTAGGTTTTTGGAAGTCCAAATCTTCTGTGCTCAAAATATTCTATTTATTCGTTTTGAATGTCAATGAATTGCACAAGGTCAGAATTTTTATGTTATGATTCCATGTTGGCAAAGAGGTTTACCAAACGACTACCAAATCTTCTAGGGCAAGAGCTTCTATTATTTGACTGGTCCTTGGCTTGTCAAAGTTACCATCCATTCCCCTTGATTTTTAAGAATATCACAATCCCCATTTAAAAATGTTTATTTTTGTAAGTTCATCGCAATCGTCACTTAAAAAATGTTTATTTCACAAAGTGAATTAGTAAAAATTTAATCTCTTATAAACTGTGGCTTGAAAATGTGAGATTGACTTAGGTTACGAACACGTATTAAGCAAACACATTCAAAAAACTTCTCAGATGTTGCATTGCACTAATTAAATGATCTGGTGATCTATCGAAATGGTATGATTTTATTTAATGAGTCAAATGTTTCATTTGATAGATAACCATGCTGATATTTTTTTTCAAGTGTTTGTGTTATATCCGGACTTGGAAACGGTTTTAGTCGAAGCCAATTCTTTTTGGTAAAATCCAATTATCCAATGAAGTCAAGTCAACGTTCTTTTTTGATTAAAATGGTCAACGTTCAAAACCCACGGTTCAACAATTCAACTCTTAACACCGCGGCCATCTCCGTTTATTTGAGGGCACAAGTCAAATTTCGTGTTGGTACGGGGGTGATTCAGCAATTCACCAAATTTAAGCGGGTACAGAAGTTCCACTTGCAAAGATAAGGAAGGCCTACGTGGCGTTTGACGTGGTGGGTTTGGGCGGTTAAGTTTGTTGGTCGGGCCATCATTGTCTTCTGGATGTACAGATAGGCCCATTATCTTTCATCATTTCGTATCGGCTTGTAAAACCCAAATCTCAATAAGATATTGACACGTGCACATCCTGCACAATGGCTGGTTGTCGTAATCTTTTGGCTAAATTGGATTAATAGTTTCCATGATAATTGGATAATTGGAAGATTATCTCCGTAGTAAAAATATTCGGATTTGAAATCTCTTGACCACCAGACTTTCATGAGGCAATCCGACTACTTGTAACTCCGGAAAATAGATTTTATAGATGTCAAATTCAATGGTCTGATTGGTTGCTGTTTCATTGATGTAGGGCCGAAAGCCAGATCTTCCTTGCTGCTGCTTGTACGCATTACTCGATCGGTTGTTGAGACAGTAAACGGTTTAATATCATACCTAGTTTTATAATCTGATTATATCATATCTGTTAGGAGTTTTGTAATGGGAACGCAGGAAAAATTTGGGGAAAGGCGGGATTGTTAATGTTGGTTAACGGAAAGTTGACGGAAATGTTAATTTGGAGCTTGAATTTTAATAAACTTCACTACGAGGGTTTAAATCCAAATATTTTCACCATGGGGTTATCTTCCGATTACCCTATCATCACGAGACTATTAATCCAATTTAGCCTAATCTTTTTGTTTTTAATTTGGAGTGGGTTTTAAGTATCACATTCTTAATACTAATTGAATAATTCCGAGTGAAATTTAAGCACTAGATTTGTGAATTTGTGCAATTATACCATCGTAGATATCATGCATTATTCTTACACAAATATTATAACATTTAATCATCACGGGGTAGTCTAATAGTTGGACACGTTTTGAGTTCGATTTCTTATTCTGATGAGTTATACGATGATGATAAGGGTGAGACTAAAATATCTTTGTGAGTTTGTCTGGCATAAAAAAAGATAAACTTCCGTAACAAAGCCATCAGCTGATCCTTTTTTTTTTTAAAAACTATTTTCATACATATTTTTTAATTTTAAACTTTTAATATTGAGTGAGGCCTAAGCATTAATAGGATGGTGAATTCCTAGTGTCAAACTTTCACTTGTCCCATCATATTAGTTAAATCGTGTGATAATTCCAGAGATCTTTAAATTGTGTCCGTTTATCGTATATCGTAAGGCTAGTTTTTGTCAGGTACTATTCATATTTAATTTTAAATAAAAGTGTTTAAAATGATTTCTAATCGCACGATATATAATGAACAGACATGATTTGAGAATTTCCAGGATCCTCACAAAGAGGATCATCCTTTTTCATTAATTTCCAACTAAACATGATTAGGTGTCATGTGTCACCATTGAAATAATCACATTTCATTCTCATCATGGTTTCTTTTTCTTCAATTTGTAGGTCCTTTTCTTTTTTCGAAAGCAAAATTTCTATCATTTGAATGTTGTAAACGAATTAAAATTAACTACCGTTAGGCTATAGATTAAACTTGGGAGGGAGGATTATCGGCGGATCCTCTTTGTGAGGATTTTGAAAATCCTCCAATTACATCTGTTTATCGTGCATTGTTGTGCGATTAGTTTTCGTTAAGTATTGTTTATATTCAATTTTAAATAAAAAAATTACAATAATTTCTGATTGCACGATGAACTAATGTAATTTGAGAATTCTTAAAATCCTCACAAAAAGGAGACGATCCTCACTCCAAACTTGGAATTATTTAATCAATGAATAGCGTTAGTTTTTAGTAAAGGTAATGCCATTGAGAAACAAAATGTTCATACTCCATCCAATGACGACACACCAACCTATATACTGGATGTCGACGCACGTTATGGCAAACTCTACACTTATGATTGGTCCTATGCTCTATAAATCTATTCTCCACTAATTTTTGGTAAGTTTTTATTACGTAATTAAGTCCTAAATTCTCTCCTTGTTAAGAGAAACTGACTGAAGCATTGAAGATCCATTAGCCAAACCCTCCACTCCTTGGACACGTGACTTTGATTTTTAATCAAATGTGTTAATTGTTTTGTAAATACAAATTTGTTAAAATGAAAGATGATGAATTTTGCTAACACGGTAAGTGCTAGAAGCTTGTCCTTCAATAACTTAAACCCTAGCTAGAAAATGCACGACAGTTTGCATTGTATGCTAAATTCCTAATGGATCAGGTCCATGAGGACGACGAAGGAAATTGGAATTGGTAGTGAAAAAATAATTGAGGTAAGCAAATAAGTATTTTCTGGAAAATAGGTAGAGCAAAATTTAGCCTCAATCGAAAGACTTGACGTGTAGAAATATTTTGCAAACGTGTTAGGTCATCCTCAAACAGACAATGACTGAAGCTCACCTAATTTCCTGCATGTCGTTTTGAATCCTTAAATACGAATTGACCCTATATGCCTATTGGCCAACGACCGTATATTAGTGTTGAATATATTCAAAAACCTCCCACTGAAAATGTTTTTCTAATTTGTAAATGTGAAATAAAATTGAAAGGGAATAAAATTGACAAGGAATGAATTTAAACTTTCGTGATGATGAGGAATGAAAAGGCTTTATGAATAATTTGATTACCACGTTCACTTTTTGTTTTGAAAAAATGGACTTCATGGTGGCAAAGTTACGAAAATCCATCTTTTCAAAAGTCGAAAAATTCATATAGGTATTTTAGTCTCCCTTACTATCATCTTGTTAATTAATACGTTTACTTAACAAGAATGAGATAATTGGGAAATTGAAAAATAGAAAAAGTAAAAAATGGAAATCAGATCTACTATTCTTTGTAGCTAGTTAATACGATTGTTGATTTTCACGTATATGATTACAAATTTTAAAAGGGAGCCCCACATTTTTTATGATTTCATATGTTTTGGTAAATATAGGAAAAAGTCGGAATTGAAATGATTCCAAAACCTATATTATCTAGAGAAATGCTAAGCAGACTATCTCAATTAAATTTTCAGTCACTTCACAGTTTAACGTCAATTTTGCGTGTCAACATTATAAAACATTGTGTAAAAAATATGAGGTGGCAAAGAGTCCCAATATTAAGAGAGTCTCCTTAGCATTTCTTTAATGTCTATACTACTATTAATAGAATACTTTTTGTCAATCAAAACTACACGAAATTACCAAAAGTGAACAAAAATAAAAATTATGGCCAATTTAGTAATTACATGAAGCATGAATTATGTTGTTTTCTATGGCACTCTCACATCCATGTAAACTTAGCAGGTCTTATTTATAAATTAATAATAAAAATAAAAAACTCCATTTATTCTAACCTCTCAAGCACACCCATAGGGGTGTTTACAATTTCTTAGTAGTAAATGAAGGGAACTCCCCACATTTGCATGTAACATTATTTAATTAAGAATTCTTAACAAAAAAAAAAAAAAAAAAAAAGAGAGATGGGTTGGACATGAGATCTGTCAACTGAGCATTGAGTGATAAATAGTTCTTAATTGGTGGGTTGGAGTGATCCCACTCTAATTAGGGCTTGTCTTCTTGCTAATTAAACATTTTAATCCATTGGGCTAATATACGTCTGAGAAAAACAACCCATGAAGATATGCTTCTTCTTCTTAAGTTACAAAATTATACTCTGGGCCAGTGGGCTTAACTCGTATCAATCAGTTGCCAAATAAACAAAAACAAAAAGGGAAGAATGTAAGGGGAAAAAAATGACAATTGTTGATTTAAAAAAGTGGATTGAAAAGGACCTCTTCAAGGAAAGTGGTTTTTTTTTTTTTTTTTTTTTTTTTTTTTTTTCGGGTGAACAAACGATATTATCTATACTAGGAAGGGGGTGGGTTAACCTCACAATGAGCTAGCAATAATGTGGTTCAAATTTGCATTTGGTAAGAATCAAACTTAAGACCGCTCATTTACAACTGAAGAAAACTACTAGATCATAGTATAAAGTGGTAAGGAAAGTTAGTAATGAGCATTTTAAGGTTCCATGTGTACAATGTTTTAGGTAATAAATGATCATTACACAAGGAATGAAATAGTAACCTCCTTTTATAGAGGTGTGGTTGAGAGAAGTTATTGCATTTGGTCGATGTGGGATCTAAGAACATTATTGTGTTGTTGACACGTGTTTAAGAGTAAGCGGAGGAAATGAGAGTTTTCATCGATTATGAGGTTAGCTAGAGCTTACTGATATGTGGAGTTGCTCTGCGCATAATGAATGTGGTCATTCTTTCGATACATAATTTAAGGATAAAAAATTTATCATATCGAATTCGAAGTGTCATCCTATTATTACTTAATATTCATATTTCATATAGCTCGAAGGTATAATCTTCTTTTTTCTCTCAAATCAAATAAAAAACTCATTGACGCCAAGTGTGAGGGAATGCTAGACGTTTGGTGGCATTTGGTGCGAATCTAAGTGCCAAGTGAGGGAGAAGGTTGATTCGAAGGTCGTGGTAGTTTCAAAATCAATCACATATGATACGAACACCAATATGATTAGGTAACGGGATTATAATCTAAAGTCTTCGTCTTGACATGAGATAATCATATTAAGAAAAAGTAACTTTTGGTGGTGAACAGACATGATATGGTACAAGGATGGAAAAGCAAAAGCCAAGGGTCTATTCCTTGTGGGTTGTGGTCCTTACGTAGGACAACCTGTTGGAGAAAAGCCACTGATCCTACACGACAAGACACACCAAAGATGTAAAAAAAGACACACCAAGACATAATGGAAATTTGGACACACCCTCTCTTTAAATCTCTCTTTTAAAAAAGCTGCATCCCTATCTTTTGCCACAACTTGGTGCGTGACTATCTTTTGAGTCGCCTTTTGTCTCGTCAACCCGTGCTAGCAAAATATCACAACTTTATGCTGCAATTCTAGTATTATTCTATTCTTTATGTTGGTATAATTTTGACATTAACATTATCTCAACCTCCTCGTCGACTCATGAACCGCAAAAATTTCTATCAATCTTCATTTTACAATTAATATTTCTCAGAAGATGCATGTTTGCTTACCTGGCTGTGATATCTTTCGTTCTTGCTTTCTTTCTAGAGAAAAGTAAGGTTTTCCTGGCTTGATATATCGATCCCACTCTCTACCCTACGTCAGGTTCAAAGGAGTCATCTAATTAAATCATCTCACCATTTGTATTCTAATTATTTGATTACTTGATGACTAATGCAAATTAGTTAGGAATCTAATCAATAAAGCGGATAGAAATAGGGTAGTGCACACAAATGGCATCACTAGCCAGTGGACCATTGCAAGTTGTGCGGTCCCTCTAGCTAGCTCCTCAAGTATTGCATAATAGTCTTGGTGGTGAGAAGATATCCACTAGGATTGGCTTACTAGCTAGCTTATGATATATTCTTACTAACAATATTTTTTCACCAACAAGACTATTAGGGGGCGTTTGTTTGCCCTCATTAAGTGGGACTGAATTGGACTGGACTAACTGTTAGTCCAATACCTTGTTTGTTCTGTGCTGGGATTAACATTAATGAGACTAAAGGGGACTCGCATGGACAAAACTCTTCGCTAAGAGTTCTTAGCGAGACCCCAATAACCATGGGATTGCTAAGACCTCTCTCTGATATTGCTTGCGTTGCTAGCTTTCTATCCTCACTCCGAAATCGCACTACCAAACCACCACACTCTCTCCCTCTCTCCTCGTCGTGCTAGGCTATCGGAACCCAGTCACCAACGTCCCGCAAACCCCGTCACCAAAATTCTGCCTTCACGCCGACGAACCCACAACCCAACTCCCTACTTGCTTCTCGACGAACCCACAACCCAGATTTCCCCTATTTGCTTCACAAAGGAACAGTTGATTCGATATGCTAAATTAGGTTCTCCATTTTCGTCAATTGAACTCGAATCAGACCCAGAAAATAAAGATAACGATCTTGACCTCAAGGACTTAGAATTCGAAAACAATCTCCACAATTTCATTTCCATCCACTATCCCGTAGCTCCTGCGCCAAGCCGTTTCAGGTGAAACAAAATAAATACCAAGTTTCATAATTTGAAGAAAAAGAAGAAGGCCAGAGTAATTTGAAGTCAATCGGGATAAAAATGGATAGGAGTCAGTGAATGGAGGTGAAATGGGACAGAAAAGAGAAAGGGGAAAAAGACAGTGGTACAGAAAAGGGCAAAGAAAGGGGAGAGGGGAGGGATGCAGTGGCCGGAGGAAAAAAATGAGAAGGAAGATGACTAAGAGTTTGACCAGAATAAAAAGATGGAAGATGATTCTAGAAAGGAAAAAGATAATTTAATAATAAAATATTAGTATATAGATTAAATGAATAATAAAATATTTTAGATATAGAATAACTAATATAATATATGAGTCCTGCTTTTTAGTCTGACACAGCACCAAATGCTTCACTAAATTAATCCAACTTAGTATAGTCTAACCCAATCTAGCTTAGTCCTTGAAGTGAAGGTAATCCAGTCCGAGATAGTCCAATGCAAAAAACGCATCCTTAATGTACTAATACTTTTGCCTACTAGCTATCTCACTTACGATATACAGATTAGTAAACTATAGTATATTCAATGAACTTTCAAATGACGTAGTCGGTGCATCCTATCACAAGTTTATTTCGTAGTTGGTATACGTTTATAAACCTCCAAAGCTGGTTATCTATGAAGAAATTATGAGCTTGTGTTGCTCCCATAAAAGCATGATCTACCAGAAGATTTATAAAAATAAAAAAATAAAAAAAAATTGAGGGAGTGACTCGACACCAAATAGAAAAGACGGAATTCAGTATCAGGACTTGTTTGGAAGTATTTTTGTTTTTTGTGAAAATATTTTTTGAACCAATTTTTTGTAAAAAATGCAAGTAAAGTATGGAAAATCACTTGAATGTCTTCCTACAAGAATTCCTGCAAGAAAAGTGATTTTGGAATCCAAAATCATTTTATCTAAAAACTTTTTCAATTATTTTAAAATCGCTTCTAAATGAGCTCTTAGACAATCAAAATTAACTATGAGAACTTTTTGGGTTGATTTTTAAATATTCAACAAAAGCAAAATGACCAAGTTAAGTTAATAAATAAACTTGGTGGGAAACATATTCACATATTAATCACTTGCATAGCTATAGGTTGACTTTAAACGTCAAAGATTAAATCAACAAAATGATACAAAATAGTAAACGGCTGTGCGTGTGTTCAAAGTTCAAACCATTACTGAAATTGCAGGACAATTTTTTTTAATTTGTATCCACCTTTTCAACGTGCTTGAAAATGTTCATATTGAGTAGTTTACCACTAATTTATGTCGAGGGTTCAAGACCAAATCGATCACGTTGCATGCAGAACTCTCCGATAAAAAGATTCTTAGCATGCTCGATCTGATAATTACATTGTTCGCATATGGAATTCAACATGAGGTTTCTGGCGATGCAAAAACATTAATATTTGTTTAGCAATTTTTAAAAATAAATTGTAACATCCAACTTAAAAATAATAATTGGGGAATAAATGCTATTTATATAAAACCTTATATGCATACAATAAGACGCACACGCATCATACGACACAAAACCTTCATATTTCAACAATTTTCCCTCATGCTTGGCAGAATATAAATAAATTATCCGCTTGGTACTGTATTCAACTTAAGACAACCTAAAATTAAATATTAATCATGGTATTAACAAAACTGAAGGTCACTTTACTTCCTTTCAAGTTTCAACCACCGATGACAAATTGTTAAGCCATCTCCAACCGATCCGGTCAGAAGGTTAGAGGGCCAAAGAAATATCACGAAAACCGTCTCCAACTGAAGGCTAGGCCAAATGGCTCGTGAGCCCCACCGGGCCACAATTGCACAATCGAGTCAACCGGCTGGCCTAAACCAACCAACCCTGCGCCGGTCCATAATTCAAGCCCAATGGCTACCTACTAGCTAACATCATTAAATGACATTAAATAACATTAAGTAACATTAAACAATGTTAAACAACATTAAACAACATTAAACTTAAACAACATTAAAAAAACATTTAACAACATAAAACTTAAATGTTTACTTCATGCTTCTTTTGGTCCAAATATATGCAACAATATCCTGTTGTAGGTACTTATTTGTGGCACGCAAACGTATCATCCTATTGCGCCTCATGTACTCGTTTAACAAGATATTACCAGTTCTTGGATGAAAGGCAAATTAGGCCCATCATATATTTTGCACGATCATTCCTTGACCTATCTAGATCATCTTGGTCGTCATCAGATTCTCCATCAATATAGCCATCGCACTCATCCTCCACAATTATGTTGTGTAATATGATGCACGACATCATGATGGAGTTCAATTTATCTCGACTTCACCCTCTTGCCAGTTCCTTGATGATCTTCCACTGTGCTTGTAGAATACCGAAAACTCTCTGAGCATCTTTCTGGTATGCCTCTTGGTGTAAGGTAAACCACCTTTTGGTGTCATCCACATGGTTTGGAATTGCTTGGACAAGTGTCTCCCATTTTGGATAGATGTCATCTGCCAAGTAATACCCCATATTGTATTGATGGTCGTTGATGCAGTAGTCAAGTTGAGATTACACATCGACAAGAAATTTGGAGAGTTACTCACATATTGATACGTAACACTCGAAATCCGAGATGTAAAATTATTGAGATTCCTTATCGACAAGAAATCTGCAAAATTTCTCACATATCGACACATGACACTTGAAATCCGAGATGTAAAATTATTGAGATTCCATATCGACAAGAAATCTGCAAAGTTGGACATATATCGATACGTGGCACGCGAAATCCAAGATGTAAAATTATTGAGATTCCATCTCAAAAAATTATCGAGGTAGTTTAATTTAAGTAACCATATTAATTCAATTAAAATAATAAATTATGTTTGGCCTATAATCCTTTGACCCCTTCGGTTAGAGATGATTTTTTGTCACATGGCTATATTTAGCCATAGCGCCTCGGTTGGAGATGATGTTCATTAAAATATTAAATTCTTGAATGACTATAAAACTAAAATGAGTCATCTGACTCTCTTTTGATTGGAGATGACCTTAATACCAATACCAGATTGATACAAGAGAAGCACAATAGTGAAGGGCAACAGCAGTAACTTTCCTAAAACCCTAGCCCTAGTGAAAGGCAACGACAATGACTTTCCCAAACGATTAAGGCAAAAATATCCCTGCTGAACTGCACTCCACTAGTCCACTGCACTGTATTGCTTCAGTCTTCAGTAAAAGCCCTTTGAAACCGTGTAAGGTCGTCTGTCATCGTCACCCCACATTTGTATAATTTTATTGAAAACCAGCTGCGACTGAACTCTAAAACGCGTCACGTACACGTTCGTAGATAAGCCAAAGCCTCCCTTCTTTCTCCTTCGCACGCCCACTTTCTTTGTTCTAATCTTGCAATCATGCAATTTTTAAAATTCTCAAAATCCGTAAGTTGAAAAATCTTCCTACTCTCGTTTTGGCGCGTTGACAATCGCCGAATTCAATATCAAGCTTTGATTGATACTGTACGAGCGTCCTCACTTGATCACCAAGTAGACACTGATCTGAACCGCCCATGTTGTTTACTTATTGGTCATTTTCTTTTCCAGGGTATCAATCAAGTTATGCAAACAGTTGGTGAAAGCATACAATTTGGGGATCTTCAAAGACAAGGAAATGAGCTTGATCCAAAAAAAAAGAAAAAAGAAGAAGACAGGGAAATGAGTGAACATCGTATAGAAAACTCTCTCATCCTCTTAGCCTAGTCCCGCTTGCAGAGAAATAGACAAACAAATAAACGGTATAATGGAAAAAGTCTAGAGCCATAACTCTAGCATGGTTTTATACAACCATGATTAGGCACAACAAGGTTAAGTTGGCAAAGAATTAGCATGCAAAACTAGACGATGCGTAAATACAACATGATCAAATTATTTAAAATTACAAATGTTAAACAAATGAAAAATAACAAGTTAATTACGGGAGAATTTATCATTTTATTTTAGGAATGAATGAAATATTGCATGGTAGTTTTTCAGATTAATATAAACAAGAAATTAGGTTTAGTAAATTAAAATTAAGGGCATTTCTAGTAAAGTTTTTGTTGGTTTTTTTGTTATTGGTTGTTTGGTTATTTGTTTTTTACCTTGTTTTTTCTCCTTTACTTCTTCAATTAACCAAACAAATTCAAAAAACAGAAAACAGAAGAAACAAATAGATTCACCAAAAAGGACAAAGAAGCTCAGCGACTTAAAATAAACATAGCAACATAGGATTCCATCTCTAAATTTCACATACCAAAAAGAGGTACCGTCTTTGTCAACTGCCACCACCACATGCGCGTCCGTTGTCCTTTGAAGACAAACAAGCAGTGGCCACTCCTTTATTTCCAGAAGCCCTCTATATAATTGAAAATCTCCAACAAACAAAAGCAGAAGCACAACGCAGAAGCAGTTTATTATCCTCAGATATTCATCACTCACTCAGATTCTCCAATTTCCATAACAAAAGCGCTTTTGAACTGAAACTCTCAAACCCCTCCTTCTTCTTCTCCTCCTCCTCTCTGCTCACACAATTAAAGCCAATCAATTTTTAGAATTTTCAGTTTCCAAATTTAACCTTCTAAAATTGGTGGGTTCTATTTCTTTTGAAGAAATATTCCAATTTTCTCTTATTTTTTCCTTTCAATCTACGCGTAGCGAAAGTTGGAGAAGTAATCGATGGGTCTCCTTCTCTCAAAAAATATTTTGGTGAATTTGATTTGCAATTCTTCTAATTCTCCCGTTTTCTCCAAGAAAAATGGCGGAGATTTCATCCCCATGCAAATTGAGAACATGGTTTCTTTGGTTTCCCGGACCGGAAGACAATTCCAGCGCTATGAAGAAGGTTGCCGCCAAGTTGTAGGGTATGTTTCATATCTCTGTTCTGGTTTTTTTTCAAATTTACATTTTTGGTTTTGGACCTTTTTCAAAATTCTTGTATCTTCGACCCCTGAACTTATGAAAATCTCAGTTGGGTTTTTGTTAAATGAATGAAAGTTGTGGTCTTTGTGATTAAATGCATGAATTTAAGAAATTCTCAAGTGGGTTTCTGGTAAAGTTGTGGTCTTTATGATTAGATGCATGAATTATTGTTGTCAATTGTCATGGGTTGATATGGTTGACCTTTTTGTTGGGATTTTGTATGTTTGTAATCTAATTTTTCTTGGGTTAATTTTGGAATCCTGCAGATGCATACCATACAGATATCGGGTAAAACAAACTTCATCTGATGAGGAACTGGAAGTTCTTGTGATTAGTTCACAGAAGGGGAAAGGAATGTTGTTCCCAAAGGTACCAAATTTTGTCCAATTTTACAATACAAAACTAGAAAGCATCTGTTTTTGTTTGTTGGTTTCGTTTTTTGATTGTCGTTAACGTTTGTGCATTCGCAATGTGATTGATTACAGGGAGGTTGGGAAATGGATGAGTCAATTGAAGAGGCGGCGAAAAGAGAGACGCTTGAGGAAGCTGGTGTGACTGGCCATCTTGAAGTGAGTATCTGCAAATTACCAATAGAGCAATCATGTTCTGTAGCAGTTTAGTTTAATTTTATTGAATTGAATTGAATCGAATCCGTTTACTCATCGATTGTTTGGATGATGTACTTGCAGACTAGATTGGGATCGTGGCGTTACAAGAGCAAAACCCAAGGCACGGTTCATGAGGGGTACATGTTCCCTTTGCTTGTTCAGCAACAGTTGGAACTTTGGCCCGAGAAAAGTTCCCGAAAACGTGAATGGGTAAGTGGAATTGCACTATACTTTGCTTAATTGTTTCTTCTTCTAAATTGTGTTACATTGGCTGAACTCTATGAAGATTTGTCACTCATAGTAATGTATGTTTTTCATATTTTTGTAGGTGACGATCTCTGAAGCTAGAGAAGCATGTCAAAATTGGTGGATGAAGGAAGCTTTGGAGAAATTAGTTTGTCAAAAAATGCAGCCCCAACCGAAAGGAGAGGAAGGAGAAGCAACTTGTACATAGACAGGCAGTCTTAGGCTGGTTGTTTTTTCTTTTCGAGTTTTGGCGGAGCACAGCGGTGTACGTAGGGAGGAAGCAGTTTTCCAAAAAAAAAAGAGCTCAGATTAGGAAACAGGATGTCAGATAGAATTGCCTTCGCTGAATCGCAATCGCTGGCGTTCCCACAGATTGTGTTCCTCCCATCGTTTCTTCTCGAGTTAAGTCGTCGCCGAAATGGGGACTGGTTGCAAAACTGTACAAGGTAGTTGAAGAAGATCATGTAGATATAGAACATCATGTAAATTTACAAATTCCATTCTTTCAATTCAATTCATTTTAATTCTTTAATGTGAACTTGATAATTCTTTGTTCATTTTCGTTCATGAATTTATGTTACCGACTCCTTGTCGATTCTTCAGCCCTTGTCGATTATTCAACCCTTTACGTAAGGAAATGATTTTCGCAGACGTTAATCCGAATTAATCCAAGTCAACAGCCGCTTCATCAAATTGAGTAATGTATGTAGGGAAATGATTTTCGCATACCTCCGTTTATTTTTGTCACGGAAATCACTTCTTTAAGCTTCGATCAAAGAACGAAGACCGATGGCGTTGCTTTTGTCACCGTGAAAATTAGATAGGAGGGAAAATGGTAGTGTTAGGCAATATCTGGGGAGCAAGAGAACTATAGAAGTGGACAAGTGACTTGGGTTGTTGTAGGAACAAAGTAAAACCTCAAACGAATTTTGAAGACATGTCAACCCATATTAACCTTGTCGTCAACACATATGGTAACACATAAGCTATTCGAGAAGGTCATTCTTCAAACGTGTTCAATAATACATGTTATGTGTAAGTTTATCCTCACATAACGGTAAACTCAATCATATACATGTCCTTATATTTGCGATGAATACTGAGAAAGATCCACTGTTCATTCAATGAAGGGTTCAGATCTGAAATTAATTTCCCGTTCGTGTGGAGAATGGATCAGTCTCTTTGCCTGCATAGCCTGTTTTTTATGAACCAAAGATTACAAATTGTCCACTTTTCCTCATTTGTGGAGGGCTGCGAGTAATTAACTATCTTGGTTCTAAGATCTGAAGTACTTTTCTTAAAAAAAAAAAGATCTAGAGTACATAAGTGCAGCAACAAGAATACAAGATGCATGTCGAAAGAGACTGCAAGCGATGTGGTAATCTCGACATGGACCAACCATGTCATGAGTCATGACAGAGTGCATTTGCTGGTTCAAGTTTATGGAGTCACCAACTTCTTTTGCTGGTGTTAGGCCGAGCTGCCTACAGGACAGAGCCGGCCCTGAGATTTCAGGCCCTGTGAGAAAGTGAATTAAAGACCCTAAAAAGTACTAAGAATTTATTTTTATTTTTATTTTTTTGTTCAAAATAATAATTTTAGTTTTCAATTGAGCTTTTATAAATTCTAAAAGCACGAACAAATTTAAGAAATCAACAAATGAAAAGGTGGTGTATTATTTTTCCTACGATGGAGATGAGTTTCGTACCCATCCCCTAAGCTGATCTGAGGAAAGAAGCAATAATTCCACTTGCATTAAGATTCAAGTTTGTAATATTCTAAACATACTATATATATATATATATATATTTATGCGCATGCAAAATTGAAAAATTGGGGGCCTTTCCGATTTGGGCCCCTGTGTAGTAGCACCACTTGCACCCCCTCAACGCCGGCCTTGCTACAGGAGTAAAAGATAGTTCTGCGAAAGACGGTTCCACTGAAGCCTTATATAACATACAAATGTATGTATCTCTATTGTTCCCTTACATGTTTTCATTACCCTTCTCTTCTAAATCCCACATTCAGTGCTTAATTTTCTGCACATTGTGTTTAAGTAAAGGCCAGGAGGTGGGATACAAATCAGTGGCACATGTGATCGATCTGCTGCTGGATGAGCTGCAACGAGAAGAGATAAACGACGAAGTGACATGAACCAAACATTACAAGAGCACCTAGATCTAGTTGTCGTAGATTTGAGTCTTTTGATCTTAGGTGGAATTTCTGGGAGAGTAGCGTCGGAGACATGTTTATCCGAGTAGGTAGCTTGTGACTGATACTTTTGGATGAGTCCTCCTGCATTTTTCACATGCTGCAACTCAACTGAAGGATTATGTGATTGACTTGTTTGCACTCACTGAGCTGCTGGTTGGGACTTGGTAGTGTCAAGACGTTCCTTTGTTTGTTTTGGTCTCACCCTACTTCACAATAGTCCCTCCCAATGTGAGAGCTATGCTAGGATAGTCCAACCGAAATTTCTTTCCTCCATCACAGAAAAGAAAACAAAAACAAAAACAGTTGATACAAATGCTGCTCAATTTATAACATGGCGGATACGGCGGCAGAAGAACAAGATTGAGCAAGCTTTGAGTTGAAATGAAAACTTGCAAGTTCATTAAAAAAAAAATATATATATATATATATATGTGTGTGTGTGTGTGTGTGTGTGTGTATATATATATATATAGAGGCTTTCATATGATCAGATCCCAAATGGATCGCAAATGGTCAATTATGCCCCACTATTTTGATGCTCTAGCAGGGTAAAACAGACTTTTTCTATTTTTCCTTGTTCTTATATCTGCCTCAATGTTGTTTGTCGCATGTGAAAATATTTGCCAATTGGGGTCCAAACTTTTGTTCTTTCCGACTTCTGACAGTCCGACCATCTTCTACTTCTTCTTCAACGTAATCCCTAAACCCTAAAACCTCTGCAGAACCCCCAAAACCCTCCTAATCTCCATCGAACCATCTCCACCGTCCATTTTCAATCTCAAAAACCGAAGTATGCCCGTACTCCAAACCAACTGCATCTCCAATCTCCCGCCAAATCCCAACTCCGTGGTTCCACTTCCGCCTTATTCTTTGAGCTACTCCCTCAGCTCCGCCGCTTCTACATTCTTCGCCAGAGGTAAAAAAATCTTCAAATCCAATTCCGCTCCTTTCCTCCGTGGAAAGCCCCCGCGCTGTGCTCGTTTGGCTGTGAGAGCCGCCGGAACCGATTACTATAAGACTCTCAACGTCCCCAGAACCGCCACGCTGCAGGAGATCAAGTCCGCTTATCGAAATCTCGCTCGAAAGGTGAGCTACTTCTTATTGCTTATGTCACAATGCGTGTTATTTGCCTAGAAATTGAAGCCAAAGAAAATATTTTCACAAGTTTGAAGTTGGATAGTTCGAAACCCAATTTAGCACTGTAAGCTAAGCTGGTTTTAAGCTGCTTGATATGCTCGAAAGGGTTGCGGTTAGCGAAAGCTTTAGATTTTTCGTCCGGAAGGCGGTGATTTTGGTGTCAATTATGTTGTAATTAGGCATGATACTCATGTAGAGGAGATGATATAATATAATTCCAGTTTAAGGTGAATTGAAATTTGATGTCGGAAATGTTGTAACTTGGAGCAGTATCATCCGGACAAGGGCGGTGGAGCTGAGGACAAGTTCAAAGAGATTAGTGCTGCATATGAGGTATTACGATTTACAATTTCTAGTTGTTCTTCTTCAATGATGCTGCATTGTCATTTTTCTCTTCATTTTCGCATTTCCGTTGTTCTTTTGGTATCAGTTTTCAGTACAAGATGGGTTTTTTTTTTTTTTCCCATTCAGTTATCGTCATTTGTTTATTTGACTGTTGTTCTATGAACCCATCATTCATATTCTAATGAAGAATCTTTGTAGGTCCTATCAGATGATGGGAAAAGGTCTTTATACGATCGCTTTGGTGAAGCAGGTTTACAGGGAGACTATGATTCCTCAACCATGGGTCCATCAGGGGTAAGATCTTCTTGGTCTTCTGAGTAATATGGACACGGGAACATGTATTGTGCTTAGTAATTTAATTTTGGATGCTTTTCTAGTGAAGGAAATAACTAGTTTAACTGCATGCTAATGGAACCATCAACGTTCAATAGGTGGATCCTTTTGACATTTTTGATACATTCTTTGGAGGTTCGGATGGGATGTTTGGAGGAAGGGGTGAATCAGGAGGCATGAACTTCAATTTCAGCAACAGGGGAAACCAGGGTCTTGACATTCGGTAACTGTCTAGCTGCACTGTTACTGTTGAATTATCTTCATGAAGGCACATAATTTATGTTTTATTGGCTTTTCTTTTAACTTCATGTTGCAGGTACGATCTGTATTTGAGCTTTGAAGAATCCATTTTTGGGGTACAGAGAGAAATCGAGGTTTCTTGTGTTGAGACATGTGATGACTGCAGTGGAACAGGTGCTAAATCTGATAAAGGCATAAAATCATGTACTGGTTGTGGAGGAAGAGGAGGGGTGATGAAAACTCAGAAAACACCATTTGGAATGATTTCGCAGGTAAACAGACCTGTTATAACATTAAAAGTCATTGAAACCACATTAGGTCCAGTTAGGCCATCTCTAATTGAAAGGGCTAAAGGTCCAAAAGCTGGCCTAATTTGCCCAAAAACTCAACTCCAACCGATGGCTGGGCTATAATTATGTGGAGTCCACCAGGCCATTATTAGCCAAAGAGGCATCAGGCTGACCAAATATAGCCCTTTTCTTAGCCCTTTTTTGGTGCCCAGCTCCTCAAATGCAATAGTTGATTCAAATTCAACATTTAGATTTAAAAACATCCAAATGTAGTTAAATCAAATTAACTAATAAATTTAAAGTATAAACTTAAAAGTAATAAATTATTAAGGGGGCTATGTTTAGCCCCTCCGGTTGGAGATGGTATATGAGTATGGTCTAATATTGGTCATTTAAAAATAATTTTTTGCAGGGCTATAATTCAAGACGGGTTTATATTTAGCCCTTTCGGTTGGAGATGGTCTTATGCATAAATTTTCTTAGCCTCGTAACATAGACACCGTAGATTTCTTTCTTCCTATCATCCTTTCAAGATTACACTATACGTCTTAGAGATATGCTTCATTGATGATGTTTTTTTATTAATAGGTATCAACCTGCTCAAAGTGTGGTGGTGATGGTAGAATAATCACTGATCCTTGCCAAAGATGCAGTGGCAAAGGACAAGTGCAGTCAAAAAGAGCTATGAGCGTAAGCATTCCAGCCGGTGTTAATGATGGAGCCACAATGCAAATTCAAGGGGAGGGGAATTTGGATACGAAAAGGTTTATACACAGTTCCAATTTAAGCATACGTCAAATATGTTTTGCTCATATAGTCTAGTTGTTGCTTTCTGTCCTAAGTGGTTGTTAATCCAATGCGTTTGAAAACAATCTACCTTTACGACGGATACAAATTCCAAATAAAACACCAACGTTTTCTGATCTCTACCCATGGCATGCACTTTTATGTTACACCTTTTTAGAATTTGTGTGATTATCCTTGTTCACGAGTGTTGCTGTATGTGACTTGATAATAAGGCATGCCCTGCGCTAATTTCTTTGTCATCTGCATTTGGCAGGGGTAAAGTTGGCGATGTCTACATAGTACTCCATGTAGACGAAAAGGCTGGAATTCGCAGAGATGGTCTCAATCTGTACTCAAAAATCAATATTGATTATACCGAAGCCATTTTAGGGACTGTTATAAAGGTAATCCTAGCTTTATCTCTCAGTGAGGGTCTATGAATATCAATGTTCTATTATTTGGTATAAGTTGTATGACATGGAAATTGTGATATAACTTCAGGTTGAAACTGTTGAAGGCTTGAAAGAGCTTCAGATTCCTTCTGGAATTCAGCCTGGAGAGACAGTAAAGTTGCGACGCATGGGGGTTCCAGACATCAACAGACCTTCTTCTCGAGGAGATCATCATTTTACTGTCAATGTTCTGATCCCAAAGATAATCAGGTTGGTATCCTTAAACTATGTTATGCTCCCTTCTTTCCTATAATTTAAACTTATTAGTTGAACTTGACATCCAGCTTGATATCCCAATACCTTTCATTTTATTCTATGGAATTTATTGTAATTTTAATGACAGTGATAAGGAACGTGCTCTTGTCGAAGAACTGGCTTCGCTTAAAGCATCTAGAGAAGGCCATTCAGCTGCTTCTAAAGGCACTGGTATAGGTTTCAGACTTTTATCATCTATCTAGTTGAAAAACCATAGTAGGATTAATTTCATGCTTATTTCAGGGATACGAGATGGGAACTTTGGCAAGCATAGAACCAATGCATCAAGCCAGGCAACTAAACGTTCTGCATCCTTGTGGGACTCGATAAAGGGCGTGTTGGGGTATGCCTCAGTCGAGTTCTTTTCAATATGTTCAGAACTCATCTTGCATACACACAAGCCTCTCTTAACCATTTGCTCATTTCGCAGGAAGAGGCAGTCGAGGGAGGGATTTGCATCAGTCAGCGTGGACAGGCCACCGTTATTATGGGGGTCATTCCAGCCGGATCCGTTGCATATGGCATCAATTTTTACAGTTTTAGTCGTAACTTGTATTTGTACCGTCATGGGAAAGACCGGTAACCTCACTTTGTTACAGCAAAAGGATGGTTCTCCTCGTACTCATAGAACAAAAAAGAACAGCGTTGATAGAAATACAATGTCCTGACGTTGCTAACTATGATGTAGTTTTTACATACAACATTATACATTGGATTTTAGGATTTGCCCTGCAATCTACGTCCTTTCCTCTCACGTCCAACTGTATTTCATGGTCTTGATTGTCGAGGAAAATTTCGGATATTATCTAGTCTTTACGAGGAGAGCGATTTGAGCTCGGAATACACTGAGACGACACACTAATCAACTCTTAGTTTTTGTGATGTACATAATAGTAGAGAAGTTTTTGTGTTGGGTACACAATGACTGGTGTACTATTCTTTGTTTTCGTTTCATTCAATACATGATATTGAGATATGTAAAAATCACTCTCCTATAATTATTTGAGTGAAATAGTAACATCACGATGTGACAGTGCCCCAAATACCCTAAAAAAATTAGTCAAAATAGTGGGCAGGGTGATTTTACGGGCTGATCCAGGTGGACCTCGACCCCAGCCCAAGTTCAATCGACAAAAACCCTAAAAGGTGACCCATGTAACAACTGACGCAAGTGCTTCTTCTAGGGTTTTACTGAGAGGCCGTTTCTGCTCTACCGCTCAGTCATCTCCATACGAACCCGCCGTCGCCATGGTACCTCTCGCTCCCCCTCAACAATATTAATCATATATTCACTGCTTCTGTGTGTGATTTTCCAATGTGAGTCTGTTAGTATTTAGTGGTTTTGTGATGATTGCTGTTGTTCTTTGCTTTAATCTTGTGGGTTAAGCTTGGGATTTGTGTTAAGATTATACTCTGATTGTATGATGGATGCGGTATTTGAATCATCGAAAAAAACTGGCATAAACTCGTTTTAGTTTAGCTCAGAAGAAAATGTAACAATTGAATGTGCTTCCTTACTCCTTAGGAGCTGTAGGTGGTATTCCTATGGATGACTGTTGAGTGCCCGAAATAGAAAATGGGTGTCCGGGATTTCACGGTGGTCCGGTACCCACTGTGGAACCGGAGCATATTGGGTTCCGCTCGTGATTGAGTACTCAATAAGTTTGAGGTTACCCATTTGCTATTTTAGGTGCCCAAGTGCCACTGTCGCCTCCATTAGTCACGCCTTAGATTATGGATGCCTCTTAGACTGCAAAGTTACGTATCTGACAATGAACTGCGCGAAGTCCGCTTCATTGTGTTTGGGATGATTTGTTAAGTGTGTTGTGATTTTTGAATATGGTTATTAGATTGTTGTGTCTAAGTTATTCTTGCTCTGCACACGTCGTGTAAAACCGTTCTTTTGTGATTATTTTGGTGTTGGTCAGTAATTTCTTATGCTGCGTCCTGTAATTGGGTTTTGTTTTTTCAGATCGCATAATCCCTGTTGTAGTTTGTGTTTCTGTGTGATTTGTTTGATAATGGATCGTTACAAATGTGGTAATGTGTTAGGTGAACGTTCCCAAAACAAAGAAGACCTACTGCAAGAGCAAGGAGTGCAAAAAGCACACCTTGCACAAGGTTACCCAATACAAGAAAGGAAAGGATAGCCTTGCTGCTCAGGGGAAGAGGCGTTATGATCGTAAGCAGTCAGGTTATGGAGGTCAGACCAAACCAGTGTTCCACAAGAAGGTAAATCATTGAGTTCTTGCCCCATTTTCATACGGGGAATAAATAAAGAATAAATGAAAACCAAATGTCTAGATGTTTCTACTTCCGCAGATTGATTTCTCCGTTCTTATTGTTTATTTTTTCAATAATGATCACGTTTAACTTTATGAACAGGCAAAAACTACCAAGAAGATTGTTCTGAGGCTCCAATGCCAGGGTTGCAAGCATGTGTCCCAGCACCCGATCAAGGTTAGTGTATTGTGTTTGCAATTTGCTCGTTTTTGTGTATAACCGTTATTTTCGCTAATGGTTGGTTGTTATCACTGATTTCTGCAGAGGTGCAAGCATTTCGAGATTGGTGGAGACAAGAAGGGGAAGGGAACCTCTCTTTTCTAAATTACTGCTTCCGACAGATTTTGTGTTACTTTTCTATCTATTTGGAGCTTTAAAGCAAATATCGTGGTTTTAATTATCCTTTTTATTAGGTTTCTGTTAAACATCAGATTGTTCTTGACGATATTTTCCCTGCTTTAAATTGATGTTAGAGTTTCTGTTTGAAATTGATGTGGCATTTCGATCTTTTCTTTCATTTCGTTATCATGGGGTTAGCAGTTGATGGCTATATAAACCCTAGTTCTTTGCTGTAACTTTCAGATTTCAGATCAATTAAGCTTTTGAGTTTTAGTCAATCTAGTGGATTCTAGAGATTGTGTTTTTGGTGTGTTTTCGGTTTTAGAAGCTCGTCTAAGGCTTTTCTGATTATTCCGCTGCGTTAGTCGATGTTGCTGTATATCAATTAATTGGGTAATGCCGAGATTAAATTTTGTAAATCAAATAATGTGGATGTTGATGATTAGATTATTACTAATGTGTTGATTAACATGCTTATTTGCTATTAGCAAAATCATTTGATTTAAAAATTTGATCTTCCCAGCATTATCCTAACTAATCACCAGCATGGTGTGACGAGAGCTCCTGTATAGCTATCTCCTCCCCTTCTCTGAAACCCGGCCATCAAAACAGTGTATGAACATTGAAAAACCCAGGAAAACCAACCCCAACACCCCCCCCCCCCCCCCCACTTCTCTTCAATTCACCAAAAACACCACCGAAATGCATTCCCAGCTGTCCCTTTTTCTCTTCTCCCTGCCGGTTTTGCTCCCCGTTGCAAAACCAGATTTGGGTTCTGACCGCGCCGCCCTGCTAGCGCTGTGCTCTGCTGTTGGCGGCTAACCGTGCTCTGGAAGGTCAGCCAGTCCAGCCTATGGAGAGAATTTTCAGTGTGTTCGGAACATGTGTGCATGCGTCATATGTTATTATACAAGTTGAGATACGCTTGGAAAAAAACACTTCCCTGATAATAACATATGGCTAACTCCCTCGAGTTCGGACACATTGAAAAACCTCTCCAGTTCATATTCGTGAACTGGCGTTGTATGCCAGAAAAATTAAATTCCCCAACAACGAAAAATAATAATCGGAGGACCCGAATCTTTTCGGCTCCAACACACCACTTTATTCATACAAAGGTTTATGTTTTTGTGATCACAATGGTAGGGCTTCCTTTTGGATATAACGTGCAGGCTAATGTGACTGTTTATGCTAATGATAAAACAACTAAACAAGGTCTTTGAATTTAAATTCTTTTTTCGTTCGAACTAAATTGGCCCACTTAGTAAAGCAAATGCAGACGAATCAGATCTGTGCTTTGCAAAGGCAGAGCAATTTGTAGTGTGTATCAGATAAAGGCATAATTTGCTGTATACCAACTAATCACCAGCATGCTGTGACCTTGCTCTGTACTATAAAAATGAGAAAAACATGTGTAGGGTCACTTAAACCATGTCATTCGTTGCGCAACTCTTGTATTTGATACCACCTAACCTACATTTATTGTAATAAGGTCACTCAAATCATGTCATTTGTAGTGCATTTCTTATAAACTTTGGATCGTTCAAACTCTTGGTTCAATCTTAGGTGGGAGAGTTGCCCTAGTTAGTAGAGATTATCAAAGTTTTCAAACAACTATGCAAAACGTTGACTGGAGTGGAAATATAGAATCAAATATATGCTATGAAAAACAACTTAAACGATAAGAGACTTCCAACTCAAATGATTAAGGAAAGTGTTATTCAAATATATGCTATGAAAAACAACTTAAACGATAAGAGACTTCCAACTCAAATGATTAAGGAAAGTGTTATTGGCACTCCAAAAATCTCATTCTACACTCCTCATAAGTGTATTTCTCTTTCCTAATATTGAAAGTTTGGAGTGTAGAATGAGATTTTTGGAATGTTAATAACAATTCTCATGATTAACCATGTATACTCACACACCCGAAGTAGTGTGTTCGGTTTTCTTCTTCCAATGTCCCTAGTAACCCAAAAAGGAAAACAATTCATGGGAAGTGGAGAGGACAGCCTTGAATATCATAAACCAAAAAATGCTAGGTACAATAGTAAAGATGGTATCATTTTCCTCGGTCTTTCTCTCTCCCTTCTCCTTTTCTCCTCTCTCTCTCTCTCTTCTTTCTGTTTTTCTTTTTTATAAAAAAAAGTTAACACAAAATGTTTACACGGCTTAATTGTGAACGTACAAATATGTAGACTGACATATGATCTCATGATTTCTCGGTTAATTCCATCAGAAAATGCTGCCGACCATGACCAAAATGTGTAGATTGACAGATCGTCTCATGATTTCTCGGTTAATTCCAACTATAATTTGAGGGGTTACCTTTTCTCGTGAATAAACTTGAGCTGTCTTTTTCTCAGCCTTCCTCCCAAAATTCACACTTTCTTGAAAAAATGTATAATTAATCTAACTAACCTAATTATTCGTAACTGATTAATTAAGCAAACCATATGCATGAAAAGAGATATTTGTTTGTTGAGTATTGAAATGCAAGTAAGCTCCCATAAAATGGAGCTTTATTTTCTTACAAAGTAATTAACCCTCCTGGTGACTACGGAGATGCTAGCAATGTTCTCATTTAGACTTTCTAATTGTATATTCTCATTTTTCTCTATAATTCTTTAATGTTGTTTGATGATTAAAGCTATCTATCATCTAGGTCACCCCTTAAAAATCAATCCTATAAAAAAAAAAAAAAATACATCAATCGTTTAACCATTTGATTAGTGTTGTCTAAATTTACTACTATTTAACTAAAAATATGGTCCTGTTTATTATTGGATAATAATTTGATGGCCTCAACTAATGATCAGTAGAAGAAATGTATACGTACAGCGCTACGTGATAGAAATATGCAAATATCGATCAATATTATGGCCTCCCAATCAGATATCAGATGGGAGATAGCAGATAGGAATTTAAGCTGATCAAATGGCAATGCAGATCTCTCTCTCTTTCTTTCTTTCTGCATGTGTTGGTGTTTTTGTGTTTGTGTGTGTGGGTGAGAGAGAGAGAGAGAGAGAGAGAGAGAGAGAGAGAGAGGCCGACACAGGGAAAGCATGCAACATGAATTATGGCTGTCCAGGCTTTCCAAGTGAAGTGAGGTTCCTTCTGTAAACAAACAGCTACGTAATTTCTGTGTCATTATTCTTAGCTGTTAGGAACCTGGCTGTGTTGGCCCTCCTTTTATAATATACATTCCAATATTCGATATTTACGTGCCTTCAAGAAAGTGCATTGACGTCTTCCTCCCTGTATAAATATACAAGAAGCTTTCCAAGGCGTATCTCGTTTTACTGCTATATAGATAGGAATATCGACAACATATCAAACACTATGTACCACCAATATATCGATACATTATATCAACATGATATTGACTTGGTATTAAGAATATGAATATCATATCAACATGTAGTTGGCCGGCTATTTTCTATTGATTAACATCTAGTCGTTGCCTAATACTTGGTGGATAATTGGCTCTCTGAGTTTCTTGTGTGTCAATACATACACAGTTCATAGATAAAATAGTGATGAGAAGTTAAAGTGCATGCATCCCTCTCCCACCGCACCTTCCATAAAAAGTGTTTGTTAGATAGATGGTCCTACTCTCCTACTCGAATACGATTTCAACAGCTCTGCCTGACGATCCAATACAAAAATATACGTAGTTTTTCTATAATAATAATGATAATAATTAAAACACCCACTTATTTGTTATTGATTATTAATCATTTTTTTTCCTAAAAACTGAGTTAGTTAGTGACTTCATCATGGCAGTCAGCCTTTTGATGACCGAAAACACTCGATAAGATATTTCAGCATCTTCTAACTACTATTGTATGTTTCACCAACACCATGAATCAAAGTTATTGATTTATTAATCGACTACTCGTACTAAGAATACCAACAAATGTACAATAGATTAATCCAAAACTTATTGTCTTCATATTCTTTAATTAACCATGTTCGAAAATTCGATTCATAAAGCCAGTATCCAGTCCAACTAAGAATATCTCATACAATATGGGGTGGCCGCAGATGCTCTTATATATAAATAACAATCTTTTATAAGGAAGAAGATTATAAGAAGTTTCCTCCCAAGTAATAATCTAGCGCAAAGTCACTGGATGTTACACCAGTATTAAGGAGAGGTGGGAAAATGTTTTTGGATTGTCAGTTAAGTTAATCATTCGTTTCTTTATTTTTATATCAAATGATTATCAACAAACAGGTTTTAACAGTACGCTTTTATATCAATTATTAGCGGCAAACTCTATCCCAAATTACATTAAGGTGCGGAAAAGATAGCTATAAATTTTGATTACTGTTACGGAAAATAATACAAAATTTAATTGACCATTACGACATCTACACAAGATATCATTTGGAATATGTGTGGATCCATATATAATTCAAAATATATTATGGTCTTAATCAAAATTTCATCATTTCAACACCAAATTAAATAATTGAGTTGGTAGATATACGGTCTTAGTCAAAATTTAATTATTTCAACACCAAATTAATAAAATTAGTGTTTTGTTAACATATATATCTTCGAACGTGGACCTGAGTATATATATATGTATTATAAATCGTCCCATCACCCCAGCGGTATGATTCGTCGGTGGCTCTTGTGGCAATCATGTCAATGCATCCGACGGCTCACAGTGACCAAAACCAGTTCATACGTATTAGAATTAATCTTTTTTTTTTTTTCTTTTTTGGGGAAAATAGGATTAATCTGTTTTACATCACCAGCAAGAGTTCATTAAGAAATAGCACCTCTAATTGAATTTCTAACAGCATGTAGCACAATACAAACACAAGGCCGACTCCAGCCAATCAACTAGGCAAATTCTTTTTCTTTTGTCAGATATTTATTTACTTGCAGAAATTTTTCAGTGAGAGGACAAAAAGCCATGTAATGAGATTATTAATTCGCATGTTATAATCATTGTTTTAAAAACTTTCGTCTAGCGTTGCTTAGATCTTGTCTAGGCGTTAAATAGTTGGCTACTCTTCAGATTAATTTATGGCCGTTTGAAAATTAAGAAGGGGCTTCTAAATCTGCATAGGCACCCACCTAACCTTGTCTAGGCACCCATCTAGGTCGCAACTCTCACTTAGATGGAAAAAAAAAAAGATAACTTTCATTTTGGGGTAATGCTAAGAAGACTAAATTTGGAAACTAAAGTTGCAAACTAAATGATTTGTCACCAATAAAAATAAACATGTTTATCAACGTTTAAGCAATAAACCAATCATCAACTTTTATGTCATTTAGTTTCCAAAATTTAGTCTAGAAATTGAGTCTCTTTAGCATTACCCTTCATTTTGCAAATGATGTTGAATACTTGGATGAACACTTATTATATGCTTTGTTTTCCGTGTTTTCAATATTATCTAATACTTTATATTCTATATATCACTCTATTTTGTAATTTATGTATCATAATACAATGATGTATTTTTTTTACATATAAATAAACATTTATTTATATGTAATATAATAAATTTAATTAAAAACTAAAACAACCGCCTAGCCGCTAGGCCCCTAATCATGAAATTTAAATTCATCAAGCGATGATACATAAGATGGTAAAATTTACCATCACTTGAGGGTGGTGAACAAAAATATTCTCATTGTAGTCTTTCAAATACTTTAATTTTGTTTTCAGCTAAATAATATAATATCTTGATTATATAATCAAGTTGGTGTATTATTTTATCTTTTGCTTACAATATCCGACAACCCAACGGGAATTACCCCCAAGAAATATAAATGAACACCCGAAACACACAGATTTAGAAATATTTAAACTTTAGGGAAAATAAAATATGCCTAGCTATTAGATTATAAGTTAAGCAAGCAGTGCCAAATCGTCAACCTCTTTAGAAATAGACATCTTGTTTTGTCATCAACTTTAAGTTTTGGCTTTTGGAAAAAGCAAGTTGATTATCTTAAATATCGACAAATATATTGTTGATGATTGAACAAGTTAAATGACAAAAATTCAGTTTTTCTCAGTTGAAAATTGGGATGAAAGTTTATGTTATTTCACTGCTCTAATAATAGTATCCAATGTAGTTTTTATTTTTTATTTTTATTTTTTTTTCCGATTTGCCACCTGCAGTCTTCATTTGTGTCTCACTTTATCTGATATATTTTACCACATGCATTCTTCCCTCATATATCACGGTAACCTATTCCATCAACTATGTTAGTTGTGTAGCATATGACATGTCATGTTAGTAGAACCCATGAATAAAGAGAGGTAGGTTAATTTCAAACTAGATTTTGATTTCTCCCGGTTAAGAGAAGAAAAAAAAGAAGGTTGAACTTCAAAGTTTGTGAGTCAATTTCAAAGTTTTCGGATCATTTTGTAAAGATTTGACCCACCAACTTAGTTGAAAAAACTAAATTGTTCATGCCACGCTAGCACAATTAACGACTCTGTTAACTTATTTGATGAAATAGAATAAAGTGGGACATTAAGAATGAATATATGTGTTACAGTGAAACAATATATAGTGTAAAATATAAACTGAGATACGGATAAAAAGTGCAAATGGTAAAGAAAGATTTGATGAAAAATATGGTTGTCATAACTACAAAAAAAACAAAAAAAGTACACCATTTGGTATTACTTCAATGTTTAACAATTGGAAAGTCCTCTAAAACACCTATTTTATAAAATAATTAACTCAGTACTAAAATGAATACATATAGTTAATGTATACGCGAGTTACATTTGGTTTTTGTGTTGAACGTACAAGTGGAGCGGAGTGGTTCAATGCCACCCCGATCAACAGCTTGTGCCAAATTGTTTATGGAATTTGTAATTATGTGTGTGACTATGTCCAATGAATAATTAGGCCGTTGTACAAATAATATATGGGGTATTAAACAGTGATCTTTGGTATATGACTTCAATGCTACGTATCATTTATCGCTACAAGTATTTTAACCGTTAGACCTGACTTTTACAATTATTTAAATATTTTATTTTCAACCTTAGTCATTTATTTTCGCATCTAAACCCTGTAACAAGATAAAGATAATCATATATAACTCATTATTGCATTTGAATTTTACTTCGGTCTATGAGGCTTCCAAATCAAATTTGTCATTGCCATTTTCTCAATTAATTCATTGATGAACAAAAACGTTTACAAAGAAAAATTGTTAAAAGAATTGATAAAAATCAACATCCACCATACACTTGTACAAACAATCCAAATACACATAAGCCAATTTCTTAAATAAATTAAATAACAAAATATCAGAAAACAAACAAACCCATCTAAAATGTAATTTATAGGGAGAGAAAACAAAGAAAAATATTAAAAAATAAGGAATTTTAACAAAAAGTTATCTATATTGTTTACTTTAACAAAAATTTATATTTTTATACTAAAAAGTTAATTTTAATATTATTTATTTTATCTTTTATTTTATTATTTTCGTTAAATCTTTAAATTTTCAAACTATTTTTATTAATTTTTTTTTAAAAACATCTAGTAAAAATAAAAGGAAAAGAAGAAGAAAAGCAAAAGACCAAAAAAAGCAAAGGACAAAAGAGTAAATGACAGTTGACTACACCACCCATCAGGTCACCACTTCTCCTTCACTCTCCTAACTGTCACTGCACACAGCTAGGGTCTACTCTCTCTCCTTTCTTCCCTATTTTAGTATTTACCTCACAGCCTGTAGCCTGTACTCCCTCTCTCTCTCTTCTTTCTCTCTCCTAGGGAACCAGAAGGCCAACAAAAAGGGCCAAAAAGAAACGAGGAAATGCAGCTCCCAAAACACACTTTCTCCTCTCTCTCTCTCCTCCTCTGAAACCCAAAAACCAGAACAATGTATGATCCTTGAAAACCCCAGAAATCCACACCCCCACCCAATTCACCAAAAACGCCATCTGGGGTTCCACCAAAATGCATTCCCAAACCCAAAGGCTTTGCCTTTTCCTCTTCTCCCTGCTGCTTTTGATCCCCATTGCAAAACCAGATCTGGCTTCTGACCGCGCCGCTCTACTGGCCCTGCGCTCCGCCGTCGGCGGCCGAACTCTGCTTTGGAATGTGAACCAGACCAGCCCATGTTCGTGGGCTGGCGTCAACTGTGAGGACAACCGTGTCACGGGGATTCGTCTTCCCGGCGTGGCTCTATCCGGCGTAATCCCGAGTGGCATTTTTGGAAATCTGACTAGTCTCCGCACTCTCAGTCTCCGTCTCAACGCTTTAAGGGGTCCTCTGCCGTCAGATCTCTCCGCCTGTGTTACTCTTCGTAACCTTTACTTGCAGGGGAACCTTTTCTCCGGCGAAATCCCAGAGTTTTTGTACAGTCTACACGACTTGGTCCGGCTGAACTTGGCGTCCAACAATTTTTCCGGCGAGATCTCACTGGGTTTCAACAATCTCACCCGCCTAAGGACTTTGTATCTTGAAAGCAACAAGCTTTCTGGAGCGATTCCTGAGCTGAAGCTTCCTAATCTCGACCAGTTTAATGTATCCAACAATTTGCTAAACGGGTCTGTTCCGAAGCAGTTGCAGTCTTACTCTTCAAGCTCGTTTCTGGGTAATTCGCTATGTGGGCTTCCGCTTGATGCTTGCCCTGGAGATGGCGGAGGAGATATAAACATGAATGACAGCCACAAAGGGAGAAAGCTTTCAGGTGGTGCTATTGCCGGTATTGTGATCGGATCCGTGCTGTCTTTTCTCGTGATTGTCATGCTTTTGATATTTTTCTGCCGAAAGAAGAAGAGCAAGAAGACGAGCTCCGTCGACATCGCCACCGTGAAGCACCCGGATGTCGAGATTCCCGGCGAGAAGCTGCCCGCGGAGGCTGAAAATGTGGGATACGGAAATGGGTCTTCGGTGGCGGCTGCTGCGGCGGCGGCGATGGTGGGGAATGGGAAAAGTGAAGCCAATAGCGCCGTTGGTGCTAAAAAGCTGGTGTTTTTTGGCAATGGGGCGAGGGTGTTTGATCTGGAGGACTTGTTGAGAGCTTCGGCGGAGGTTTTGGGGAAGGGGACTTTCGGGACCGCATACAAGGCGGTTCTGGAGGCTGGGACTGTGGTGGCCGTGAAGAGGCTGAGGGATGTGACAATTTCGGAGAGCGAGTTTAAAGAAAAGATTGAAGCTGTGGGAGTGAAGGATCATGAAACTTTGGTGCCCCTGAGGGCCTACTATTTCAGCAGAGATGAGAAGCTTCTTGTCTATGATTACATGCCTATGGGAAGCTTATCTGCACTTTTGCACGGTCAGTGTTTCTTCCTATTTGATTGCTTGCTTTATTGGTTGATACACACACACACACACACACGCATATATCTTTGTATATGTTGCTCTGCCATTTCAGTTATATTGTTGTTTCTTTATTTCTTTGCTGGAATTTTGATGATGATGGATGTGATCTCTTCTGATGCATCATTAGTTTCTCCGAATCTGGATAAGATTAGAAATGTTAATGTGCTATTTGAGTAGTCTCTGAGGATTTGTTATGCATAATTTTGCATCTCCACAGACTCTGTGTTACTCATTTTCGTGCTTGTTTCCTCTCGTACGGTTGAAATCTATTAGTGATATATATATTCTTTGTAATTTCAGTTTTGTTAGTACTTCGTTTTGCATGATCTAAGTTATGCTATCAGCGTAGTCTTCGTATATGCATCATTAATCAGGAATTGCTGTTATTCCAAAACCATTTTATAGATTTTTGGTTCAAATTCCCATCTTGCGTTCTATCTTGACACTACAGGAAACAAAGGAGCAGGCAGGACCCCATTGAATTGGGAAATCAGGTCCAGAATTGCCCTTGGAGCTGCCCGTGGAATTGAATACCTACACTCTCAAGGCCAAACTGTCTCGCATGGAAACATCAAGTCATCCAACATCCTGCTAACAAAGTCCTATGAAGCTCGGGTTTCTGACTTCGGCCTAGCACACCTTGTTGGTCCCTCATCCACTCCCAACCGAGTTTCTGGCTACCGGGCACCAGAGGTTACTGATCCTCGCAAGGTATCCCAAAAGGCCGATGTTTATAGCTTTGGGGTATTGCTCTTGGAGCTACTTACTGGGAAGCCCCCAACTCAAGCGCTCTTGAATGAGGAAGGAGTTGACCTCCCAAGGTGGGTTCAGTCCATAGTCAAAGAGGAGTGGACTTCAGAGGTTTTCGATGTTGAGCTCCTCAGGTTCCAGAATGTCGAGGAGGAGATGGTTCAGCTCTTGCAACTTGCAATAGATTGTTCGGCTCAGTATCCTGACAAACGCCCTTCAATCTCCGAAGTGACAAGGCGCATTGAGGAGCTACGTCATTCTAGCTTGCGAGATGAGCAGCCCGCGGTTGTCCGTGGTTTAGACGATGTGTCCTCTCGATGAGTTGAGTTGCTCAGGGCCGGCCTTCGGCCATCTTCCCTCATGGATTTGCAGGGCAATTCCTTGCTTTGTTGTGTTAAATCTGGTGATTTTGTTGTATGTTAAAAATCCAAGTCTTCCTCTCACCTTCCTTGGGAGCCAAACTATAATTTTTTTTTTTTTTTTTTCACCCAATTGTTCCCCATTGCACTAGTTTTTTTTTTACTGCCCTTTTAGGTACACTTTTGGGGTGGATATCAGTTCCATTTGTTGTTGGTGGATTATGGTTTTATGTAATTATTACTTCACCTTTTGCCTTTTGTCTTTTATTTGTTATCATTTATTACAACTATTTTAGCTACTTGAAATTAAGATGTTTTGGTTGCTTCATGTGTTGGTTGTCATGTCTTTTCATACTTTGGTGAAAGATTTATGAAATTAAGCAAACCTTTGTTAGTTATTGTTTCGCTCTCCATATTTCTCTTTCTTGTCACGTGGTTTAGTTACAAAAATCCCTGCATGTATGGGATGATACAACAATTTTGAATACAGGAAAGGCGGAAAGTAACACGATGCTTTGCGATGAAGACGAGGATGAAGAAAACTTTGTAATTTTGGATTCGGGAAAGATGGAAAGTAACATGATGCTTTTGTGATGGAGATGAGGATGAAGAAAACTTTGTATCAGTGTGTGACTGATCTGAAATACCATTACAATGACGTTTTAGTCGAGGTTTTGTGGTGATGATGAAGCTTGGTGGTGGACCAAACTAATGCGTGAGGTGGAGGGAAGTGTGAAAAGAGAGGAGACAGGAGAGTGATGCGGTGGTCCTTGGTTGTGGTTAGATTTTGTTGGCATCCAAGGCCCTCTTTTCATTAAAATGTGGTGCATAACAATTAACAAGCCTTCAATATATGAGAGAAAACAAAATTTTGGTTTTTCCAAAACATGGGATATTTTTGTCCTGGGTTTGTGCTGTCCTGTCCTGAAGCTTTTTTGGGTGTACTATGAATAATCTATACAGTTAAAACCTTTTTCTCTAATCCCAATTTTGACCAATTAATAACCTTTTTTTGGGATATTCCAGATGATCTTTCACGTATCAATTATTCATTTCATACAAAAAAAAAAATGTTATTTTTATTATAATTTGTATAATTCTTTTAATATAGATGAGATTCACCTGTGTAAGTAGATCGTACTTCTGTTAGAACGATAACACAAATAGGTGATAAGTGTAATATTACTTCTACTTACATGCACTGATAATTTGAAACTAAATGTCTTTCATCGTCTACATCATGAAAATTGACTTTTTCACAAATATGCAACATTATGTAAAAAAATAACCATGCTTCTATTATGTCCTATGTCAAAGAATAATTTTTTTTATACACATCTGAAAATTTGAGGTGCTCCACTATTCTTTCAAAATTCATAAAAACGTACGACTCAATAGACGATAAGCCCTCAAATTGGATTACAACTTTTCCATAGAATAATGCTACACTCTTTTTTACATTTCATACACTGTTATAAGTTTTGTCTTTTATTTCTCTTTAACTCATTTAGTCCCACAGCCAAAAAATTGAGAAATGCGTTAAAAGTAAAAAATAATGTGTAAGTAACACTACCCTTTCCTTAATGCTCATGCATTTTTCACCAAACGCTTGAATCATTTGCAATGAATATTCTCCACATAAAAGTCAAAATTATTGTAATATATGTGGATGGGCCACATAAATAGTTCGTTACTATTTATCCAAAGAAAAATCAAATGGATTATTATTTATATGAAGAAATTACCATTCAGCCATGCTAGAGAGAAAAGAGAAAATAGTGAAAGTTATTTTGCACTCCTATTTTTTCAGATAATGAAAGAACGTACTACTACTACCCCAAGAACGTAAGCACACTTACTGAACCTCGTAAATATTGTGTCTTATTTTATTCCACTGCACACATACAACGCTCCGCATCTGTCGAAAAATTGAATAAAACAAGATACAGTGCGATTTGGAAGAGAGAGGATGTGTTTTCACATTGCCATGGGGAAGGAAAACCAAGAGACTAGTGACAAAAATCCTCAAGCTCAACCAGCACAGGGTATACCAATTAGGATACATCAAAGTCCTTAAGATACAAAAGACTACTCAGACCGTAAAATTGACGCCCCTGCGGCGGATAAGTTACCTATAAGAGCAAGGAGCACATACCGAACCAGTTTCGGCTTTTTGAGTTTTCTGAATTCTTCCATCTCTCCAGGTGCAAATTCATCACTCAAATTGCTCTCAACTGCTCACTGTAAACGAAAGAAAAAATGATCGATGATCATATGTACAAACAACGACGAGGTGATTAGGCCCCAAAAACAAGCCCAAATCATTTCGGTGGCAAAGCCCTAATCCTGGGTTTTGAGACAACCAGGAGCAACCTGCTATGCGCTGGGATTCAATGACGGATCGTCCTTAAAACCCTTTGAAAGCAGATCATAGTTGATTGATGCAAGCTGGGAGAGATTCTGAACCATGATCATAAGAAAATAAAGTAAGATATGTCACGAAAAGGTGAAAAAATGAACTAAATAATTAACAAAAATAGATCCATGCAAAGCAGTGGGAAAGCAACATCAGCATAAGATGACGGATGACAAGAGGAAACAAAAAATACATGGCATCCAAGACACTATTCATGAAGAACTCACGACTAATTACAGTATGAGCATCTTGAGTGGTCATTTTAGAGATGATAAAAGAAACGACAGCCTTGTAAGTTAAGAAATACCTTAAATGAGAAATTACTGAAAGAGTAATTGATAGAAGAGCCAGACTCGAACTCTGTCAGACCCCCACATTCATCACCCTGTCAATGAACGTCGCCCCAAGATCATGTCAGTGCTGCAAATTATATTGAAATACGGGCAATATAAAATATATTCTTATCAGTAGTTAAAAGCACTCGTTTCTTGAACTAATGTACCACTTCCTCATGACGGTTGCTCAAGCAACTGCTGCTGCCACTTAAGCTGTCAGAATCACTGGAATCATCCATGTCACTGGGTGGATATACATGTTGATCTGAAGGATTCCATGCGTAACGACTGGTGAAGTAACTGGTATCTAGAGCACTCTCTGAAGTGGGAACAAACGCAGCCTGCAAGAAATGAGAAGTCATAAGGGAGTGGTGCTAACCAACCCGAAGATGAAAAATCTATGTCTTCATTTTTATTATTTATGAATACGCTGTATCACACCTTTTGCCTGGCAAGCGTGTCCCAGTTGACATCTTTAAAGAATGGATGCTGCTTCACCTTTATCACAGATTGCAGTTTTGTTAGTTTATCGAAGAAGTTTGAAAGATCATGCACTAAAATATAATGAATAAGAAGCAAATCTAACTAACAAATACCTCTGATGCACCTCTAGCTCCAAGTCTTTGATTAGGATCTTCTGTCAATAACCTGTAAACTAATTGTATCAGCATTAACTAAACAAACATCACAACTACATGCTGTCACTAGACATCACATGTAAATATGCATGAATATGCATTTGCATGTTTGAACATAATGGACCCTTAAAATGGAACACAAATTCAAACAAAATCTAAGATCACTTTTCAATCCCACGCATTCAAAGAACAAATTAACAAATTAGATAAAAATTGTTATTCCACGTTTAGGCCTCCTTGCAAAATAAGAAGAGAGTTCCTGCAGACTGAAACCATGAGTGACGGGTTCATAACTTGCAGTAGAATTAAAGAAGTTCAAGAATGTTGACACAAGTATCTGAAAACTAAACCAAAACAGAGCGCCAATGCCCTTGATCTCAACACAAACTGACTAATGGTCAACTTCAATGGAGATGCTAACTTCAACAGAAACAAATATTTCCTCCTTAGCAAAGCAGTAACAAAACATATCTTTGAAAGCAATAAAATCGCATAAAATCTTGGATGATTCACTTACTGATCAATAAGATCCTGTGCTTCAGGACTCATCTCGCCAACCCCAGGCCAAGGAATATTACGGTTGAGAATATTATCAAATATAGTCTACAAGCAAAAGAAGAAAATGGTTAAAAAGAACAAACTGTAAAATCACAAACAATTTTTGTTGTAAACACCAAGCCTATGTATTATAACATATTTTAGATGCAATGTATTAACCTGAGGATGCTCAGCATTGAAAGGTGGAATTCCAACAATCAATTCAAATAAAATGACACCAACAGACCACCAATCTGCAGTTGCACCTGTGGACCATAGAACAGCAGCAAGTTGTTAATCTTACAACGGTTTAACCAATAAACAGAACAGAAAGCTGTTCGGCAAAAACACAAGAGCATAATGGCCACGCCCTTAAATACTTAAATAGTGATCAACCAAATAAGTGAACAGCATGTTTGGGGAAAAGCAGGGAAAACAAGAGCAGTATGGTTGGGTGCCCTTAAGCTTCCATGAAAGACTAAAGAGTACCAATGAAAAATGATTTAAACATTTTAGCCCATAGTTGAACATCGGGCTAATTAGTATTTCTTTCTTGATGTTGAAGCTTAATCTAAGGCTGAAAAGTTTAGAACAAGATAAAGGCAATAATAGCACCTTAAACTTAGAAAAGGCTATACGAACCATGTCCTGTTCCCAAAAGTATCTCTGGTGCCAAATAGTCAGGTGTACCGACTGCAGAACGTTTCTTTCGGCTTTCTCGCTGATGCTCAGAGAGAGATAATTCGGGTTCATCTTCCCCAAGAAGGGATGTGCTACTAACTGCTGGACCAGATAAATCATCAGTGCTGTTGATGAGACCAACCTTCGAAAGCCCAAAGTCTGTCAACTGCTCAGATGGAATACAAAAGGTTAAATTTGGGTGGACAAAGAAGTGAAAGCCATCTATAACCCCCATTCAACTGCTACACAAAAATGAAAATTATTTCCAACCCACTAGGCACAAACTACTGAAATTATTTATTTAAGAAAGAAATAGATTGAGAGCAATCTTCGGATGTGCCTATGTGAGTGCTAGTGCTCTATTTTATGATGTGAAATAATTGAAATTTATACAAAACGTTTCATTTATCTTGAACAAAATATGCATCCAACTAAAGCTAAACCATGTAACTATCACGAGCTCTAGTAGAGATAGATTTTCAAATTTCACTATCCTGCTTCAACTGAAAAACTCGATGATATTAAAGGCACTATTATATTGACATTGAAACGCAACAAAACTAATAAGATAAATCTGTATGTACATGCCTTAACATGGCCGTCATGAGCAATTAACAAATTGTCAGGCTTCAAATCACGATGAACCACACGAAGTGAATGTAAATACTCTAAAGCAAGCACCTGCAAAATCAAAAATAGACAAACATGACCTCAGACTATGAACTTGCAAAGCGAAGTATGCAGCAAAATAGTTCTGAAGAAGTTGCAAGCCTATACCACTTCTGCTATATATACACGAGCAACCTCCTCGTCCAAGCAGCCTAAACTTCTCAACAATGAGTATAGATCTCCTCCATTCAAATACTCCATCACAAGATACAAGTTTTCACTACAAGTAAAAGAATAGAAGAAGCGAACCTGATACAGTTCAAATTGTGTTAGAATGAAACAAAATGTTCTCAAGGCAAGGTAAAACGCTTTGCTAGAACACCTGCTCACCACAAAAGGATTGCGGACTGAAATCAAGATGTCACGTTCTGCTAAAATACTTTCAACAGCATTTTTCCGGATCATATCAGCCTTTTTAAGAACCTGTTACAAATGATACAAAATAAGAATGAGCAAATCCTCTTCATGCTCAATGATAGGGAAAAACCAAAACATTCTTTTCTTTGTTTTCAGGGTGTTTGTGGGGATGGAAACACTGAAATTTCATAGACTAGACAGGCTAGGTATGATCCAAAATATCATCATTTTCATACTTACAGTAGTTGTAATAAGTTTTAACCAAAAAAATTGTACGCAGCTTCCAAACAAAAATAGAATGTGGTTGAAAAACCACTAAATTGATGTATGCCAAAAGTTTCCACAGGTTCAAATTAAAAATAAAAATAGAGAAGAAGAGCTATCACAATAAAAGCACACAGAAGGCCGGCTATAACATGAATAAATCACCCAAAAAACTAAAAAAAGTAAAAACTCGGTAACGTACAGAAAATTATATCAGAGAAAAACAGGAAGCTTAATCAAACTAAAGGTGACATGGAGCAATACAGTCAGCAAGAAATTACACGTCTAATTATGTGGTACCTTAATCGCAAAAAGATCCCCTGTTGTTCTCTTTTTAGCTAAGAAAACTCGCCCAAATGCCCCACGGCTTATTGGCTTGATAATTTCAAAGTCATCTATAGATGTTCGGTCCTTGGAAAACTGTACAGGGCCTGTACGAACCACGTCATCTTCTAGTGGAGCTTCTTCATCAATTACGGTAGTTGCTAAATCAACCTTCTCATCATCCACTAACTCACAAAGCTGCAAATACTTCTCCCTAGAATATCAACATTACGACAATGTAAAATTGAACTTAGAAAGGAACTGAAAAGGTTACACGTAGTTCTGATGATTTCTTAATGAATTGTTTAATACCACATTTCAGGAGAAATGTAGATACCAAGAAAAATAGCAGCAAGTACCCACATTCAAGGAACATTAATGAACACTTTAGTTCAAGGCTTGAAGCTTGTTAAAACCAATAAAAATAGCAGCAAGTACCCACCGAATCAGCTTCTCAACGCGTGCCCCAAATGTTTCCACGGTAAGTGCATCAAACTTTCTGCGGTCTATAACAACTCTCAAGTCTTCAAGACAAGACAGTAGATATGGCATAGAGCGATCATCATCCAAAGGCGTATTTGCTACGCACCGAGCAATATCAGAAAGTTCATTCATCTGCATCATCCAAAAGCAGTTAGCTTTGATAGAATGAAAAATAAGTCTTTGAGCAAAACAAATACTAAAATTAAATCAAATTCATGCAACTTTGAAAGTTTGAATAAAATATATATCCCACTTCACCGTGTGCAGACACTAATAATCTGCAGGTGGTGCACAGTATTTGAAGTGAAAATTTAAAGACTTGGAGAGGACAGCAAGATGTTTCCATTGCATTTTCAATTTGACAAAGATTATAGCTCAGGTTGTAAATTGATATTCAAATGCCGAACAATTGCATCACAAGCATGTGCTTGGGGAACTCCCAGAGCAAATAAGTATTTGTAATATCAAATAGATTAATAAGATACCTGAGGAATATCGTCTTGCTCAGAGAAAGAAGCCTTGCCTGCAAGGAGCAAGTCAATCTGACTGGCCCTTGGTGTCAATAAGGGAGACCTAGGAGTCATGCTGCCTGCAGATGATGTTGTCATTCCTTGATCAGACTTTGGACCAAAACGAGTTCTACATGACATGGAAGGTAGACCTTTCAAGTCATCCATAAAAGCTGAATTATCAGCTTCAGGAAAACAATCGAGCATGTCCTCTGAGCCTCTGTGGGACCAGTCACTAAGTTTTGGAGATATAACGTCAGATTCTTCGGTCACACTTGAATTAGATGCTTTCGCAACGTCTGGACTACCTAAACCATGCTGGATATCCTTTTGAGCAAAGGACTCCATCAGTTTTTCAAGGGTTTCAGAAATTCTGACAAGACGCTCATTCACACTTATACCCTTTGGATCACATCGATCAGCAATCGCACAAATTCTTGAATGGTCTTCCACATTTGCAGTTGGAACCTCCTCCTCACAGATGCGACATATTATAGAACTATCGTCAGATACATTCGGTTGATTTCCCCAACCCCAAGACGGTTTGTGCTGGTGCTTGGAAGAACGCTCATGAGAATCCTTGCCAGAAGGCTCAGGTAGCTTAACAGAAGTAGGATCAATGTCAAAAGTCCCTCTCTTGTTGTCTGAACCTTTCAAATGTTCAACCTTAGGATCACTCTGCTCCTTAAATTCAGTAGTTTCTTTCATGCTTTTCGCAACCGGAGATGGGAATTTCTTCCAAGATGTCATCCGGTCCCTACTAGCAGGAGACTCCGAATTCTTAGGTGGTTGATCAACAGGAGGTGAGAACAAATTTCCCGGTAAAACATGGTCTCTCTTCCATTCCAAACCGTGTTGCTCTTGACTGTAAGATTTCCTAGCTGAAGCTGCTTTAGAAGCTTTTGCAACACTTAAGTTCTTTGGATCCTTTGCCAAACTTGGCGGAATTCTTTTATCAGTGGAACGCAGAACTCTTGATTGACGAAGCTGGAAAACCTGTTCATCCTCGGCCAGTCCGGTTTCCTTATGGAATTGCAGCAACCTAGTACACCTTGTGAGTATGAAAAGCATTCGAGTGTGAAGCTGCTTCAGCACACCCGGAGGAAGTTCTTGACGTCTATCATCCAATTCCTGAACTATGCCTTCACACTGAAGCCAAAACTCTCCAGATGATGTCACTGCACAACTTCGTGCCAAAACCAGCAAATCCTCAAGAGTTTCCTGCAACTCTGGATGATTATCTGCATCTTTTTCAAGAATTCCAACTAAATCTGCTGCAAATATAGCCAGATCAGAGTTCACTTCTTCCTTTGCTTTGTCAAACTTTGCCCTAATTGCAACCAAGATTTCCTGCATATCAGAAGCATGATTCCAAGCAGGTGAAATTTCCTAGTTCAAATTTAACTACTCATAAAAAGGTGATATAAGATGAAGACAAAAGTACCTCCAGGTTGTTCAAGCCTCGAGGCTTCCAAAATGGGAAAGGTCGTACACCTTTTGAATTCAGTTCATGGGAAAAACTTTTTATATCAGAAGGAAGCCTCTTCCTTGGTGCACTTGTTAAGCGGAGTATAGCTTGAAAACGGGGCGACTCGGACTCCTTGGGATTTTCACAATCATATGCAGTCTATTAAGGAAAAATATCAATCGCAAACACATTATGACAAGAAATAATAGAACAAGGAAACCATCAGAAATAAGTAAATAAATACGTGGAGACGTAAATAAAATAATTGTACCCGCACCTCTGGTGTACATACATCTGAACTTCTTAAACCTCCAGAGTGACCCCAAGATGATATGTTTCTCCCTATTAAGGATGATGGAGGTATCAAAAGCCATTAGAGGGGAAAATACACCACACATCGTATAAAATATGAAAGTGTACCAAAAAATCCAGTAATTTGCATAAAAGACCAAAGGCATTCTAGTATCAACTCATGAAGCATGAGAAAAACTAACTACACGCCAACCGCACTTGTCGTCCATGTTTTCCTAAGCTTACACAAATTGATGGGTGGAGTACTACCTTAGACTAGATTCATGTAGTGGTAGGGTACACCTGCCTGAACCGGAGCCTCATCCACTCATCACACCATTGCACACTCATCAAAAGATAAAGCTTTCACAGCTCCACAGATTATTCAAAATCAATGCCTTTCACAAACGTTAACCTTTAATAGTTTTGGTTGGAGTTCAAGTCATTTTTGTGGTAATGCCTACAGCCTACAAGAGTGATTTCGAAAACCATGTGACTCCCAAGTTCCCAACTCAATTCACGACCTAAAGGCTAAATCTTTAACGATAACCCAGTGCATACTGCATAAACTAAATTAGCATAACTTATAAAACTCCTGCATCGCATAATTGCTCGAAATCATACCATCTTCAGCCGACGATTCTCCCTTCCGTAACCGCGACGGCGCCACCCCGTTGGGGCTCTGGTCTCTCGAAGGCAAGCTACCGGTTGATGCAGCATCAGAATTGCTGCCATTATCACCCCAACTCCCACTTGTCACATTGTCATTGAACCCAATCCTACTCTGACTCGCAGCCTCCTTCTTCTTCCCCCCACCTCCCGACCCTAAACTCCGATCGCCGACCCCTGGCCTCGACAAATTACTCGAGCCCAGCGCCGAACCTTTGTCACCCCTAAACCCAAAAAAGCTCTCTTGAGGCAACGGCCCCGATCTCGTCTTTATCCTATTCAACCCCAGCGACGACGCCAGAATGGGAGACACCGAAGCCGCCGACTCCGCAGCCCCCGATGCGGACGCAGACGACTTCTTCGGAGTCGCGCCAGTCGAGCTCGCGGACTTCGCCGGCGTCTTAAGCTGAGCTGGACTCTCTTTCCCCTTCACATCCTTCTTCTTTGACCCGTCTTTGACTAGACTCTGCCTACTGAATCCGCCGCCGCCGCTGGAACTGGTACTCGGGCCGGGCGAGTCGTCTTTGGATGCGGATTTAGGCTTCTTCTTATCGGATCGGATCGGGGAGTTGGAACCCAGAGATCGCGGGCTGTTATTCGACCCATCGGGGCTGTTGGAGGAGTCGGATTTCTTAGAGGAGAAGAACCTGCCCTTGAACACCATTGCTGTATATAGATTTCCTTTCTAGGGCTTGTGAAATATGCGCAGCCCTAGCGTGGAAGCATAGGGCTGCTTTTAGAGAGAGAAAGTGGAGGAGAGAGAGAGAAGCAGGAGTTGGTTGGAAGTTCGAGAAATGGATGTGTCGATGGTTTGAAAGTAGAGAGAGAAGGAGGGGCGAAGAAGAAAAGAGAGAAGAATGTGAGTCGAGTCGAATGGCATGGATATAGCGCCTCCGCGTGTGATCATTTTTCCAAACCTTTGATTTCAAACACTGTTAAAACTTCAAACGTCAACAAGATATTTCCAATTTTCTATGTTTGAAATTTGTATTTCTAAAGTTGTAGATATAGAGGTTTGCGTTTTGGATGAACCGTTTGGGTAATGTTGAAATCATTTATTTTTGCATTCAATAATTTGAGTTTGAATCTCTTTGGATTTTAAGTTTGTATCTCGCTTTTTAATGTTGTTAGACTAGTACTCGAAACAAAAAGAAAATAACACATATATCACAATGAAATGAAAGATGTGAGAGGGCAATGATCATATACATTTCTTCATCTATGAAATTCGAATTTAAGACTTTTTACTTAAAATCAGGGAAAATATCACATACTGTGGTATAAAGTTGTTACAAGTTGATATTATTTTTTTTTTTTAACAAATAATATTTATCTATACTAAGAATATATGGTAAACTTAGGGTTTAGCCTCATATTGAGCGAGCTAGTAATACTATGATTCAAATTTGATTATCGAGAATCGAACCTAATCTGTCATTTATAAGTAAAGAAGAGTATCACTAAATCATACTATTAAGTGTTATTAGTTGATATTAAGAATTAGTGAGAGGGCTCCCACGCTGCACTAGAAAGAGCAAAATAGTTGGGCCTGCCTTGCCTGCGAGGTGCTTAACTTTTGAGCCCATTTAACATCATAAAGCATAACAAAAGCCCATTACACAATGAGTTGGGTTAAATTAGCCAATTTGCAAACTGGATTCTGGGTAATGCCTCCTTCATTGCGGATGGGGTCCAAGACTTCGGAACAAAAGAAAATTGACTCCCAATTTTTTCTTATTTTTTTTATTTTTTTGTTTGTCAATAGCAGTGTGTAAAATATGAAAATAGAATTAAAGTCTTAATTTGACCTCATGTCGGAAAAACTTTTAAATTTAACCTAAAATTGATAAATATTATCTATATTTTTATACATATGTTCAATATCAGATAAACTTTTATATCCAAACTAATGTTTGACAATTCTTGAAACTTCATTTTAAATTTTCATCGAAAGCAACCGTTATTTTAAACAAGAAAAGAAGTGGGGAATCTCGAACACGAGGGAAGAGGGTCACTATTTCAATTTAGAAACATTTTTTTCTGAAAATAAAAAAATTATTAAGTCCACAAACTTTTGGATGATCAAAAGGCTAAAGATAAAAGCGGAGATCTTGTAAGCTAATTATATTATTTTTTTAGGCACAAGTTGCGTTGTAGTTGTATAGCAACAACAATATAAACTGTACCTTTAATCCATTTTTTAATTATTAATATACTAAAGAACTTATTAGCATCGATAACGAGCAGATGTACTGCACTTATGTGTTGATAAAAAGCATATGTACTGCATTTGTGCGTTGATAAAGAGCAGATGTACTGCACTTACGCACTTGAACATAAATTTTATATTGTATAATTTCAATTAATTTATTGTAGAATATTATTTTTATTTATAAAAATAAAAGTTGTTCGTAAGACTTCATCTTGTGCACACGATAACAAAAGGTATAGAATATTATTATTCACACATTCCAAATATTTTCTACACCTTTTATTAATTTTTGTCTATTAATATTTTTTTAACTCATTTAGTTCGACAATCGAAATTCAAAATAATATAAGAAGTAAAAAAAAATGTAAATAATATCATCCAAAATATAACAACATACTCAATATAACTATTTTGAAATGTGAATATATATAAATCAATTAAATATGTTGGTGAGCTCAAATGGGTATTTTTATAATGCAAGCAAGGACAATGCATTCCACAAGTCTATTTTAATATGCAATGATAAAAGCATATGGATTTTGTTTCTCATGCCAGCCACATGCCCGCCTCCGTATGTGAACTGCACATTGCACATTGCACAATAGAAAGATGAAAATTTTAACGAAAAGTTTTTGGTATTGTTGATTTTAACGAAAAATCGTATTTTTACACTAAAAAATCAATTATAATACTGTTCACTTTATCATTTATTTTATCCTTATCATTAAAACTCAAAATTTTTAAGCACTTTTCATTAATTTTTCTTAAAATAATAAGTAGTTAATTATTTGATTTACAAAGTTCGTCACACATTACGTCATTTTTTGGACCACAAGAAACATTGATTCACGAGAGAAGAAATGTTAAAAATACTATCTTAAAAGTAAGATAGTTCATAAACTGTTCGACATTGTATATTTCAAGTCATCCACATGCTCACATGCAAAAACCCAACCTCATTAAAAAAGACAACACTTCAAAAAAACAAAATTAAAAGTAAAATAAAACTTCCCGCCACGTGTCTCTCCAGCGTCACTCTTCGGTGCCGCACGTGATCTTCGACTGGTGGTAACTGAAGGTCTCCGACCTGGAGCCAGCCGGTGGCCGGGCACCACCACCCACCACAAAATTACAATCTTTACAAATCCGACGGTCCAGATACAACACTCTCACACAATGGAAATGTGAGAGAGAGGAGGAGCTATTGAGAAATTATATTACTTAGCTAGTCTTCCTCATCCGCATGTGACATGTCTCTGTCTTCCTCTCTATCCAAACAAGCAAGAATTTTGAGCTTTGGTTCTGAAAGTTCAGGCTTTTTTTTCCTGCTGGGGTTCTATCGGGGTTCTAAAGAATTCAAGAAAGTTAGCTTCTTTGTTGCTTTTGGTGGAATTTGGGTCTGAAATTTTTGTGGGTTTTTGAGCTGAAGGGTTGGAACAATGGAGAGGGATTTTCTGGGTTTGAGCTCCAACAATGGTTGTGTGACTCTGAAAGAAGAAACCAATGATGAAGCCAAGAATTCAGGTTTGCTTTCAAGTTTTTATTTTTTCATTTTTTTATTTGGTTATTAATTGTAATTGTTGAGTTACTTTTACTTGTGGGATTTTGAGCTTGTGTTGAATCTGTTTGGTTGCATGTGGAGCTTGGAAACTCATCTAAAGATACTAATTTGCATTTTAGTTTCTTAATCCCACTTTCCTGATCAAAAGCATCCATCTTGCTAAAGTAAAGATCAATTTTTTTCGACACAAGCGTTGTCGGGGGAGGGGGGGTCTGATTTTTTGAACTCATGAGCTCAGGTGCAAGGATAAGCGCTCTTAACAGCTTGAGTTACAAATCCGTTGCGGTAAAGATAAATATCGATTTAACTTGCTCAAGGTTGATTTATACATGCAGACCTGAGCTTGCTCAAGTTGACTAGAGCAAAGTGCTCTTCCCTCTGCACCAAGTTTGAATGCCTTTCCTACTAATTTGGATGAATTTAGTGCAAAATATCGCTTGTAAAAAAATTTTAAAAAAAATGTCGGATTTATACATGAAGGGTAAATTCGGGCTCCTGAACGTTACTGTGTTGACTTGTGGATCAATAAGAACATGGTGTGGTTGTCTTTAGTTTTATACTCTTTCTTGCTAACATAATAAAATGTGCCCTTTGTTTTCTTCCATTTTTGATATGTTTCCTCCATATTTTAGTTTGTTGGGTTATGCAGGATTATTTTTTTTTCGCTAACGAGCATATGAGATGTCATGCATTAAAGTAATGTGTCACGTTCGCTTGCATATTAGAAGAATTTTCGCATTGATCAAGGCTGTTAGGTGGTACAGCATTTATACTAAAAAACTTATGCAAATGGGAAACATTTATTTTAAGTTTGCGAATGATGAATTTTATAAGGCAATGTAATTGAATAGTTCTTTTTGATAACACGTAACTTATTGCGTTCTGAATTTTGTATACATTGTTCTTAAATCTGTTGTTGTGAATAGATACTGCCTGTCTGGATGGAACCGAGATTTATAATAAAAACGTAGTAAATAAACATACCCGATATAAAGTATACCCATAATAATAGTACCACAAAGCGTGCAGCGCAAATGTTCCAAAAGGAGGGTCATAAAATGTTGTAGCAGTTTGCTAGATCTTTAAGGTCTTTTATAGGAGCTTTCCAGTTCTTCAAGTTCATTGTTCGTTTCTCGCTTCCTCGTCTATTTAGAAAATAACGTATGTTGACAATGTGCGCATTGCATATGGCTGTATTCATATTATCATTTATAGTGATCTTTTTACTTAAAAGATTTGTTGTGTTAATATTATGTTCATCTCAGTTAGACAGCTGTGATGGACACTCATGTTGAGATTTGTTTTTGTGCTCTCGGGTATAAATTACTGTAACTGCATTCCAAGGGAAACATGTTTCTTGTTGGCATCTATTTGCAGAGCCATATAACCTAAAACTTCCCATATTGCTTATTTGTGAAGGATTTATTCGTCCAAACTATTAGCCCGACACTCCATTTTTATTGATTTTGCAGCGGTACCTAGAAGTTCAGGGATGCAGTGGTCGTTTTCAAACAAGGTTTCTGCACTTCCGCAGTTCCTGTCTTTCAAGGCTCCTCAAGAAGATAGGCCAAGAAAAGCTGTTCATGATAATACATCTGCATTTATGACTATTTCAACTGCTGATGCTTTTCACTCCAGCCAGAAGTCATTCTCTGGTGTAATTCAGGTATTTCTTCTCCTACTTTCTGAATCTTTTTCAACGTGGCCTCGGGTATTTAGGATTTGAGAACAATATTCTTACATGTCGGTTTACTGAATAAGTGAAATTTGAATCGTTGTTTTGATTTAAAGTTGCTTTATAGGCTTCTTTTTTGCACAAATTTTGTAGAAAAATTTCGTTCTTGATAAGCAAGCTGGAAACCACTGTGGAATGACAATATATCCTATGCCGCAGTTTGATGCACATTCAGTTCATCACTCCCAGATCCCAATTACTTTGAGTTCTCCAGTTCTCCAATCCCATGCTCCTGTTGGGAATAATGGTTCTACCATAAAACTGCAACCACTTGGAGGAGTTCCAGTTTTGTCCCCTCTATTTGCTCATCCTTCTACAACCTCCGTAGTTGGTACCACCGATCTCAGGTACTTTAACACAGACCATATTCTGACCACAGTTCTGCTTGTTAGCAAATGGAATTGTACAACATATATTGAATCATAACTAGTTGGAAATTCGAGAAGCTAAGTTGAATTTCTTATGCAGGAACACATCCAATTCTTCTGGGGCGCCTGCTCAGTTAACCATCTTTTATGCTGGTTCTGTGAACGTTTATAATGATATATCTCCTGAGAAGGTATCTTATATTTGAAAATTTGATTCTTCAGTTTGTACATAAATTCAAGGTTATTTGTTATTAATTTCTTTATTTGTCTATTTAGGCCCAAGCTATTATGTTGCTGGCTGGAGATGGATCGTCTCCGACTCATTGTAAATCACCTTCCGTAGCTCAAGTGCATTCACCGATACCTGGGCCTTCACTAGGAGGTGATGGTTTTTTCGGGAACCAGTCCCATATTAAATGTTCAATCTCTGCGCTTCCAAGCCCTCTTTCTGCAAATTCACATGGTAGTTCTCACGTTGGAGGAACATTTAATAGCACTAATGAATTAGCTATAGTGAAACCAGTAGGAACTTCAGCGTCTCCTATTGACCGCTCAGAGCCTTCTCCAGTAGTCAGTTCAGTGGGATCGGCTATGACGAACCTGATTCCAGCAGGTATAACTTTGTGGGTTTTGTTTTTGGTATGCTAGTGTTACGGTTATATCTGTGATACACAACGTCTTCTGTTCTTATTTTTTCATTGAATTTGTTAACTATGAGCATGAACAATTCTTTATTCCTGTGTTTGCAGTACCTGTGCCTCAAGCACGTAAAGCATCCTTGGCTCGGTTTTTCGAGAAGCGCAAGGAGAGGTAACTTTCAAGGGTTATTTTTCCCCTCCATACATGCTTACATTGGTTTATACAGAAACGAAATTACCATTCGTTGTTAATTTCCAAATTTCAACACCCCATCACAACCAATATTTCCTGGAACTGCATAAACTCCATCTTAAACGCCTTTAATGTGAAACTGATACAATTTTTTATCTCCTCCAGACTTGAGCACCATCCTTAACTTTTATCGACTGACATTGAACTTTGTGTATTTAGGATGACGAGTACAGGACCGTACAATGTCAGTGGGAAATCTCCAGACCGCAGCACGCCCGGATCACAAGGTTTGAGTTTCTCGTTCAACTCTTTCGGTTCTTGTCCTCCCCAAGCTACAAATTAGAGTTTTATGGTGGCGGTGTGCAGTCGAAAAGGGAAGAAGTAACAAAAGCTTCCAACTGGCATAGATCATTGTTTTAACAATCTCTTTTGTGCTTGTAGTTGTAAGATCATTTTTGGACCTGAAGGATTAGATAAATATATGATAGATATGTACATATATGGTATAAGTGTTCTGTTTTTTACCTTTCACTGTGCTGTAGAAATGTATTGTTTTACTTTCTGCATTGGAAGGCAAATTCTAGAGGCCATGTTTTTGTATTGATATGTTGTACCAATTGACATTGATGAAATTGAAGCAAATATTTGTTTTCCTTCTAAGAATGCAAATTACAATTATAGGAAAAATGGATGTATTTGACTTGAAATTCAAGTGGTTAGAAGGTATTTCAACACCTGAGGTTCTTTGTTCGATTTTGCTTTGTCTCACGTGCTTTTCAAAAGGACAAAAAAAAAAACACACACACACACAATGATTACATGACCCAACTGGCAAACTTGTCGGGATTAAGTTTTAAACACTCAAACAAAGTCGTGTACGTGAATTAGGTCAGTTGATTAGAACAGTGTATCACTGTACGTGCCCCCTTGCAATTGAGGTCAATCCCAATTTTCAAAAATGATTTTCGCATGACTCTGTCTCTTCCAACTCTTTATTTTTTCGATGGTACTATTCACAAACCTATTTTTATCTTTCACATATTTCTGTTAATTTATTTTCTTTAATAATCTTCAAAGCATTCGATGAGACGACAAAAAATTGAAGGATATGTTGGATAAAAAAAAATTGAACATCTGAATAACACTGCTCTGAAAAACCACTTAACAAAAGCCGAGAAGATCCGAACGCGGTAAAAATTGGAGGGTCGAGTAACGGTTAAGTCCATCACTACTAGTACAGTGCGCCCTCATCGAATCCCTATTTCAAAAATTCCTTCCACAAGCTTCAAGCGCTTTCGGCTTTCGACTTTTCTGGAAAGTGATTCCTCTGATTCGCGAGAGACAGAGAGAGAGAGAGAAGAATGGATGCTGCAAAGGTAGAAGAACTGAAGGAGTTCATCAGCAAGTGCAAGTCAAACCCTTCAATTGTTCACACCCCTTCTCTCGCCTTCTTCAAGTCATATCTCCAAAGGCATCAACTTTGCTATCTTTGTATACGATTGTATAGAATTGTATGTTGATTGTATATAATTGTACGTGATTGGTATCTAATTCTTTGTTTTTGGCATGTGGGGTTTATTTGTTTGCAGCCTCGGCGCTCGGATTCCGCCGGTTCCGAAAATGGTGAGAACTCTTATTTCTTCACAGTAACAGTAAAGCTTCAATCTTTATACAAATTTCAGTTTTTCTAGTTAGTATTCGTGTATCATATGTGTATATGCATGTTGGGAATTGTGGAATTACATAATTTAAGGTGTTCCGGGAATGCTGTGCTGCTGATCTGTCAAGAGTCCAACTTTTCCTCGTTTTGAAATTGTATAGGAGATTTTCATTTTCTCAGAATTTCAAATTTCAGTAGGTTTTATGAGTGACGGGAATTACATTTCCCCGTGTTTTTTTGTAAGAGTTTGGCACACGTAGGCGCACAGGCACGCTTGATTAAACTTTCTAAGTACTTTGGTTGCATCGTGTTGTGGTTCGAGGAATCCTACTATGACCATGAAAAGTGACTGTGGATGTTTAAAGCCGTTGGGTTGCGAAGATTTAAATGAACACAATAGCAATTGGCTCAACGGCTCCAACATCCATACACTTGCTCACTTTTCTCATGCTTTTAAGAGAATTTCTTGATGTGGTCCTCTTCAATGATATTTATTTTTACGAATTATACCAGACAAAGAAATAACATGATTACCCATAATTCTACTTTGACAAATTCCCTAAAACTTCGAGCATTCTTTTTGTTGTTTGTGGGGTTGTATATTGTTGTAGTGTTGGTTCTGGTAACAGGATAAAGATGATGGTGACATGTCAGACACGAAACAATACTTTGATGCCAAACGTGATCCATCTGGGAATAATGATGACGATATTGTTGAATCTGATATCGAGTTGGATGTTACTGATGTTGTGGAGCCTGATAATGATCCTCCACAGAAGGTAAGGGTTATACCTCCGTGACCTGTTACGCTTATATTTTAACTCTCTAAATGATTCTTCCTTTAGAAGCTGTACTGGGTCTATTTTTCATGTCCAGATGGGAGACCCGTCAATTGAAGTTACGGAAGAAATGCAGGATGCTGCACAAATAGAAAAATCAAAAGCTATTGATGCTGTCTCTGAAGGTATGGCATCTTCTTGTTGTGAAACTGTAATTAGCATTTGTAGTTGAGATTTCTCGGCTTGTCTTTTCACTATCTTTTAATTGGTTGTTTATTCTTTTCAGGTAAGCTGGACGAAGCCATAGATCTTATAACAGAAGCCATAATGTTGAATCCAGTTTCAGCTATACTAAAAGCAACCAGAGGTAAATTGATTATTATTTTTCTAAATTCAATTTTTTCTTTTGTTTAGTTGTGCTTATATCTTTTTCATGTCTTGGCCGTCTTTTTTCGTATGTATCGTTCCCTTAGAAACCTGGTATCCTTGCTTTCAGCTAGTTTCTTTGTCAAATTGAATAAACCAAATGCGGCAATTTGTGATGCTAATGCAGCTTTAGAGGTTGGTTGATGACCCTCACTTTACTTGTTCTTGTATCCACTGTACAAGAAGTTTGAACTTTTTTCAGTAGTGAATATGGACAAGTGATCTCTATATTTATGTTTTTCCAGATCAACCCCGACTCTGCAAAAGGATATAAAATAAGAGGAATGGCTAAGGCCATGTTGGGTCAATGGGAAGAAGCAGCGAGTGATCTGCATGTAGCATCAAAGTTAGATTATGATGAGGAGATTGGTTTGGTGCTTAAAAAGGTGATTTTCTTCATTCTAGAAGGAGAAGCTTTCAGCGAAACTGTTCCTGAACAATTTCGTTTTAATTTCAGGTTGAACCTAATGTCCACAAAATTGAAGAGCATCGCAGAAAATATGAACGCCTGAGTAAAGAAAGGGAGATAAAAAGTGCTGAACAGGAGAGGAAGCGGAAAGCTGAAGCTCAAGTGAGTACTTGTATTAGAGTTAATAACGCTTTTGTCAAGAAATATCACATCGCTTTTGTTAAGAAGCTGGCAGTATGTGTTTGCTCATTCATTCATTTTATGATCTGTGGGGCCTTGTGGAGGCTGGAGTCATTTTCCTTTCAATTCCCTGTGCCACTAAATAATGACCTCATATAAGGGATGGATATGGCTGACCCCACGATTTGGGACAAAGACAAAGACGATGGCGTAGTGATAGAGAACCTTCATACTATACTAAACTACAATTCTTTCAATTTCATGCAGGAACGAGATGCGTTGTCTGCTCTTAAGGATGGTATAACATTTGATTTCTTTTATTCGTAAGCCATTTAGTAGTACATTAATGCAGGTATTTTTAAAGGTTCATGTCAACTTCATAACACCATTTGCAAGATATCATCTGTTTCGTTTCTTTCTTTCCTTAACTCATCTGGCTCATCCAATTTTCCTTGGGATTCTTTTAATGCATTTTTTTTTGGTTTTGACAGGGGAAGTCATTGGTATACACTCAGCCAGAGAATTAGAGACAAAATTGAATGCTGCTTCAAAGACGTCACGCCTTACAATCCTCTACTTCACAGCAACATGGTGTGGTCCTTGCCGCTTCATATCTCCTTTGTATACAAGCTTAGCTGGAAATTACAAAAAAGTCGTGTTTTTGAAAGTTGACATTGATGAGGCAAGAGATGTGGCTGCAAACTGGAATATCAGCGGTGTTCCGGCCTTTTTCTTTGTAAGAAACGGTAAGGAGGTTGACAAGATGGTGGGGGCAGACAAAACTGCACTAGAAAGGAAGATTGCACAACATGCAGGCTCAGTCTGAGCTAATCCTCGCGCGATGCGCTTGGATTTTGGAATGGTACCCTCCTAAGTCATAAACTGGAAGAGATTTCCATCTGAGAAGATTGTTATATTTCGACAAAACTTGTGTCCTGAAAATAGTAATCTGTGTATTTTACTGGAAATAAAATGTTGCTTTCTCGCCCAGTCGGATTTTTTTTTACTGGAAGTTACGAATATGAAATTATCTGCATTTCCTCTACTTCTCTTTATGTTTATGTCCCGACATGATCAAGCATCGAAATGTAAGCTTTATTGTTTATTATGAAGTCTTCTAAACGAAAAATGTTGAAAGATAACTTGCTTTCATGAACTAGCTTGCTGCATGATTCATGAATAAGGCACCGGCTATCATCTCCAAGCATCAATTTCGAAGCAGAGGCAAAGGTACTTGAATACAAACAGTCTTCATTTTCTCTCGTTCTTGGAATAGAATCTGAGGACCACGTAGAATAAGATCCGGTATAGAACACCCCAAGCTAGCAAGATTCCGACATTATACCAGATGTTATCTGTTTTGATATCCATCGAGGAGATAACATCTTGTCCGATAAGCACGCAATTCTTGTTTACTAATGGAGATGTTAAGTGCAGGTGACTGATCTTCAGATCTCCTAAAGGCCCGGGGGTGAGATCTGCCGCCGTGCCATTGTAGCAACGTATTCCCTTGAATTCATTTGTTAGCATTGCCTCAAACGGGTACTTAATCGCAGAGATGTAATGCACCCACCTCCAGTAAAGCGGTATCCGGTTGCGCTTCAAGAAAAAGCCGCAAGTCAGAAAGAAAAGAGCTGTGGTAGCTATCACAACAGCATACCCTGTGATGTAGCTCGGCACGAGGGCGCTCACAAGCATCACGTAAGCGTTGGTGGTGATGAGTGAGGCATAGAGGATGATCCAGAAGTAGAAAACATTGCTTTTGAGTTGAAGAATGTACTTGGTAATGGCAGCAAATGTGTAACCTTGGATGGCGAAGAATGGGAGGTACACAATGAGAGAAGAGATGACGTAAGAAGAAGCACGATAAGCATTGTGAGAAGTTTCCCTGATGAAAATGAACCTTTCTTGGATGAAAGTCGGGACAGCATCATTGGACGAAAAGAAAACCAGGCAGACTGCAAAAATGTAGAAGTTGAGAAGCCGGTTTATGTCCTTGAAGGTGTCACCACTCAGATTTTGGAAAAGGGAAGACAGAATGAGTGCCATAACTGCCAACACAATCTCCCGCGAGAGGAAGAGTTCAGGAGTGCGAACCACATTGAGCGCTGTGCGCCATGAGAGGACTGCAACCTCACGGAGCCATGGGTTTGCAAATTTAGGACCGAGGTCAGGCTCATCAAGCACGTCTTCTTTTTCGAACTCTCCATAGGAAGGTGCATAGGAGTCAATTGAAGGGCTGAAGAGTACAGGGGTTTTAGTACTACCGTGTCTTGGTGGCTGCAGGATGAGTCGTGGTGTGGGATATTGGCTCGAAACTTGACTCCTCATACCCGAGACTGAGACTGGTGTCACTCCAGGTGTTCTAGCAGGAGTCCATGATGGTGGGCGGCGAGGGGTTCTCTTGACTCCATGGTATATCCAGACAGAGAAGTCCTTGTAGAACTGCGAAGCTAGACGAGGGTTATACACACCACTGTTCTGATGATGCATTGGTGTCATATGAACCGACTTCCTTTCGAGGGAGTTGTCGAAATCCTCATCAGCTTCCTCATAATCAAACCGACCAGACTGGCCTGGTCCAGGTGTCCTGTTTCGAATGGAATAGGCTTGACTACGGAGGCTGATTGCGTGCTTGGACGCAGGAGTCTTATTGTAAGGAGTTCTCCTTGGTGTTTTCAGAGCTGGGCTTCTGGACGCCTGATCAGGTTTGATGCCATCGCGTTGGTACAACACCAACGGGTCTAGTCCCACGGTTGATTCATCATATTCTTTAATCACATCCAGGAGATACTCGAGGCCATTCTCACCATCCGGAACTGGCCTTCCAAATCCAGAAAGGTGAGCAGATAGACCGTGCGGGCTTCCCAAATATATCAGTCTTCCTCTGCAACCACATTATTAGATAGCTTAGTTAACAAGCATCATGCGTGCCAAATCATAAAGTCTATATTTGCAACCCTTAATTAACTGACCGAGCGGCCTACGATTCAGAAAAATTTAACACATTTAAGCAAAATTTTACCTTGCTAGGATTGTCATGCGGTCCAAGAGCATTTGAATACGATATGAAGGTTGATGGATGGTCATCATCACGATGCTACCACCTCGAGCGATCTCCTTTACCTTTTCCACAACACTGAAAGCGCTTGTAGAGTCAAGACCAGAAGTTGGTTCGTCAAGAAACAGCAGTGAAGGTTTGTGGATGATGTCAATTCCAATTGACACCCTCCGCCTTTCTCCTCCCGACACTCCTCTCCTCCCTTCATCTCCAATGTAAGTATGTGTTGCACTCTGCATATATAACCTCATCAGAATCAAGATGTATAATTTGTGCAGTTAAGTTCATATGCGCACATGCGTGCGAAAGAGACTTTAAATTTACCTGCAAGCCGAGTTGTTCAAGGAGTTCATAGACTCTCTTTCTCTTTTCGTCCCTCGAAATGGAGGGAGGAAGCCTAACCTCAGCTGCAAACATGAACGTCTCAAAAACAGTCAGCATAGGGAAAAGCTGGTCGTCTTGCATAACGTAAGATGACACCATCTTCATGTAGCTTGTAGTAACCTGAAAATAAGAATCAACTTTATATATGCAATCATTCTCTTTCAGTTTCCGAAAAAAAATGAAAGACTGGACGTCCTGCACAGAGAAAAACTTCTACAGATCTCTAACCGTTCTTCCATCAATTCTAACAGAGCCTGCCAGACTCCCTTCAGCAATCCGTCCCGCCAATGCATCAAGAAATGTGGATTTCCCAGCACCACTAGGTCCCATGATGGCCATGATCTCACCCCTCACTGCCTGGCCAGAGATATCATTGAGAAGATAAGCTTCTTTCTTGATCCAAACCCCGTCTTTTTTCAGCTTCTTTGTTACACTATACGAAAGGTTGTTGAACTCAAGTCCATGGCCCGGAATCATCTTCATGGGTCGAAGAGGGACAGAACTTTTAGCAGCAACTGATTTGTCCATGTCAAACAGACTCTCGAGGCTTCTGTTGGTGTCATTCCGCCCCATTTTCGCCACTTTGCCGTTTTCAACCGGTGATGCTCAGTTCGAGCCTTTCTTTTTGGCTCAGGCCTCACGAAGTTTTTGAGACCTGAGGGATGAAGTGTGAAATGGTATAAAAGAAGGGAGAGGCCGGATGAAATGTCGACAAAAGGTGACGGTAAAAATCAAGGTAACTTTAGTGTTGGAATGCTGTGAGCAATCGGACGGCAAGAATTATGGGAAAGCACTTTCACGTGTGTGCCTGTCGCTTTTGATTCTCCTTTGGTTTGTCAGTAAATAGCTTTGATATTTCCGGATGATGTTCTGTTCTTGTTTCATTTGGGCACATGAGACAACTTCCTCTTCACTGGCGATTTGAAGAAAACTTGGCAGAGTTAATGTTTTCCAAACCTGTCTGTCATTGTTGTTCTAAAGCAAACGAAAACATAGTTAACAAACCCTAAATGTAATTAAGTTGGCTAGAGCAGTATCCTCTTCCTTTGCACCCAAGTTCAACTGGATTGGATTATGTTGTTATGACGACGTCGCTCGAACAAAAAGAACAACGAAACTCAATAGTTTGATCCTGCTAAACTCAATAACCCAATTTCAGCTTGTTTGTTCTATATGATTCGTAACATTGTTAAGGGCTCGTTTCAGATTACTTCCAGGCAGCTCAAATGTGCTTTCTGATACCAATCTTTTAGCGACCCTTGACAGAAAAAGTTAAGAGGGTTTTATGGGTTATGGAAGCACGTGGAATTTTTTCCAAAATTCATTGCGCTTATAACAAAAGCGTGCCTGTAAGCAAAATGTAGGGAGTTACGAACCATTCATCTATGGTTCTAGAGTACGTGACCATATTATTCCCGGATGAACTCTGATTACTATGATTTTACATTTATAATGTTATTGATGCGCGCGTAAGCAACTGTTTCTGGTTCACGAATTTTATACGGGAGCAAATTACTGTCTAAAAACACTTCAGTTACCCCTTTTAACTAAGAACAAATGTTCTTGTTTGATAATACAAGTGTTGTCTCTTAGCTTTGAGTTGGTGGATTTTCTTAGAACAACGAAGGGATTTGTTAAAAACCGTCAAGACTAATATGAGTATTTAGTTTATAATTAATTCAACAATATTATGCATGTAGACAGCACTAACAGTAGAGGAATTTGTTGGCAATGGCTCCAAAGTGGGGTAATGTCAGGAAAAGGTTAAAAGATTTGGTGTCCAACTGAAACAATGCAAGTAAGTGGGACGGGGATGCTACCGAACTTTTCGGTCGAATTTGTTCGTTCAATCTTCTTGATTATTTTCATTTTGCAATGTTGCACAATAATTAATTAGAATTGTCTACTTTTTAGTTTACCTTTAAAAGACCAACACTACAAAAAAAGTAAGCCAAAATAGAAATCGTTTAGCCATTCGATTAATGTTTCAAATTTTTAGTGCTAACTAAACGACATAGTTTGTCTATTTAATAGATAACCATTAGATGGCTAAACAATTTCAAAGTTGGTCGATTTTTGGCATAGTTGATTTTAAAAGGTGAGCTATAAAATAAATAGTTTAAATTATCATGAAACATTACAGGATAAGAAAAAAAAGTCAAAAAAGTTAAACGAGAAGATTCAAAAGAGAAGTTGCATGATAGTAAAGAAAAAGGTTGAAAGCGTTGGTTCTTGTAATCAACCAGTTGCGTTTTTAATAATTCTTGAACTTTGCAGGCCTTAATGTGAAGAGAAGGACAGATGCTTCATATTTCTTGGAGAATGTTTTGCTTAATGTTCCAAAGTTTTTGCCTCGTTTGCTTCGGTTTTGGCTTCCAAATTAGTAAGACAAGTTTGAAGCTCTCATGATATAATGGAGAAGTTTGTAGCAGAACTTCCATTCCGATCACGTTGAGTCGAGGCATGCGATAGCAATCTCAGCATTGGCATGGTTCAAGCTTACCCTCTGGTCGATTCATGATTCGACTCCATGGTTTGCTTGAGCCATGCCAATATCTAGTGTGCCAAACTCAAATTTTTTACACAAACACTCATCTCCAACTGCAAAGCATGCTAAGCTATATTAAGTACGAGCTTATAGTAACTTTCAAGCGATTAGCGATAATCAGTTAGTAAGTTAATACAACATCAAACATTTAATTCAACCTACTTCACAACGTACGGAATCTTGTGATTCTGTTCATTTTCTAGGTACTCGTTTTCTAAATATTGCTTATATTTTCAGTTTCCTCCAATATCTATCACAAGAACTTGATCTAAAATATGATAAAGGGGTTAGCGTAACTTGTAGCATTGTCTCAACTAGTTGTAAAAGTAAAGAGGGGTTCCGGCAGCTCTATCACTTCCTTTCACCTTGTTGCATGGATTTTGCGTTATCAATCGCCTATCTTTTTCGGATTGATTGTTGAAAATAATATAGGCAATTTTTTAGTATGCTTCATGATATTCTATACACTGAGATATTTGACTATTATATTCTTGATTAAGGATCTAATAACCAAAGATTTAACGGCTAAAATTCTTATTGTATAAGATACGCTGAAAACATAGAAGAATTTTCGTGAAAATGAAACATAAACGAGGCAGTTTCAATCACACATCGATATTTCGCAAGGATTCACGTTAACTTATAAATTTGGTTCGACCAATAATACAAGTCAAGGGGTTGGGGCAACTCCTTGTTTCATGTTAATTCTCGTACCAAAGCAAAATTTGTGTTGTAAACTTTGCTTAATTATTGTTCAAACATGACAAATTCAAATTGATTGAGTAACTTTGTTAGCTGGTTACCAACTTACCATAATGTCTTGACTGCCAATATTAGGTTGTTGCAGGTTTCTTACTTTGTTTTCAAGCAAAGAGTTATGCAACGTTCGATAAGTTTTTCAGTGTAACTGTCACACCGTCACATAGTATTATCAGGTTATTCATATTATAACACGTGGATTTATTTATTGACGCTAGACTCTAAGACACATCAACTATGCCCTTCACGTCTGTTATCACACGTTAATCACCAACACGACGTAACAGTTTAACCGCCATGCAAAAAAATTTCTTGCAATTATAAATAAATATATAGATATGCCCTTACGGTTACGGAGGAGGAGCATTTCTGTACGCATATACTTGTTCTGATGAGGGTAAAAATCATAGGAAATCTTGATGATGACACAACGGATTTCACCATAAAAATATAACTTCCATGGAAAATAAAGTAAAACCCATATAACAAATAATCGCTGGATCAGATAAAACCTCTACTCAATGGGGACTGAGGGAAGGAATTGGCAACAAAATCCGTCACCAAAAAGCAAACTCCACACATAGAAGATTTTAGCGTCTGTCTAATCACATTTGACTCATTCATCACTATATAAGATATCACCAAAAGTCTCACAAACCAAACCATTTGAACCAACAAAAACACACACAAACTCTCCACACAAAATGGCTTCGATCTCAAAACACTTGCTTCCCTTCTTGTTTCTGTCCCTTTTCGAGTTGTTCGGAGTCTCCCATGGCTGGAAGCTTACTGCATTGCCTGATAAGGAGGGCGCTGCTGGTGGCGGTAGTGATTCTTCCATGCAATGCGTGCAGAAACTGATTCCTTGTCAGGCGTATTTGAAGGCGCCGGAGAAGGCTCCCTCAACGTGCTGCTTGCCACTAAAGAAGTTGGTTTTGGATAGTACCGAGTGCCTTTGCACCCTCTTCAACAACGATGACATGTTGAGCAACTTTAACATAACGCAGGGTGATGCCTTGAAGCTTTCCAAGGCTTGTGATGCCAATGCTGACATTTCAGTATGCAAAAAGGGTGATTGAGCTTTCCTTCTTTTTTTAATTAAATCAAATTAAATTTAAATTTTTTGGATTTTGTTTGTGGGATTCATATGTTTGTTTCCATGGATTATAGACGTTTTTCTTTCTTTTCTACTTGTTTGAAAAACAACAAAGGAAAGGCACTAACCTTTACGTGAGGCTCTGAAATTAGAGCAAAATCTTAAGTGTAACCGGGTGTATATATTAGGGTTCTTTTTTTTCTCTCTCCTCATATGACATATGACATCAAGAGAGAGACAGGCGAACATACTCTCGATTGGTTATCTTAATTTGCTGTTTTCTTCATCACAGATGCAGCATCACCAGTCAGTACAGCATCACCTTCTAACAACAGTAAGTTCCTAATGCTTTTTCTTACCTATTTTTTCAATTTGATATCTCAGCATGCCTATTTTTTCAATTTGATATCTCAGAATGTCAAATCCTCAACTAGTTTGGTCTCAGCTCAGCGATCAAACTCGTCGCTACTCGCCTAGATTAGTATCTGTGCTCGATTAAATGACAACGAAAACATGCCGGACTTTGATAGCTTCACAGTTAGATTAGTGTTTTTTACTGATTGTTTGTGCCAGGTTCTTCCTCAGGCAACTCTCCCGGCAGTTCAAAGAGTGCAGCTTACGCGCTGTCCCCACTCGCCGGATCTGGTTTTGCTGTCGTCTTCATGGCTTTGATCATTGCAGCATTTTAGGGTTTTCAGTTTAGTCAATCATCAGTCATAAGCCATCTAATCAGATTAATGAGTACTGTGTTTTGTTTGCTGCTGGAATTTTTTAGTATGCTCCGAATCATTCTATACACCAAGTTTTATTACTAGCATCTCGGTCATGTGAATTAGTCCAGTTGACTAGAGTAATGCACTCATCTCATTGCATCTGAATTTAAATCCTCCCATCTCGTTGTAAAGTAAAAGTAATTTAAATATCGCCTCATTACAGAATATGAATAATGAATTTGCTATGTCATTAAATCAAACAAAACCATGATTTGTCTAAAACCCACAAATCCAAACGCGAAAAGAACCCATTTTTTAAGAACTCAAAACACTGAAAAACTGATTGAATATCAGAAAAAGAAAGAAAAAATTTTTAATTCTTAAAAAAAGAGAAAATTTGAGGGAAAATCGAAAATTACGAGCGTCTGAATGCAAGAGCCACAATTGATGAATCGACAGCTGCAAGCATAGCTGCTCAAAAAACCTGGGCAACTAAAAGGGCTGACTGCATTATTGTATCAGTCCTCCATTTCAGAGGACCAAACGCACCAGTAACGCATTGCCGTTTTTCCTTAAAAACTCTTTAAATTGTACTAAAGTCCAGTTTAACAAAAACCCAGATGAAAAAAAACCAAGAACAGTGAGTGAAATAAAAAAGATGATGAGAGCTGAAGCTTGCAGGTATTACCATGGGAGAAGAAGGAGATGATGGCGAATTGGGTTAGAATTTCGAAGCCGATTAATTTAGGTGGTGATTGGTATTTATCATTCATGTTATAATGTATCTTAGGTTGGGAAAGTTTCAACTATGTCGCTAAATTGTACCCATGTGGTGGGCTTAACCAACTAATCTCACAAAGGGTGAGACTATGTGCATTGAAAATTGTATTCGTAGGAAGATGGTTCCCAGGTCAATGCAGTCCATTTCGTTGAGTGAACATCTAAGGTCATTTCCAACTGATCTAGCTAAAGGGTCATATGGTTAAAAATAGCTCGGAATGACGCGAAAATCGTCATCAACTGAGGGCTAAGACAAAGGAATTGTGGGCTCCATTGGGCCAAAATCCCTAAATCAGGCCAGCGGGCTTACCATTTACAGTCAGCCCTCTAGCGCCAGAATGTCAAGCTTGACATTTTGCCAGCCTTCTAGCTCAGCCCATTTGAATGCCAACAGCTACCTAGCGTTAGCATGACGCCAGCTAGCAACGACAAGCTGTCGTTAAGTTACCATTGGAATTTGAATTTTCTTTTGGACGAATTTAAAATAAAAAATTAATTTTTTTTTCTATAAATACCTAAGTCATTCTTACACCATTTCTCATGTACTTTTCACTTTAACATTACTCACTTTAGCGACACGTGTCACTTAAAATCCTATCATATTTAAAATTTTCTCGTTTGGCAATTATGTTGGGAAAATGATCCTCGTCGGATCCTTTTCCTAGGGATTATAGGGATCCCGTGATCTCAATCGTTCATCGTATATCGTGAGGTCAGAAATCATTTCAAAATTTAATATGAATAATACCTAATGAAAACTAATCGCACTATATACAATGAACGAATAAGATCATAGGATCCCTAGAAAAAAGATTCGGCAAGAATCCTTTTCCATTGTGTTGTACCACATTGAATTGTAATACTACGTGGTAGTACATAGTTCCACTAAACCGGTGTTTATTGAGCTTCTTCACTTGGGCTTCTCACGCAGTTCATAAAAGTTCAAAACTTTAAGCCCTCCTCCTCGATCGCGGCAAGAAACACAGCCAACTGCCAGATTCGTCGACATGGCAGCAAAAACCTCCATTGCCAAAACCATAACCATGCTTTATTATTCGAGTGGGTCCCATTCCTCTCACCCCAAACATCTGGCCCCACTCTCACTATCTTCCTCCTTCTCCAGCTCCTCCCCTAATGCTGCTTCCCCAGCAGCCTTGTCCCAATCAACCATCTCTTCCCAAGCTCCAGGTGGGCCCTCTGTGATGTTCGTGTGTTTTCTGCTTCTGGGTTTTCATAATTTGCTCGAAATATTCAAAAGATTGATGCTTTATTTGTTTTTTGTGTAGGGAGGGAAAGGTCGAGATTGTCGAGATGGTTGCTGTTTCTTCCTGGAGCTATCACTTTTGGGCTTGGGACTTGGCAGATTATCAGAAGGCAAGAGAAGGTGTTGCTTTTTTCACTTCCTATCTTTTATTACCTTGTCAGATTTAGCAATTTTGGGGATTGATTATTTTAGCAATACGCATAAAGCTGCATTGTGAATATTTGGATTCGAATTGTACCGAAAATTCGATTGGTTGCACAATTCGGATTCACAGGTAAGTGCTTACTTATGATAGATAAGTTTTTTGAGCTCAAGGAATGCCTTGAACCAGACACGTTCTGTATTAACATTGTGTTGGGTAAAGATTTCAGATGTTGAAACTAATTCTAAGTCTGCATATTTTGCGGGTTTTAGGTAAGTGACGATTCACGATTATACTTTGGTCATTTGACATTTTCTTACTTGGAAGTTGGAGCTAACGGAAGATTTGACACAAAACCGAGCGCAGTGTCGTTCTAAGATTCATCCAGCCAACCCCACTTTAATGGGATGAGGCTTTGTTGTAGAGATCAAACTCCTGCTTATAAAACAGTTTCTGTTTGTGGTTTATATTTATGTCCATACACTTCTGTTATATGAAATACTAAAAATACTAGAGGTTTTGCACTTTTAGATTATAGACAGAAGAGGTTGGAATTGGAACCTTCAAATGCAAAGGGTATTTTGATGAGAAAAGGTCGATCTACGTGGGCACTCGTTCAAGAAGCATTTCTGGTGTGACCGAAAATGGCTACTATATCGTCACACCTCTTATCCCGGTCCCTGACAAAGATGAGAGGTAAAAGCTGTTGGAGTTTCATGTACTTCATGAACCTTGCTTCTCTCTTTTTAGTGCTTATAGGGGTTTAGAATTAACAGGGTGTTACATTACATCGGAACATTTACGACTTCTCCCTGCTTGGTATTCCAGGATCTCACATCACATTCAACTAACTGTTTCCGGATCTAATGTAGCTTCATACGAAGAAATTGATGCCCCAGAGTAATTGAGTTGTCAAGTCAATTTGCTTATCCAACTGTTAGATTCTTGATGGTTGGAAACTGGAAAATATTTGGGGGTCGATATTGGCTGTTTTCGCCATTAAACCGCTCGTTCCAAGCTGAATTTTTGCAGCTAAAAACAATAAAGTTTCTAGCGTCGCAGCCAGGAAACCAAAAGCTAAACTCGCTAATTTGAAGATTTATAGCTCTGTAACAAGGGTTGAGATTTTGGTTTTAGCTTCTTTCAGCCGTTTGTGCTGCCCTCGTAGTGATGACATAAACGCTACGAGGTACGATGTAAAAATAATGATTAGAATTCTACGGCATTTTTGTTTCGGGGTATTCTTTGTATTTGAGCCCGAAGGCACAAACAGCTGTTTGTTTTGATGATATAAAAGATGAAAAGGATATGATTTCCGCACATCCTATTTATCTTTCTAGCTTGGTTTTCTTTTGTTTTACATCACTTAATCTCACCGTTGGAACCGAGTGTTGCAAGGTAAGGGCATTCGAGCTCGTACATCGCACCGTGTATCAAATCAAATAACATGCCCGCTTGAAACCAAATTTGAGTACACAATTGGCAAAAGAGTCGCGATTTTCTTTCCTATATGTTGTACACTGTACAGAATGTACATAAGAAAAAGAACTGCTAAAACTAAGAAAACAAATCAACGAATTCCGGCCAACTCACACTAACGCCGGCAGGCAAACAAACCAAGTGGGTAAAGAAACAAATTTAAAAGAATGAAAGGAATATGAAACTAAGAAAACCGTGAGGCGAAAAAACGAAGGGATTCATTCACGATATACACCGTACAAGCAAAGGGGTAACGGTCATACCTTCGTGGATTGCCTTCAACAATGCCACAAACTTGAACGGACTCTCTTCGGAAAACCACTGGAGCTTCCAAGTCATGGAGCCTGGAGCTATCCTTTTCTCATTTGCACTTGAGTCTGAATTGTCCGCTGCGGCTGAGCCTGAGGGGCAGAACTCGGACATTGCACACTCAACAGCTAAGGTTACACACCGACTTTCTCTGACATCAACAACCTGAAGGACAGACGTGCTTATTAATGTCTTGAATGATTTTACCCCCTAGCCCTAACGAAAATGTTACTGAATCCAGGTAATGAACCAGAAAACCAATTTGCCAGAGTCCATTTCGATAGAATTTTAAGGGCAAAGCTAAATCAGTATGAGGGGTTACCAACTCAGATATGTCGGCAATAGAGCAACATAAGTCAAGTGAAAAATATGTGGGCAAAGACGCATCCACGGACAAAGAGCTGAACTGCATCAGGTCTTCAAAACACAAAAATACGTGCCCTCCAGCCACAAATAATGATCTTGAAAACCATGATTCACCTGTCATATAGATATAAGAATGTTACCAAGCATGATTTTTTTTTTTTTTTTCTTTTCAAAATAACCAAAAAGAATTAGACTGCAAAAGGGACGTTCGAAGAGTGTGATGGTGAAACCTCAGTATTGAAGTGTTCTCAGCATAATGACGTAAGCATCATTAAATTTCATAGATACAAAACCAACAGCAGCGTAACAAAAGTTAACTATGGGAATACGTCCCTTATTCTAAGATGTTCTCGACAAGTTTACCAAAATGATTATTGTACACTTCGTGCCTTTTGATTGTAAATAATTCAATTCATGACATTAGTACAGTCATTGACTATTAAATATGAAAATCGATGACCTAAGCATACCTTCATTATAACTACACCAAAACTGCACCATAGAATACTGGAATATGCTCACTTTTGAACCTCCGCATATTTGTTTCTCAAATAACTTGACCTGAACCTGCTCCAAACTGCCATTTAAATTCCCAAAACCCGAGTCTATCACAACAAGGAAATCCTAATATTCGCATCGGTAATCAAATATACAATAGACATCTGAAAGGGAAAAACAATAACTACCTTCTTAAGCAAAGTCCTCCAATTGGCGCAAAAGAATCGATAGCTATTAAAGTAGAAAGTAGTTGTCTTGATTTTTCAATGCTTCTAGTTTTAAACAGGTAAGTTGCACTGCCCCCAACATACACCCTAAGCCAACGGGAAAAAACATTGTTAGAAAGTTGCAATCATACCTATTTTCTATAAATAATAAGTACCATTAAGCACTAACCTCACGACCTGGAGCCCTATACCAACTACAACTTCTCTGATATCCTCAACCCTGTGGCAACCCTTTAACTTTAAGATAGTGCCTGCAAACAAAGACCCCATTGAAAATCGGCATTTATATATCTAACCAGATAGAAGAACAAGTTGTCCAAGTAATCATTGTCAAAGAGGAAAATTTTATGATATATAAATCACCAGAAGGACAGTGTAACCTAACCTGACCCATCTCCTGCAACACCGATGAGCAGTATATAAAGCTTGTCTTCACTACTAAGTACAACAGCAACATCTCTGCATGCAAAATAAATATAAATAAACATATAAAGAGCAGAAACGTCTGAAAAGCTGACCCAACATAAGCACCAATATTACAATGTACACGAAAACCTTGGTATAGCCTTATAGGACACTACACTGTATACGGTTCAAGCACAAAAAGACAAATTCAAACTGTTCACCTTTCTCTGGAAAGAAAATCCAGCTCAAGTATACAACAGCAACACAAACATTGCTTACAAATCTCGTGATTTTGTGAATCTGCGACATTTGTATTGAAATAATTCTCAATAAATTCATCACTCCCTGGAGATAAGAATTCAGTTAGTGGGGTACTGCTTCTATCTGCCAACATCTGTTTCTTATCAACTTCATGAAAATCACTCCCATAAAAATACTGATTATCTTGCTTATTTTCGACTTGCGCTACATGATTATCTAGAATGCCATTTGATTTTGGTGCTGGTTCTGCTTGCCTAATCATGTTATCATCTTCTAGTAGAGCAGTAACTCTTCTTTTAGTCTTCTGTCTTCCTTTTCTCCTCTCCAGAAAATCACATTCTTCATTAATGCAATTATTAATTTCAACATCATGAGCATCAGCAGGAACATCACTGGCAGATACTCCAACCAAACGTCTGTCAACCTCATGTTTTATGTCATAATACTTGAAACGATTTGAAAGTGGGTATTCTTCAGCACTCTCATTTAACCAGTTCTCAGGAACCGACTGCGTAGATTCACAATTTTCATCTTCACAACAGCTGGTATTACTATCCGATGATGCCACAGAATATGACCCAGCGGATAACTGTAAAATTTCCTCCTCTAAGTTATGTCTACGACGAAGAATGTCCTTTTGATAATGGGGCGGTGATCCGGGGTTAGCAGATGATGAATAAGACTCTGAAATATCATCAATAACAGATAATGCAGACATGCTCAAATTCTGGATCATCCTATGACCTCCTTGAGTGGTGAACATCTGAGCACGGAAACTTTTAGCCTCCAAACTGACAGTACTTGTCCCTTCATGAGAATAAGCTTTTAAATTCTCCCTGAGATCTCTACTATCCATGCCAACTGGGCTGACCCTACCAGCATTCCCCGTTGAAACAATTTGGTCAAAGTGATGGGCATGTCCAGAAGATATATCCAAGAAGGAACTGTCTGATTCTAAAACATTTGTACTACTCTCATCTCCTGATGCTTGGACGCAGTCTGGAACATATGTTAATTTTTCACCCAGCTGCCTCCAGCTTGCCTTGGTTTTTATATAGTTTTCCTTCTCAAGATGCAGTCTAGCCCTGCTATATCTACTGATGTCTACATCATTCTCAGAAGCATGATCTAACCACTCCTTGAACTCCCGCAACCAAAGAACAGAGCGTTCTTTCTTCATTAGCTCAACTCTAGTCATCAAATCAACAATTTCAGCTTCATTGTCAGATATGACAACTTCCTCTCTGCTTTGAATCTCATTGTCACAAGACACAGAGTCCTGGTCAGAACATGTGTTCTCCTCTTCATTAACAATTGAAGCAAGACGAGATACCTTTTTCTGCAAAACAGAAAGGATGCAAGGTTTTATGATTGTCGACTGTCGAGTAAATAATGGAGTGGACAATGCAAGCTTTTATGACTGCCTAGTCAATAATGGAGTGGATGATATGCATAGCACAAATATAAAATCAAAAGGTATACATGATTCATTCAACATACAGGAACGATAACACTAAAAAATAAGATCACGCTTACAGATTAAGAACCCGAATTCAGGCACATTCACTTCACCCTTTTAACTTATTTATGTGTGGGGTAGGCAGAGGTTCAATCAAATTCAGGGGTAAAGAACAACCAGCCCCCAATACCAAGGCGTCCTATGAATTTATACCAATACTTGATAATGACTCCCAACAACTATAACAGTGACCTACCCTTTTTCTGTTAGGACTTGAATCTCCTTTATCATCGCACTTTACAGGAGAATAAAACCCAAAGCTGGCAGGTCGCTTGTGCCGGCCAGCAACAATAAGTTGCCTCTTCCAAAATTCTCTGGTGCTGATCTCCTTATCATCTAACTTCAACTAATCCGCCATACGACAGATCAAAAGACAAAAGTTAGAAAAATAAAACTAACAAATGACCTGAAAAATACGTAATGAATGCTTCAAAATTTTATATTTAAGATCGATGTGCTTCAGGTCCAGAAGAATGAAGAAAAATAAAAAAAAGATGAACCTTAACTTACTTTATCTGGATTAGTGACATAACTGAATGCTTGTGACCGATACCAACGGGCACAACACAACGGATTTCCTTCCAACCACAAGTTTTCAAGAGATGGAAGTCCAGAAAGGTATTCTAACTCTGAAAAATTTGAAATAATATTGTAGGAAACATCAAGCCCTTCAAGTGACTTCAAATTCTCAATCCCACGCAATGTAGTTAGAGCATTGTTCCTCAAAACAAGTTTAAGTAAACGGCAGGTGACCTGCATGGTCCAACAACATCGGAGTATGGGTCCAAATCTATTTCCTAAATAGAAACTTTGTGGCAATAGAACTCAAACTACAGTAAAAGAACTTCTCAGTACTTTAATCCATGTAATATGCACCAAAATAAACAATCTTGACTAAATATTAACTGAAAAAATTGAACTCTGTTCAGTATTAGGGACTATAAAAATGTACTCTTCTCAGACAAATTTGTGCATACAATTTCTCAAAGCAATCAAGTGTGGACCAATGCGTTGCAAACGAAAGCTAAATTCATACCTGACTGAATGACGAAATCGTTCTGAACTGATTGAAACCAAGGTCTAGGTGCTTCAATTTGACACACTTCCGAAGATTATCAACAATCGCAAACTTGTTCCGGCTAAGGTCGAGAGTTTCGACAGCAGGAAGGAGTTGCAAAGACTCATCCATGAGAACCAAGCCATTACAAGCACACGAAACGAATGACAAGCGATTCCACTGCGGTGAGTCCTTAATCTCTGCAATTCTACTCGCAAACACATGCCGCAGAGCATCCTAACATAATTTTTCGATCAATTTAATCATATCAAGGGCATAATTAACCAAATTAAGAACTTAAAATGCTGATTAAGTAGCTGAGAAAACAGATATTAATCAAAACACTGAAAGGCAGAGCAAAATCCAGGAAAACTCACAGTAGAATTATGGCAAATGATCTTCTCCAAGGTGTGCCGCAGCTCGAGCAACCCTTTCGCGGCGGAGGTGGACAAATCGCATCCTCGAAGCTCCAAAACCCTAAGCCTCCCAAACGGCCGAAACGACAGCGGCGTAGGGTCCCTGGCGGGAGACGGCAGCACCGAAACGACCTTGAGGGATGTCAAGAGCCTTAGAATCCTCCTCAGCTGCTCAAGCGCTCGGTGGTCTCCGAGGTCGGAGACGTAGGCGCGGAGGTAGTCGACGGGAGCGCCGGCGAGGAGGCTCTCAAGCTCGTGCAAGGCCTCGAGCCGCGAGTTGACGTAGTGGAACCCGGCCGGGTTCAGCTTCAGCACTAGGCTGCCGTCGATCAACGAACCGGCCTGCTGCTCCACGAAGTGGACTAGCTTCTCCAGGTAGCGATCTCCGGTGACAACCGCCATCAGAATCGGCGATTTCTCCAGGTCAATTTCGGAATTTCACAACGCGTAATCGCATGTTTGTGATACCGCTGGTTAATTTTTAATTAGCACGAATCTAGACAAAGAAACATGGAGTTTTTACAGAGAGAAGCGGAGGAGCCACGGCGGTGGCTGGAAGACGAGAGAGAGAGAGGGAGAGAGAGAGAGAGAGAGAGAGACGGTTTTAGTATTTGACAGAAGAACACGAAGACATTAATCCATAAATGGGTGAAGCCGTGACGCTACACGCCATCCAATCATATTTTGTACGTAATGTCAGTTTTTTTTTCAAACATCAAATCTACGCTAAAGTGGTACGGTGAAGAAATCAACTAGGCCTTACCGGCTTCGTAATAATGTAGTTTAAATATATTTTTTATGAAAATTAAATTTAAGATTTCTCATTTATAAAAGAAGAAGAATATCATTAGATTGGATCGTAGTACTAGATGACATGTGCCAACTAACACTTTGATTTTTTAAAATTATTAAATAATTTATTACCATCAACTGTCACTGTATGTAATTTATTAAACATAGTAGAGAAATGTTAAGGAGACCATCATAAAAGTAGGATTCAAACTCTCTGACACATCATAATTTAACGTCAATTCTCATATTAACATTATTAAATATTGTGTCAAAAACATTATGGAGACTTGGAGAGTCCATTTTTAGAGAACCTCTTTACCATTTTTCTCTCAAAAAATAGACTCTTTATAAACATTCTGTCACCTCACAGTTTAAAGTTAATCCACATGACATCGTTATGAAATATTGTGTAAACATAAGTTATCAGAGAGTCGTTACTTAGTACTATGATATAGTGGTATTCTTTTTTACTTGCAAGTGAGAGGTCTTAAGTTCAATTCTCGCTAAAGACGAAATTGAATCACATTATTACTAGTCTATTGTGAGCGGAAGTCTACCCCTCCTCTAATGTAGATAGTATATTTTGTTAAATATATATATATATATATCAGAGAGTCCATATGGTATAAGAGAGCGATCTCTCCTTTTGTTGGAGAGGATTTGGAATTAAGTCCCAAAATTGAAGGCGTAATAATTTGGAGACACTTGGAATTACATGCACACAGCAGTTATGGGACCCACCAGGCGTTTGTTGTTGTTACGTGGAAAAAGATTCTATCCGGATTCTTTTCATCAAGTCAATCAAGGCATATAATCCGACTTTTTTAAATTTGATTAAATGGCTGCAAATAAGGGTTTACTTTAAAGTTATAATAACTTAAATCATTGTATCAAATTTCAAATGTTTAAATTGTGTGTCTTGGTAGATTTGGTGAAAAGAATCTGAAGATGATCCTTTCCCAGTTAAGGTGGCACAGGTGCAGGATCCGCCTCTGTTATGGCAGTATCCCGGGTTTTGTTGTCTATGTCCGTTTATTCCGCTATACCGGGTTTTATTTTTCTTTTCTTTTATGTTAATAAAATATGTAAGTTAAATCAATTTGTTAGACAACAGAGTCCTTAATTACATTCGAGTTTAAATTTTTTACTTAAAAATAAAATTATTATACTCTTTTTTTTTTAACTTCTCGGTTTAAATATTCTACTAAATATATATTTGTTGCTCGATAAATCATAAATCTGCTCCAAATACATTATAAAGATTTTATTAATGCCCAAGAAAAATATTTCAAGAAAAAAAAATTTGTATTTTTTTACCAAAAAAAGTGGATTAACACTCACGGTCTTCAGTCATTTTTACAAATTCGTACATAAATGATCATTCAATCTATTTATTTTCACCTTCGTCTCACTGTGAAGTTTTGAAAATCAAGATGAGACCTTCCGGAGATTCTTAAGTGTCGAACCCCCTTTGACAATGTTCTGGGCCTGATTACTATGTTTTTCACTTATTTTTTTAGTTTTTGGCTCAAATATTCTACAAAATATACATTTGTTGCTTAATAAATTGTAAAACTACTTCCAAATTCCTTAAAAAGTATAACCTACTGTTTAGGAAAAATATTTTGTGAAAATAAAAAATTTACATTTTTGTCAAAAACACATGGGTGTTAGGCGGCCTCGATGCATGCACAACGAGGCGGACTTAGTTCACGTAGAACGAGGCGAACCACAACTCGCAAAACAAGGCAAGTTTTGCTCACAAAAAATGGGACAAGCGCCTGGCATGCAAAACAAGGCGAGCTCGCGCACAAAAACGAGGAGGTACACGTCACACAAATCGAGGCTAGTCTTGTGCATGAAAAACGAGGCTGGCTCTGTGCAAGTCAAAATGATGTAGGCTCTGTGGACGCAAAAATGGCGAACTTCTGTCATGCAAAACGATGTGGACACCTCACATGCAAAACAAGGCAAACCCAAGCACCCAAGAAAAGAAGGGCTCCAGCAACGCAAAACGAGGCAAACTTCCTGGTGCTTAGAAAAACGAGTCGAGGTCCACACACATTAAAATATGTTTTGAAAAATATGAATATGATAGTTTGTTGTAGTAGTAAGAAAAATTAACAAAAATGATTCAAATTCTTGGGGCAAACCACCCCCAAGAATTTGAATTATTTTTGTTAATTTTTCTTCTCTTACCACTACAACAAACTATCATATTCATACTCTTCAAAGTATATTTTTTACATGAAAAATCTATTATAATTCGTATTCAAACACTTGTAATCAGCAATTTAAAATCTAAATTTAAAGATATTTGAACCTTTTTTTTTTGTTAGTTTTTCTTTTATCTAAATCTAAACCACATATTAATAGAACCCTCTTTTGTCAACCAAAAGAAGGTGAAAGACTATTTAACAAAACAAAATTTTGCTATTTTTTGTTTATGCCTCACCTACAGGTAATTTTAACATCTCTATATCACTTTTTTTTTTTTTTTTTTTACTTGTTTAGAGAAAAAATATGGAAGGAGAGAAATTTAGCATTGCTCCAACAATGCCAAATTATGTTGTAATTTATGGATGGATGAATCTTTTCTTCTTTGGATTGGATAAACGCTAGTAACCTGTAACCGGTTGCATATGTAAGTTAGGGTGATTAGTTAGGGTTATGTGTTTTTCTGATTGCACATGATTTTCGAATCGTGTATGCATAGGTTAGTGTAGTTTAATAAAAAAAATTTAGGAAGCACAGAAAATAACAAATCACTTTAGAGAAAATATTTTTATTTCAAAATCACTTGAATCGTGTTTGCATAGTAGTGTTTCTTACAAAAAAATATTTTTAATATACTTTTTTATTTTTCAAGATTTATTTTCATATTTAGTAAAGACTTTTCAAAAAATATTTTCATCAAGACTGCTTTCAGTCATTTAAAAACACTTCCAAACAAGTTTTAAGTAAATGAAAATATTCGGGTTTCGTCCATTAATATTCTCGTAATTTCCAAAATCTCAATGGTGTTAATTATGGTAGCATAGGAAAAAAAAAAAAAAGACATAAATGTTTGCCTCATTTTGGTAAACCTAAACAAATAAAAAAGTTTACATGAATTTGTAAGAAACATGTAACTTAGTCGGTTTAAGTTGGGAAATGTTGGGAAATTTTATCTTTGTAAAGTCATTAATTGATGTGTTATGCTGCTGAGGAGAATTTGTTGGTTTTATTACCTTTGAGATTAATCTTGATTATTATTATTATTATTTTTAAAGCGGGACAACTAGTGGTAAGCCACGGTTATCCACCCCTTCTAGGGGCCTAGAAGACTCACAGAGGCATTTCAGCTTTCTCCTGGCCATAGTTAAGCAGACTCACTAGCTTGGAGCCTCGAAATCTGCGCCTTTACCACTTGGCCACTTGATGTGGTTGATTAATTTTGATTATTCAATGAACCAAATTAAATAAAAACAGTGCTATGGAAACAAATTAGTCTAATATTTTTTTTTTTTGAACTTTTATCTTGGGATCCCCCGATCTTGAAATCCTGGATCCGTCACTGACTGTCTATCTTGTAAATTACACGCATCGCTATAAAAATACGCGTGCATGACAAGAATTTATAGCATTACATGTCAAGCACGTCCGAAGCCCTCGGTTTAGAAAGGGCAACCCACCCATTATGGCAAGAATGACTCTATCACTTTGCCTGTTGCGTTTTATCTGTGCATCTATATACAAAGAGTCGCTTTATGAAGGCTATAAATTATGCTCAAAGGTGTGAGGAACCTTTTTACTTGACCTGCTGCTCGCCGAGGCGCCTCTTCTCTTCCTCAACTTGTTCAAGCAATGCTACTAGCTCTGCTTCCGTCAGGCCTTCTAACATTTTCTGCATATCCACAATTTTACCCCATTCAGGGCGTTAGGAAAACTTCCGGGAAGAATGCTGCATAATAACTCGCAAACGTCTCATTCAACACACATCAGCACGCTAGACTCTCAATCTCAAAAGTGATCGCAACAAAGCAGCATCAATACTCGCTGTTAACAGGAAACTCATTACTGTCCGAAAGTAATACGGAACGCCGTTGTATCAGAATGACAGAAGAAAAATATTTAAACAGTGTTCCAAAACACATTTCTGTTTATAAAACAAACTTGTCCAGTTCAGACCCCCTTACATAAGTTTTTCTGTTTATGACCCCTTACTACGTTTCCTTTTCGTTTATTTGTCCAATTTGGACAAATATCTAAATCCAACACTCATAACGTATTTGAGAGAGTTATGACAGACATATGAGAAATTAGAAGAAAAGATACCTCCATGACTTTGCTTTCATAGTCGCGTATTTGCTGTGCATATGTCATTTCTTTATTTGAAACTCGAAAAATATACGTGGAAATCCATCCAATTGTCAGGCCCAACACCAGCACCAGCTGAACGACGTTCCCTGCTTGTAAAGATCAACTCCAGCAAACTGCACAAAACATCACCGCAAGAAGAATTACACAACTAGAGTAGGAGTTAGCTTGAAAGGAAAGAGAGCTATCAAGAATAGAAAATTTTATGAAAAAAAAAATAAATTAAATGAGAGAATAGAGTAGGCACCTCTAATCCACTTTTCAAGCCGATCCCTATAGCAGTTACTCCAAGTCCAATCAATAAAACATCCTTCCTTGAGTATCCAAACGGTTTTTTCTGTTAAAAATTAATGGAAAAGGGAGATATAATAAGAAAATCTTTCCTTCCCGGCCAGATATGACCGAGTGTTAGAACAAGACATGGTAAATCTCTATCCCAGGAACCCTCATCCCACTGACCCAAAGGACCAGCTATATGAAATAGCTCATATTCGCATTACAGAATAAAAGAATACAGAACAAATCATTCATTAGCAGTTGCTCATACATGCCTTGGCCTGATCAGAGGAGTCATCCTCACTGCTATTAGAGTCCGACGAACTGCTATTCCTGGGGATGGTCAAGAGCATCCTTTTTTGCATAATGCGGTTGATGCTATTGGATCCTTCTCGGATAAAAAGGGATGTCTCCTCTCTATATAAGCTGTGAGTCATAACTCCCCCTAACGAATTTAGTATAAAAGTAGCAACATCAGCTAAATGGCCGGTTTGTATAAACAAAAGATATAATTTGTATGCAACCCGTTTCAATCAAGTAAGTAGAACACTCCTACATATCACAGTATATGAAAACATACGGTCAGAGATAGAACAATCAAACAAAATCACGTCTGAAGGTATCGTGGGAATTTCCAAATGGATAAATCGGTCAATCATACACTATGTAAACGTTTAATTTGCAGTTTGATAGAGCATTTAGTATAGTTACTTGAAGAGGCAAGAAATACTACGTTCCATTCCAGAACAATATTGTATAGCACTGCCAGGCTGAGCAAGTAATACAAAAGAAGTAGCGATCAATATCCTTCCAAATATGACAAATACAATAAGGCGCGGAACACATTAAATGTTGCACGCGTGAAGAGAGGAACCGTAAACACAAAGAAATTGTCGAGCCTTTCACATCTCTAGACGGTAAATGTGCATATCAATCTCTCTAAAAATCTAAAACAATTCTTTCTGTTTTGCAATGTGCAAACCTTACACAGTTAGTTTCAGCTTAAATTCTCTGATGCTGTCTCCAGACACTTCATAGCATTTTAATCAAATGAAAAGCGAAACCGCCCCACCCAAACCCCGCCCCCCCCCCCCCCCCCCCCCCAAATTCTATTAGAGCTAACCAATACAAGGCCTGTCGATTTCTCCGAAAACCAATGGAAGTTTTGCCCAAATACAAACAGAAAAGGTGTATAAAAACATCAAATGCAACAGCCATATCCTCTACACTAGTACAATTAGACCCGAAAGTTGAACGGGAAGTCTTTCGGAGCAAACCCAAGTGACTGAAGCTGAAAAAATATTCAAGAAAGGCAAGAAACAACTGACCTCTCACCAAACCATGAAAAGCTCTGGCCTTTAAGCGCATCAATGGCAGAGCCGAAATACCCAGAAGGGAAATCGGTCTTCTTTCACATGCTAAACTACAACTTGGAGAATTTCCAAGTGGGAGAGATGCCATCCTGCAATTTTCTTCGCATTACCACAAAAAACAAACCCAACAAAAAAAAAGGAAATTATAATTAATCTGAGCATAAAAGGTATGAGCTAAATCAAATTCGATTGTTTTTGTATGAAATGGCACAAATTGTGAGAGAGAGAGAGAGAGAGAGAGAGAGAGGGGGAGCAGCTGGTAACTCAAGGATTACCGTTAATGGATTGCAGATGACTGGTATACAGCCCTTCCCTCCACCCCTACTCTGGTTCAGCAGTTTTGTCTTTGCAAGGTCCCACCTTTAAAAAGATCAAGGGAGAACGGCATTTGCAGTGCATGACTACGTCATTTCTCACATCGACATTTAAAGAATTTTTCTTGACCACGTCATTTCCACAATCGACACTAAAAAGGCAATTTTCACCCAATTTTTCTCGTATTAGAGGCACCTCTATGTAATCATATGAATCATGAACTTTCATGTTCCGGAGTGTATAGGACAGCGGATGTGTATACGCCTTTCTTTTTATTTTTATGCTCTAGTGGTTGGACACAAATTAGATGAATGACAATTATTTATGCAATTTCCTTTTCATCTTCGGCCAAAAAATAAAATAAAAAAATGTGAAAACCACTTCTTTGAATGGAATGGGAACTTTTATGTCAACTTTTTTTTTTTAAGGGATTAGCTGGTGGCTTCGTCACGACAGTCCACCTTTTCGGCGGTTGGGAACACTTACAAAGGCATTTGAGCTTCCCCCTAAGCACCATCGTGTGATTCACCAACAACTGGAATCAAACCCAAGAAATGCCGTATGAAATACGAGCCTGAAATTCGTCTCCAACTACTGAACCACCCGAAACTTCCATGTTATAGGGTGTATAAGGTTTGTCACAATGGTACTATATTAGGCATACTCTCCTTGATTCAATAAACCATCAAGATTTGCTTCATAATCATTTGGTTATAAAGTAAGCATACTCAACCTAAATACCAACCTAATTAAACATACAACAAAAAGCCTGTCTGAATTCCTAATAATGCCACCAAAAGATTTAGTACAATTAATTTGTTTTTGGACTCACTTGAAACTTTATTAAGCTAACATCTACCAAGATCAAGATGTTATTAGTTTGACCAATGTAGGAAACTAATTAAGCTTTAGGTTTCCCAACTTACGAATCATACAGTTGAGATTAGACAATAGCTCCGAATTGGTAGCACCTAGTTTATCAGTCTTAGCTAGCATTGGATAGTGATTGCATAACAAGCAAAATATTTGACCTTGTGACCAATTCTGTGCCTAGATACTCCTCGCTGATGTCAAATCCAAGAATGAATGTCCATGCATTTCATAGTATCCTATAATCGAATATTTTAACATATTTTAACGATCCGAACAGCTTATCTTTTAAGTTTTTCCTCAAAGATTATGTCTACCAAAAATCACTAAAATCTGAAACCATATGACTGTTGAGTTAAGGGTTTAGACTTTTTGTAGAACTGTATTCGTCGATTTCTTTAGCATGAATGTCTTAATAGTTTTGAATTTGATTAATTTTTTGCAAGGATAATCTATGATTGATATTCTAAAAGATAGATAGTTTGAATCATCAAAATACATTACGTAGTGCTTCACAAAAACGTGTATAGAAAAATAGTGTCACAGATCCGCTCCATATATATATATATATATGCATATATTAGTATGTATTTGTATAGATATACTTATATGCACGTGTATAGAAAAATAGTGTCACATATCCGCTCCATATGTATATATATATATATGCATATATTGGTATGTATTTGTATAGATATACTTATATGGTAGGTGAGCCTGTAGCAGGAATAATATCAAGGAAATGGTAGGTAACCATGTCCAATCATTCGTTTGGTGGTGTCCTTAAGTGAGCCGTTTGTACATTGCCCAACAAATTGCTCCATGCTTCACCATGTGCCCTCCTTACACTGACAAATTCATCAAAATCCTATTGAAATCCTATATATTTAAAATACACTATTGTAATTATCAACACACTATTTGTGATATATAAACAGTTTGTTCTATAATAACAGACCTCTATAAAAGGGCAACATCAAATTAACAATATGCTTGCTGTTTTGTGAGAGTAGAGCGAAACGTCTATCGTACACATTCATACTCTTACTTTGCAAATAGGATGTTTCAACGACTCAAACTCTTAATCTTTTGATCATAAAAAAGTAACATTTCCGTTGCGCCATGACTCGTCTTCAAAATCCACATAGGAGGTATGATAATACTTGTATGCTTTAGGTGTAACCAAGTGACAGGTATCTAGGTAGACGACAAATCCATCTCATATCTCTCCCCCGCTGTCAATCATTCACTTTCATATTCATGCATGCATAAATTTCATTCATATGCACTCAAACAGACTCTTCCAAACCCCCATCCACCATACATCTCTCTCTCTCTCTCTCTCCCCTCTTCTCCTCCAAAGAGAAAACCTACCGTGTGCCTCTCTGATGGGGAATGCAGCAGTTTCTTGTGCTCCATTAATCATATTCTCAAGCAGTCCAGGAGGAGCAGCAAAAGTTTTAACTTTGGATGGAAGAATGGAAGTTTTCACGAGGCAAGTAAAAGCAGCAGAGCTAATGGTACAGAATCCAGGCCAGTTTTTGTGCGAGTCTACCACCCTCAAAGTAGGCAACAGAATCCACGGCCTCACCGCCGACAAACCGCTGGAAAGACGGCGGCTTTACTTCCTCCTCCCCATGGACCTCCTCTACTCAGTGCTAACACATGAGGAACTCAGCTCCCTAACTTACAAGGCTTCACAGGCACTCAAGAACAGTAGAGGCTTCAAGAATTTCAGCAGGATTTTTCCGGTTTTCGGAGATTTTCGCTTGTTTAATGTTTCGGAATCCAAGAGATTGGATTGTGATGATTATGTAATAATTAGTGTTACTTCAAGCCATAATCCAGAGCCAGTAATATTATTGGCGAGGTACTCAAAGCAAAGATCATGGAAGCCTGCCTTGGCGACCATTGATGAAACTACTTGCACATATTGATATCCTCTTCATTGTAATTAAATTTTGATTTATTTATTCTTGAATTAATGTTAAAAGTAGTTGATATCTAGCTAACTTTGTGACAAGAAAATTTCGTTTATGTATTTAGAGAAGTCAATTTTGTTGTTGATGCGTTTGTTAATTTAAGTCGTTCTCAAACATGCAAGAAAGTCTGAATTGTCCATTCGACATTATTTTAGCTTTCCCCTAATTCACATTGTTTTCCAATATGGATGTTACAGCATTAATTAGCTGTTTATTGTGAATAAAATATGTTAATATATTTCTAATTAAAAATGGTTGGGATTAGGTTAGTCGTCTTCCTGTTGTCTTCCACCTGTTCTAAAGCTGGAAAGTGATGAAAGCCAAATCAAGAAAACCAACCACCAACAAAAGGCTTTTCGTTTTAGATTCCATGATGGTGACATTGATTAATAATATTGTTTACTTATTTGTTAAAGCGAGATTCTCTCAAAATGAACCTCGACTATTTGTTACTTAATATTTTTTGGACAATATTTTATAGGCATATTTATCGATTTGCCCCTTAAATTTGTATAAAGCTACCAATTTATCCCCTAAACTTTAATTTTAACCGATTACCCTCTTAAACTTTTATAATTAGTCAATTTCCCCCTTGAACTTTAATTTTAGCTGATTACCCCTGAACTTTTATAAATAGTCAATTTCCCTCCTGCGTTAGATTTTAAAAGTTTACATCCAATTTTCCATCCATCTTGATCACGAAAACAACACATGACAACTATATGAGAACAAAAAGGATGAAAAATTGAATGAAAGTTTTTGAAATCTAATGCCAAGGGGGGAATTGTCTATTTATTAAAGTTCAGAGGGGCAATCGGCCAAAATAAAAGTTTAAAGGGGAAATTAACTAAGTTAAAAAGTTTAAAGAAGTAATCGGCTAAAATTAAAGTTTAAAGTGAAAATTGGTAGCTGCATACAAATTTAGGGACAAAACAACAAATACTTCATATTTTATAAGAGAGTAACGCTAAGAGACTAACATTTCTTATTAAATGCATTTGAAAACTGACTATAGAAAGTATTCAACTTTTACAGCAATTAAAAAAAATCTCCTCAATAACTACAGTTTCGTTTCAATTTGTAACATAGAAACATGCATATGAGGGAAAACAAACTTCGAAGTTTCGATAAACAAAGGTTGGAAGTGCTGAATAGTATATTTGTGAAGATAGAATTGTAAATATGGATGTACATATATATATGTAAATAGAGTTGTAAACATCGTTGTTAATATGTCTAAGTAGAATTGTAAACCCGCAACAACGGGCGCCTTTGCTGGTTAGTACCTAAACTGAAATTATTAGCCTAAAGTGTGATTGATAATGTTACTTTGTCCAAAGTTAACCACAACTTTTTCTTGCAAGATTTATCTTAAAATACGTATTATTTTCGTAGAGCCATTTAGCTTCTAAATCGTGATGTAGATGGATAACATAAGATAAGAAAACACAATAATAAAAGGGAAAAAGAAAAAGGAAGAAAGCGAAATCCAATAGCCAAACCCTTTTTGTCGCGTTAAATACTTTTTCGGTCAACGTGTTTATGGTTAAAATATATTTTGGTCACCATATTTTTAATTTGGCTAATTTAAGCACTGTGTTTTACAAAGTTGCAATTTTGATCCCTCTAATTAACTTTTTATAAAAACACATAAAAATATTAATTTACTAATTAAAAAATATATAATTAATTGGTAAACTATTATTTAATATATTTTAACACAGGGTAAAGGGCAGTGACAAAAAAAAGAAGCTAAATGATGATGTCATTAAACAAATAAATACACTAAAATGATGATGTCATTAAACATTTAAAAAGAAAAGAAAAAGTGAAAAAAAGACATAGAGTGAAAAAAAAGAAGCGGGAGGGCGGCTTATGCTACACCGCCACTACAGATGGCAGTGAGTGAAACCGGCAATCTAGAGAGAACCCCAGCCGTCGATGAAGTACCAATCCCATCATCAACATTCGACGGCGGAAGAACCCTCCCGTCGGCGAACAACAGCCGTCCATTTCTGGGCTGGCTCACCATGACGCCTTCCAGCTCCGCGGCCGTATCGTAAAACGCAGCGTCTCCGAACCTCCTCTCCACCTCAAGAAACTCCCCAAGCGAAGCCGGCTTGGTGCCGTCGTCTTGGCAGAGGCGCCACCACCTCCTCCGCCGCCCCGCCACCATACCCACCGCCGACGAAGCGGCGGCGCTCTTCTTTTTCGGCTTCTTCGTCTTCCCGGAGCTGCTTCCGCTAGTACTACCGATGTTGTTGATGTTTCCGGGTTGGGGGTCGCGGAGGTGCTGGCTCGGAGCTCTGAAGGTGATGGCGGGAAAGCTCACTCCCATTAGTGTTCCTAACGTTGTGCTCCGATCGTGAAAGAAGGAGCCTGTAGACTGCGATTGAAAATTTCCCAACTTTTCGCAAGTTTTGTAAACCAAAATTAAGAAATTGACGAAATTGGAAGAAATGAGGGAAATGAGTTACCTCGGTGTCGAGATCGGAGGAGGAGACAGAGGAGTTGGTGGGGGAGGAGGGCGGCGGCAGCATATCATTTCTCGGATCTAGCATTTTCCCCGCTTTCTGTTGTTTCTGCGTGTTGGTTTTGGGGAGAGGATTTTCTGTTTGTTTCTCGGGAAAATTGAGATGGGAATTTGGATTTTGATCTTGTTCTTGTTTGAAATTTGAAGGTTTATTTAAAGTGTGGAAAGAGGGGGGGGGGGGGGGGGGGGAGGGGACGGTGATGCATGGTTTGAAATTTGAAGGTTTATCTGAAGTGTGGAGAGAGAGAGACAGAGAGAGAGAGAGAGAGACAGAGAGACAGAGAGAGGGACAGTGTTGCATGGGATTTTTAACTTAACCGGGGGAGATTTTTCAATTTGATCGGCACACGGAGTAGAACATCACGTGTCATTATATAAATCGTGAGATATGTGTGTTAAAATGTTGATAACTTAAAAAATAAAATTTCTTATAATTTACATAAAAATATGTGGTGTATTACCCGTATTCCCGTCACAATGAAAATTTTCTCTTTTTTAAATGGAAGTTGGATTGTGTTTCAAATCATTAATGTTTGGGGCTTTGGAGGTGCTTTGTCCTTTTCCATAATTTGTTAAAGAAATGGTTAATATCAAATGAGTCCCCTTAGGTTTCTAATTATCACTAGTGGCCCTATATGTCCTTACATATTCTAAGTTGCTCTTTACATTTTTACCATTTGAAGGTAATTCGTTTTTAATCTATTATATTCTATTAAGGGAACCCTCCTTGTTAAATTTTTGTCAATTTTTTTTTCTAATTTTATCCTCACTTTTGAAACACAATACTTACATAAGGAGGGCAAAATAGTAATTTTGTATCTTTTGAGAAAATGACAATCATATCCTCATCTTCTAGTATAAATTTTTTTTTGGGGGGGGGGGGGGGAATCCCAACGCATTGAAATTGAGTACGTCTTGAATAATCAAGGAATCACCGCGATGATTACTTATATCATACCTAAACGACCAAGTATCGTTCTCATTTAAAACGTCTCTAATCCTAAGCTAGTAAAATACTCATTCGTCATGTAGATACAAATACGTATAAAAGACCTGTTAGGATTGGGGGTTATACCCTACTGTATTGAGTCAAACAAGTCACTCAATACATTATGGTAATGGTAGTTTCAAGTGCTCGTATTTAATACGTGTTGTTTGTGTAGATTTGTTTGGTATAATTAAGATTTTGGATTTGATGTTTGGGCATTTATGAGTCTCACAGTTTAACTTGCCAAGCAAAAGACTTTGGAAGCACATTTGCAGGTTTTGTCCCAAAAAAAGGAAAAGCTGCCGACACGACACGTCGACACCGGTGACCACTACTCATGGTCCTCCCTCCTCTCATAGTCATGGGGGACGTATGAATAACATGGTCACAGTAAACATCAAATTTTAAAGTTCATGTAAATTCTAGGATCGGCATTCGGATTTTGCATGTGCTCATAAGTAATTTGACTATTTCTCATATTGTCAATTAATTTTAAGGAGCTTTAATAAAAAGGGCTTGGACCAACAAATATTTAACCAAAAACCATCCCAAATTTTTTTTTTTAAACCAAAAAGGCTCAATGTTTAATAAAAAACCATCCAAAACTATTGTCCACGGTCCAAACTTACAAGCCCAACCAACTACAAATCTACAGTTCCGTAAATACCCCTAAATGATTCGATATTGTCCTGACTCTTCACCAACCTCAAACCAGCACGAAACCGTCATAATAACTCTCTGTCTTCCTATCAAATCGAATTCTCCCATTTCAAAAACCATCAAATCAAAGTTCAAATCAAAGTTCAAAAATGAAGCATTCATCGGAACAAAGCCGCCGAAACAAGTTCAATGGCAGAAATTCCATTGAAACAAACTCGCAAAAAAGCAATGCAAGAACCTCCGTCGGAACAAACCGGCGAAAAAGACGTGGAAAACATACTAGAACCTCCATGTGAACAAACTGAAGAAAAAGAAGTGCAAAAAACCATTGTCGAAACAAATCAAAGAAAAACTAACATTGTTTATGGAAAAAAAAAAAAACTAACACTGTTTATGGAAAAAAAACTAACATTGTCTTTGGAAAAAAAAAAACCAAAACATAAAACTGTTTCTGGAAAAATATAACACTGTATCTAGAAAACTAAAATTGTTTATGGAAAAAAATCAGAACCATTGTCGAAACAAACCGGCGAAAAACTAACACTGTTTCTGAAAAAAAAAAAAAAAAAAAACCAAAATATAAAACTGTTTCTGGAAAAACAAAAAAATAACATTGTTTATGGAAAAAACTAATAGGCTCCGGAAAAAAAAAAAAAAAAAAAAAAACCAAACATAAAACTGTTTATGGAAAAACCACAACATAACACTGTTTTAGGAAAAATAATTTGATACAATGTTTGTTTTGTTTGTGTACAAACAAACATTGTATCTGAAAAAAAAAAAAAAAAACCAAAATATAACACTGTTTTTGAAAAAAAATGTTGGCAAAATTGTATCTGGAAAAAAAATATATTGTATCTGAGAAAAAACTGAATAAAAAGCTAACAAATCTCAAATTTATTTTCTGGAGAAACAAACGATGAACTCCACTAAAGAAGAAAAATTGAAAAATAGTACCTCGAATTCTTCTTTTCTTCTTCATCAAATTGAAAGGTTAATAATTAGATGTATGAGGAGGGAAGGGTAGAAAATCACCTTTGGCTTTTTTTGCCAACGTCGGTGAAAGTGCAGATCCCTTGCTCATCTTTACATAGAAGAAAGAGAGAGAGAGAGAGTGACAAAATCATACCGTTTTGCTTGTAAGAGATCGTTTCCGATTTTCACAGAGATGGAGACGGCTCAAAATTAGGTTTGGAGTCGAAGTTGTGGTTTTTACATAGTGATAAAAATGGAGTTGCTATGTGAGATTAGAAAGAAAAATGGAAGGTTTTGAATGTCAAGAAAAAATAGGGGAGAGAATATGAGAGAGATCCATAATGAAGAGAGATTAACTACAAAAGATTGCAGTTAGGGATAAAATCATAAACTCAATATTTGGGCCATTTTAATTAGACTGATTTAGTATTGTGCTTTGTCTTAACCATTAAATAAAGTTATTACAAGGTTTTTGGTTAAAACTCAAAGTTTTCAAACCATTTTCATTAGTTTTCCTTTAATTTTATTGTAAAATCCCAACTTTCTTCGATCATGCCTAATCAAAATACAGGTGAATCTATATGAGATATAAGGCGTTCCATATAAATGACGTGGTTGTGTATCTCTCCCCGAGTTTTTTCTCAATGTGAAACATCCCAGGCAGAAGTAGCAATGATTGCCCCCAGACGAGTGACATAGATTATCATCCTCCGACGTTGCTTTGCTACAAAAACTACGTAACACCTCATGTTGTGTTGGCGTGCATCGAGTCCCACATGGTTTGGAGTCTCATTGATGACTAATTCTTTCGAAGTATAACGCTGAGGTGGTGTAGGCTCCCCTGAGTGTAACTAATCCCAGCTTTCCCATGTGTTACTATCAGAACTGTAAGATGCCCTCATCTCCAAAGACGTGGGACATCACAGAGGAGAAGAATTTTACTTTAATGGTCCAGAGCTGTGGATTTGTTTATATCAAACTCCATATGGCTGGTAGGACGTCCTATCTTATCAGAAAAAACTTGGGTGCAAGAGTAGATATATCTCCCACTCATTTGAGCGAGACATATAAGATCGTCTCTAATCATTGGACTAAAAATTTCGGTTTTAACGTAGAAAAAGCTTTTCTGCTCCGACTCTTATGACCTAAATTTTTAGTCCGAGATTATTAAAGAATAAATTTAGGGTAATTTTTTCTTTTAAGTAATTTAAAAAAAAAAAAATTATGTACACAATCCTAATTTAATTTTATGAACATTTTAACCTAAAAATATTTAGATTCCGATAAATATTGAAAAATCACCAAACTTGGGTGAATTTTGAGTTAAATATATTTTTTTAATTATTTTAGCAGTTGGATTTAAAGTTGGGGCAGTTAGATTTTTTTTTTTTTTAATGTTAGATTTGATTATATTCGATCTTAGGTATTGGATTCAATAAATCTTGAGGGACATGCCCACGTGTGTGGGGTCCAGCTGGTGGTGCCCACACGGGATAAATCCTGGAGTATTTATGGCTTTGTTTTAGGTCCAATTTTCCACTTGGGTTGGTTGGATTTGGGAGGGGGATAGAAGGGGAAAAATAGGTTATAGCCTACAGGCCAAGGTTGGAGTTGGTCTAAAGGGGTTAATATCTCCGATTATCTCTTATCTATCACGAAACGTAAAATGCATACAAGAGAGAAATAGCCACTCACAGCGGCAAAATCTTGGTGGGAGGAATGTACCCGGAATACACAGTAGGATCTCTCCGCAACCACTGGTGAAGTCGCTGGTCTTGGCCACTCACCGGCGTGCACGATCTGATGGTCGTTATAATTTGGTCCCTGAGTCTGACAAATAGTCACCTGCACTGCAGCATTCAGCTATGCTTTCCCCAACTACCATTTTAGAAACCTGGAAATACCACATTAAACACGGAACACTGGTGTTTATCTAAGCAAATAATAAGAAAACAAGAGGAAAATCTACAGGATCATATTGCTTGAAATGAACGGATGAGATTTAAGAAACATATCCTATAGCTCCATCATACCCCATTAATATCCCGGTACACTTAAAGGCAATGAAATAGATAATAATACGAAAAAAAAAGTCACCTGGAAATAGATAATAATATCAAAAAAGTCAATAAAATAAAATAATGGGGGACCAGACAAAAACGTGAAGATAATAGTACCAAAAAGTGATCAAATCCACTGCTAAACCAGCCAGTTTTACATGGAATTGTAGATCCACCACTTTAACACTTGCTTTTTCTGTCACAAATTGTATTCCCTACCACACATGCACTCCCAATCTTCAAAGTTTCCCGCTTCATTCTTTTGGAGTTCGGCTGTTAGGAGTAAGGTGGTGGAAAAGCCAGCTACATCAACCCCCTCCAAATGATTGCTTTTTCTAAACCCTACGAATGTATTCCTTTTCTATAAACAGAAGTTGAAATGTACATTAACGAAACCTTCGTCTGGTTGTCGTGGACTCAAACCCAGAAAAAATGTCAATCTGGCTTGAATCTGTGACCATAATCAATCTGATCTACATGGGAGATAAATCATGGATATAGTCATCCCACATTTCACTTGCAATCGAATCCCGCATCTGCGAAGTGAATTCCAGTTCTTCTGTTTCAAAAGCAATGTCCAAAGCAGAGGTTTCAAAATGCATGATTGGTTGCTCCGCCTCTGCTAACGGGGGAATTGATTCCTCCATTTGCAGTATGGTGTCCTTTTCGTACATTTTAAAGATCCAGTCATCTGGTTTCTCCTCACGGATGAAGTTGTGTAGGGCACAAGCTGCCACAACCAATTTGACTTGTGTTTGTAATGGGTACGGAGGGGCTGACATCAATATAGGGAAGCGTTCTTTTAAAGCCCCAAAAGTGCGATCAGCTGCATTTCGTAGCAATGAGTGTCGCTGATTAAATAGCTCTTTTGCATCTTGAGGGTGATAACCACTAGGAAACTCCGTTGAGTGATAAGGTATACCAGTATATGGAGCAATGAAGCCAGGCATGTTTGGATACTTCTTGTCCACGAGGTAGTATTTCCCTGTTACAAATTTTGATCCCAACAGTGGTAGTAAGATCCCACAGTAATTGTAGTACTGACAGAATAAGATCGTTTCTATATATTTTCCAAACAAGTAAACCACCATGTGTTGCATACATGGGATCCTGCAGTTTCCAGTTCATATCTAATTTTGACAGTACATTTACTTCTAGAAATTATTGTCTAATAAGTAAATTATAATCTATTTAATCTGCCTTGTATTTTGACAGTTGAAAATGCAAATCTACTACATCCTCCCCCATTATGATGCGAGCTAACCAAGATAGAGCTGCTCTTTGGAAGGAAGTCACGACAAATATGTCCACCAAAATGTAACAGATGTGTAAGAGAGTTCGCACTTCATATGGTGGCTTCAGTGAAATTTCATAGAATAGGAAAGGACAACTTTGTCCAACAGAAAATCTCACATTCAAGTATGTTTAGTGAATAGTGATTGACATGAATTATGATCTATAATCAAGCAATCAAACTTGTGTCCGTATTGGCATCACACTCGCGCTAGCATGCTGGCTTTTATATATGATAAAATTATGAAATCAACTAAACAGAAGAATACTTTTTTAATGACTATCAATTTAAGGAGGAAACACAGTTTTCTACGTTAACTGAGCGTTTAATAGTCCAATTCGGGTTGGCAATACCTTCTGGCATCTGCAATTTGTTTCGTCTGGTGAGAGCAGAATTCAAAACTTGCAAATCTGAAGCAGAGCCTTCCCAACCAGCCAAGACATAAAGGAACTTGAGATCAAATGAGCAAGCAGCCAGAACATTTTGTGAAAGTAAGCCATTCTTGTCGCGGAAAGGTCCTTGCTCATCTACCCCCACCATCACTGGGAAGTGTATGCCATCAACTGCTCCCACACAATCCTATAGGATAAAATTTTTGAATTGTAAATCACATAGAAACGAGATACATATCATACTTGGTTACTGTGGGACTACCTTAAAATATGGATAAAATCTAGGATTTTCTGAAATTTCGGGAGGAACAGCAGATCCTGGAGGCTGAAAGAAACCTATCGAAATTGCCATTACTGCGTTTAAGACATTGTTGAAATGACGACTAATGGTTTCTCCTGAATAACGGAATAACTCTTGAACAGCTCGAGTCCGTAGATTATGACCAATTATGAACAAGAACATGGCCAATTGCTCTTCAATCTTGATTCGATTTGTGTGGCGCAGTAGGCCTTTTCCTTGCAAAATATCACACAACTTGTAGAAGACATGCTTATCCATGCGAAAGTTCTCTAAACAGCGTTCATTTTGACCATTAAGGACTTCATCTATAAACTTTGCACCAGTAGATGATAAAGCATGACTAAGTTCTTTCGGTATATAATTCTCATAGACTGTATCCTTTTCATCTTCAGAGATCTCCATTACCAACTACCTTTGCACAGCGATGTATGCATTGAATATCAGCAATTATATGGATGGAGGTCAAACATAAAGAAATGACAAAACAAAAGGAACAGATTCGATATCAATAAGAGAGTACAGCTTAACAACTCTTGCCAGCTAAATGATATTGAAATTACATGATTTCTAAATGAAAAGGTCATATATGAACAAGAAAGAGTGTCAACTGTTAAACCCCATAATTCAAAGAGGTGTTGCTTCCTCGTAAGCATTCTACAACAATGATACTTTTGTGAATCACCTTAAAAGTGAAAATCTATGAATCCACTAGGATAACCGAGTACATTAATTTAGACACGAAGAGCGACCATCTTTAAATGATGCTGAGACCATGATATGGGCCATTCAATACACATGGAAAGAAAAGATGAAGAGTAAGATAAAAGCATAAAAGTATGGTAGCGAAGAAATGCAGAAAATTACAGATGCTCGCTCTCTCAAATTCAAGTACTTTAGACTCAACTCAAGTTAACCTTCATTTTAGCGAATGAAGGAGTCAACTGCATCAATATTTTCTAAACACTTAGCCCTAATCTATTTTAAGGTCTTTTTCATTGATACACTCATAATGTTCGTAACAGAAGCACACGCGTGCATCCACACACACAGAATAAGGTTCTAAGATATGGCAGTACACTGAAATGTGTACTTCCTTCACATTAGTCGTTGTATAAGCGTCCAAAGCCCGAAAATATCAGCATCCAATAGACAGGGGAGACTAAAGTACTAGCTGATGCTAAACCAAGCTACACCAACTGGATAAATTTCACAAAAACGACTCGATACAAACATAAACCAAAACAATGCAATCACAAACAGGGTAACAAATAATCTACGCAGAAAACCGCGAAAGTTGACTGAAAACTTCATCAAACTCGAAAATTACAGAAACCCAGAATCTAATATGTGCAGACCTCACCACTAAAGCATCACAAACAGAAATTACACATTCAAATGGACATCAACAGAAATTGTACGCAATTCTGCTGAATTCTATAATCTGAAATAAGAAATTAACGGAATGTAAAATCAATTTCTGACGAATTCTACTTACAATTTGAATGGAATTAACCAAAAGATTAAAATCCAAGTTGAAGGAACGAAATTATAATCGCCACTAACAAAACCCAAGTGGGAATTTATCGAAATCGAACGCCCATACCTGCGGAGAGCTGAGCTTCTGCAACTTCAGGAGGCAAACGACGTCGTCGCCGGCGGCTTCGGGGCGGAACGAAAGAAATGTGTGAGATGAACAGAATCGTTGGGTTTTTGAATTTAAGGGAGTTATGAGTGAGTGATGTGAGCCACTGAGTGACGTCACATTCTCCGTTGATTCTGTGCGTTTGCTTTCGCACTTTGCCGTCTCTCGCGCTCTCTCCTTTTTATTTTCTCGATAAATTTGTAATTTGCAGTCTTCTGCAAACTTCAGACTGGGGGAGGAGGGTGGGCTGGCAATTCTTTTGCTACTGTTACTTTGACACGAAATGACATGAAAATAATAAGTTTTGAGCAACACGTTAATAATTCGGGCTGTTATTCAGTCACAAGTTAAGTTACTCATTAGGAATCTGATAAGATATTGTTTGTCATACATAAACATCAGACATAACAATTTTTTACGGTGCCCATCACGAAACGATCCATTAACAAATCTGTTAATTATTGAATTAGTTGTTAAGAACATTGTAAGATAACAAATTTAACACGACATGATCCGTTAAAATAACAGATATAATTTGAAAACAACATAAGTACGACAAACACGGCCCATATGTCGAGTGTGAGGGTTTTTCTCTCTCTTTCTCTTTTTGGGCTAAAACCATATTTCTCAAGAAACCCTATTTTGTAGGAGTGTGTTTTCAGAAAGCCCAAATTAATTCCTCCATTCTTGGCCTAATGAAGGCCTCAAACTCGACACTTAGGCCATCTCTAACCAACCTGGCCAAAAGGGCATAGGGTTAAAAATAGCTTGGAATGACATGAAAATCGTCTTCAACCGAGGACTAGGCCAAAGGGCTTGTGAACCCCACCTGACCCAAACTCCCAAATCAGGCTAACGGGCTGGCCATTTCCAGCCAGCCAACCCTTCATCACCAAAATGTCAAGCTTGACATTTTGCCATCCCTTCAGCTCCACAGCTAGCCATTTCCAACCAGGCCTCCAGCGCCATAATGTCAAGCTTGACATTTTACTAGCCCTCCAGCTACATAATGTCAAGCTTGACATTTTGTCAACCCTCCAGCTCAGCCCATTTGAATGTCAACAGCTACATGGCGTAAGCATGACGCCAACTAGCAACAGCTAGCTAACATCATGCTGCCGTTAGGTTACTATTGAATTTTGAATTTTTTTTGGACGAATTTAAAAAAAAAAAAAAAATCCTATAAATACCTACATCATTCCTACAACATTGAAAGCTGAGATAAGAAGTGTCACATAGACAAGAATCATATCTAAAATTTGCACAACCAATTACATATTGACACGTGACACTCGAAATCCTATTCAAAAAATTATTAAAATTACATAAAGATAAGAAATTTGGAGAGTTACTCACTTTAGCGACACGTGTCACTCGAAATCCTATCCGAAAAATTATTGAGATTACATAAAGATAAGAAATCTGGAGAGTTACTCACATTAGCGATGCGTGTTACTCAAAATCATATCAAAAAAATTATTGAGATTATATAAAGATAATAAATCCGGAGGCTTATTCATTTGGCAATAAGTGGCACTCAAAATATGTCCAAAACCTTAATTTAATATGGTAGTTTAATTTAATTAACCATATTAATTTAATTAAAATAATAAATTATATTTAGCCTATGGCTCTTTGACTCTTTCGGTTGGAGATTGTTTGTCAAAGGGCTATATTCGGCATATGACCCTTTGGCACCCTTGGTTGGAGATAATATAAAATATGACATAACACTGTTCATTAAAATATAATTTATTGTAGGGCTAAAGGGAGTCATTTGCCCTCATGCGGTTGGAGATGGCCTTACGTGCAATGAGAGGACACCAAGGGGACATTGTCCCAAACTCATAACGTGATGTCATATAGACAAACAAATTTGAAACAACGGTATTGGGGGTACAGATGTACTAATTTTAAACAATGGTAATGGGGTACAAAGATGTACTAAGTCACACAATAAGGTCAACGATAATATAGAATCGAGTTTGTCATTCATGGAAACTGAATTTAAGATTTGTCACTTATAAATTTGAGAAAAATACCCATTAAGATTGTACTAGTGCTTGTAGCATGTCATTTGGCAGACTAAAATACAAGGGTTTTTATTAGGGAGTTTTAATGAAAAATTCGCGGTACTGTTTACTTTAACGAAAAACCACATTTTTACACTAAAATGTCAATCCTGGTACTATTCATTTTACCCTTTATTTTGTCATTATCGTTAAAACTTAAAGTTTTCAAACTCTTTTCATTAGTTTTTCTTTTTTATTATTCAAACGGGCATCTTGAATGTTGTTGGAGCGAAAGATTGATTTAAGTGTCGGAGTGTTCTTGTAGGCTGTAGGTACCTCCCGCTTCCCTCATTAATGGTAAATGAGGAATGAAATCATGGGCGTCTTAACTTGGTTATAAGATTACTTGTTGAAGGATTAGAGGACCCAAAATTTTTCGTTCCAACAAGTGTATAGGACAGGTAAGTCACTTCCCCAAATATAAGAGAAATTTCCTAAATTTTGTCTATGTGCAGAGGGTTTTTCTTTTTTTTGGGACAACATCGACATCGTTGTGCAGAGTTAGACATGAAGCTTTCAGCCAAGCTTTTGTGTTTTCCTTCATTTGGTTTCTCTCATGTTCCCAACATGCAGTGCACCATGAAGCTTCCTATATACAAACATACATACATATATATATATACATATATATATATATATATATTTCACACACATAATTAGGAGCGAAGTTAAAAAGTTAGCTCACAGAGAAAACAACTAAATGGTGGCAGATGCCCCGTTGCATTCCAAAAAGTGTGTGCAACGTCAGCTTTTTTATTAAGATTTTCGATGAAGCATTTCTTTGAGCACTTGAACAATCAATATTATTATGTGCTTGGAGTAAATTTTTGTTCAGGGATTGGATAGCCTCTTAGTCTAAACTTTTAGAATGAAAAAATTGTAGTCATTACTTTTATTTTTATGTATATTCATATTTTTACTTTTAAATTGAATAACTCAATAAAGAATTGAGCGATAAAACTAAACAAGTGCAAAAATAGTACATGTTAAAATCATGAGAGTTTTAACAAAACACTTTCGAACTGTTCTTTTTTAACGAAAAATCATATTTTTACCTTTCCTATTACTATTCACTTACACATTTATTTGTCATTTTTCATTAAAACTAAAGTTTTTTTTTTTGGACTTTTCGTTAGTTTCCCTTAAAATCATTCTTTCAAATTTGAAAAAAAAAAAAAAATCCATTCTTTCAAAATGGGGTGGAAAATAATTAAGCTCTTGCATGACGGTGTAAGTTCAAACCCTATCGATAACTAATATAATACCTAATTTAACAAAATTTAATAAAAAAAAAAAAAATCGCAGAAAAGGCCCATATTTATTACCAAAAGAATTTACTTACCATCACGGGGACACCTCATATGCAGGAAGCGGCGTATAATGATTGAACCTGAAACTATTGTTTAATATGGAAAAGTGCGTTTCTGAGTCATCGTCTCGTCATCGTCATCTTGCTACACATTGGATTGGAGAATCCAATTGCACGCTCAAGGCTCAACCATCCAAAAGGATCAAAAAGTAGATGACCACCTCCACACCCATATATAAAACCTAAAAAAGTAGGCTAAATCATATTTTACTCTATCAGGCAATGTTTTGAAAAACGTTTAGGTGCTAATCTGGAGTCGAATTGAGATCTAGCGCATAGGCGGCTAGATGGACCAAGGTGGGAGCCTGGACGGATTAGACGGATTTAAGTATATATATATTGTATAAGTAAGTGCATGTTTATATTTAAAAAATACATAATTGCATTGTGATACATATATTGCAAAATAGAATATCATATAAAATATAAAGTTATAGAATATAATGAAAACATAGAACAAACATAATCTAAGTATTCAACAAGTCTCTTACATTTTATTGAGAATAAAAGGCAAAATGAAAGTTGTCTATTTTTTGTGTAATTGAGAGTCGTGACCTAGACGGAGGCTTAGGTGGTCTAGGTAGGCACCTAAGCAGGTATAGGTACCTTGTTTTAATTTTTAAACACTTAGAGAATTAATCGGGGTGGTGACCAGTTGCCTAGGGCCTATGCAGCGTTAGGCAGGAAATAACAGTGCTTTTAGGTTTTCATTTAATTTTAAATTGACACAATGTCTTTTAATTTTTTCAATTTCATAAAGTGGCTTAAGATTTTGTCTAATATCGTACAATCGTTATAAAATTGATTAAGTTAATTAAATACTGATGTCACAAATTTTAGCATTCTATTTTCGCTGACGTGACAGTCAAATTTGTCCACTAATGTCTTCAACTTCTCCTGTCCACCGTCTTTTCTTCTCTCTCTTCTCCCACAACACAATCCATTAATAAAAGCTCTAAACCTTAGGGCATGTTTGGTATTCTATTTGAATCTTGAATCTCTTATATTTCCTCTCACACCTAATACTTGTTCTTCTAATCTTCTCTCTTTCTCTCATTTCCTTCTCTCTCCTCTTTCTCTCTATTGAATTTAGAAGTTCCTAGTGTATGATGAGATTTTTTTTCTTTAAAAACAATTGTGAATTTCATACAAACAAGTTTTTAAATTTTAAAGAAAATTGTTCTCAAGAGATATTTTGAAAAATGATGATTTTTTTTTAATAGAATACCAAACAGACCCTTAAAGATTACTGCCAATATAAAAATACCATTTTTCATCCCTTCACTATTTTTTTCTCCACAGATAAAGGAAAAGGAAAAGTGGAAGTAAAAGTGGTTTGAGGAGTTTGTTGATGTAAACGAGAAAGAGAGGTGCAGTGGTGATAGGAAATGGGGTAGCTGCGTTTTTTTCACTATTTTTTTAATAATTTAAAACCTAACTAAATTTTAATTTTTCTTAAACATTTATAGAAAAATTAGGTTTCTAATTAATTGTTTGGCACGTGTCACAAATTTAATAATCACGCTAACAAATTATGTATAATACATTTATTATGTCATTATTTAATAGTCAACTTAACAAATCTTTTATCGACAATATTAATATGAAATTGCAAGCCTTTTTATATTAAAAAAAGTTGTACGAAATTTGAAATTAAACGCAAAACTGAGGTGCAAGATATCCAATAAATAGTAAATAAAATAGATGGAGAAAAAAAACGAAGATTGACGCACAACGACGGAAACGTGGAGACGTTTGGCATCCGTAGGACTCAAGTCCACGTCAGCAAATCCGTCTATATATTTGTTTAGTTTCAATAATTTAATTTCATCCCTCCTTTGGTGAAGAATCTTGGTCAGTCCGGTTTTTAGTGACAGTGAGGGTCGTTGCAAAAACCAAGCTATCAGAGCAGCAGAAGAAAGCAGAGCAGCAATGGCGTCCAAGGGAGCTGTTCGGTTCGTCGGCTTGGATGCCTTGAGCTTGGACTTGGCTTCCTCTCTCCTCCGCAGTGGCTACAAAGTCCAAGCTTTTGAGGTCTCTCGGTTTCCACCTGGACTTTACTTTGCTCGATTCGTTTTCGTTTCGATTCTGTTTCTGTGTTCCTTTTCAGTTTTATTGGATTTGGATTGGAAGTGATTTATTTTGGGGAAGTGTTTTCGATTTCTAATGGCGATTGATTCTTCTGCAGATGGATGGGAATTTGATTAGTGAGTTTTTAAAGCTTGGAGGAACCAGATGTGGCGGCCCAGAGGAGGCAGGAAAAGGTAAAATCAATACAATCCGGCTCCGGTTTGATCAGACTATTTATTGTTTTTATGTACCCACCATTCCCAGCTCGGCCTTGTGTGTGTATGTCTGTCTGTATGTCTGTCTGTATGTCCGTATGTCTGTCTGTCTGTATGTATGTCTGTATGTTAGGATTAAATCTCTGATCTTAGTTTACAAAGGGGCTGACGTAGTGATGTTCATCCCCCGCTTTTCTTTCTTTGCAATGGCTTGCAGATGTTGCAGCTTTGGTTGTGTTAGCAGATCAAGTAAATGATGCAACTTTCAGTGATGAGGGTGCATCGAAAGGTCCTTCCGAAGCTTATTGAATCTTGACATTATATACCGTATCTGTAGTTCTTTCTATTTGCTTTAAACATATACTGATACATACATGCATCGGAAATGGAATGCAGGATTTCAGAAGGATACGGTTGTCATACTTCGTTCAACAATGTTACCATCGTCTATTCAGAATCTAAAGACGCGTTTCACAGGCAATTTAACCCCTAATATCATTGGTATTTTGTGATGATGAGTTATATAGAAATGTGTTTTGATATCTTATATTAAGATTTGAGATAACCACTTGACGTTTTGTTATTCTTGCAGATACAGCTGATCTTGTAGATATATATGCCACAAAGGGAGTATCTGATGGTTTTAATGGAAAGATCATGGTAAGATCACTTGCTCACCATTTACCATTTCTTGCTTGTAGTGGTGGATGCGAAGGTTCTCCCCCCGTTGCCCTCCCTTCCCCGCTCCCCAATCATCCTAACTGTTAGTGCTGATGTTTTTCTGATGCCTTAGATTGCTTCTTCCGGAGGGTCAGACGCTATTTTAAAAGCACGGCCAGTTCTCTCTGGTAATATTCATTAAATAAACTACAATACTGATATTGGAAGATACTTTTGATGACTGATATTGCAAGATACTTCTTTCTTGCAGCAATGTGCGATAAGCTTTATGTTTTTGATGGTGAAGTTGGCGCTGGAAGGTAATCACTTTGTAACCCTTTTACGTAGTTAAGAATACGAAAGAACTGTATTTATTGGAGGAATAATCACTCAACTAATATATTGGTTTTGTTCAAAATATGTTTATCTGCTCCCCCGCCCTTAGTTTTGCTTGTATGAAAAGACAGAAATAGTATTTGTCTTATGATGTTATAGTTTCCTTGGTATTGCAGCAAAATTAGGATGATTAAGGAACTGCTTGAGGGTATTCATCTTGTTGCTTCTTTGGAGGCTATTTCTCTTGGCACCAAAGCCGGTATTCATCCGTGGATAATCTACGATATCATATCTAATGCTGCGGGAAACTCATGGTTCGTGCCTACGCATTCAACTTATTATCTACATTTCTTTAATGACAGTGCCTCATGTTCTATAGTCAAAGCCAAAATACAATTGAGAATATGATTTATCGTTCCTCGCTTTAAAGTCAATAAAAACTTTACTATTAAGTCATATATCAATGACATATTTTTGTTTCAGACTTAATCAATGATGTATTTTTATTAATTAGGCATAGGTCAATAATGAATGTCACATAGGCTTTAAGTCATTATGAATAGTTAGAATTTGACTCTTCTGTCATTCTCTCTTTCTTTCTCTATGAAGGTCATATGGGTTTTTTGTGAGGATCCTTATGGATCTCATAATTGATACAAATCCAATGGCCAAAATCTCTTTTCCTTCCTCTCTTCCCCTCAAGTTTTCTCCTTCTCCCTCACTTCAAAGTTCTCAATGTCAAACCACCAGCGTCACCCCCCCCCCCCCCCCCCCCCCCCAAACAATTCCAGGTCAAATTTCCACCTCAAAATTAGCCCCAACACTGCCACAACCCACCCAACCCACCACCCCAAATAGCAAGTCCCTCACCTTACCCTCCTCAAAATCAGCTCCAACACCGCCACACGCCTCAATTGCAGGTCCCTCGACCCTAAAATCTCAGTCGATATTAACGAAACAACAAATAGAGGGGTCGTGCAAACCAGTGTCTTTTGGTTGCAGAGATTTTTTCCATAACTATGGAAGAATTATAGAGAGAAACAAAGTTACAGTAGAAAATCTCAAAGATGAAGAAGAAGAAAGAGACGACAAATAAAAAGCTAAAACAGTAAGAGAGAGCAAAAAAACAAATCAAACTTAGAGTACAGATGACATGCAAATAAATTTGGGGTTTGTTAATAATGGTGGGGTGTGGCATTGTGAGGGAGAAAGAGGAGTTGAGGGGAAGAGAGGAATATGAAAAGGTTTTGGCCGTTGGATTTGTATCCCAATAGAATTGATCCGTAGAGGATATGAATCGTATAAATAGTTAGAACATGTATATTATATCACTCTTTCCCTCGCCCTTTGTTTACATGAAGGAGTCTGCTCAACTAAAAAAAAAAAACAGAAACAAGAAATGGACAATGCAATGCAGTGTCCGAATCCAAATGTAAAAAACAGAACCACGAAACGGATTACAGTGTCTAAATCCAAATGTAAAAAACAGAGCCAGGAAATGGAGCTTGAATTGAAATCTAAAAATCAGGACTCGTACGAGGTGTGAAGCATAGGAGACGTGTGAGTGATAAAAAAAAAAAAAAACTGGGAAACGGACACTGTAATGTACGAATCCAAAAGTAAAAACAGAACTAGGAAACAGACACTGCATTGTAGTGTTTAAATCCAAATGTAAAAAGAACATGTAGGTGGCATGTGAGTGATGGAAAAAACGAAACCAGTAAATAGACACTGCAACGCAATGTCTGAATCCAAATGTAAAAAACAGAATCAAGAAGCAGATCCGTATGGACTTATTCCAAAATATAAAACTACGAGAAAGTGAGTGTCGATTGAAGTCGGTGCCAGATGTAGTGGCAGATTTTGTAATTTTTGTTTGTTTTAAATGCATTTAAGTATCACAATACATGATTGACCTATTTATAATTCACATAAATATTGTTGATATATTGTTAATATTGTAACTTATTATCGATTTTACACAAAATCATCCCATATTATAATATGTTTGATCACTTCATACTCTGCCCACTATTATAAGTATTTATTCATTTCAGGGTTTTCAAGAACCATATTCCTCAGTTGTTAAGGGGTGCTGCTAAAGATGATTTGAATACTCTTGTTCAAAACTTGGTAAGATATACTGTACAGTTTTTGTGCTTTATATTGGATCAACTTGAATACTGGTGTTGGCTGTTTTCTATCAAAGGCAATATCTCATTACATAAGACTAATGGGATTTGCTGTAGAGGGTTATATTGGATCTGGCCAAGTCGCTTAGCTTTCCTCTCCCGCTTTTAGCAGTTGCTCATCAGCAACTTATTCTTGGTACTGAATCTCAGAACACAATCAAGTAACGTTATATTGTTCGATCTTTGGAAATGACCAGCTTTGTGCTTAAGATTTTCTCATACATTTCCCTTTTCAGGGTCTCCACGTGACAACACAGATGATGAAGATGCTACATTGATTAAGGTTGTCTTAAGCCCAAAAATATATGATTAAGGCATTTTTGTAGCTTGAATTCCTCCATGTTACATCAAAGTTGTTTTGAAATATGTGTTTCTTCGAGTCAACTTATTCTTTCTTATTCGTACACTTTACATTGTTGTACAGGTTTGGGAACAGAAACTTGGAGTGAGAATTTTAGATGCAGCAAATGCTGAGACTTACATCCCTGAGGAATTGGCAAGCCACACTGTTGCTAAATCATATACCGTCAACCGAGTTGGATTCATTGGTCTTGGAGCAATGGGATTTGGAATGGCAACTCACCTTTTAAAAGCTAACTTTTCTGTTTGTGGTTATGATGTAAGTCCTCAGTTTGTATCCTAATTGAAACAAGAAACTGGTATTTAACTGAGGCTCTTTCGTATCATCTATTTTCCGACGTCATACAGCAATGCTTAAACAGTATTTGTACATTAGGGGTCGATACATGCACTTACATTTGTGTGTGCACATTAATATTGTTGTACCCCCTTGAATAAGTTCAAGATTGACCCTATAGTTTAAGATACTGGTCAAACTGATCTATTTTCCGGCTTCTTTTGAATGCAGGTATATAAACCAACAGTGACTCGTTTTGCCAATGCTGGTGGCTCAATCGGAGGCTCTCCAGCAGAAGTATGTAAAGGTAGATGCATATTAAACGTTCTAGAAGTAGAAGGCGATTAAAACAATTTGATGACTATCCATTACTTATTTGTCTGGTGCAATAACCTATCTGTTTCTGACGCATTTTCTCTCCTAGATGTTGATGTGCTGGTAATAATGGTCACAAATGAAGCTCAAGCTGAGAGCGCTTTGTATGGAGACTTTGGTGCTATTTCAGGTAAACAAATTATTCTCTGCTTCCCTAGTCCATTTTTATTAGGACTAACCCCATATTCCTGTATTTGATAGCACTTCCATCTGGAGCTTCTATTATCCTTTCATCCACTGTTTCTCCTGGATTTGTGAGCCGACTAGATCACCGCTTGCAAAGTATGTCTTTACATTCCATTCGCACTATGTAATTATGCTTTACTTGTGATGAAACTATAGTCAGGATTTTGAAATGTTATAGATGAAGGAAAGAATTTCAAGTTGGTGGATGCTCCTGTGTCTGGTGGGGTTGTGAGAGCCTCCATGGGGGCACTTACGGTGTGTTAGAACAACCATTGGTTTTGACTTTTGTCCCAATAGCTGATTCAAAAGTTTTAGTTTTAACAGGTTTTTGGATTTTTGTGTCTTTCTCAGATTATGGCATCCGGTACAGATGAAGCTCTTAAGAGTGCTGGTGCAGTCCTCTCAGGTACTAAGCGTGTACGATAAGGTTCATCAGGCTTCAGAATGTAGGGTTCTCATAAATAGTTTTGTGACTGGTATTTGACTATATTCTGTGAACAGCATTAAGCGAGAAGCTTTATGTTATCAAAGGAGGCTGTGGGGCTGGAAGGTACTTTTGAGTCAATGTTTGTTGCATATCGTATGTCATTGTCTATTAGATCGTTGTAGGTCTATGACGCTATTTTTTCGTTTTATCTTGGAAGTGAAATTCCGTTACTTTATTCCTCTTATATTTTGTTCTATAGTGGTGTAAAGATGGTTAATCAATTGCTTGCTGGAGTTCATATAGCGTCGGGAGCTGAAGCAATGGCTTTTGGAGCTCGATTGGGTCTTAATACAAGGACGTTGTTTGATTTCATCACAAATAGTGAGGGAACATCCTGGTAACTTTCTTCCTTGTTTAAGTACTTACTTTCTCAAAACCTTAAATTTGTTTATTTAACATGCAAATTTAAGAGGAAATGTATTGTTGATGTCAAATGTTCCCAAATTAGGATGTGAGCTATTATTATCTAAACTAATATCATTGTTAACGTTCAGCAAACATTTTCAATTGCAGGATGTTTGAAAATCGTGTTCCACACATGCTCGACAATGATTATACTCCGCATTCTGCACTTGATATTTTTGTGAAGGATCTGGTCAGATGGACATTCACTCATGCATTCTTTGAATAGAAACAACTTACAATTACAATTAAGAGATTATCAGTGTACTAATATTCTAATCGTCTACAGGGAATTGTTTCTCAAGATTGTTCAGTTCGAAAAATTCCACTTCATATATCGACTGTTGCTCATCAACTCTTCCTGTCAGGTTCTGATAAATCTTCTTCCTTTAAAATACATAGGATCTTAATGCTGTATGGAAACTAATACTTGTTTCAATTTTTGCACTATGACAAATGTTGGCCCTTGGATTCCTTTTTAGTTGCTAGCTTGCTTATGGAAAGTAATACTTGTTTCAACTGTCGGGCAGGTTCTGCTGCAGGTTGGGGTCGGCAAGATGATGCTGGTGTGGTTAAGGTACACGCAAGCTTTATTGGCTTTTTCTTTCAGTTGAAGTTAGTTGGTTTATTGAGTACATGTAAAATTATCTCAACAAAATTCCACACGGGTGTTAAGTCAAAGTATAAATTAATGGTGGTGGCAGTAGGTGGTTTAACCGAAGCAGTTGTATGTATGCAGGTTTATGAGACACTAACGGGTGTTAAGGTAGAAGCAAAACTTCCGGTTCTTAAGAAGGACGTTGTCTTGAAGTCTCTCCCAGTTGAGTGGCAAGTAGATCCCACTGGTGAAATACAGAGACTAAATCAGGACAGTTCAAAGACTTTGGTTGTTCTCGATGACGATCCAACTGGAACTCAAACTGTTCATGATATTGAGGTCTTGACGGAATGGTGAGTGCCTTTATTTTCCTTATGCTATTCTTATTATGTAATGCAATAGAAACCGCGTATACTATTTTATCAGAAAATGAGCAGAGATTCAGAGATGTTATAAAGTGGTGAGTGTTCTTTGCAGGACCGTTGAATCACTAACGGAGCAGTTCAGAAAAAGTCCTAAATGCTTTTTCATTTTGACCAACTCCAGGGCCTTGAGTTCTGAGAAGGTAAAGGCCTATGTGTAAACACATCAAGGTTTAATGTTTAAATCATGCTTCATATTATATAAGAAAGAAATTCCTCATGAAAAACATTCATCTCATTCCAAGGAATGATTTTTTTCTTACTTTAATTACTTCGGTCATAAATAGTAATGTAGATTGACGTTTTTACAGGCTACTGCATTAATTAAAGACATCTGCACAAACCTGCGTACTGCAGCCAAATCAGTTGAGAATGCTGATTATACAGTAGTTTTGAGAGGCGATTCAACTTTGCGTGGCCATTTCCCAGAGGCAAGTACTGTGACTTTTAACTATGTTGAATTATCATGTTGTAAAGTCATTCAACACTCTGGGGACTTTTCATATCATTTGATGAGACTGCCTTGTCTGTTTAGGAAGCTGATGCCGCTGTTTCAGTACTGGGCGAGATGGATGCATGGATCATCTGCCCCTTTTTTCTTCAAGGAGGGCGTTATACTGTTGGAGATGTACACTATGTTGCAGATTCGGACCAGTAATATTCATTCCTTTCCATGTTAGAAAGTACTTGATAACGATTTAATGGTGAATTAACATTGCTTATGGTTCATGGGTTCTTTAGGCTTATCCCTGCAGGGGATACAGGATTCGCTAAAGATGCTGCTTTTGGCTACAAATCTTCAAACCTTCGCGAGGTCTAATATTTATATGTTGTGCTTCAAATTCATAGCTTTACCAAATATTATGATTGATGTTAGCTTGAATTGTAAATTTGAACTTATTTGCAGTGGGTTGAGGAGAAAACAGCCGGCCGCATACCAGCCAGTAGTGTTACATCTATTTCTATCCAAATTCTTAGAAAAGGTGGGCCAGATGCTGTTTGTGAGCGTCTTTGCAGTTTGCAGAAGGTACGGAGAAACCAGCAGTCTCTTTCCCTCTCTCCCTCTTTCATGCAAGCAAAATACAATGGTTATATATCTCCACCACGGACAGAGATTTTTAAGCTACTAAAAATATATGGTTTAATATGGGTGGAGGTGCGTCCGATGCATCAATTTCGTACTTGTTTTGATGCGAAAGAGTGCTAGGCTACAAAAATTTACAAGGGTCAAAGGATAACAATCCCTGCGATAAATGAAGTTACTGGTCGAAAATAGCATGTCGTTTAGTGAGATATTGTATACTTGTATCCTCTGATTCTTAATTTGTGACATAAAACAGGGATCAACATGCATAGTTAACGCAGCTAGTGACAGAGACATGGCTGTTTTTGCAGCTGGAATGATCAAGGCAAATTCTCTATACTTAAACCATGTTATTGTATGAAACTTCTGGTATATTTTCATCAAGTTCTGGGCAGATCATTTTATACGTTTTTGTTTGGTGTGGTAGGCGGAACTGAAGGGCAAGCGCTTCTTATGTCGCACTGCTGCTAGCTTTGTTTCTGCCAGGATCGGAATTATCCCCAGAGCTCCAATTCTGCCCAAGGATCTAGGAATAAACAAGGAAAGGAACGGAGGTCTCATAGTTGTCGGGTCATATGTTCCCAAAACGACAAAACAGGTTGAACTGGTTATCTGGATATATGTTGAGTGATTACCTCCCTTATATTTTATTTTTATCTTATGGCTCACACTCATAATTCATAGGTGGAAGAGCTTAAACTACAATGCAGCCAGATTTTGAGAAGCATTGAGGTGACCAACATATTCTCTCTCGAGTATTTAATGGTTAACGTTAAGTTACTGTTAATTTCGAACACAAGACTGTGATAGATCATTTTCTATTAAAAATTAGTCTTCCCAAATAGACAATTACAGACAAACTATGGCCATCGGGTACTGACTCAGAACTGAACATGCCATAAGTAGGTTTCGGTTGCTAAAGTTGCCATGAGTTCTACAGAAGAGAGGGAGGAGGAAATCAGTAGAGCAGCTGAGATTGCAGATATATTCCTTACAGCTCGGAAGGACACTCTAATAATGACCAGTCGGGAGCTTATTACCGGAAAAAGTTAGTCTTCATTCTTTTTGTTCAGAGATTTATATTAATGTATCATATTTGCGAAAACCACATAAAAAACTAGCTCTGCTGTTGCCAAACTGTTCTGAAATGGCGATTTCTTGTCCACTGGGCAGCTCCCTCTGAGAGTTTGGAAATCAACTTCAAAGTTAGCTCGGCACTGGTGGAAATAGTGAGACGCATAACTACAAGACCACGTTACATTCTTGCAAAGGTACGTATACGTTTTCAAATGAGAAAATGTTCTCTTTCCCTGTTTTTGAATTTGTATCCTCCTTGCTGAAATTACACTCCATTTAGGGTGGAATCACTTCATCTGACCTTGCTACGAAAGCTCTTGAAGCAAAATGTGCAAAAATAGTGGGACAAGCCCTGGCTGGTGTTCCCTTATGGCAGCTAGGTCCTGAGAGTAGGCATCTGGGAGTTCCATACATTGTTTTTCCGGGTGAGTTTTGGAGTTCGCTAATATTTCTGTGCTAACTAAAAGCGTATTACACTAACAAAAATAGTTGGTCCATATCTAGAAAGCTTAAGTTTTTGGTAACAATGATAAATCAACAAAAACTTATTAAAATTATTCATTCTTAGGTAATGTTGGTGACGACAGAGCATTGGCGGAGGTCGTGAAGTCCTGGGCTCGTCCAGTCAGACTTTCATCAACCAAAGAGCTTCTTCTGGTAAGAGTCATAAATTGAAGTTTCATAAATATTTTCACCTCGCGTACTGACAATTTAATATATATGTAAAGAATGCAGAGAAGGGTGGATATGCTGTAGGAGCATTCAATGTATATAATTTGGAAGGAGTAGAGGCAGTTGTTGCTGCAGCAGAAGAAGAACAAAGTCCGGCTATATTACAGGTTAAAAGAGTATAAACATTAGATGAATCTCGTTGATTTAGTTAAAAAGAAAAAAACTAATTTTCATATATTATCAGATCCATCCAGGTGCCTTGAAGCAAGGAGGGATCCCGTTGGTTGCATGTTGTATCGCTGCTGCAGAACAAGCCAGTGTAAGTGGCACATATTCTTAAACATGTGTTTCAGGTTGCGACTTCCCATTCTTTTTCTTTAAATCGAAGGCTGCCATCTTATTGTTTACAAATATTGAAAAACTCTGTCATTACTGAACCTAATCCCAGTCCCTGATATCTGGTATCGAGCGGTATGCATGGAAAGTTGGAAACACAGACTTCCTTCAATCCACTCTTTCTCACTTCTGAGGCTTTAGTCTGTGACTCTAGTACTAGGCTCTCTCGTTGTGCTTTCTTATTTAGCCCTTAAGCTCCAATTGTCAAGGTTGAGTTAGCTACTGCGTGACAGTTGCATGCTGTAACAGTCATGATGGTTTTGCGTTTTAATGGTATAACATGGTAAACATTATCATGATAGAACAAATGGCGTTGGACATGAATAATCGACAATAATTTCAAAATTCCACTTTCATCAAGACATCGAGATAATGTATATGTTACGGCAGGTTCCCATAACTGTACACTTTGACCACGGAACTTCAAAGCAAGATCTGGTGGAAGCTCTTGAGTTGGTAAGTTCAATTTTTACCATTGTTTTGCACATTGCTTTGATTTTCACTCAGCATGCAATCCATATATAGAGAGCGTTAGTAACTGTATTTACCCTTCCAGGGATTTGATTCTGTCATGGCGGATGGTTCGCATCTTTCATTTACCGAGAATGTTTCATACACCAAGTTTGTCGCATTCTTTGCTCACTCAAAAGGCGTGCTAGTAGAAGCGGAACTAGGGAGATTGTCGGGGACAGAAGATGATTTAACTGTCGAAGATTATGAAGCAAGGCTGACTGATGTTAAGCAGGTTATTTTTTTTTCTTCGCAACTTTTTGGAATTAGCTTTCCTTCACTCCTAAACTTGTCCTAATCATCAGAAGGCGTTACTAATTTCAGGCTGAGGAGTTCATTGATAAAACCGGGATAGATGCTTTGGCAGTCTGTATTGGAAATGTGCACGGAAAATACCCTGCAAGTGGCCCGAATCTGAGACTCGATCTGCTTAAGGTTGAGATAGTCTCTTACCAGATTTTGCGCTGTTACTGATGTTAGATTGTCGAATGTCAGTTGCACATTACAACACGCACCTCATTATCTACGTAACTGATTTCGTTTTCCCTTATGTTAGGATCTGTACGCTTTGAGTTCGAAGAAAGGAGTCCTCCTGGTGCTTCATGGCGCTTCTGGTTTGTCGAAGGAACTTATAAAGGTACAACGTTTATCCATAGCGATTTCAAAACAATTCGGGTTCTTAGGTTTTCGTTTACAAGCTGAAGATCCTCAGAGATGCTTCCAAGCTACATTTGCATTACTTCCACTTAAAGCTTAATGTCCAAGTAAACTGTTTGGCTCAATGAACAGGAATGCATAGAGCATGGTGTGAGGAAGTTCAATGTAAACACCGAGGTGCGAAAAGCTTACACGGATTCCCTTAGCAACCCGAAGAAAGACCTGGTCCACGTTATGGCGTCGGCGAAGGAAGCCATGAAAGCAGTGGTTGCAGAGAAGATGCATCTATTTGGTTCAGCAGGAAAGGCTTGATAGAGAAGGAGCAGTATCACAGATGAAGCTAAACTGTTTACATAACAATTTAAGCTGATGAATAATCGAATTAGGGACCCTAATAATAAAAGAATATTGTTTTCACTAGTCGAATTGGGATCCGTGAACGTGACAGATTCAACTCCAATAAATGTAGAGTTTGACATTAGATTAATGGTCGATTCATGGTTTTACTTGGTCCGAATTTCCCTCTCCCAATATCAATGATAAGAAAAATAAAAAATTTTCATTGTCTTGGCTTCGATCGACCAAGGTAGTCTCATTATATTAGTACCAAATTGTTGTGTCGTTGTGCACTGAAGTTGGTACTGTGAAATACGCCATATTTTCCGTGAAAAGAATTTTGTTGCAAAAAATTTGGCTCGTTTGGGTTTATTATGCAGTTTGGATCCAGTTTTTTTTTTTAGTGAACTCCTTCTTATCGTCGGTTGCTAGTTGCAGATATAATTGAATCTCGTGACCTCATAATATTTTATGTATTCTTTCATTTTCTTTCGGGTTTATGCCCCATTATCAAAAAAAAAAAAAAAAAAAATCTTCAATTTGTAACCGTCACGTGTGTGGCGCGTGACTTGGATTGAGACTGAGGGAAGACCGGTAAGTACATATTCAAAGTAAAACCAAGCCGCAACATATCTGGGACACAAGACGTCACACCCAACAACTCAAAAACCCGTACAAACACTTGGAACACGCATCAGAGTCCAATAACTTCACTCTCTCTGTCTCCCTCTCTCTCTCCCCTCCGATCAGAAGAACATCAACAACGACAACAATGGCGGATGCGAACCATAAACCAGAAATCTTTGAGCTCAACAATGGGAGCATGCGCGCGTTCATCACAAACTTTGGCTGCACCATCACTTCCTTGTCTGTTCCCGGAAAAGACGGTATGTTTCAACCCAAGCAGATTTCTTTTCTGCTTCCCAATCAGATAATCTCCCGTTTGGATTCTCAGTTAATTGATTAATCGAATAATGCTTTCTGTTTTGTTTTGTGTTTTTGATCTGAAAAATGCTGCTGATGTTTGTTTGGATTGTTGGTTGGTGAACTTTGCAGGAAAATTGGCTGATGTTGTTCTTGGATTCGACTCCGTGGATCCCTATGTGGTAAATTTCTCACACTTTTTTCTGAGAACCCTTTTTCTTTTCGATCATGTTGTTTGAGATATCATGCAAAAATTGGTTCTTTGTGTGTTGATCTAATGCATTCATAAGCTGTATTTGGCGCAAAATCGAGCACAGTTGTGTTACATGATTCATACTGCCGACCCCACTTAGTGCTTGGTTGTTATCGTTTGTTGTTTTTGGGATTAAATGTTGGAGTTTTGCTTTAGGAATGGGAGTGCTGAGCTTTTCGTATGATCGTTTTAACCTTTTGTTTTAATGTTTTTGTTTCGTCTTTGAATGTGGATGCATGCGTGATCAGAACGGACTTGCTCCTTACTTTGGCTGCATTGTGGGTCGGGTTGCTAATCGAATCAAAGATGGGAAGTTTACGCTCAATGGAACGGAGTACTCCTTGCCTATCAACGGACCTCCGAACAGTCTCCATGGTATGGAATTGTTACCATTGATTCTCGTTTTTACTGCTTTTCGATTAGCTAATTTGCAGCAGAATTTTATGATGTTTGAATTACGTTGTAATAAACAAATAAGCGTGCGTTCGGTTCCTTCCAAGGCTTCTTCGTTAGTTCTTTATCGAGACCTGAACGAATTTTGAATATTGTCTCAAGCCTAATGTCTTCGATTTTCACCAAAACAGACAATCTTTTCATTTGAGTAATGGTATCAGTAATTGTTCGTGTCTTATTTTCCTTGTGCTTGCTTATATTTACGCCACTCAATTCATCCTGCTGTCGCATTAGGTGGTCACAAGGGGTACGATAAGCAGATATGGAAGGTAGCAGAACATAAAAAGGGTGATAACCCGTCCATCACTTTTAAGTATCAGAGTCATGACGGGGAGGAAGGTTACCCCGGGAATCTTTCGCTGACTGCAACTTATACGCTTACTTCAAGCACGACAATGAGACTTGACATGGAAGCAGTGCCTGAGAACAAGCCCACCCCGGTCAGCCTAGCTCAGCACACATACTGGAACTTAGCTGGACATAACTCGGGCAACATACTTGACCATGCAATTCAAATTCGGGCCAACCATATTACCCCTGTGGATGAAAACACAATCCCAACAGGTGGAATCAAGCCGGTTAAAGGCACGCCCTTTGATTTCACTGCCGAGAAGAGGGTTGGTGAGTCCATCCATGAGGTCGGTATAGGGTATGACCACAACTATGTGCTCGACTGTGGGGAAGAGAAACAAGGCCTGAAACATGCTGCAAGAGTGAAGGACCCATCCAGCTCGAGGGTCCTTAACCTATGGAGCAATGCCCCCGGGATGCAGTTTTACACCGCGAATTACGTCAATGGGGTTGTCGGCAAAGGAGGTGCTGTCTATGGAAAGCATGCCGGGCTCTGTCTGGAGACACAAGGGTTCCCGAATGCAATTAACACACCGAACTTCCCGTCTATTGTTGTTCAACCCGGTGAGAAGTACAGCCACACCATGTTGTTTGAGTTTTCAGTTGAGTGAAGTGTAGTACTCGTCGATGCAACATTTCCATTGCACCAAGTACTTATCACGATGAGTAATAATAAATGGCGGGATAACCTTTTGTTTATGTTAGAGTTTAGACGTTGCTCCCCTTATCCATTCTGTGAATACTTTATTTCTTGACAATGAAAATACATATTTTTTTCTTGCCATGAAAATTCGTTTACGTTAAAGTTTTCATTTTTTTTATTTTAACGAACGATATCGCCTATGAATTGAATTGTCAGCGCCAGTGACTCTCTTGACATCTTAAAACATGTATCATTCTTGAACATTTCTCTACCCTGCTTACGTGGCAGAAAGCGATTCGCCAAATGACAAAAATGCTACGTGGCAAGTATATACAAAACAAACTTTGATTTCGTCCCAATATTACCCTTCTCTCTTAACAAAATCCCAATCGTCATCATCCTCTCCATCTTCTCCAAAATTCTGTGAGTATTTGGCAACAGCAATGAATTTTGCAGCTCGAAAGCTCCTCTTTTCTCTCCTGATTTTCTCTCTCTTCCCCCTCTCTCTCTGCGTCCGTCCCTTCATCCTCGTTCTCTCGCAAGACGATCTCCTAAACACCCCTACCTCGCCCGACGACTCGCCGCCAACCGCCGACTCAGCTCCAAATGAGTCGCAGGACTGGGACGAGTTTGGCGACTCCGACGCCGCGCAGTCAGAGGAGGAGCTCGACCCGGGATCCTGGCGCCCAATCTTCGAACCCGACCCCTTTAAGGCCGACCCGGCTACCCACCCCGACGACGGATACTACTCCACCGTATCCAAATTAATAAAGTCCGTTAGCTCCGGCGACACCGCGCTCATGGACGCCGCCGTTTCGGAGATCGAGGACTCGGCTTCCCGCGGCCTCCCTCACGCGCGGTCCGTTCTGGGGTTTCTGTACGGTACGGGCCAGATGAGGAAGCAGAACAAGGCCAAGGCTTTCACGTACCATTACTTCGCCGCTAAGGCCGGCAACATGCAATCGAAGATGGCCCTCGCGTATACTTACTTCAGGCAAGATGTACGGAATCTATTTCGAGTTTGATCGATCGATCTCTGTTTGGTTGCGGAGTTAAGAGGAGGAAATTGAAGGATTGATTTTGTTGTTCTCTGTTTGGATTTTGTTTGGTATTTTTGCAGATGTTTGATAAAGCGGTGAAATTGTACTCGGAATTGGCCGAGGCAGCTGTGAATAGCTTCCTGATTTCGAGGGACTCAGCGGTGATCGAGGCGGTGAGGATCCACAGCGGAGCGGAGGAGAACAAGGAGGCATTGAGGAAGAGCCGCGGCGAAGAAGACGAGGACTTTCAAATTTTGGAGTACCAAGCTCAGAAGGGAAACTCTGCTGCAATGTATAAGGTGGGCCTGTTTTACTATTTCGGGCTGAGAGGGTTGCGCCGCGACCACGCCAAGGCGTTGTCGTGGTTTCTGAAGGCGTTGGAGAAAGGAGAGCCTCGGGCGATGGAGCTCCTCGGAGAGATTTATGCTAGGGGAGCTGGTGTTGAGAGGAATTACACCAAGGCTTTGGAGTGGCTTACACTTGCAGCCAAACAGGATCACTATTCGGCATATAACGGGATGGGGTATTTGTATGTTAAAGGATATGGGGTGGAGAAGAAGAACTACACTAAAGTAAGAATGCTCCTTGGCTCTATTTCTATGTGTATCTTAAAGCTTTGTGTTTTTCTATATTTTGTTACACACATTCAATTAGCAATGCTTGTGAATGAAATCCCACATTGTTAGTTGTAATAACTTTCGAGATCATTTTTTCCGATGTTGAGTTTGTTCTGATACATTGATAGGTTGATTGATTCATATGTTACGGCCAATCCTTTTCGTTGTAGGCAAAGGAGTATTTTGAGAAAGCTGCTGATAATCAAGACGGTGGCGGGCACTATAACCTAGGAGTAATGTATCTCAAAGGAATTGGGGTAAAGAGAGATGTTAAACTTGCATGTCAATACTTCATCTTTGCTGCGAATGCTGGTCAACCCAAGGCATTCTACCAGCTAGGGAAGATGTTTCATACAGGAGTCGGGCTTAAGAAGAATCTTCCACGGGTAAACTCGCTGTTCTTTTCTGTTTGTTTAGTTTACATACCGTCTCTGTTTTCTGTTCGGGCTTAAGAAAACAGAATATGCAAGATAATCTTGATTTTGTGACGATTAATTTGTTTGTATTTGTTGAATGAAAAATTTACTTTGCTATTTAATTCTAAGTAAATGATCTTAAGAAGCACCAGGGCACTTATACACTAATTAATTCCGATTCATGATTATGATTCATTTTGTTTTAGGCCATTGCATTATACAAATTAGTTGCAGAAAGGGGACCGTGGAGCTCCTTGTCTCGATGGGCACTTGAATCATACTTAAGAGGGGACATAGGCAAGGCATTTTTCTTGTATTCAAGGATGGCCGAGTTAGGCTATGAGGTAGCGCAGAGTAACGCTGCATGGATTCTTGACAAATATGGAGAGCGAAGCATGTGCATGGGAGAATCTGGTTTGTGCACTAATGCAGAAAGGCATCAGCGGGCACATTCATTATGGTGGCAAGCATCTGAGCAGGGTAATGAACACGCTGCTTTGCTGATTGGGGATGCGTATTACTATGGTCAGGTAGCTATCTCATGCTGAAACATGTTTGTCACTGCTCTAGGTTCGGGATGTATTTTGGTTTTCCTTCTTCCTTTCTCAGGGTACTGAGAGGGATTATGAACGAGCGGCAGAGGCTTACAAGCATGCCAGGTCCCAGTCTAACGCCCAAGCCATGTTCAACCTTGGTTACATGCATGAGCATGGACAAGGGCTGCCTTTGGATCTTCATCTTGCAAAGCGTTACTATGATCAAGCCCTAGAGATTGATTCGGCAGCAAAGTTGCCTGTCACGCTAGCCCTCACAAGCTTATGGATACGAAAAAATTATGCCGACGGTTTCCTGGTAAGTTCTTTTTGTTTTACTTTCCTTACTGCCTTCTCATATAATAGTTAATCTCTGCTATTAATATCCAGAATGAGCTTGCTTTGGATAATTAAGCTTTGTTTCCGGTTATTTTCGTTTTTGGAATCTTCATTCATTAGCGATCTTCTGTTTTTGGGTCCGTATGCAGGTACATATAATCGATTCATTGCCTGAAGCCTATCCCAAGGTTGAAGAATGGGTAGATACCGTGCTACTTGATGAAGGAAACGCGACAATATTGACTCTTTTTGTTTGCCTCCTTACTGTCTTATATCTACGTGAGCGACAACGCCGGCATGCTGTTGCTGCCCCTGATGCGATGGCTGCACTGCACCACCCGAATGAGCATGTTGCGCCACCCATGTAGTTTAGCTGGCAACAGTGGTCTTTCAAGAACGACAGGGCTCTTCCATCGTTTATGAACAAACCCTTACATCTAGGATACAATGTACAGGTATCTAATGCCCGGTAAATTGATGCGGAGATAAGGTTTCGATGTTTAGGGACAAATTGTACCATAGAGAGACTTGAGCATGTAGGAAACGAAGATGCGTTTTCCTTTTAACGTACTTCACGTGATAAATTAAGGAGGATGTTGATATATTTTTGCCGAATGATCAAAATGATTTACAGTGTTCTAATAGTGTTATTGATTATTTTTGTCAACGATCAAAGTGACGAGTTATGCAAAATTTAAAATAGATAAATGAAAGAAAATCGGTTAAGATGGTTTGGACATGTGAAATGAAAACGTACAAATACTCCGGTTAAAAAATGTGACTATGTGGCAGAGACTCAAAGCACAAAGTGTAGATAAAGACTTAGGAAGACTTTAAATTATGTAAAGACATGGAGTATTTGGAGCTAACAGAAGAATTAAAGTAAAATAGAGCCCATGACATTCTAGAACTCATACAGCCGATCCCGCTTAATGAAATAAGATTGTTGTTGTTGTTGATGGTTGAAAACCTTACGTAGAACACCTTTCCATAGAAACTATAAAATCATTGGTCACAAATGGTTCCTGTCCTCGGCAGTATATAAAGGTAAAACCGCCAACATTTCATCACTCTCCCGTCTATGTAAGCCTGATATGTTACGGAGTCCTCAAGGTTCACCGTAAGCAAGCATGTCATGCACATATCTCACTAGAAAACAATGTCTTTGGGCCTATTAAGTTATTAACAATACACTAGCGCGGACGCCTCCACATCTGCTCCTCGTACTCGGTAGTTTCTTCTTTAGGGCGTTTACAGTTGCACTTCAGGCAAACCGCGTTTCTGCCATAATTCAAGAAATCACATCTGCAGTACACGAAAGCATCTTGTAAATATGCAGTTGACGTTGATATCAAATCTAAAACAACACCCCACACACAGGCAAACAAACAAAGAGGAAGAGAGGCTTACGAGGGACAGTCCCAGTCTGCAGGATTTTTCTTGGGCCGTGGGTCTTGACAACGCAAACACTTCCTATTGCTTGCGAAATTCATGAATGCACACCTGTAGAACTTAGGATAAAAATTAGCGTACTCCGTTTAAATACTTAAGAGTTGCTGAACTATGTTGGTTGTCAGGACAAAAAGAAGACTTACTTTGGGCAAGTCCAGTCTCCTTTCTTCATTTCAACATCTGGACCGACTCTCTTTGGCCCTTCAGCTTTGCACTTTAGGCAGCGTATATTTCTAGAGAAGTTCATGAAACTGCATCTGTAACAAAACGCAACCAGTAAAGATATGTTAAACTCGGAACTCCAGAATTTGGTGGTAAGCTAGACAAGTATCGGTATTCTGTTAAAAACTGATTACAAGGTAAGCACTCATGCAAGAGAAGTGGCTTACTCAGTGCAGATCCAGTCTCCCTTTTTCATTTCGATTTTGAGATCACCCGCATCAGCTTTTCTTGGCCCATCTTCTTTACATTGTAGGCATCTTAAATTTTTAGCAAAGTTCATAAAATTGCACCTGCAACAAGATAACAACAGTAAATCATGAAAACTAGTACAGTACTAACTGCAACAAGTGAAAAGAACAACAAATAATTGACTAGAAGATTCGGCAATCAATTCCAGTAACTGAGTTTTATTATATCCCTATACAAAGCAAGACAATCAATCCCGAAATAAAGTATACAAGCTCCAGATGTGGATATTTCACGAAATTCCAGAATAAACTATACGTCACTGATGTAGTGTTACCACTGTGTTACCACTGTAAAGCCACACACACATACTCATGGTGCATTACTATAGTCATCTGTCGCAACAAACAAAACAGGGAAAAAGGCTCCTAACTTGAGGAGATAAATTCCTCCGATCAAGTCATAAAGTCATACAAGATATCAAATTATAACGATAGAAACGAAAGAGGTATGACACGCACAAGATGATCACGATAACTTGGTGGAACTTACTTGGGACACATCCAATCTCCTCTCTTCATTTCAACATCTTGAGATAGTTCATCGCCAATGAAACTTGGATAAAATTTCTTCTTCTCAATAGTTTTGATAGCAGGCTTTGGAAGTGATGGGTCAACAGCTGTTTCGCTGAGTTGAAGCAACTCAGAGAGCAGCTTCCTTGCAGATGTTTCTAGAAGCTCTCTACCAGGCGGTTTCTCTCCCTCAGAAAAAACAACGGGATCCAAAGCATAAAACAATAGTATTCGCACTATATCCACTGTACGTGCTGCTGCTTCAGATTCCTTAAGAACCACATAAGCTCTATCGCAGGAACCTCGGAGATTACAACCACCACAAACCTGTAAGCACCATCCAGAACACATAAACAGTTCTCAAGGTTTATAAAGGAATTCCCCATGAAGCATAGAAAAGTGAAAACTGGATAATAAACAAAATCGGGTAAATGAGAGCAATTACATACATCCCCTTCATCTAGTCTCAAATGGAATCTCAATCTTTTTGCTGAATTCACAGCCTTCCGGAAAAGATTGGGACATCCACCCTCCACAACTGCTTGAATATCTTCCATAGACAATGATCTGCACAAAAAAAAATCAAAACGAAACAAGGTTAGACGCAATCATGCAAGAAATGTCGAACACATTTTCAGATGCTCATACAAATATTACGGAATGTTCAATAATAACTAGATACAATTCAATCGAAATATGAACTCTTTTCTTATCAGATTCATCTTCCCACTGCAGTACAGGAGCTTTTCAGTTCATCCATATCACATAACCAACTCCCCAACTACCACAACAGCTCCGTGCCGCCTAAGTCTTACAACCCGAAAATGGCAAAACTATGGATTACTTTGCTACCATAAGAAGCAATCATGATTGTTAATTAAGCAGCTGGCTTTAATCCATACATCTCATTGCATAATTTCCTAATCCTTGCTAATTAACAGAAGTAAAAAGATCATATCTTTATGGAATTGCAGTAGCAAACGAAACGTCACCAAAGCTCAAGAATGGCAATAATTCAATGGGACTTCAACCAACAATTATGAATTCCAACATTTTCTCAGCAACCAAACAGAGCAATATCACAAATAAAAAGAACCTTACTTGAAAACATCATAGCGGTCACGAGCAAAGCTGAGAGATGCCTCCTTAACTTCATTTATATCCGTGTAAACATCACTCTCCTTCGGCGGCGTTCCGGTGAAGTACCCCTTGGTCTTCAAGCGGTCGACGAAGGCCACCCACTCCGGCCAGGGGTGGTGCGGCGGCGAAGATTCTGTGCTGGTGGTGGGGACGGTGTCAATACTTTCAATCGCAGCCGAAGAGGAGGCGTACCGGGGGAAGCGCAGAGACTTGGGAGCGGCGAAGGGTTTTAGAGAGAGAAGTGAAGGGGTAGGAGAGAGAGTCCTTGTGGGAGCGTGGAGGAGTGAGGTCCCAAAACGCATGAGTTTTGAAGCAGCTGACATTTTGTTGAGAGAGAGAGAGAGAATGTGTGTGTTAATGGAGTTTGGAGTGTTTTGAGGGAACAAGATGACGGTAACTGGTAAAAGATGAGGGTTTTATCAAAGTGAGGTACTTTGAGGGTTATGCAAAAAGTGAAAATTGAAAAAGATAGAGGATTTAATTGGAATTGAATAAAGATAGGGGATTTAAGTGAAAATTGAACAAGATGATGGTTACTGGTAAAATATGTGGGTTTTGTCAAAGTAGGATTTGACCAGTGTTAGTGGACTGTTAGATTTTTATTCAACGGCTACAAACAAGGAGACCCTCTAAAAATTATAATAATTGTAACCGTTGAATTTTTAAATCTAACGATCCATTAACACTGGTCAGAAGGATCCCAACCAGTTGCCTTGGAGAGCATCCAAATCCGTCAAAGTAAGGTACTTTGAGGGTGATGGGTTTTAGAGGGAGCAAAAAGTGAAAATTGAATGTTAGATTCATATTTAGCACGGCATTCTTTGAGTTTGATTTTTGGCATAATGCTAGTTAGTAGGAAGTTGAAATGTTTTTGTGAGTCTTTTCAACCTTAAGTACATAGACTATCGTGACAAAACCACCAGCTGACCCAGTATTGAATAAAAGCATCATTCGTAGAAATCAACTTTCTACTTACAAATAAAAACGAGTATACAGTATTGAATAAAAACATCATTCGTGGAAATCGACTTTGGATTGAATTCACTTGCTTTAATCAATACCTATTTCTTATTTCTCATAATCTTAATCATCAGCTTAAGTTAATGGTTTGAAAACAAAAATGGTCATAGTTAATGGTTTGAAATAAAAAATTGACAAGTTTTTTGCCTTTTTTGTGGGAAAAATGTTTATTTTTAATTTTTTTTAGTTTTAGGAAGTAAAAGAAAATAGAATTAATTAAGAACTTAGCGGCTTTTTGCGCGAAATTAATAATTAGGATGATTTATCACAGAAAATAAAAATAATTTAGGATTTTTAGATCCAAACACCCCCCGGTGATTTGGACTCCCAAAACCCCACACAGTTGGATCACAAAACCGACTTAAACCCTTTCTTAACCTCTCCGGAGTAATCTCCCACAGAAAATCGATCGGCTTTCTGCTTTCTGCGTCTGCTTTTGCTTTCAGGCGCTCCATCATGAGAAGGGCTTCCACTCTCGCCTCACTCCCCCTCCTCTCCCGATCCCTTTCCACCGCCCAGGGCGGCGGCGCCGTCACGTCAGCCCCCGCCACCTACGGTCTTCTCCAGGTTGCTCTGTACGGGACCACCTCCACCGGTTCTCAGGCTCCTCGTCGATGGCTCGATTCGTTTTCCGGAGGTTCGGGTGGGAAGCTGGCAATCGGCGTCGCCGGAACTCTGGCTTCGGTCGCGGTCGCCACGTCGATCGCTCCGGAGGCCTATGCCAAAGAGCCGCCTCCGGCTGCGCTTGTTCCCAAGGAAGTTGTGCTTTACCAGTACGAAGCCTGCCCTTTCTGCAACAAAGTTAAAGGTAAAAATCAAATCTTTACTTGTTGAATTGCTTTGGAGATATTGTGTTTCTGTTGCCCTAGAGTTGTTTAAAATTTTCACTGAATTATCGAAAAATGGATGAGCTTTCGTGCTAAAATGTTCAATTTTACTATTTTAGTATGGATGAAACATACATTTGAATTTCACTACAGTTATAATGGTTACATGTTCATAAAAGAACAAACTTTTACATGTAGTTGACACTCGATTATGAACTTTCGCTAGGAATCGAACTATTTGGACAAATAATGCAATGGGGTTGCTTGTTGCGCGAAACAAGCATTCGATGCTGTGCCACATTTGGGAGTTTTTGAAGTTATTAAGATCACCTTCATTTTTTCGTGTTTTTTACATTTTTAATTTGTTTTATTGCTCCTAATAATATCCAAAAAATAGTTATTATCGTGTTGTTTACGAGTTGGGGATACTTTATTCTTGTATCAGCATTCTTGGATTACCACGATATACCCTACAAAGTTGTGGAGGTCAACCCACTTAGTAAGAAAGAGATTAAATGGTCCGATTATCAGAAGGTCCCTATACTGATGGTGGATGGGGAGCAGCTGGTTGATTCATCAGGTACCTGTCCTTGTGACTGTTTTTAGATTGCTTCAGTTTCTTGGTTCGATTTCTAATTAGAATAATGTGATCCACGCGTTGTTGAATATATAGGCACTATAATTACATATCTCAATTAAAATTGAGCATGTGTCTGTTTGCAGCTATAATTGATCAGTTGAATAGCAAAATTGTTCCTGAGAGAGCAGCTGCTTCCTCCTCAGATGACGATGAAGAGAAAAAGTGGCGCCAGTATGTTATCTTTTCCTCAAGCTAGCTTTTTATGCATATATTCATGTTTGGATAAAATGGGAGGAGCGGTAATATACTAAAAGGTTGCCGGTGTGAGCCACTGAACCATGATTTATCTAAGAAATAAAGAAAAGGAGAGAATGCTGCTGAGTGATTCTCACCTCTTAGTGGCTTATTACAAGAATAGAAGAATCTGTGATCTGATGACCACTTTGAATTATGCACGCCTCCAGTCCTTTGGGAAATGAGCTGAAAGTTTATAAGATTTTTATTGTTCTGAAAGTTCATAAAATGGGAAATGAGCTCGGAACTTCGTCTGTAATGGACATTATCGATAAACCTTGGTTCAGACATCTCTTGTAGAAGCCTCTTTGGATTTACATGGATTTTGGTCGAGCAAATTAGATTTCGTTTTGTATGAACTTGGTGAATGAAATGAAAAACACTCATATATTGTTGTTATGATTTGAGAAGTTGCGTATCACTCACACTGTGGAGCTTCAGCTTTGAAGCTGTTGGTGTGGCATACCTTGAGCTTTGGTATCTTTGTATTACTAACTGTTAAATTCATGACCGTGTATTACGTGGTACTAGGTTTATTACTATAAGTTTTGATACTTTTTATTTGGTTGCATAGAATATTAAATTTTGATATCTTTGGTGTGCTTCTTGTTGTGGTATAGGTGGGTTGATAATCACTTGGTGCATATGTTGTCACCAAACATATACCGAAATACGTCGGAGGCCCTTGAGTCCTTTGACTATATCACAAGCAATGGTAACTAGATCCCATCTATGCACCCAGATTTTATGGGCCTTCTACGACAATCTTCATTACCTTCTTCAGTTTGTATTGCTAATACTTACTTGTCGGTTTTCTTCTGTTGTTTTGGTGGTTATTTGTATTCTGATCTTAGTTTTGCCGTAACTGCAGGTAATTTTAGCTACACAGAAAAAATTTCAGTGAAGTATGCTGGTGCTGCAGCTATGTACTTTGTGTCAAAGAAACTAAAGAAGAAATATAATATTACTGATGAGCGTGCATCCCTGTATGAAGCAGCAGAAACATGGGTTGATGCTCTTAACGGGCGGGACTTCCTTGGTATGTGTTCTAACTTGTGACATAGGCAGGTTCTGTCACATAGAGATGGCATGCGGGTTACCTTTTACTTAATAAATGATCAGGAGATGCATTAATTAAGTGACACTCACAGAAATAGATTGATGCATATACTTATGAGAAAAGAAATAAATTTAGCACTCTCGACTATTAGATGATACTTGAATGTACCCGCACAAAGTTTTGTCGAGGAAGAAATTGAAGTAGTAATCGTCTAGAGACTAAAATCAAGATCAACGATCAGTTGATGAGAACGCTATCGTGAACCCTTTGCCTGAGTGAGTCTTGCTAAGTATTGGTTGTTTACATGTACATGTTTCTTGTGTCAGGGGGCTCCAAACCTAATTTGGCAGACCTTGCTGTTTTTGGGGTGCTAAGACCAATCCGTTATTTGAGGTCGGGTAAAGATATGGTGGAGCATACACGCATCGGTGAATGGTACTCAAGAATGGAGCGTGCCGTGGGAGAGCCTGCAAGGATTAAGGAGTAAATTGGACATCCCGACGAGTTTGTAGCTGGGTTCTATACTTCATTTTTGAGTTTGCCGTATCTGTCACCAAACTTGATCAAATACTAAGAAGAAAGATTTTTCAGGAGACACTCGGAAGTTATAAATCGTTTGAATACAAGCAACGTTTTGCGATTATTCGATTGTTTGAATACAAGCAACGTTTACCATTACAAGGAATAAGAAAACCAGAGTGTCGAATTTTACCAAGGGGTGTGGATCTGTTAAATTAGTTTCAATCCAATTGATACTACTGACTACTCTTCTATATGATTCTTTACCTCAATTATTGGCAGAACAAGCCTTATTTTGCGGTGTTAAATGGTATTCGATTTGATGTGGCTTTTACTCTTATTTTTTCTCGTAAAATAGTAATATCGCTTGTAATGAAAGATACATACAAGTTGATCTCTTTAGCTGCTCGCTCCTTCCCATAACTCCGCAATTTTCATACTCGTTAACCCCTTTAGCTTGGGATTGGTGGTAGCCCCTTTTTCCCTCCCCTCATCCTAGCCTCTTCCTCTTTCCTCTTTTCGGTGATCTTTACTCCCCATCACCAAATGGTCCTACCTTCCCCTCATCGTTGGTGTCCTTCTTTTAATTTTAATTTCATGCGTTATTGGATTTGTTTAAGAGGTATGAATTTTCGTTCCTTTATTACTATATTGCCTTTAAACGTTTATTTATTATTAATTTTTATTTAATTTTATTATCTTGCCTGTGAATTTGTATTTTCTATGAAACTTGGGGAGATGTTATTTGCATCCATACTATTGTGAAAACTCTTTTTTACGAGAAATGTTAAGGAGACTCTTGGAGACGGCAAATGTGAGGCTCGTGAGGTGAGGCAATAAAGGAGTTAAACCCCCACTTTGAGAGAGTCTTCTTAGCATTTTTCGTTTTTTATAGCAACGATCAATTATGACCTTTATTGATATTATGAGGAACTTGGAGGACCTAACTACAAATAAAAACAAAAAAAGTTGAGAAGTTGGAGGACCTTCGTGATATTTCACTGTATGTGAACAGTAATAACCTCAACCAAAGAGAACCATCTTTCCGCCTAGGTTACGCTGCGCTGGTCGCTGCTTTATCCTCTCCCTCTCTCTCTCTCTCCCCTCCTCCTCCTCCTCCTCCTCCTCCTCCTCTCTCTCTCTCTCTCTCTCTCTCTCTAAATCCATAACTTGCCGGTTTGGCAATTCCGGAGGGTTCGAACGAAGAATCTCAAAGAAAAACACATTCATGGCGTCTCAGGCCGCCAATCTGTGGGTTCTGCTGGGTTTAGGTTTGGCTGGAATTCTCCTGATGACAAGGAAGCTGAAGAAAACCATCAGAGAAGACTTTGGCGCCTTTGTTGAGCGGCTTCAACTTCTTCCTCCGCCACAGCCTGCTCCTCCCAAGGCTCCGCACCCCCTCACCGGCCTCACCTTCGCTGTCTCCGACGTGTACGCTCTCTCTACCCACGTCCCCTCTGTTTGTTTCCCGAGAAAATAGTTGAAACCCAATATTTTGTTAGAGTGGAAAAAGAGAAAGTATGTCTCTTTGGCTGCTGAGAAAAAGGAAAAGGATGGAACTGTGAAAGTTTCAGTCTTTGCCTTTTGGTTAGCTTTATTGAACCTGATTGAAGTTATGGTTAGTGTTGATAGTTGAAAGGATTAGTTGAATTGGGTTGGAACCCGGATGGGGAAAAGGCCTGAAATTCATGACTTATTTTTCTTTCTGTAAAAATCTCTGACTTCTGTTCTGCCTGTTGCTTTTCTTGATCTTACTGATTCGAAAGTAGCTTGTTGAACTTGAACTGTGTTATAGGTTCGTTTTACGTTTTCGATAGGTTTGCTGTGTTTAGTGATTGAGAGGGAGTGATTACCATACCAAAAAAAGCAGAACATCTATGGAACCCAGGATGGCAGTTACGGCTGAATTCGAATGTGACATTGAAAGAATAAATGAACATCTTTTCTGTACATTGAGTCGATATGTGTAGATGCGTAGACACACGAATGCACTTTTTCTTTGCTTTGCAGTCACAGTTTTTTTTTAGACTATTTAGTTGTGTTAAAAGTGAAGAACTTTGTAACATGGTTGCAGATTTGAAATTGAGGGACATGTAACTGGTTTTGGTCATCCTGATTGGGGAAGAACACATGATGCAGCTTCCCGGACGTCGCCTGTGGTTTCCACTCTTGTCGAAGGAGGTGCCACATGCACTGGGGTAACTGTTGTGGATGAATTGGCATATAGGTATGTATAGCTATGAACATACACATTGACTGGGCCCTTGACAGGCTGAAGGTGCTATTCCTAATGTGATTGTGAGGATCTTCTATCAAATTGAAATAAGAAAAAAGTTTTGAGGATCAACACCAACTAATGACATCTATATTTTCCTTTCAATTTCTCCAACTCTGGCTTTAGTCTCGGTTACATAATTCCAATTCTTATCGGCGTGTTTATTTTCAGTATTACTGGAGAAAATAAGCATTACGGTACCCCCACCAATCCAGCAGCATCTTCAAGAAAACCAGGTGGATCCTCTAGTGGAGCTGCTGTGGCTGTAGCCGCTGATCTTGTTGACTTTTCACTGGGTAAGCTTCTTTTTCTTATCCTTTCTGAAATCGTTCTTCATCTTCTTTACATTTCCCCTTGAGTTTTGTAACTTTTATTGTTAGTCTTTGACCATGGGAAATGCATATTTGAAGGAATTGGTTTCGTTTCCTTTGCCTATCTTGTGATTCTTATCTGAAAAAACTCTTATTTGGATACTCAGCATGTTCTTAATCTTACTGTATCTCAAAAATGCCCCTCTTTTCAATTTCAACAGTGCAGCATGTATGATAATGTAATATTTACTTAATGGTAACATCACGGTGCAGGTCTTGATACCGTTGGTGGTGTTAGAGTACCTGCTGGGTCTTGTGGCATCATTGGATTCCGAGCTTCACATGGCTCTGTTTCTCATGCTGGATTTATACCTGTTTCTACAAGTCTGGATACTGTTGGTATGTATTGATGCAATTCTGTATGCTGCCAGGCTGCAGCAATATATGTTAATGTGCAACTATCCATGCCTGAAGACTTGTAACTTTTGTCTATTAATTTTTTGCTAGTATGGAGATATTATTTAACTTGTAAGATCACATTTGCAGGATGGTTTGCTAGGGATCCTAATGTCCTGCGTCGTGTTGGACACGTGCTGCTGCAACTTCCTTATGCAGTTTCACGCAGTCCAAGACAAATTGTAATAGCTGATGATTGCTTTCAAGAAGTAAAGATTCCTGTTGATAGGATTGTTCAAGTGGTTATCAAATCCACCGAGAAGCTTTTTGGAAGTATGTTTTTTTTCCCCTTTGATTTATAGATCCATTATATGCTCCTTTCCGTGGTGGACTGCTGTTTTGAAAGTTTTCTGATTGAGTTATCGATAAACTGGTTCAGAACAAGTGTTGAAACATGAAAATATTGGGGACTACTGCAATTCAAAAGTTCCAAGCTTGAAAAAGTTTAATGGCCAGAAGACAAATGGTGAAGTCAAGACTTCATCCCTCAAATTGCTTGCCAATGTTGTGCAGTTTCTTCAAAGGTGAGGTTATTTAGTCAGTAGTCAATCTTCTATATATGTCATAATTTTGAGACTGAGGTTACTGTGCTTATATTTTTTCCTTCTATTCCAATTATCTTTGGTGTATTCTTATGGTTGAATAGGAAGGGGGAAACTGAAACTCTTTAAGTGTGGGGAAGTGTGTGCAAGATGATAAAAATTTAATAGTAATTTCTAACCTGAGAAAAGTACTTGGCAAAATATGAGGTTCATAAGAAGGCAGTTTTTCACTTTGTTCATTTCGTTTGTCTTTTGATTTTGAAAATTTACCTTGATCATATAGTAATTGAGGTTTATTGTGTTCCGTATTGTAGGCATGAGTTCAGACATAATCATGGGGAGTGGATTGATTCGGTAAAGCCTGTTTTGGAGTCTGCAACTTCAGCGCAAATATGTGGGCCACTGGAGGCATCTGATGAGGAGATTGAGATATGCAAATCAATTAGGAATGAATTACAGGCAGCTGTCAGCTCTCTATTGAAGGTAGCCATTTTTAATTATTAACTTAAAACTAATTTTCTCGCAGCCAAACATATCTATACATTACACACATACATGCACACTTCCAAACACACATACGTACAGATTGTCTTATTAATTACGAAGCCAAATTAGCTTGATTGGATGGCTGACTGGATTGTCAAGTGCTCTTACCATAGTGGTTGTTTTCAATGTGCCACTGTAGTCTTTTAAGGCTACTTTGTTCCCCAAGATTAACATGCCTGAATTCCATTTCTTTACTACAGTTTAAGGACACCGTATAATTAAAACATGCTGCTCTTTGTCCTAATACTTTAATGTTTTTATCGAGGTTTATTAGATTGATTATGCTTTTCTCTTTTATTTGCTTATGTAGGATGATGGAATTTTGGTTATCCCAACTATAGCAGACCCCCCTGCAAAACTTGGGGGGAAGGAGATGCTCTCTGAGGACTTCCGGAATCGTACTTTTGGTCTCTTAAGTATTGCAAGCCTGTCAGGCTGTTGTCAGGTGAAAATCCATCAATCTCTCTCTCCAATCTTTAATATTTTCGTGTATCATTATGTATTCATTGCATAGTGATAAGTTTGTACTGAATCTACTGATTTTAATTTCTCCTAATTTCCTATACTTTTTGGATGTCTACTCTTCAGGTCACAGCACCTCTGGGATTTTATGACAAGTGCCCTGTTTCAGTTTCTTTCATAGCCAGGCATGGGGGTGATCGCTTTTTACTGGATGCACTGCACGCTATGTATACGTCTTTACAGGAGCAGGCCGATATTGCTTCAAAATCCAGATCATCCAAAAATGCTCTCACCAAGGAACAATCTGCTGAAATTGCCAAGGAAAAGGTAGGTCATTGCTATCGTGATTATCGTCCATTTTGCTTTCAAGTTGTTGCTGTCTTTGTTGATTTTCTTTGTAACATAGAACTTCATGATATCAATTTTCTATTGGTTTTGCTTAACATCGTGAATTATGAATTGACACGAACAATGGTTCTACCAAGTTATATTTGCATAATGGCTATTCATGTTTCTTTTCGAATTGCATTTGCATATTCTAAAGCCTCTTCTGTTATCTTTACAAAACAATTAGGGAAATCAAGCATACAAAGATAAAGAGTGGCAGAAGGCTATCGGCTTTTATTCAGAAGCTATCAAACTTAGTGGCAACAATGCAACGTATTACAGTAACAGGGCTCAAGCATATCTTGAAGTTGGAAGGTAATGCTATTTGTTGGGACATTTATTATCTAAATTGATTTCTTGGAGTAGGTTTCTGATTTACTTCTTCCGTCCAGTTTCATTCAAGCGGAGGCAGATTGTACAAAAGCCATCAACCTTGACAAAAAGGTAACTTCTCTCCAAAAGTAATAATTACTGGATATTCACAATTATTGTGTAGATGCTATAGACCATGGGCTCATTGTGTTCCATTCATTAATCGTTGTTATATGACGTTATGTGATTAAAAATTTCTAGTTTTTTTCGTCGGTTGTAGAGAGAATGGAGTACATTTTTATAACCATTGTACAATGACATTGTTGCCTACTTATGTTTCTTCAGAATGTGAAAGCTTATTTCCGAAGAGGCACTGCAAGGGAGATGCTTGGTTACTATAAGGAAGCGATTGAAGGTCAGATTTGGTTGTTTATTTTTATTTTTTTATACTTCCTTCTGAGAGACCGACAGTATTACCCTCATCATCTACCCTTAAGCTAAAAACCAAGGGTAAAAGTTTAAGGAGAATAGTGTTTACCGGGTGCAAACTAGATATATTTCAGATTGGAGTTGCAGATATACATTGTTTTGGTATTCTGTTTCATAGCTCAGAACACGAGTGTGTTTGTTAAGCACATCTGAGTGTTTTTAATTCATTCATTCCAATCTCCTAAAGTAACTTCGGTTCGATGGTGCTTCATTCTGCAGACTTTAGACACGCACTTGTTCTTGAGCCAACCAACAAACGAGCAGCCGCTGCTGCTGAAAGATTGAGGAAGGTATTCCTGTAGCTTATTGAAGTTCGCTTGTCCGTGAAAAACCCATTTAAACTAGACAGTCAACAATTGCCATGTGTCTATGCCAATCGAATGAGAAGCAGGATGGAAGACACTCGAGAGAAGTTGAGAATCTTTACTCTTACGATCACGGTGTTTTTTTTGGGGGCCTGGATAAATGTTTGGTCAGATCAGTTTTTAGGAACCTTAGATTATTATTATTGTCGCCAAAATTTGTACTTAACAGTCCAATTTTGTTGCTTCGATACGTTACATTCGGTTGTAATTCTAGCTTTTAGGTGAGGTTTGAAGCTGATCATGAGCACAGCCATTACGATATTCATCTCTGCCTTCACATTGCAATTTATTGCATTCGTTCTTAACTTGTATTTTGGTTGGTTTCATTGGAAGCAAATAATGTCGCTCGATATGCTCGACTCGTTCTTTGCCTTGATCAAACAACGAGTCGAGTATATCGTAAACTGTGAAGATCCTGCTCTTCTTCTGTATACTCTGGGAGTTGAAGCTCTCGTAAACTATGCCTCGTTGCAGACACTGAAAAATCGACGTGAGCAGCTCTTAGTTTAGAGAGAGAAAGGGAGGGAGGGAGAGAGAGAGAAACAAACATCGTAATTTATCAGTGTCCACCATGTCCATAAAACCTTACCTTGGGAGTGAGCACGAGATACCAATACCATTTTGGGTGCAAGATTTGATCATTGCCACAACCTGACCAACCAAAAACCACAGAAAATTCACATAAATTTTCAAACATTGTATTAGTTTTTTGGGTTTTTGATCAAAGTAAGATTGTCACTTTGATTTCTCACAATGAAAATAGATAAAAGAGATCCCTGAATATGTTCATTTTGGCTCCGTCGTTAACGGTTAAACTCAAATTATATATAATTGAGACGTATCAATCTTTCATCCAATTATATTATAGCATGTGAAACGATTATATTACGTGACGGTATTTTCAGTATCTGCAAAATTTTAAAGATGAGAGACCGAGACCAGTAAGCCGCCACACCACGAGGGTCGACGACCACGGCGACCGACCAGACAAGCGTCATTTGCGGCCTTCACATCTTTGCCAGTCAACCTCCACAATTTACCCATAATTAAATCCCATCCTTTGATCCACAAACTGACAACCGGATCTCCCGGTCACCTTCCCATCTCCTCCCCTTGAGTCCCAAAATTTACCGCGTTTCAATTTACATTTACCCATCTTCTTCCTTCCCTCACAAAAAAACAGACGAAAAAGAATATTCAACCCAATTTCTCAGAAGCAAGAAAACAAAACAAAAATCAAGAAAACGATTATTCCATCTCATAGTACCAACTTGGTAGGGCCCTATTCCCATTTTTTCCTACATTTTTCATTATTTTTGTTCTTATTCGCTGTCGGATCACATCAGTTATTTATTAACACATTGTCATTTCATTTTCGATTAGAGTTTCTTTCTTTGTATTTTGTTTCATTTGTAGTGGCCCTAATTATGAACGGATATAATACAGACATCCGTTCTTTCATACGTTTGTATGTCATAGACATGTGTTGACAAATAGTTTTAATAAGGGAACTTTAATAAAAAATTTTAAGTATTGTTTACTTTAACGAAAAATCATATTTTTACATTAAAAAGTTAACCATGTCATTTTTATTTGTTTTCCTTTTAATAAACGTTGCACTACAATGTCGATGTGCTTCCGTTCATGTTATTTGCACTTGGTCAATTTTGTTTTAATTTTAATTTTAATTTTTAAAGTAATTGTTTTAATTACTTTTTTATGGGGTTGGTAGGTGATAACGAATAAAACGAGGATTGTTGGTGGCTGGTATAAAGGAGGGAGATCATAACACATGTAGATGGACTCACCAAAGAAACCGGCGAAAGGCGGTAGCAACTCACTCATGGAGAATCTGCTCGGTCTTCTCCGAATCCACGTCAAGCGCGGTGTTAATCTCGCCGTCCGCGACGTCCGTAGCAGCGATCCCTACGCCGTCATCAAGATGGGTAAACAGGTAATTCCCCCTTCCCCTTCCTCCTCCTCCTCTTCCTCCTCCATTTCTTCAACTTTGAGTTTACTGTTTTGCTCTGTTTTTTAATCTTATTTTTTATGAATTTCTCTGATAAATTCTTATCAATTTTGTTAATTTCTTTCGCGGGGTGTTTCAGTTTTGCATCATCAAAATACCCTTCTTAAAAAGTCCTTTTTTTCGTTTGTAATTGTTGCAATTGGCTTGTAATCCAGGTTTTTCATTTGTGTGATGAAATTCATCAATTTTGATTGAGAATTTCATAGCTTTGTAATAATCTCAATCTGGTCTGATTTGTGCTTTTGCTGCAGCTTCACAAATGCTTTGCTTTTGTTGAATTAGAATTATGTTCCTTTATCTATTTATGTGTAAGGATTAAACCTTTTTTTTGATGCAGAAACTGAAGACTCGTGTAATTAAAAAGGATGTTAACCCAGAGTGGAATGAAGATCTTACTCTGTCTGTTACAGACCCCAGTATACCTATCAAGCTGGTAAGCTCTAGAAGCACTTTTTGCTTTTTCCGTCTGTTGTGATAAGCATTTTAAATTTATGACAGATAGAAGATTGATGCCAACGGCTATCATCTTTAGGAGAGAGACTTCCATACACGTGTTAGATGTCACCGCGACGGTATCCTGAGTCTATCAGGCACTGCCATGTATTTTAACTTTCTCACGTGACAATCCATGATTAGCTTCAGATACCACTTCTACTTCATAGGTTAATGTTTGATTCTCCTATTTTCCATTCATTCCTGCCTAGATGAATTTTCACTTTATTTTTCGACTTTTAGTGGATTTTAGTGCTTTCGAAAACCAAAAGATATGTGAGTTGGTTGATGGTGTTTGTTTGTGTGCGGGTGTAGACTGTGTTTGACCATGACACATTCAGCAAGGATGACAAAATGGGAGATGCAGAATTCGGCATATCGCCTTATTTAGAGGCATTGAAGATGAACTTGGAAGGCGTCCCAAGCGGCACTACGGTATCGAGAATACAACCAGATAGGGCAAACTGCCTGGCTGAAGAGAGCTGCATCCAATGGAAGGATGGGAAGGTGGTGCAAGACATGTGCCTCAGATTGAGAAATGTCGAATGTGGCGAGGTCGAAATCCAGTTGCAATGGATTGACCTTCCTGGTTCCAAGGGATTATGAGTGCCTCAATTTCTATGCTTAATTCGTGTTCCTGCATAATATATGGGCTGGTTGTTGTGGTTGTAAGATTCTAAACAGAAGGGTTTTTTCATAAGCTGGGATGGTTTGTTGATAGGCTAAATTTCCATGGTGCTCCGGAGTATAGAATACTCCGAAAAATCCCGTTATATGTATATAACAAACTCACATTGTATGTACTTAAATTAGGGTTGAACAATTTTTAACTTTCATCTCTATCTTGCTGGGTACGATAGCAAATTGCAAGCTCTTCATGTCTTAGAATCTTGCTTTGTATAATTTATGTACCCATTAATTTGCAGGAAAAATTATATGCAATGCATTATAAAAAGCGTGCCTTGTACATTTACATATGTACCAATGCCTTATCAGTTAATTCCTTCTTGATCATTCCTGCCCAGAAAATGTCATGGCAATAGCTAGCAATTGTTGTAAACCTTTATGTTTAGGCTAATAGTATGAATAGTCATCAACTCCCGAGAAAGGTAGAAGAGTACGTTTACATGACATACAACGATTACATATGTAAGATCATTACACTTCAACCGATCTACTATTTCAACTTTTTTTTATTTTTTTTTATATACGATTGATATTGGGGTGTCGGGGATTTGGTCTAAGCTATATAATTGATCAGTCATATTCAGCTTTTTTTTTATTATTAATTTTTTTTATATACAATTGATATTGGGGTGTCGGGGATTTGGTCTAAGCTATATAATTGATCAGTCATATTCAACTTTTTTTTATTTTTATACAATTGATATTGGGATGTTTGAGATTTGGTCTAAGCTATATAATTGATCAGTTATAATTATCAAACACGTTATTTATGTGAGTTGAATCATAACCCTTATAAAAAGAAAAGAACCTAAATTAAAATACTTAATAGCATGGTGACATGTTTATACAAAACTTCTATCCTGAACACACACTAGAGCCATATAGTCAAGTGAAATCCAATTAATCCACAAAGTAATTAGATGTATGCCATCATTATTTTGGTGAAGATAAAATCATAATGCTAGAGGAATCATTACCGTAGGGCATAGAGGGGGAGTCATAAACGTCTATAACATAAAATTGATATTTGATAAATGAAATCTTTGCATGGACTTATATAGCTAGAGTTAGGCTACTCCTCTCTTCTAGTTGTTCGTTCATTGATTGTGAGTAAAATTTCAGCTTTCTTCAATAATAAAAGATGTTAAGCAAAAAAGAATAGGTCTACCGTAAGCCCAAACTTGATCTTGAAGTCCAACCCAATGCTTTGATGGGCTGGCTTCAAAAACTTATCTTTCCCTTCAGGCCCCTGCCTGAAGTACATCCCCTTTGCCTAGCTATATACAAGTTAGTGTATATATATAGCAGACTCCGTAAGTACCAACAGGATCCGCTTCGGATTCTTTTGATGACGATCTTGGGGATTCGGGAATCGTGTCCGTTTATCATATATTATGCGTTCAGTTTTTATCACTGTTTATGTTTATTTTTAAGTAAAAATATTTAAAATGATTTATGATTACACGATGATGTATGATAACAAACACAATTCACATATTTTCAGGATCCTTATAAAGAGGATCGGGCAAGTATCTAAACTACTGTAAGTAACTGTGTTTGCAATTGCAGGGTGAACAGAAAAGTAGATCCACACTTGGATCCTCAACAGACGACGCCCCAGCCTCCCAGGAAAATAAGTACGTCATATATTCGTCCTCCGTACTTGATGAAGCAATCAGAGGGATTCAGAATAAGCCAATACCTAGCGCTGGCTAGCTGTCTCCATCTTCATTTAGATACGCTTATTGTCCTCACCTATACAAATATTTTAGGGGTTTTTGAATTTTAATTTTTGAAGAAGATTAAAATTTAATTAAAATTTGGTGTTAGAATGAATATTGATTTTAGTCATTTAATGTGTACTTAATTCAAATTTATATTATAATTTTGTTTTAATATTCAATAGATATCTTATTTAACGTCATTACATTAAAATTAAAATTATTTATTATTATACACATTTTAATTCATTATATTTATTTTACTTCCTCTAATTAGTGTACCTAAATATTCGTATCATAATATATTTTACTAAATTAGTGTACTGATATGTTCGTACCTAAATATATTGTAGTGAATTAGTGCCACATAAGAAAATATGCAAAAACAAAAGTGTACCGAAAAATTCCATACCTAAATATATGATACTAAACTTGTGTACCGAAATGTCTGTACTTAAATATATTATAATAAACTAGTGTATACCGAAATGTCTGTACCTAAATATATTATACTAACCTAGTGTATTGAAATGTTCGTACCTATATATTGTAATGAATGAGTGGAGCATAAGAAAATATGCAAAAACATATGTCCCGAAAAATCTTTGCAAAAATATTTTCTTATATAAGATACTTACCATAATGATAATTCGAATTTATAATATTTTCATAAAATTTAATTTATGAACACCATAAAATTATAAAGAAAAAAGAGAGACATTTAAAATGCTGGCATCAAATAGAGTCTAGGGACTAAAATCAAATTTTAATCTTGTATAAGACATTTTTCTAAACTTCATATTATTTAAGGATTAAAATCTAATTTTCTAAATATTTTATACTGTCATTGAAGTTTTAAGCGTGGAGAAATGGAGCTCATCGCATGCATGCAGGTACGTACGTAGCAAGCAATGGCTACACACAGCAAATTCAATGAACAAAATAGTTGCAGACGTATCTTTTCATATCCTTGGTGGAAAAAGGAAATGAAATGCTTTAATAATAACTAACCATGATACCATATAAAGCATTATCAGAAAGGCCGTCGAACCAAACAACATAAACACAAAGCCAAACCCTAACCCTAATACGCGCCATGAGGAACCCCGCAGGAGACCACCGCCATAGCAAGAGCAGCAACGAGACAGGATTAATTAATAGCAATCCACTCCAAAAGCTCGAAGGACCAAATTAACTACTTCATCCAGATCGACTAGCACTGACAAACAGTAAAAATCCTTCGAGCTTTTACAAATTAGAACACATTGGTTGGACACTAGCAATTGTTGTAAACCATGTACCCTAGCCTAGAAAAGATCACTTAATAGACAAACAATTAAAGCGCAAAACACTGCGTTAGTTGATTTGATTTATCCACTAGTCCAAAAGATAGAGATATATGCCTGCTTTCCCTAATTATGAGGCCTTATTTATATATATACCAAACATATATATTATTCTATCACTGACAAAACTAATTTATATACCCTTTTCCTTTTGTAATTAATTGAAGGAACAAATGCCCATTTTTTCAGAGACTTTTTTGAAACACATGCCTGTGTTTAAGGCTTTTTCATCCATTAAAATTTTTAAAAAATTATGTAATGATGATCGACGTATGCATTTTCCTAACTTAATCTTCCTTTTCTCCCTCTAAGTACCCTAAAAGCTTAAGCCAAAGTCAAATTTTGCCGTCCACCAGTTTAATGTGAATCCACATAACATGTATGTCCCAATTTCCAACAAATTAAAGCCGCTTAATTAGAAATGTATCCACCATCTTTTTTCTCTTTGGTAAAATGGAAGTGTCCACCATCGATAAGGATCCATACCATCATTTCTTTAAATATTTTCTTCTTTGGCTTTGCAGCCTTGCACGAAAGGAGCTTTATTATGTGACTTTATCTCTTAAATATTGCCTTTCACTCACAAAAATGGTTTTCTTAAACTTTCACGAGGACTCCATTTAACCATTGCACGTAATCACATTTGTTTATGCACTTAATTAAGGCTTTAAGCTTGTGCTTCTGTCTGCCATCTTTCCCAAGTTTCCAACTAATAACATGCGGCATCCTAATTAGACCACTCCTTCTGCTTACTAATCACTATGTTATCTGCATTAACATTTATTCATTATTCAAGTTTTGATGATTGTTGCCTCGTTATTTCATTCACCATTTGGATGGCAAATGCTTAACCAATCTCCTTAATTATTCCTTGATTTACTCTTGTTAAAAAAAAAAAGAAAAAAAAAAAAGTGATATTCACACACCCCTTTTACCTTTCACACACCCTTGTTAATTTTTGTCCATTACTTGATGATCGAAAATTAAGAGGGGTGTGTGAGATATAAACCGGGTGTGTGAATGCCGCTACCAAAAAAATGTTTTGATGAAGGAATATTCTAGTTTTATCCATGAGAAAGCAGATTCAAAGTTTAAAATAATAACAAAGAAGCACATTATCATGACCAACTAACCTAATTCATATGTAACATGTGAAAAAAGATTAAGTTAACCGTGCATGACTAATCATTTCTTTGATGAAAGAAGAAAAAAAGGTGCATGACTGAAAAGGAGAGAAACCTGCATGATCTTTCGCAAACTCTCTTGTCCCTCTACGCCGAGTGTATTTCTTGGTTTGATCACAAAAAGATTTGGAACCAAGATGAGATTTGCATAGGAAGCCAAAAACATTACTCGATCTCTTCTTAATTGTCCAGAAATACACAATTTTGGTCAATTCTTTCATTTTTTTGTATGAGCGCAGAAATAATTTATTGAACAAAACTTTAACATTACATGGAAACTGTCTATAAAACGAAAAACACACTAAGTTCAATATAACAAAAAAAACAATAAGTCGGAGGAGAAAAACTAACTCTTTCGTCTCCCCTTTATTTTTGAAAAATGTTAAGGACATTCTCTCAAAAGTGAGACTCTTCATGAATTCTCTGCCACCTCATATTTTTAACACAATATTTTATAATGTTGTCATGGAAATTAATGTTAAACTATAAGATGAGATAGAATCCATACAGATTCTTACTTTAAGAGAGTCTCCTTAATTAGTATTTCTCTTTATTTTTTTACAAAAGCAAACCCTAAACCACCAATAGGGACTTCAAACTTGACTATCATCTACAAATTTTTTTTGAATTGTAGGCTTGTCGAAAGCTAGTTTCGATGTTTACGCCTAATCTTTATCCTTGATCCATTCAACGCAAGAGATAAATTGGTGGAGAGATGGTGACACCAATTGTTAATGTATTGAATAGAGCACGCAATTTTGGGAGTGAAGAACGATGAATTAGTTTAAGAAATCCCAAGTGATTCAAGTTCAAGAAAAAATGGGTGGTTGTTGCTTCTTGTGAGAGATGAGACGAAAGTAGACGCATGGAGAAAGAGTTAAAACTGATGATAATATAATAGCAAGTGGAAAGTCCCAAGAGCTTCATGCTCTTAGAAAACAAAAACCACCATTGCAGTGCGTGCAGTGAAGGCCTGGTGTTTGGAGTTTTGGATTTCAAAGAGAGTTGTGAGATTAACACGTCGATCTCTGTCCCCCATTTGCTTTCATTCCTTTGTGCACCCCGAGCCCCCATGGTCCTCATCATTAACTTCAAAGCATGCTTCTGCATTTTCATCACTTCAAGGGTTAATTATAATTTTTTATTTAATTAATTTGATTTCATCTCCCAATTGTTCATTTCAAATTTCAAAGCCAATCATATGTTAGAATGTCAGTATTTCACGTAAATGAATCTGTTTTCTTTAAAGGTATTCACAGAATGAATTATTTTAAATAATATTATCCCATGGATTAATATGTCCTCTGCATCGTCAAAACTTTACCATACTCCCTGTCCGGCATGGATCTTTTCTTCTAGAGAAATATTGGTAAGACTCACTCGAAGAGGTATTTATCATATGGATAATGTTAGGAAAATCAAATTTTAAACCAAATGATGTGCTATTAATAAGAAATAAGCACGTAAATCGATACTTAATTAATAATTCAATCATCAACAACCACATCATTTAGTTTAAAAATTTTGGTTTCCCTAGTATTACCCTTATCAAATAATCTTTATCATCTTATTATTTAATGTTATTTTTCATGAAAACATTATAAAATAATATGTAAAAAATATGAGATAACTAAGAGTTCACGAAAGTCTCACTTTGAAAGCGTTTCCTCAACATTTTTCTCTCTTCTTTTTCTAAGAAAAGAATAAGGCAGCGTTTGGTTAGCATCATAAAAAAAAGAGAGTACTTTTCTACCTTTATCTTGGCGTAAAAAGCAGAATGGTAAAACTCAATGCCAGTACATTCCAAAAGCCTCAAGGCACGTCTTTTGATAACCTCAACAATATTTCTCCAACTAATCTTCACAGCTCGCGAATTGATCCAGTATATACGGAAATGGTAATCCTAACAGCATTTTCAAATGAGATATTAAAATGTACACATTAATTATAACAATAAAAAAAATTACATTAATATTCTTCAACCGAAGTGTCAATGGCGTAGCCATGTTAAGGGCTACCCTAGGCTATAGCCCAGGTAGCTTTCCGTAAAAAAATTAATATTTTACATGTAATTTTTATTGATTTTCGAATGTAGCCCATTATATGTTTAGTCACTAATCTTAATTCTCTTAGTTTAACCATATAAAATTATGTAATACAGTTTATAAACCATATCTTTTTGTTACATTTTTTTTCTCATTGCTTCTTTTACATGCACAAGTTTGGACTTGTTTGAATTTTAACACATATTTATTTAATAACGAAAATTCTCAGCTCACCTTATGAAATTTTCTTAAGGTAGAGCATATTCTGAAAAATACAGTATTAAGTTTTTTTGTTTATAAAGATTTAAATCTTTAAGTTAGCCCACTCGGTGAAAATTTCCTAGCTCTGCCATTGCGAAGTGTTAAATCTTATGTGGTGATGACATGGATTGGCAGTAAAAGAGGTTGCTATCAAATTTGATACCAGCTTCAAATGTTTTATTATTATTAATTATTAAATGTATTTTATTAAATTTTAATTAGTTTAATCATTTATTACAATTAATGTTGAGTTGACTGATGCAATTATCCTACTTTTTTCTTCTTTTCAATCAAGGAAGGTGAACAGAGTACTAATTAAACTTTAAATGTCCTTTATTAAATTTTAATTAGTTTAATAATTTATTTTATAAAATAATAAAATAATAATTTAATTTGGCATATCGGTTGGAGAACAAAACTTTAAAACATGTCAAAGTGCCACATAACTTGTCAAAATTTAAATTTTATTTTCAAAATTTGACATCTCCTTTGGAAATGATCTAAGGTGATCAAATTTAGAGACTAAATTTGTAGATTACATGTCAATCATCAACTTTTATGTTTTTTAGTTTCCAAAACTGTCTATAAATTTAGGTCTCCCGCAGTACTCATATAGAAATGTACACATGCATAAAAGGTTCATAACTATGAAACAACAATTATTCCTATACTAAATTCTCTCATTCTTTACATCCTTTGTGTTAAAAATAATGGATTTGAATAATGAAATATAATGTGTCCTCTCCTTTCTAGTAATGTGTCCTCGTACCATTTCTTTCAAGAAAGATAAACATTATAATTGAAACGGTTGATTTCTTTTACCATAATTTAAAAATCATTTCTTACAAATTAATTTGAATTGAAGACCATTAAACCATTCATATTTGTCAAACAAATTAATTGACGACTATGGTAATAAGTAGCATTCTTGTGTTGAACTGTCAATTTCTTTAATTCATATGAATGAGTAAACGGTCTTCAAATGAGTGAATTTTTTTTCAGAGATGATCTTTAGATGATGATAGATAGAATAAACTGTTCTGATTACGACATTAATACAATGAAATGATGTCGCGTTAGGAGGAAGGAAACCTTTCCTCCTTACTGGAAAGAGGGAAGTATTGTTTGATCTTCCTAGTCGTTTACCAAAAGCAGAATAATAGTATTTAAACAAAAAAAACTGACACGTATACTACCACACTCTCTAAATATAGGTAAATATCACATACAAATTATAGCCAACCACTATTAAGTGTGACAATATCATACGTCCAAAATAGAATTATTGGGAAGAAATATCTTCGTAGTCTCAAGAGTGCATGGAGTGTATATAGAATGTTGTTCCATGGACACAAATATACAACTCCAAATCGAAACAGCACGGCGTTTGGCATAGCTAGGATTGTTATCTTCCTCTAAGTTGTGATTGGCATCTAATCCCACCTAACATATTGACATGCAAGCGTTTAAGTGCCAAGTACGTATGGCTTAGGGAGAAATTTTTAGAGTTTAAGTTTTGACACACAGTCTAGTATACTAAGTGTTATAATACAAATGGTTAAATTTATTTATTTATTTTTATTTCTAATCAATTGCATTATAATATCAGTGTACCGAATTGTATTTCTGGTACACTAAAAAAATCTTTCCATCTTAGGAATGGACAATTTAGGATCCACGAAGGCTATTATCCTCACTTCTTCCCATGAAGATAATTTCATCAGTTTTGGACTGCAGTATATTATGACATGCAAACGTTATACTCGAATGCACTATTACTTACTGCAATTTGTAAATATTTTTAACGACAGAAAATAGATAAACAAATTAAGTAATGAAACGAACTATGGAGGTACGTATTCCATTTTGATCTCACACCCTATTTCAGATATTTAAATCACATGGTAATATTATCGATATTTGAATAAGTTTTATTGGACTAACTTTCAACATTAAATTTTATTTTACTAATTTGAATCATCTTGAGTCCATTGATAGCTAGTTTATGGAAGGAGTGTTTTGGAAAATCAGTTAAAAATGACTATGAAGTAAGTTTACTTAGCTAATTTTATGGAGATGCTTCGAGTAGTGTAGTTTGAGAGTGATTATTTTTTACTTAAAAAGGGGTTTAATTAGCTTGCTGGATACTCTTGACCTGAGCCCAAGATCGATTTATATTTTGATATCTGGCTTAAAAGGGAGTTTAGCTAGTTTGTTGGAGATACTCATGACTTGAACCAATCATTGATTGTTAGTTTGATACCTGGCTCAAAAGGGAGTTTAATTAGCTAGTTAGTTTGTTGGAGATACTCTTGACCCAATCGTCAAAGATCGATTTGAGTCCTGGCTCAAAAGGGAGTTTAGCTAGGGTGTTGAAAATACTCTTAAACCAAGTTAAAGATTGATTGATTCCTGGCTCAAAAAGAACTTAGCTAGTTGCTAGAGACGCTGTTAACATAAGCTATAGAATTGACTGGTTTCTTACCAAAAAAGTTTAGCTAACATATATGCTAGAAATGCTGTGAGATGAATAAATCGATCGCCTTTTTACTCGAAAATGACTTAGTTTGCTGGAGATGTTCTTGATCGTTCATTGATAAGAGAGGGAAAGGAAAGATGGAGAGGGTCTTTTGAAAGCTTAAAAAGGTACCCAAACAAAGAAACAACTAGTTAAGAGACACAGCCACCTCTAGCCAAAATGCTTTTTCTCCACTTTATGCAACCGGTAGACCCATACAAGATAGAGCCACACACCAACTTACAAAAAAAAACTCTACATACATGTAATCAAATACCATCCCTCCTTCGACCAAAAAAATAATAAGAAAATACCCTCCCTCCTTAACCCAAAAACCCTAACCCTAAACCCAAATTACACAACTATTTTTCCAAAAAAAGAAGGAAAAAAACAAACTGAAATTATAAAAAAGCAAAATACTTTCTGAGACCTGAAAAGCCGAGTGTGTTGGGGACTGTAAGTGCATGCTTGCTCTCGCAACTCTCAAAGCTCTATTCTTTCTGCTTATTACCCACCCACACACACTCCCCCATAAACCTAAAACACACATGCTCTCCTCCTCCCCTTTTCATCATCAGCCCACCACCACATCCACCGCCTACCTCCTCCTTCCCCCACCACTTTCCTCCACAAATCCTCACCTCCCCAGAAACAGAGCAACAAGAAATAACTTTCCTGATTCGGGTTTTCACCGGTTAACAAGATGATCACATTATCCGACTTCTACCACGTCATGACGGCGGTGGTGCCGCTCTACGTGGCTATGATCTTGGCCTACGGCTCCGTAAAATGGTGGAAGATCTTCACCCCCGACCAGTGTTCCGGCATCAACCGCTTCGTTGCTCTCTTCGCCGTCCCCCTCCTCTCCTTCCACTTCATCTCCAGCAACGACCCTTACAACATGAACACCCGCTTCATCGCCGCCGACACCCTCCAGAAGCTCATTGTCCTCGCCGTCCTCGGCGTCTGGACCAAAGTCAGCAAAAGGGGCTGCCTGGAATGGACGATCACTCTCTTCTCCGTCTCCACTCTGCCCAACACTCTGGTCATGGGAATCCCATTGCTCAAAGGAATGTACGGCGATTTTTCCGGGAGTTTGATGGTGCAGATCGTCGTCCTCCAGTGCATTATCTGGTACACTTTGATGCTTTTCATGTTCGAATACCGAGGAGCAAGACTCCTCATCTCCGAGCAGTTTCCCGACACGGCGGGATCCATTGTCTCCATCCACGTCGACTCCGACATCATGTCGCTCGACGGAAGACAGCCCCTCGAAACCGAAGCGGAGATCAAGGAGGACGGCAAGCTCCACGTTACTGTTAGAAAATCAAACGCTTCGCGGTCGGATATTTTCTCGCGGCGGTCTCAGGGGCTGTCGTCTACCACCCCGCGGCCGTCGAATCTTACCAATGCGGAGATTTACTCTCTGCAGTCGTCGAGAAATCCGACGCCGAGAGGATCGAGCTTTAACCACACGGATTTTTACTCTATGATGGCCGCCGGAAGGAACTCCAATTTCGGAGCTAACGACGTTTACGGGATGTCGGCGTCCAGAGGGCCGACTCCACGGCCGTCAAATTTCGAGGAGGACTGTGGCGGCGGCGCTGTCAGCTCTGCTACTGGAAACAAGCCGAGATTTTACCACGGCGGGCAAGGTAATGCGGCGGCGCATTACCCGGCTCCGAACCCAGGAATGTTTTCTCCGACGGCGTCTAAAACCGTCATCACTAATGCTAATGCTAATACCAATGCCATGAATGCAAAGAGGGCTAATGGGCAAGCTCAGAAAACAGAGGACAACAATGGCGGGAAGGATCTCCATATGTTTGTTTGGAGCTCAAGTGCTTCTCCTGTTTCAGATGTGTTCGGAAGCAATGAATACGGCGGAGCTGCCCATGATCACAAAGAAGTTAAATTGGCCGTGTCTCCTGGAAAAGGTACAGACTTCAAATTTTTAAAAAATTTTCCTGTTATTTTTTTTATTGATTTGGTGACATGGGTTTTGCTTAATTCGATCGATTAATGGTGGGTATATTTTGGATATTTATTTAGTGGAGGGGAGGAGAGAGAATCAGGAGGAGTACTTGGAGAGAGAGGATTTCAGCTTTGGAAACAGAGATCAGATGAACATGAACAATGATGCTGAGAAAGGAGGGGATGGGATTGGAAAAGCCAAAGTGATGCCTCCAACAAGTGTGATGACAAGGCTTATTCTCATCATGGTTTGGAGAAAACTCATCAGAAACCCAAACACTTACTCCAGCTTGATTGGCCTCACTTGGTCTCTAGTCTCATTCAGGTAAATCCAATCCAGTCCAATCCACTATTTGGTTGAAGTGGGATTCAATTATTTCTTTCTTAATTATATTTTTGGTGATTTTTATTATGCAGGTGGCACGTTCAAATGCCAGCAATTGTTGCAAAGTCCATTGCCATACTATCTGATGCAGGACTTGGCATGGCCATGTTTAGCCTTGGTCAGTAGTAGAATTCCCTTCGTTTTTTTCTTTTACAATGTTTTGGCTCCCTTGTTGCATTCATGTGAATCACAGCTTAACACGTGCATATGTGTTTATGATTTTACACTGTGATTTTTAAGAAGGTGGCGATATTTCGGTGTCCTTATTTTTACCTTTATTTATTAACAAGCACCTTTAATTATTAATTGTTTTAATAAAGCAAAGTAAGCAAGCAAACAGTAGGGTTATGATAATGTTTGGTTTTCTTTAAGAAATCTTTTTCCTTTTTGACTGCCCTTTTTTGCTGGGTTTGTCTCCGGTTTTTGATTTGATGTAATGGGTTGGTGGTGGTGGTGGTGATGATGAAAGGTCTATCACTCTTTTCTGCCTTTCAAGCATGACCAACTGTGAGTGACAGTGCGGTGGTGGTGGTGGTGGTGGAGGTGGTGATCATGGTGTCTCTGATGCTGCTGCTGCTGTTTTGTTAATCTGCGTTTTGATGTGATTTATGTTTTGCAGGTTTGTTTATGGCTTTGCAGCCAAGGATCATAGCATGTGGAAACTCCATTGCAGCTTTTACCATGGCTGTGAGATTCCTTACAGGCCCAGCTGTCATGGCAGCTGCTTCCATTGCTGTTGGCTTAAGAGGCACTCTCTTACATGTTGCCATTGTACAGGTCACCGATCTCTCTCTCTCTCTCTCTCTCTCTCTCTCTCTCTCTCTCTCTCCATATTTTTGCTCTTCTGCCTCTTCTGACACAACGAAAGCAATCCCACATAGCTTAACCTATGCTCCATAAGCTTTACTTTTTAAACTATTTTGTTGGCTTAAAGATAAACTTTTTTATGTTTTTTAATAAAATCGTCATGGCATCTCACTGCTTTTCAGAAACATGGGTTGAGAAATTCCACTGCCAAAAGACTCTGAGCTAAAAAAACATAATCAAATTCCAACCCGGTATATATTATTAAAAAAAATGGATATAATTAGACAATGACTTATTTGTACCTGTACAATTATGGACACTGCACAACAAACATCTGTGCCATGGTTAACATGCATGTTTTTGCCCTTGTTTTTTTGTATTGCCAAACAATATATAACAGGCAGCCCTACCCCAAGGAATTGTCCCCTTTGTCTTTGCCAAGGAATACAATGTACACCCTGATATTCTCAGCACAGGGTAAGTAAATATTATTTTTAACAATTTTGTAGTAGTTTTATTTACTATTTTCTTTGCTAATGAGACACTAATTAACTAATGATTCAAATAATTAATTTCAGGGTTATATTTGGAATGTTGATTGCATTGCCCATCACGCTTGTTTACTACATTTTGTTGGGGTTATGAAGAAGCTTTTGAGTAGTGGAGACCAACAAACAACATTAATGGCTTTTGGCTTTTGCGTTTCATGCAAGCAGAAAGCAAGAAGCTCATAAGTGCTTCAGAAAATGGGACTCAAAGATAATGAGAAAGAAGATTGAGAGAAGATAGAACAACATTGCATGGAAGAAATGAATGAATGAAATCGTTTTATTTTGATTAATCGTCTTTTTTTCTTAGTAAAATTTGTAAAATCAGTTTGTAGTGAATTTAAATTATAAAAAGAACGTTTTCTGTAGTTTAAATTGTTAGTTATAATTTTCTTTCCATTATAGTTTTGAAGATTATAATTAAGCTAGAAAAAGGGAAGAAAAAAAGTAAAGGGAAAGTTGATGCGATGATAACCTCTTTTGTAACACCCATCACCGATGTCCTAAATTCAGTATTATTCCTGTTGAATTCTCTCAGTTTTATATCTTTACCAGATTGCAAAGATTTTCTCTGTCCTATTCACGTGTGAAAGAATAACGTTAGATAGATTAAAATTTTAAACTAAATGATATGTTACCAATAGAAATAAGCACGTTAATTAACACTTTAAGTAATAATTCAATCATCATCAATCACGTTATGTCCCCATATGAAAAGGTTTGGAATTTGAAGAAATCATATTTCAATTTTCCATCAGAAAATTCTTCAATGGTGCGTATAGTATTGAATAATACAAGTAATGACTAATTTCCCTTTTATATTTGATTGTAAGGTTTTTTTTTTCTTTGTAGATACATTCTTTTTCTTTAACCCACTGCACTTCGATTTAAATATTTTTGTTTTTCATAATTTAGATATTCAGTGCAGATTTTCCTAAACTTTTTTTTTTCTCTTTTTTATAATAAGATTTTTTTTTCTTTATATATATATATATATCCTATCCAATATACTAGCAAAGGATAAAATTGAAATACAAAGTTTGAGATGACTGATAGTCTAGCTAGCACCCACCCAAGAAAATTAGAAAATAAAATTGATGTTCCCTACTCTTTATTTTTAATTTGGTCGTCTTTTTCTTTTTTACCATATTCGTGTCCATCCAAGGGTCTTCCTCCCTAGGCATTTAGGACATTTTATCATAAGGAATGAATTCACAAAAAATGAATAACATTCTTTTTTATGTGTTTACAAATAATTAAAGATATGCAAAAAATTGTGTACAATTCTCATTCATGTTTACACTAACATCCAAATAATGAAAACAATAAGTGAAATTGCAGTATCTCGTACCTTCTCATACCTGAAAAATCAAGGTATATGATTACTAAGGTATGGTTGTCTATCTCATACTCATTCCGTCATATCCTCATTGATTCTCATGGTAAGTAAACATATATACACTTGGTTGTGACTGATGTATTCTTAGTGAGTGACACTTTCCGCTTTTAGTTTAGATTTATTGCAGTTGTTAATTTTGTCACTTTTCAGTTAATTTTATGTCGTTTATTACCAGCATCATACATGTGTTATAATCATTATTTAAAGATTATTTATGCAAAAAAATAGACGGTACGATGAGAGGTTAATATATAGGGGTGCATTATTTTTGTTGTTGGGTGAGGACTAATAAAGTAAGAAATAATACATATACATATATATAAAATTATTCTTTTTGTGATTAGAGCTAATCAACTAAATATGTAGGAGCTTATATATTTGTGTATATGCAATTATGCATGAAGATAGTGCAAGAAGGGGCCTCCACTCCAAGATGGGGGTTTGATTTTGATGGGTGCCTCTTTGGAATATTGGGAGACATAAGTCACAATCCAACGTTTCCTTCTCTCACTTCTTTCTTCTCCTCCTAGTCTTTTAGTTTACACATATTACCTTTTCTTGACACCTTTCCTTTTCACGAATATTTGATCATACTTCTCTTTAGAGTTTTTGAGTAAAAACCTCTTGCTTCTACAAGGAATCCATGCATATATATACTAATGAAAAAGTGATCATATAATACACTTAGTGTCTGTAAAAAAAAAACAATATTATTATAAATTTTATTAACCTATTAATTAACATATTTTTTACTACATCTATACATAATAGCTAAAAAAAAAAAAGGCTCCAAAATTATAGTCGTCGCCTCGTAGGAGGATCATGGCCTTTAGAAATTAATGGTAACAAAATCGTTTGGAATTGCTTTTAAAATGATTGAAAGCTTTTAGAGAAAATATTTTTGGGTTATAAAAGCACTTGAAGTGCTTTCTTGTAGGGAGACACTACAAGTGCTTTTTTTTTTTTTTTTTTTTCCTTCATAATTCACTTGCATTTTTACTAAAGATTAGTTCCAAGTTCGAACAATATTTTCCCCAAAAACATCTAAAATCATACATACAGACATACAATCATATTTCGCACGCTCTTGCAATAAAAATAAGATACTTTTTTTATCATGTCAATAATTCTTTTATTTGTAAATCGACAGGAAATCATGTCGATAAGGCGTTAATTTGAAACTTCCGGTCCTCATCCGTTCCAGTATTTCATTATTAGGCATGTTGAATGACTTTATACACAAGATTGTAGTAGTTTTAGTATTCCGTGTAATTATTATTGTACCAATCTATAAACATCATGTGCATGCTATCATCTAGCTTAGGTTCATTGTATGAACTAAAAAGCTGAGAAAAATAAGCACGCACAACATAAGGCATGGAGCCTAATTGGTCCAGGAGATCTACTTTTGTTGAAATATGTATCTTCCCCTCTTCTGATGTATATCCATACTTGGAATAGGAAATGCACCTGGATTTAATGACTTGCTTGGATTTCTACTAGGAATCCTTCCATTTCGTGGTCACATCATCATGCAGGGGTATCAATCATACTCGTCTAAAATTTGTGGTCACATTATCACATAGTGTTATTAATCATACTCGTCTAAAAATACAAATATGTTGCAGTAATATTTAGAATAGAAATATGATTGTGTAAATCCTAGGAGATATGGGAAAGTATGTTATATTCTTATTAGGACTAATCACCTATTAAATGTTGTAATCCTAAAGGGAAAAGTTTTTACCTATCATACTACTATAAATAAAGGCACAATGGTATGAATCATACACACCTCACAATTAAATCAATCTCTCTTCTCTCTTATTGTGGCCGGCTCCCCCCTCTCTCTCTCTAAACCCTAGATCGTTCAATCAAATAGGCCTACAACACGTAATCAGCACGCTCTTCCCAGAAGTTGAGGAATTGACGCATTGTAAGAGGAGGCTATCATCCACCAAATTCAAAGACTTATTCGTCTTCTGCTAATCAGGTACGCTTAAAATAAAAGAAGATATTTGAAATGTCCACGAAGCATAAAAACATTTCCCATGATGGATGAACCCTCCCTATGTTTATATTTTCCTTTCGATATATATATATATATATTGTATATGTTTATATATTTGTCAATATATATTTGTTTCATGCATAGCACAATTAAATTGTTATGTGGAATTTGTGAGTCAAACTATATAAAATAAATAAGAAGCATATTTAGGGTTTTTCCGAAACCCTAAGGGATTTTTGAAAAAAAAAAAGGAAAAAAAAAAAAAGGGGATTGGACATGATGCGGCATACCACCATACCATCATTGTGGAAGTAGCCACCAAGCCTCGACCTGGCACTTACCTCGGCAGGTGTTGAAGTCCCATGCTTATCCTGCTGCATTGGCTCGCAACCATGACACCATTTTTTAGGCTAGGCCTTCACTCGAACCCACATGCAGCTCACAGGGCTGGGTTTTTGTCCTCCAGTGCATCACCCACAAAGCCAGCTCCTGCTGGGCCTTGTCCCGTGCACCCTCATTTGGCCCAAACAAAAACCCAGTTGCGGCTAAGGGATTTCTTCCACCCCGTGGCCTGTAGCCATGACCCGAGGTCCTTTTTTTTTGGGCCTTGCCTTATACTTAAGGCACCCAACCTGTGCCCCTTACCCACGACACCAAGCCCAAATTATTTTGAGGCTATATTTTCGATCCAATAATATTATTTTAATATTATCTAGCTTCTACAATCGACCTCGTATGACCCGATTTATTGAATTAATTAAAAGTGACTTGCAGTCCATTAATCTGATAATGAATCCAAAATTATTGACCTCAAGATCACTTTTAGGCATTAACGATTCAATAATTTATTTTTATACTTTGAACCGTCACATACTTTCGTAGTAATGAGGCTCTCGTACTTGAGTTCTCGAAGAACCTCAAATCCACTATATTCAAATTAGTATATTGCATTATGTGTTTCTTGCAGGAACCTCTCATTATGAACTAATTGTTCATAAAACTAAATTGAACCGTAGTTTCAAATTTAGTGCCTTTGAAACCCGAAGTTTTCATTCAAAACATACCACATGAAACCTGTAGTTTGCATGCTTAAATTAAACCATTACATGTCTATAAAACTTGTATGTTCAACGATATATGTCTATGGCTTACCATATGACTACTCACGTTTTTCCCTCTGTTTTAGGGACATGTCAAACTTGAACAAGCTCGATTTCTTCGCTCTAGAAGTCTCTGGAAGAAACTATCTAAAGTGGGTTCAAGACGTGAAGCTCCATTTAACTGCAAAGGGCATTAGAGCCACCATCGAGGCACCTATCACCGATAAACCTGTTGACGAAGCTCAGAAGGTTATTGCAATGATCTTCATTCGAAGACACATCCATGATGCATTGCAGACTGAGTATCTCGCTGAGGAGGACCCATCCTTGCTCTGGCTGACCGTTTCGATCACCAGAAAGACATATACTTGCCTGAAGCAAGACACGACTGGCAGCATCTTCGCTTCTAAGACTTTAAGTCCGTGAATGAATACAACTCTGAAGTTTGTAGAATCCATTCTTTGTTGAAATTCTGCAAAGTGGAACTAACCGAATCAGATCTTTTGGATAAGACCTATTCGACTTTCCATGCCACCAATATTGTCCTGCAACAACAATATAGGGCATAAAAATTCACCAAGTTTTCATATTTGATCTCTGCTTTACTTCTCGCTGAAAAGCGAAACCAGATTTTGATGAAGAATCATCAAGCTCTACTCACTGGCTCGAACGCTGTGCCTAAAGCGTATGCGACTTATTCGAGCAGCTATCAACAATGAAAAAATCATCGTGGCCGTGGCAATGAGCGACAAGTCTAACCACGGGCCCAAGGTCAACAGAGTGCCGCACCTAAGGTAAAAAATGTGACCTAGCAGCGTCCACCACTTGCCCCTAAGGCCCCAAACTTCAAGAACAAAGGCAAAACTCCTATTCAGCCCGCTTCTACTGAACTGGACATGGGTTATCGCTGTGGATCAAGGGATCATTGGTCACGCGTATGCCGAGCTTCCCCTGAGGCTATTGCCAAGTATCATTCTTGTCATGAGTCTAACTTTGCACATGTGGATCATCCGGAAAATGCAACTACATCAATAGAGATATCAGATTTTCAGGAGGCATCAGCGCCTATGGTGAATAAATTAGACATGTTTTTAGGGTGTTTACCCCTAGTGGCTGAACCCACGAGGAGTGGTCGGCCCTACCCCCTATTTTGCTAGGTTTATGGTTTAATTTTGAACAATTTTCCTAAGTATTTGGAATAATTTGTTTGGTTTTGGTTTGAATTATAGATTGTTATTTGAATGGATATTATTATCTCTAATTGCTTAATTGAATGAATGGATTTATATATGCATGTGACCAATTCAATCAATTTATTTCTAGGTATGTCTAGTGGGGAAGTTAGTTGTCTGGCAGATAGTGCAACCACACACACCATCTTGCGTGAAAAACACTATTTTACTAACTTCATTCCCAAGAAAGCTCATTTGACAACTTTCTCAGGCTCATCCAACCTGATTGAAGGATACGGAAAGACACATATGATGTTGTCCAATGGTACAATTCTGACCATTAAGGATGCACTCTACTCTCCACGTTCCGGTAGAACGTTGTTGAGTTTTAAAGATATTCGAGATAATCAATATCATCTTGAAACCACTGAAAATCATGGTTTTGAATTTCTTTGTATCACTTCGTATGAATATGGCCAGAAGCATATTCACAAAAAGTTGGAACACTTGTCGAGTGGGTTGTACATCACAACCATTTGCAGCATAGAAGCCCACAGTCTGGCCAACCTTATGCCTGAGTTCCAGGACACTTTGTTGCTTTGGCATGACCATTTGGGACATCCTGGACGTGACATGATGCGTCGTATCCTCAAATCTTCACACGGGCATAAGTTACATCCCTAAATTGGACTCCTGCCATGCAAAGTGTGTTCTTTAGGGAAGTTGAATACTCAACCCTTGTATACAAAGATTATTCACGACCCCCCTAAATTTCTTCAGAGGATTCAAGGAGACATTTGTGGACTTATCCAACCAATCTGCGGACCATTTAGATACTTTATGGTGTTGGTTGATGCATCGACACAATGATTACATGTTTGCTTATTATCTACATGCAACGCTGCGTTTGCTAAACTCCTAGCTCAAATCATTAAGCTAAGGGCTCATCACACTGATTATCCGATCAAGTCAATTCGACTGGATAATGCTGGAGAGTTTACGTCACATACTTTTGACGATTATTGCATGTCAGTAGAGATTGATGTGGAATATTATGTGCCCCATGTTCACACCCAAAACGGCCTGGCATAAACTTTCATAAAGTGCCTTCAATTGATAGCTTGAACTTGGGTTATGAGAACCAAACTGCCGGTATCTGCCTGGGGCTATGCAATATTGCACGCAATTATGTTGGTCCGCCTAAGGCCCACCGCTACCCAACCATATTCACTGTTACAGTTGGTCACTGGATATAAGCCTGACGTCTCACATTTACGAGTGTTTGGGTGAGCCATTTATATGCCAATAGCGCCACCGCTACGTACCAAAATGGGTCCTTAGAGAAAAATGGGAATCTATGTTGGTTATGATTCGCCATTAATTGTTCGATACTTAGAACCCTTGACAGAAGATCTATTTATCGCACATTTTGCGGATTATCACTTTGATGAGACAGTCTTTCCGTCGTTAAAGGGAGATAAGCATGCTAACGTTCCCGTAGAACGTCGCGAATTGTCGTGGTATGCTCCCACTATGTCTCATTTAGATCCCCGCACTGCCCAATCTGAAACTGAGGTACGACAAATTATAGATCTTCAGCGCATTGCTCAAAGCATGCCGGATGCTTTTAATGATCTAGCTAAGGTGACAAGATCACATATATCTGCTGCAAACACACCTGCAAGGATAGATGTACCCTGCGTATGTCAATAACCCGCTGGGAAGGCTAGACCGTCCCTGAAGGTGGGGAGGCCGCACCCTCCACGCGGCAAGGTACATTGGCGGCTAGCCAATCACCTGCTCCAACCCTAAAACGTGGCAGACCCCTTGGTTCAAAGGATTCATAATCTCGGAAGAGGAAAATGGCACAAACTAGTAACCCTAGTTTGAATCCGACCATCGCTCACTTATCCGTTCCAATGCATGAGGTTGTTTTAGATTACGGTGATGCTTAAGATGAAACATGTCGATCTCCCGAGAATCGTGAAATTTCGGTCCACTACACGGTATTGGATAAGGTTTGGAATAGGAATGAAATGATCGCCGAAGATGCATTCTCGTACTTAGTAGCTACTGACATCATGCTTAGCGATGATATTGAACCATGTTCCATATTGAATACCGACGTAGAATTGATTGGTTTAACTGGAGATAAGCAATTCAGGTTGAACTCGTTTCGCTCGCGAAACGTAAGGTATTTGGACTTATCATTCCTACACTACCATGCATGAAGCCTGTTGACTACAAATGGGTTTTCGTGAGGAAGCGTAATGAGAAGAATGAAATAGTGCGATATAAAGTAAGCCTCGTAGCGCAAGGCTTCTCTCAGCGCCCTGGGATTGATTACGAGGAGACGTATTACCCCGTAATGGACGTTATAACGTTCCGCTACCTAATCAGTTTTGTAGTTTCTGAAAAACTGAATATGCAGTTTATGAACGTGGTAACCGCGTATCTCTACAGGGATCTAGATACGGAAATATACATGAAAGTTCTAGAAGGACTTCCATTGACTGGCACAAATAGTTCTAGATCACGGAACACTCTCTCAATTAGGTTGAAAATGTCACTTTACGGATTGAAACAATTTGGGCATATGTGGTATAATCGTCTGAGTGAATATTTGACAAGTCAGGGTTATGTGAAAAACGAACTATACCCATGTGTGTTCATAAAGAAGTCACATTCCGGATTTGTAATCATTGCAGTTTATGTCGATGACATGAATCTTATTGGGACTCCCGCAGAGCTTGAGGAAATTGCTACACACTTGAAATCGGAATTTGAGATGAAGGATCTTGGGAAAACTCGATATTGCCTCGGCCTGGGGATCGAGCATTATTCGGATGGAATCCTAGTACATCAATCAAACTATACCCAAAAGGTGTTGTGTTGTTTTAATGAGGATAAAGCGAAACATTCAAGTACACTCATGATCGTTCAGACTTTAGATGCTCAACGAGATCCCTTTCATCCAAAGGAGGATGAGGAAAAATTTTTGGAACCCGAAGTTCCTTACCTAAGTGCAATTGAGGCTTTATTGTACTTGGTTTAGTGCATTAGACCTGACATCTCCTTAGTTGTGAATCTATTAGCAAGATACAACAATGCGCCCACACTCAGGCACTGGAATGGTGTTAAAGACATTTTCCGCTACCTCAAAAGTACAACGGATTTTGGCTTGTTTTATACCCGTAAATCTCCAAATGTTGTCGCCCCCTATGGTACTCAGATTGATTCTCACCTTGTTGGTTACACAGATGCTAGATAACTGTCTGACCCACATAGAGCACGTTCTTAAACAGGTTGTGTTTTTACCGTTGGAGACACCGCTATATCTTGGAGGTCTACTAAGCAAACGCTAGTTGCGACTTCGTCTAACCATGTTAAGATTCTTGCCCTACATGAAGCATCTCGTGAGTGTTTTTGGCTGAGAGAAGTTATGAGACACATTCAAAGCACTAGTGGTCTTACATCAGTCATTGACTTTCCTACGATGATCTTTGAAGACAATGCAGCAGTATTGAGCAGTTGAATAAGGGATACATCAAGGGAGACAACACTAAGCATATATTGCCGAAGTTCTTTTACTCACACCAGCAGCAGCAGCATCAGAACATTGAAGTCAAGCAAATCTGTTCTCAGGACAACCTGGGCGATCTCTTCACCAAGTTGTTGCCCAAGTCTACTTTTCAGAAGCTTGTCCAAGGAATCGGTATGCGTAAATTATCTGAGTTGAATCACTTGTAGTTCTCTTATTTAAAAGTTATGTCTAACTTAGGGGGAATATCTAGAAGCATACTCACATGATCTTAATGTACTATTTTTCCTACGATTAGGAGCATTTTTCTCACTGGGTTTTTGCTACCTAACGAGGTTTTAATGAGGCACCCATCTTGGGATGATTATACTCCGTTGAGTTCTCTACCTTCGTCCAGTTTGACGTTTGTTTAAAGACATTATGCATACTTCTCATTTTTCTCCTTTGTCTATGGGTTTTCCCCATGCCTTGGGTTTTACCATAGCGAGGTTTTGTGAGTTTTACTACAAATGCATACTTCACTTAAATTTGAGACTCGCGATCACCCGTTGTGCTGATGACTTCATCAACTATTCTACCTTATCTGCTGAAGATCTGATGCGATGGTTTGTTGAGTATTTACACACTCAAGAAGGAGTGTTGCAGTCATATTTAGAATAGGAATGTGATTGTCTAAATTCTAGGAGATATGGGAAAGTATCTTATATTCCTATTAGGACTAGATTACCTATTAAATGCTGTAATCTTAAAGGGAAAGGTTTTTAACTATCCTACTACTATAAATAAAGGCACAATGGGGTGAATCATACACATCTCACAATTAAATCAATCTCTCTTCTCTCTTATTGTGGCCGGCTCCCCTCTCTCTCTCTAAACCCTAGACCGTTCAATCAAATAGGCCTACAACATAATATATATTTTCGGGGCAATTCCATCTAGCACAATAGGCCCATAAAACAATAATAATTCCTCCATGTTATTACATGTGAGTGAATAACATCGCATGTTAGTGCATCAGTCACACTAAAAAAACTTCTATGTTCCCACTCCAAGGATCATAGTTGCCGATTTGAGTAACTTATTTTATATGTCTTAAAAATAATTCTAAAAATTAAACGGAATCATTAAACTACAATATAAAATGAGCCATAAATGAATGTTCTTTAAATACAGTTATCGAGCGATCCATCAACTAAGCTTGCAAACACACACATATATGCATAAGATTAATGATTGAGCTTACCCACAGTATGGGTGTTATGGCTATGGAGCATGGCGAGCACCACGAACAGGATAATATATTCACTATTAATCTTTGTGATACTGTCAGTACATTATTGTGACAATTGGCTCTGCTCCTCACCAGAGTTTGCCATCATCTATGGCCTGCCTGCACCAAAAAAGGGGCATGCGTAAAGGGTCAAGATGCTCCTCCATTGCTGTTCAGAAAGTTCAAAAGCTTACAATTTTTTATTTTTTATTTTTTTTTTATGTTTTTCTTAATTAAATCCCTAAGAATATTTGAAAGAAAACCATTTTCTTCAAGATGTCAATTCCATTTCCAACCCATGCACCAGCCATGTTCTAGAAATTGGATCTTTCTTCTCACTAAATTTTCCACACCGTTGCAAAAAGGCAGCAGAAGTTACGTTCACATTTTTGAAAGAAAAGATAAACTAAAGAAATGAAGGCGTATACAGGAACGTCTTGGTGCTTTTGAAATTCTACCAAATTAATTAAAGAGAAATTAGGTTTTCATCTTTTTTTTTTTTTTTCAACTTCATTGAGTGAAATCTTTTTCCTTTTCAATTTTTATCAAGGTCACTTGGTTTTAATAAACGTCAATAATTATTTTAATTAGAAAATATTTTACATGTCAAGATAATTAAATTTTGTTCCTAAATATATTTGTTTAGTGTTAGAAACGTTATATTTGTGTGTGTGTGTGTATTTTTTTTTTTTGATATCATATATTTTTATTTTGAGTTTGTATCCATTTTAATTTGCTA